>NW_027507758.1:125006826-125606826 GCF_037356315.1 Lithobates pipiens
TTTATGGCAGTGGTAATAAGTTAAATTGAGTTAAAGGATATCTGTAGAAACAAAAGAAGACAATAAGTCTATGCCAAGTACCTGCATGCTACCTTGCAAACAAGGACAGGCTAGCAGTATCTTTGGTAAAAACACACCATTTAGAGCCTTTTGCAAAGCTGCTCTGTAACCTGTTACTGGCCCTGTTCACACACTGTAGACAAGGCACAGTATATAATTCTGGGCCAGCCTAAGACAAACTGCACCCACTTCTCTAAAGTTTACAGACACAGCCAATGCAAAATTACAGGAGCAGTGTTGCCAAGACTGCTCCCTGCAGTTAACACAAGACAAGTGAAGGTAAATGTTTCCATCAATGTCCACAGTACATCTGCGAGAGAGTCAGCCTCTATGTTGATAACTGGTTTATAGCTAAAAGCAGAAAAAGTATACATTGTACAAGTTACATAAAAACAGACTAATGAATAAACAAAGAATAACTACCTGAGCGCCTTCTCCGTGGTATAAGCAATTCACAACATTGTCCAAAAGGTTGATGTCCAGCTTCTGGCTGAAATCCAGCAGCTGTCGAGCTGCATGGTCTGCTAACATGGTCATAATTGCTGGCATAGATTACTGAAAATACAACACATTTTTTAATTATAGAAAATCAAAAATATTAGGATTAAAATTTTAGGTTTCACACTGAGGCAACAAAACAAAATCACTCAAATACAGATAAGGCCAGACGGCGCCACATTACATTTAGAATACTTTTGATATGACAACAAAAGGAACACATCTACACTGTTCAAAATTTGTACAAATGGTACGATTACCCTATGATACATGAATAAAGAGCACCCCTTCAATAAATTAACCGCCTTGTGTTTGTACATTTGATGCCGAAACCTAAACAAAAAAAATTAAGGATGCACTTAGCCAAAAAGAACAGTTTTGGAAATAAATATATTTGTGTATATTTTCGTATGTTGGTGGGTTCTAGCAAAAAATACTGGATTTTAATTTGCAAGCAACAAGTTTACCTTGATTTTTACTTGTAAGCAAAATATTGCCTGCAAAGCGCCTCTCCTCTCACTCCAGTGTGAGAACCCGAGTGCTTTTTGTACTGGAGCGGTGCACTGGCAGGTTGCTCAAAAAAGTCCTGCAAGCAGCATCTTTGAGACGCTGTAGGTGCAGTAAATACACCACTCCTGCAGTGCCCATATCCAGTGAAATCAATGGGCAGTGCCATCGAAGCACCTTTTCCGGCCGTTAGCGAGGGTTAAAAGCACCCCACTATCAGCCGAAAAGCACCGCTGAAAAATAGCAGCGCTTTACTGCCAACACCCACTCCAGTGTGAAAGTGCTCTTAGTCTTTAAAGCGGAAGTAAAGTCCACTATAACATTTGTTTTTTTTAGGCCAAGTGGGTTATGCCATACTAGGCCAGGACACAATGAGGTCAAGGGAGTCAAATCAACGTGGCATGTATTGGGGCCATAAATGTTCACTGAGCATGTGTGGCTCAATGAAAATGACAGCCGACAGACAGAATTATGCATTTACAGCCTTAGAGACCAATAAGGTCTTCTACCCTTAATACACTGCTTGTCGGCATCTTTATTTACACTTTAAAGCGGAGCTCCACCCTAAAGTGGAACTTCCGATCATTGGAACCCCCCCCCCCTCCGGCGCCACAATTGGCACCTTTCAGGGGGGAGGGGGGTGCAGGTACCTGTACAGTACAGGCATCTGCACCCACTTCCGGCGTAGATTCTGCAGAAGCTATGCCCCTTTCCGAAGGTCCCCCGCTGTCTCCTGTGAAACACACGGATCCCAGAGACAGCGGGGACCATCCTTAGTGCGCAGCGCGACTCGCGCAGTAGGGAACCGGGAAATGAAGCCGCAAGGCTCCACTTCCTGATTCCCATACCCAAGATGGCGGCGGCAGCACCCGAGAGACGATCGAGAGATCGGCTTCGGGTGCCGACATCACGGGCGCGATGGGCGGGTAAGTGTCATTATTTTAAAAGTCAGCAGCAGTATTTGTAGCTGCTGGCTTTAAAAAAAAATAAAAAAAAATAAATAAAACACGGCGGACTCCCGCTTTAAGTGGTTACACTGACCTAATTTACAGGCTGAAGTTCATCCCTTTGATCTAAAAGAACCAGAGGATACAAGGTTTCTTTTTATTAATAAATAAAAAAAGCCAGCAAAGTTTGACAGTTCTGAGCACAGAATTGCACTTGTTACATGAATTGTGGAAATGCCGGATTAAGATTGTGGGGGGGTTAAATCGATATCTCGATTTTTTTTTTAACAATTGTGCAGCTCTACTATATAGGTGCCCAGACCACTCCTGCTTAAAGTATACCCAAAGGCAAAACTTTCGTTTTGGATACGTGGATTAGAACACGGGTTCAAGTTCAGGATTTTATTGCCGTTTTGTGTCCCCATTAAAGAGGGTCACCCTCTCTTTGTCCTGTGTAAGGTTATCGCTGAAAGTAAAAGAAAATCCCAAATTTTGAGTTGTACCCAGAACAGATCTTCCAATGGGGACACCAGTTCTGGTGACCTGGGGGTTGAGCACCCAAGAGATTGCCTTAATTTGCAGGAATTTCCACCCACTTCCTGTTAAAGCTATGGGACAGGAGGGGGAAAAAAAATATCCCCAATAATACTCAGATGACCAAACAAACAAACAAAAAAAATAAATAAAAAAAAAAAGTGTTTTGCCTATAGCTCTACTTTAAACCATATCTAAAAACACACAAAAAAAAAAACAAACAAACCCTCACACCCTGCCTTTGAGACTTTTGGCAGAATTAGGGTTTTCATTTTACACTTCATTATTATAAGAAAATACTTTGAGACCAAAAGGTGACCTAATAAAAAAAAAAAAGTTAATAGTGAGGGATTAAATACCATTTCATGTCAGTTTACAGCGAAGTCAAGGCCCCGTTCATAGCCTGGTCCTAAGATTCAAGCAACTTGGCAAAGATTGTTTTGGAGATTATTCATCACAGCAGTCAATGGTTGGTTTTTGTATGGTACAATTGTAAGCAGTAAAGGGTGCTGTTGCATTGGCCAGTAGTCGTAGTTATAGTATTGCAGTACTAGTCGCATTGGCCTAGCAGTGTCCTGGTAATACCAAACCTGCGCAAGCAGAGTAGGGCAGATTAATCTGCCACCACATCTGTGCAGACATGCAAATTACCAGTTTCCCATCAACTGTGCAATCCATCACATTATTACACATCATCAACTATGCACGTCTGTGCCACATAGGACTTTTGGCTCTAGGCCACTTGGTCAAGAGCCATAGGTCTAACACTCTGCGAGCATTCGCTCACACCCTGGGTTTTAGATTTATGTTCACTAGGAGACACACAGAAGCCTGGGGTTTTAGACATTTAAAAATGTACCACCATTACAAAATCTCGTTCTGAAGCATCTAAAAAAGGGAGAGGGAGTGAGGGGATAAGTTGCTGCCTTTATACATTCAGGCGAGTTTAAGCAAGAGCTTGAGGTTCTTCTGGTAACCATCGGTCCTGCCAAAACGGACTAATTGGTAGGCAGGCAGGAAAGATAGATGCTGCAAAACTTTGTCCCGTTGAGCCGGGTACACACTGTCCAAAAATCATCAGGAACCAGCATGGATAAAAAAACAAACAAAAAACAATGTTTTCTTTAACCACTTTAAGACTGGGCCTATTTTTCAGACTCGTTGACAAGTTAAAAAAATATTTTTTTGTTAGAAAAATTACTTAGAACCCCCAACACACACTTTTTTTTTTTTTTTTTTTTTTTTTAACACCTTAGGAGCAGTGGTTCTCAACCTTTCTAGTGCCATGACCCCTTGATAAATTTCCCCAAGTTGTGGGGACCCTTGATAGCAAAATTATTTTCATAGCCTGGGTTGTCTGCACCCAAGGCAAGACCAGTAATTTGCACCCCTAGTCAACGGACATTTTTTGCTCCTTAAGTCTCTTCCACTCTTACAATATTAAAACCCATTATGGTACATTTTAGGATGTACCACTCTTTGTTCTCCTTTCTTTCCCTTTTATCTCTCTATCCTAATTTATTGTCTCCCCGCCCCCCCCCCCCCCTAATCTCTCTCTCTAGCCTTCTTTGTTCTCTTATTCTCTCTCCATTTTTTTCTTCCCCTCTTTTCCTTTCATGTATTCTATATTTGTATTCCTTCTCTTACTCCTTGGTGGGGGGGGAATGGGATCAGTGGCAGTGCCGGGGGGAGTTCTGATCAGTCAACATAGGCGCTCTTGATTAAGGCAATCTGCTAATCTGAGAAATGTAGTGGGGAATTTTAATGGCAACTATAATCACAGGTAGTGTTACTCAGTGTCTGACTTTGTGGTGTTTCGCAGCAGTGACATCTATGCCGAAATCGGGAAATAACGTCTTCTCCAGCCCCTCCCACTTCACATTCCTCACCTGGGTGGCAACAGGCTCCAGGGACAGCCCTGATGGGCAGCCGCAAAAAGGCTGGGAGAGCAGTGCGGGCTTCAGGAAAAGCCCAGGATTCGGTGACCCCTGGCAAATCATAATAATTCGACCCCTAGGTTGAGAACCACTGCCCTAGAGAATAAAATGGCAGTCGTTGCAATACTTTGTCACACCGTATTTGCACAGTGCTCTTTTTTGAAAAAAATAAAAAATTAAGACAACAGTAAAGTTAGCCCAATTTGTTTTATATCATGAAAGACAATGTTATGTTGAGTAAATTGATACCCAACATGTCAAGCTTCAAAGTTCCGCCTGCTCGTAGAATGGCAACAAACTTTTACCCTTAAAAAGCTCCATATGCAAAAGTTTACAGGTTTCATGTTTTGAGTTACAGGGGAGGTCTAGGGCTAGAATGATTGCTCTTGCTCTTCAGATTGGTGTTCAAACCACACGTGAGGTATTGCCTCAGTTTCATTTTGCGGCCGCTACTCACGTATGCGTTAGCTTTCGCACGCAAGCTCGGCGGGACGGGGCACATAAAAAAATTAAATTTTTTTTTTTTTAAAAGTGTAAAAATAAGGGGGGTGGGGGGAATGTTTTGAAAGTAGAGTCATTTTTATTCCTATTACAAGGAACGTAAACATACCTTTTAGGGGGGCATGTCCATGATGGCGACGCGAGAGGTTGCTTTCTGCTCGAGCTCCGCTGGGCTTCTGGCTAATGCCTGGATCCTGAGAGTGCAATATCCTAATTATCATGCCTGCAACACCGGGACGAGGCGCAGATCATCAGGGCGCCTCTGCCAGTAGGGGAAAGAAGCTTAGTTTCCTAAAGATTACAAAGGAGCCCCCCGTCGTCTCTCTCCTCTGCCCAAGTGAAAACGCGCCAAACAGCTCCCAGAAGGCCTCCCAAAATGGCCCCTATGGAGTCAGCTGAACTCTAGCCACCCTGGCTGGCAGAAGTAATGGCCATAGCCACGTCAGTCCACACTAACGACTAAAATTAAGGCTGTCCAGCTGGACGTACGCCACCTGCGACAGGAGGAGATGAACAAACTACGGTCTAGAGTGACGAAGACAGAGCAGAAGGTCAGTACCACGGAGGATGAGGTGAGGGAACACTCTGCAGTACTCAAACCAAAGTCAAGGCCCTTGACTACAGGGCTGAAGCCTCGAACAGGAATAGGAGGAACAACTTTGCATCATGGGTCTGGCTGAAGGAGCGGAGGGGGAACCATCCAACTTTGTGGAGGACATGCTGCATTCCCTCCTACTCGACGCATGCCTGCTCCCCCACTACGCGGCGGAGAGAGCGCACCGTGTCCCACTTAAATCAGGGCCACCAGGAAACCCGCCAAGGACCTTCATACTTCGAGTACTGAATTTCCGGGATAGAGATGAAATCCTCCATGCCTCCCAGGCTCTTGGGGACCTAAGCTACCAGAATAAACTATTGATATTCCCCAACTACTCTGTGGAGACACAGAAGCTCCGGAAACCTTTAGAACAGATGAAGGCGGCACTGAGAACGCGAAGTATCCGCTATAGCGTGTTTCCAGTGCGCCTGAGAGTTCAAGATGAGGAATCGGGCAGCACAGTGTAGTGGGTAGCACTCTCACCTAGCAGTAAAAAGGGTCGCTGGTTCGAATCCCAACCACGACACTACCTGCCTGGAGTTTGCATGTTCTCCCTGTGCCTGCGTGGGTTTCCTCCGGGTACTCCGGTTTCCTCCCACGCGCCAAAGACATGCAGATAGGTTAATTGACTTCTGTCCAAAATTGGCCCCAGTATATGAATGAGGACCTTGGATTGTGGGCTCCTTGAGGGTAGGGACCAATGTGAGTGTGCAATGTACAGGGATATGGACAATTGTAGACACTCACTGGATGGACTGGTGTCTTTATTCAACCTTACTAACTATGAAACTAGGAATCAACCCGGTTCTTTAACACGCCTCGGTATGGGCTGGAGTCCCTAACCCGTGGATCCAAGTTCTACTTCAATGTGTTATGTGCCACTTTGATGCCCTTTTGATTCCTGTTGCATCCAGGCTCTGGGGCCTTACCAACTACCACCTGTTGAGGCTGGAGGCCCATGCTTAGTCTACTGAGACTCACCCCCGGGCGCCCTGGCAGGGTAACCAATCTGCTCCTAAACACTTGGGCCTCCCCTTTAATCTGCTTTGCGTTTCTCACTCCTGAACAAGGGGAACACAGTAACAAACCTAAGGGGACTCTAGGGAAGGGTGTCCGAGGGCAAATGTTGCACCTGTTGTGCGGAGTTACACATATTGCAGCAACATAAGAATGTGCCCCTGACATCAGGAGAGTTGAACTGTGACTCTCTCTTCCTTACCAAGCGCTGGATAGCACCAAGATGCATGTCGCGCCTTAGAACACGTATTCTTTAATGTCCACCGAGGAGGATTCCAGAGATTACTCCTTTCCCCTGATTGATACGTGCCCCCCTCGGCTCATTTAATGTCCCAGCTGAAGCCACAGAGCCGAGAACTGGTCAGCTGGTCTGAATTCCCCCAGATACTTTCCGGAGGGGCTAAGCTCACCGCTTGCACCCCCCCTTTGAGGCCGCCGTGCTGATTTTGGTTTCGGGATGGAGACCCTCCTCTCACTTTAAGGGGGACAAGTTATGGCCCTACAGGAGCTCACCCGTTTATGTTTAAGGATTGCTTTTAGTTATGTACGGTTATACTTGGACATTAAGCAAGGGTGGAGCGACACGCTGACGTCACCTTGCATTTGTGGTTGTAGGATCCAGGAAGGATGGGCCTGTTTGTGTGTCTCCGGCGCACTGGACTTAAACACATTGATGTCAAAAGCCTTAAGTGCAATATGTTATTTTATTTACCTCAATACATCTAAGGTTTTACACTATTGGAGCTTTTATATTCTTTCATGCAAATCTACATCCATCTATGAGCCTTGATCGGTGTGAGAATTTAGAGAGCATCGGTTAATTCCTCATGTTGTGGAGATTATGCTAACCAGCGGTATGGTCTGAGGGTCTGGGAGATTGCAATATCATCATATGCTCTGTGATCCTCTGTAAAGGGGCGGGGGGGGGTCATAGACTTCCAGTAAGAAGTGAATCTTTGCACAGTGGTGGTGGATTGGATACGGCTCACATTTTTAAGAATTTTCTTTGGATGGACTTTAACTTTCACGTTGTCACGCATGGGTGCATATTATTCACTTTTGGATTGTAGTTAAAGAGATATTACTTTTTCACATTTCATATACATATGTATATTTTATTTGTGTATATTCCTGTCATTGGTTGTTACGATTATGTATACATGATTTTCTGTGTGTAGTAGGTCTTAGGTACTTCGTTTTGATTATTTACCATGTGTGCCTCTCCAGTGTTTATTTAGACTCACGTTGCCCTTAATTCTTGGCCAGCGTGGCTCGGTTCTATTGGGGAGGTCCCTAATTCATTTATTTGTTTCACTGGTTTAGTGCAACTCAAAATTTTCTTTTTTTTTCCCCCCTCATATGACGTTTCAGCATTACACAGACTTTTATGTTCTTCCCGGGTTCGGAGGCTTGGTCCAGGGGCCATAACATCACTCCTAATCTCCTTGGGTTTTTCATAGATTCCATGTCTTCTCTTAACCACTTCCCGACCAGCGCACGACGATGTACGTCGACAGAATGGCACGGGCAGGCATATTGGCGTACAGGTACGTCCAATATTCAATGCCGCGCTCCCGCGCTGGTCGGGACCCCCGTGAGTCCGGTCGCGGGACCCGCGGACTCGTTTGTCGCGGGCATCCCCGCGATCGTCTCACGGAGCGGCCGAATGGAGGAAATGCCGTGTAAACAGCATTTGTCCATTCTGCCTAGCAACTAGTGACGCTGATCTCTGCTCCATGTGATTGGAGCAGAGATCAGTGTTCACTAAAAGAAAGCCCAGCCCCCAACAGTTAAAACACGCCCCTAGGAACACTTAACCCCTACACTGCCACCCACTGGTTAACCCCTTCACTGCCAGTGTCATTTACACAGGAATCACTGCATTTATATAGCAGTGATTACTGTATAAATGACAATGGTCCCAAAAATGTGTCAAAAATGTGTCCGATGGGTCCCCCACAATGTTGCAGTCACAATAAAAAAAAAAAAAAAAAAAAAAAAAAAAAAAAAAAATCGCTGATCGCTACCATTACTAGTAAAAAAAAAAAAATTAATAAAAATGCTATAAAACTTTCCCTATTTTGTAAACGCTATAACTTTTACGCAAACCAATCAATCGCTTATTGCAATTTTTTTTACCAAAAATATGTAGAAGAATACGTATCGGCCTAAACTGAGGGAAAAAAAATGTTTTTTAATATATTTTTGGGGGATATTTATTATAACAAAAAGTAAAAAATAATGCGTTTTTTTCAAAATTGTCACTCTATCTTTGTTTATAGCGCAAAAAATAAAAACCGCAGGGGTGATCAAATACGACCAAAAGAAAGCTCTATTTGTGGGAAAAAAAGGACGTCAATTTTGTTTGGGAGCCACGTCGCACGACCGCGCAATTGTCAGTTAAAGCGACGCAGTGCCGAATCGCAAAAAGTGGTCTGGTCTTTGACCAGCAAAATGGTCCGGTCTGCAAGTGGTTAATATTCTACCATGGAACACCAGGGGTCCAAACTCACCCACCAAACAATCCTTGGGTGTTCCAATTTATTAAGTCTTATAATCCGCACATATGTATACTGCAGAAAACACCTGGTGGGCAGCAAGATTCTCACCCTCAAAAAAATCTTGGGTGGGATACCATTACCACTCCAGCATTGCCAGAGGGGGTCAGTGTACTGGTGCTCAAGACTAGGGGTGCAATGGATCGTCACCGATCCGTGATTCGAACGGGTCAACCCGCTCGGATCGGCACATGCCGCGATCCGCGGAGCGCTCCGCGGTCTCGGCCTTAGTAAAGGGCGCGGCTTCGGCCTAGCTCCGAAGCGGCGGCCATCTTTCTACACCCAGGCTGTTTACACTGATCGCTCCGACGGAGCGATCACTTGTAAACAAACCGGCGTCATGTCATGACGCCGGTTCCTCTCTCCCCTCTCTGTACTAACTTGTACAGTGAAGGGGATAGATCCTGAGATGGAAGCAGCCATCCCTCCATACCCTACTAATACTCTTGCGATACCCCAAAACTCTTTTGCGATGTCCAGCCATACCCAGCCAATATTACAGCGGGGGAGATTGTGGATATTACAGTGGGGACTATATGGTGGAGGAATTTTCACAGGCTTTTGCAAATTAAATTATTATTTGCTGATCCGAAAAATTATCCGATCCGTGACTCTGATCTGAGGAACGATCCAATCCGTGAGTTTTTTGATCCGTTGTACCCCTACTGAAGACACTCCCCCTTCGGGCTTCTGGACCCAGATGGTACATATGTCATAATTTAGTCCAGGTTAAGGAATGTATCCTGGCATTTTGTTGGTCTATATTTGCCACAGAATTCCTTATTGTCATTGAATCAAATGACTAAAATGGCAGAGTTTGCTTCACATAACGCTGTCACGCTAGGCGACTAATCTAGTTCCTGACTCGGAGATAGACAGGCTCACAGCTGCGGGTCCATCTTACTTAGGGCTAGCTGGTTGGGTGGACACTAGTCAATACCCGTCTCTTGAGTTCATACACTGGCAGTTGCGACATGCTTTTGGGGCTCAATTTACTGAACGTTTGACACTATCACTATTGAGCGCCTCCTGACCTCCAGCAGGACGGGGAAGCCCCTCTACTTATACCCGACGGTTGCTTGCGCCACCAAACTGACTAGATCATGGGATAAGTGGAGGGCAGTTATTCCGTCTCTAGGTGAGGAAGAATGGGAGGAATGCCTTTCCACATTTATTCCTTCCATGATTGCAGATAAAGACAGATTTGTACAACTTAAGTTCCTCCCCAGGGCTCATTATACCCCACAGAAACTGGCCCACATTTACCCTCAACATGACCCGACTTGCCAAAGATGCAACCAAGATATAGGCACTTTCTGGCATATGGTTTGGTCCTGTCCCAAACACTGACTGTATTGGACGGCTGTAGCCTTCATATTTTGTGATATGTGGGACAAGGGTAAAGCTGGATCCTCAGGTTCTATTACTGAGCCATATGGAAGATGTAGAAGGGGATAGATATAGCAAACTGTGTTTGTCCTTCTCCCTGTACTACGCTAGATTGGAAAATACTGTTAAAATGGAAGTTGGTGGAGCCCTCCACTCACGGCTCTTAGCAGAAATGGTTTAACTCAGTGTTGCCCTTGTACAGACTACATATGAAAGCAAACGATGCCCAGGTAAATTTAATAAGGTATGGTCCATGTGGATAATCTTTTAGGTCCCCTCTTGTGCAGTGACGGCTAGGCTGTTCTCCACTTTTTTTATATATCAAATTTGAATAAAAATGCTTTTGGAGTAAAAAAAAGATAGTTTTCTATTACATTAATAATTTAGTTTCTTCAGCATGAAATGGAGCTTAGTTATGTAGCATGAAGCTGTATATCCTGCAATATATTTACTTTTTTTTGGTAAACTCACTCAATAAATCCAAGCTTTGCAAGCAGAGATAACATGCACTTCATTAATGCATTCACACAATACAAAGTTCAGGAATAACCCTTTACCCAATTGTTTTGCAAGTCTATGTACACTGCAAACCGTATGACTGAATCGGTTCCGATGTTTACTAAACTGGTCGCTTATTCTAAAGAGGAAACCTTCAATTTGTTTGCAAATAAAGATTCTAACTACCAACTAGGAGTCCTTACATGTAAAAAGCACTTGTCATTTCAGAACCACCATGGTAGCGCCTGTTAGCGGGCATCCACTTGTCTGCTGCCTTCGCTTCCCTCCCCTTGTTCCGTCATTGCCACATCCCCAGCCGTCCCATTAATGTGAATGGGACTGTCAGCGAGTCATAGCAGGTCAGAGGATGAGCTGCTGCGGGACAGATGACAGTTGATAAAAATTATGATTTAAAGTGAGGCGATTGAAATCAAGCCTTTTTACCACTGACTTAAACCAAATCCACCCTGTCATGAACTGGCCTATTTTTGGTCAGTGCATACTGCAGTCTGTCCGACAGAAGCCAGTCTAATGACTGCATTTTCTCGAAGAGACATGTCTGAAATCAATCAGGGCTTGCAACCACTGGCTTTAAGTGCTGATCAGTGTATTCTGGTGGGAAAAGTGAAAAAATAAAAAATAAAATAAAAAAAGTGTGGGGGGAGATTCCCTTATTCCCTTATCAGGATACAACAGCACAGCAGGAAGATCACCACACAAATATTGCTTGTGTTGGTACAGCGATATGTCAGTTTTTTTCTCCATTCAACCTGTTGGGTTAAACAAAAATCTTGCAGTGTACACGGCTTTAGTCCATAACACAGAAGCTTGTATATTTGTCTAACAGGACCCAGTTGATGCTGCCAGGCCTGTAAAACATCTGAAGTCATTAAATGTTGGCAATTTCTTTGATTCCCATGGGTACATACCCAGAACTTCTCGGATAACGGGTCACCCACCTCTTTCCACATGTTCCTTTATGCAAAACAAGTTTTGGCTTTAGCTACATTTTAAATCTGATTGGTTTCCAGGTTCAATACCATTCTTTTCCTCTGTACCAGCAATTTGTGCATTATGTTAATAATTTGCTACAGTATTAACCACTGGGCACTTAAACATCCTTAATAACCAGACCAATTTTCAGCTTTCGGTGCTCTCACATTTTGAATGACAATTACTCAGTCATGCAACACTGGACCTTTATGAAATTTTTGTCTTTTTTTCCACACAAATAGAGCTTTCTTTTGGTGGTATTTAATCACCGCTGAGTTTTTTATTTTTTGTGCTATAAAAGAAAAAATACCGAAAATTCAGCAAAAATTTTTTGTTTCTGTTATAAAATTTAGCAGATTAGTAATTTTTTCTTCATAAATTTTGGTCAAAATTTATACTACTACATATCTTTGGTAAAAATAAGTATAAATTGGTGGATATTATTTGGTCTTTGTGAAAGTTATAGAGTCCACAAGCTATGGTGCCAATATCTGAAAATTGATCACACCTGAAGTACTGAAGGCCTATTTCAATTCTTTTGACCCCAACATGCCAGAAAAGTACAAATACCCCCCAAATGACCCCTTTTTGGAAAGAAGACATTCCAAGGTATTTAGTAAGAGGCATGATGGTTTTTTGAAGTTGTCATTTTTTCCCACAATTCTTTGCAAAATCAAGATTTTTTTTTCCTTGTTTTTTTTCTCACAAAATTGTCATATTATCAGTTTATTTCTCACACACAGCATATGCATACCACAAATTACACCCCAGAACACATTCTGCTATTACTCCTGAGTATGGCGATACCACATGTGTGAGACTTTTACACAGTGTGGCCACATACAGAGGCCCAACATGCAGGGAGCGCCATCAGGCGTTCTGGAGCACCCAGGACAATTCTGACATTTCTCTCCTACATGTAAAAATCATCATTTATTTGCTAGAAAATTACATAGAACCCCAAAACATTATATATGTTTTTTTAGTAAACACCCTGGAGAATACAATGGTGGTCGTTGCAACTTTTTATCTCGCACGGTATTTGAGCAGCGATTTTTCGAGTGCTTTTTTTTGGGAAAATAGTTTTGTGCTTAAAAAAAAAAAAAAAAAAAAAAAAAAAAAACCCACAGTAAAGTTAGCCCAATTTTTGCATAATGTGAAAGATGAAGTTACACTGAGTAAATAGATACCCAACATGTCACTCTTCAAAATTGCACACGCTCGTGGAATGGCGCCCAAACGTTGCTACTTAATAGGCGACACAAATTTTTTTTTACTGGTTATGTTTTGAGTTACAGAGAAGGTCTAGGGCTAGAATTATTGCTCTAACGTTCGCAGCGATACCTCACATGTGTGGTTTGAACAGTTTTCATATGTGGGCGGGACTTGCGTATGTGTTCGCTTCTGCATGCGAGCACATGGGGACAGGGGCGCTTTTTTTTTTTATTGTTCATTTTACTTTATTTTAGTTTGACATTTTTTTTCCCCAAAAATACATTTTTTGATCACTTTTATTCCTATTACAAGGAATGTAAACATCCCTTTTAATAATATGGCATGACAGGTCCTCTTTACAGTGAGATATGGGGTCAATAAGACCCCACATCTCACCTCTAGGCTGGAAAGCCTGAAAAAAAAAAAAAAAAAAAAAAAGATTCTGGCTTTGATCGTATTGGCAAATCGGTAGAAGCACCGGAGGGCGGCGGGAGGGATGTCTATGGCTGGGTATTGCAGGGTATCTCCGAGTATGGCAATTTATGGCAGGGTGTTGCAGAGCATTGGCGGGTGTTGCAGAGCATTTGCTGGTACTGCAGAGTAATGACAGGGAATTGAGGGGTTAAATTTCGGTGAGCAGCGATGTGGGCACTGCAGATGCAGCCCACAGCGCTGCCGACACCGATCTCTTCCGCCTCCGCTGTACCGATCGGTACAGAGAGGGGGAGGGAGGAACCGGCATCATAACATGACGCCGGTTTGTTTACAAGTGATCACTCCGTCATTTGACGGAGCGAACACGTGGAAAACGGCCGCGATGAGCGGCCGTTTACCGTGATGCGCCGGGACCTGTGGACCCGGCGGTCACGGATGCCCTCGAGTGTTAAGTTGTTAAACATTCTGCAAGCAGCATCCTTTTTATAAAATATAATACTGTACATGTTCCAAATGGCTTTACTGCCATATCAAGCCAATGCTGCTGGCTACAGATTTTAAGCAGGCTTGTCTACATACATATAGCCATTTTTTTTTGATAAGCAGGTAACTTTTGCTGCAATATATTGTAAAAATATTTTAGAAGCCGAGAGGTACAGCTTAGGTTGCATTTTAACATCTTGCAACATATGCAGCAGGCCAAAAAACAAGCTGAAAGTGATGCCTGTAACTTTAAGTGGAAGATATGATACATGCATACTTTTCAGATATTCATGTGCTAAATATAACCTTAAAACAAACAACTCAGTCACTACAGTAGAGCTTACAATTTAAGCAAAGAAAAACACCAACCGGCATTTACAGATCAAAAAAATAATTACTGTTTAAATTCCAGATTTTCACTTTACAGGTTGAGGTGGCCTTCCAATACAATATAGATCAATGCTTTGAAAAGTTAGTAGAGAAAGAAAAAAACAAAAAACAAAAACAAATACCAATGGAGATTAAAAGAATTCAAACCAAGATTTGAAATAGAAAAATTAATTTAGCAGTTACTGTTCACTTTAAAAAGTTTACACTCACAATTTATAGTTATTTGCCTCCTGAGGAGGTACTTTGTTTCGACAGGTACCCGCTCCCAGTTTCAGGTGACGTCGCCATGGAAAAGTCATCGGGAATTTTGGCCCCCTCCAGGCCATCCAGAAAGCGCAGCCAGTTTTGCGCATGCGCAGTAGAGAACCAGCTGTGAAGTCGCAAAGCTTCCCTGCTAATTTCCCTTACCCGAAATGGCAAAGGCAGTGCCCAAGAGCCAATTGAAAAAAAATGGTTCGGGTGAAGACATCGCTGGATTCGTGGAAAGGTGAGCATCCTAATGTTAACAGTCAGAATCTCCAGTATTTGTAGCTGCTGACTTAATTGTTTCTGACAGAGCCTAGAGCTCCTCTTTAAGCTTTGAAATCAAAAACTTGACAGTTCACTACTTCAATTCCTCATTCTAGCCTACAATATCCTGACCTGCTAGTCTGGTGCCACTTGGAAAAGAAAAGCCAGAGAATGGAATACATCCATAACTAGAACCCAGGCGTAACTGACAGATATATTTCTATGCCTGGATACAAGCAAGTGCAATTTTCACATTAGAAACGGATAAAGGCCAAGTAATGTAAACTAGGGGGGAAATTTTAAAGCAGCATTATTGCCTAGCTATGATGATACCACTAGGGGCTGTAAAGCTTAATTATTTATTTTTTACTTAAAGAGGAGGGTCAGTTTAAAAAAAAAAAAAAAAAAAAAAAAGGCAGCAGCTGCAAACACTGCAGCTGCTGACTTAATAAAATCACTTACCTGTCCAGGGCGCCCGCGATGTCGGCCGCCCGAGGCCGAGCCGTCCCTCGGCTCTCGGCGCCGCCATTCCCTGTAAGGGAAACAGGCAGCGGAGCCTTACGGCTTCACTGCCCGTTTCCTACTGCGCATGCGCGAGTCCCGGAACTACTGCGCATGCGCGAGTCCCGCAGCGCTTTCTGAATGGGACGCGCTGTGTTCTGGAACACACAGTTCCCAGAACACAGCGCGACCCATTACCCAGAAGACGCCGCGACGAAGACAGAAGACAGAAGATCTCCACGGAGGAGGAAGAGGAAGATTAGGATAAAGTGCCTAGCAACAGGCATTTCTGGTTTTCAGGGTGGCCCTCCACTTTAACCACTTCAATACAGGGCACTTATACACCTTCCTGCCCAGACCAATTTTGAACTTTCAGAGCTGTCGCACTTTGAATGACAAATGCGCGGTCATGCTACACTGTACCCAAACTAAATTTTTATAATTTTGTTCCCACAAATAGAGCTTTCTTTTGGTGGTATTTGATTGCCTGTAGGATTTTCATTTTCTGCTAAATAAAAAAAAACTAAAATCTTGAAAAAAAAACAAACATGTTTTTTTGTTTCAGTTACAAAACTTTGTAAATAAGTAAGTTTTCGCCTTCACTGATGGGCACTGATGAGGTGGCACCAATGAAGTGACACAGACACTGATAGGTGGCACGGTGTGTCATGGATAGGTGGCACTGATAGGCAGCACAGATGGGCACTGATAGGCAGCATTAAAGTTTTGTAGGGATGGATGCCAATCAGTGCCAAACAATAATGCAAGCCAGTGATGCCCATTATGGGCACTGATTGGCATTCATTATGGGCACTGGCTGGCATCCCTGGTGGTCTAGGGGGCATACCTGGTGCTGGGCATCTCCTGGTGGTCCAGTGTGGGCATCCTGGGGGGGGGGGGGGGGGGGCTGTGCTGATAATCGATCAGCACAGACCCACCCTGTCAGAGGAGCAGCCAATCGGCTCTCCTCTACTCACGTCTGACAGACGCGAGTGAGGAAAAGCTGTTCACCGGCTCTTCCTATTTACACTGTGCGTGTTGGGACGGGAAGAAGGTGCCAATACACACACACACACACACACGTTATAACCTGCTCTATGCAATGTACAATGTTTAATGGTCATCATCCCTTCTATTGATGTATAAAGATCTTGCCAGTTTTCACAAATCACCCATCTAATCATTGCTTTTTACAGGTCACTCCAGTTCTCAGGGAATTTTCTGGAGGAAGGAGTTTCTAGTACTCTGCACAGCATTGATTGGCGCTGCACCAGATACAGAAAATTAAAAAGGCTTTCAGAATAGAGAATTAAGATCACAAGAAAGTGTATTAAAGCCTCATACAAATCTATATTTCAGAGCAAATATTTATTTTTTGCAACTAAGTGTAGGTAGAGTTTAGGTTAAAAGACAATAACTTATACTTTGTTCATACTGATATAAGTGCTGAAAGAGGCTCTGCCAATCGCAGGCCGTGTCACTCTTCCAGCATGCATCTATGGTGTGTATGTGCTGGGACTATTGCTCAAAGTGAAACAAAAATGAAAATGTTCCTTTAACCACTTGCCTACCGTGCACTTACACCCCCTTCCTACCTAAGCCATTTTCAGCTTTCAGCCCTGTCACACTTTGAATGACAATTGCGCAGTCATGCTACACTGTACCCAAAAAAAATTTTGGAACTAATTGTTTGCCTTCACTGATGTGCGCTGATGAGGCAGCACTAATATGCTGAATTGGTGGGCATTGATTAGGTGGCACTAATGAGGCACGGATAGGCAGCACATAGGCATTGAATGACAGCAGTGATCGCCAGCACTGACTGGCATCACTCATGGGCACTCATTGGTGGCACTGGTGGGCACTGATTGCTGCCACTGGTGGGCAACAATTTATGACACCATTTTTTTACTATTGAAACCAGGGCACTGATGATCCCTGATTACATTCCTAAATGCCCCCCTGTGTGGAGACGCCACTGATCGGCCCTCCATGCCACACACTGTCAGTGTGAGGTGAGGAGCGCAGATTACCAGAACTTGATTGGACACAGCCGATCACATATTTAAAGAGCCGCGGACACGGCTCTTTCCACAGATCAGGGTTACGCCATGTCAGCAGGGCGTGGCCGCGATCACCGCGCGCCCTATTGAGAGCGGGCGTTGCCATACGCCGGCGTCCCAGAACAAGAGCCAAACCGCCCCGTCATTTGAAGGTGGGGGGGCGGCAACCAGTTAAATATTATGCCTGGGGGGTGTCTATAGTATGCTTGTAAAGTGGCATATTTTCCCCCATGTTTAGAAAAGTACCACAGCAAAATGACATCTCTAAAGTAAAAAAAGGAATGTAAAATGGATTGCAGCTGTAATGAATTATTGGGTCTCGGCAATATAGGTAAAACTCATTGAAAAAAAGGGCATGAGTCCTACAAGAGACAGCTTGGGACAAGAAAAAAAATAAATAAAAAAGCCCCAACAGTTCCACCTTCATGCTCCCATCAAGTGACGCTTCTTCTGGATGACAGCTGTTATATTATAGCTGAGGGTGGGGCCACTGAATGACCGGCCCCCTCTGATGCCACAGGTGTTCCCCTTAATATTCATACCAGACCCTAAAAGAGGGGGTGTGCATCTATATTGCCGATACCCGACAATTCATTACATGCCTGATCAGTTTTGAATGACAATTTTTCCTTTAGAAATGTCATTTCGCTGCGGTACTGTTCTAAACACAGGAAAAATGCGCTACTTTACAGGCATACCGGAACAAGAGACACCCCAGTTTAAGTCTACAGTTTAAGAAACTCTAGGTGGATGAATGAGTAGGACACTCAGAATATGCAAAAAATGCAGGCAAGTCCCACTATATAATCAAACTGAAAATCGTGGGGAAAAAATAAAATATACAGTAGTGTGAACCGAGTAAACAGTGTTTATAAAAAACACTGTCAAACATATGTTTTTGATAGCTGCTTCTATAGCTTGTTTACATGGGTGGCCATAATAGGCGGTTGGGCTGCAGTTTAACCAACAATCTGCAAGTTAACATGTCCAATAGTCATGTTACACACTTCCGCAAATGCGGGGTGGCAAAATGTATAACAGGTCACATCTGGCAACCAATACTACTGCCAAATGCAACACATGCAAGTGAATGGGACCTCACTACAACCACATACATCTATGTTGACTGTGGGCAGCCCAGAGAGCAAAAGGGTAACACGCTTAGAAACAAATGACATCAGAATTACTGAATCCGTAAATTTGCATGCAGTAGAGCCAGACCTGCCAGAGTAAACTGCAGCTGGTAGCATCTACAGCTGTCTTTGGTCTTCACCTGGTCATCATTAATATTAGGGTTCTTTTGGACCTTTAATTCCCATGAGCTTTTTCCTGGAGCACCGAATGGTTTATGGCATTTTGGACATAGATTATGGGTTACTGCTTCTCCATAGACTAGTAGCAAAACCTCCTCCGGTACCCTTGGGCCACAATTAGGGTAAATCATGAGGGGGGTCGAGAAGTACAGAGCATCAATGTGCTTGCTAAATGCAGCTCGACGATGCAATATTATTTCCTTTTCCACACCTGTAGGAGACTAGTTGCATATCCCTAGGCACAGGGTCTAATCAGTGTGTTTTCTGCAATACATGCACAGATCTGAGTTGTATTGAAAAAAAATATATATAAAAAAAAAAAAAGGAACCAGTGCCAATTTCAATTGGTTATACCCCGTGTATGGATCCAATATCAATTTTTTTTCTGTTGATTACCCATTAGGTACAAAATTACATCATTGATAATGGTAGTGAAAGAACAGTCAGGGCTTAAAGAGGAAGTAAACCCTAATGGGTTTACTTCCTCTTGGATTCCCTGCAAAGGTAAAGCATAATGGACTACTATGCATCGCATAGTAGTCCATTATGTGTCACTTACCTGACACAGGAGCCAGCGAAGTCACCGCTGTCCCCTGTAGTCCGGAGCCCCCATCTTCTTGGTGGGTCTCGCTGCTCCGGCGCTGTCATTCCTCGGAGCCGCGGTGACGTCACTCCCGCGCATGCGCATTTGCGGCATATTGCCGTGCACCTCTGTCTACGGCGCATGTGCCGTAGACAGCAGTGCCCGTCTTTCGGCAAGTATCTCCTAAACCATGTAGGTTTAGGAGATATTTCTTAGACCTACAGGTAAGCCTTAATCTAGGCTTACCTGTAGGTCAAAGTGTGTTGGTAAGGGTTTACAACCACTTTAAGCAGCCCATACATTAGTCATCTTTTTCTCCATTCAACCAAAGGGTTGAACAAGGGAAAAAAAAAAAAAAATAAATAAGAAAGAAAAAGGAAAAAAAAAAAAAAAAAAAGGGGGGGGGGGGGGGGGTGTTATGGTAATAGATCCCCCATCCACACATACCATGTTCTCCCAGCCAAGTCATCATATTCTGACAGCAGCGAGGCTTGCCCGCTATCAGAACACACTGATCAGAGATGCCAGCTATAGCCCAGGCCATTCATCGAGCAGAAAAATAGCAACAGGCTGATCGGTACAACTAGCCTGTCCATATATGGATCAATATTTGTCTGGTCCCTGCTGAACATCAAACCATGGTAGATAAGAGTTTAGTTGCCAAATCTTGGCATGCAAGAGGCATATGTCAGACCTTGTCTCCGATACCAGACATCCAACCACCCAAAATGTTTTAATATACAATGTTATGTGATTTTAAAAGTTGTTTCAATAAACCAGACTTTATGGGCGATTTTCTCCAGCATATTATTATTTACACAGGATTCATATAGCGCTAACAGTTTGCACAGCACTTTACAACACGAGGACAGACAGTACACTTACAATACAAATCAATACAGAAGGGATCAGAGGGTCTTGCTCATTATAGCTTACAATCTAGAAAGGAGGGTCAGTGGGGAAAAAAAAAAAAAGTAATAACTGTGGGGGGTGAGCTGATGGAGAAAATGACTGATATCGGATAGTAAATTAGCAATACGTGAGACGACAGAGGGAGTTAGCTGAGGGGTAGAGAAACAGATTTGGGTATCTTCGGTATAGAGGTGGCATTGGAAGCCATGGGAGGCGTAGATTGAAAATAGGAAAAAGGTCCAAGAAGAGAACCTTGGGGGACACCGACAGAGAAAGGAAGAGGAGAGGAGGAAGAGTACAGTCACTGAGACCAAAGCCATGGCGTTTTTTTGAGGAGAGGGTGGTCAACCGTATCAAAGGCAGCAGAGAGGTCCAGGAGTACAGAATAGTGTCGATTGTTCGTTTTAGGAGAGCAGTTCCTGTGGAGGACGAAATCCAGACCGAAGGGGATCAAGGTCATTATCAGCGAGGTGGACGCTCAGGCGATTGTAGACCAGACGTTCAAGGAGTTTGGATAAGAAGGGGAGCAAGGAGATGGGGCGTAGGTTGTTAGGATTGGATGGGTCCAGTGAGGGCTTTTTAAGTAAGGGTCTGACAGGTGCATGTTTTATAGCGTTGGGGAAGATGCCAGAAGAGAGAGAGAGATCGAAGATGTGGGTTAGAATGTAGCATAGAGCCGGAGGGTGAACGTAGCATTTGCAAGGTAACAGGATCCAGTAAGTAGTTTAGCAACCTCGTCTATAGTGCTAGAGTCGAAAGAGGGAAGTAATGATTGTACCTGGGGGCACGAAGTGTAAAGTGTGGAGGGTAACAGTAGATATCTCCTTGCAAATTATGTGGATATATCATAACTGCTAAGGTCTGTAGTAGTCCATAAGACAGGGTGTTGATTTGAACTTTTGGTAACTATTAATACAGAGGACTTCAGACCTTGTGTGAGAGTTGTGCAATTTAAATTTAAAAATGAATACAGTGCCATCCTTGCACTCACAGCATCATTTATAGGTCTCAGCCTGAAGAAGAAAAGGGTTTGCAGCAAGTTCACTGCACTATGGTGGCAATCTTAAAAAGGAGATATAGATTGATATCTACTTCAATGTTGGTCTTGTTTGTATGTGGCCAGGCTGTGAAAAAGTCTCACACATGTGGTATCACCATACTCAGGAAAAGTAGCAGAATGTATTGTGGGGTATAAATTGTTGTATGCATATGCTGTGTGTGAGAAATAACCTTCATTTTGCAATGAATTGTGGGAAAAGTAATGCCAACTTAAAAAAACTCACCATGCTACTTAGTTAATACCTTGGAAGGTCTACTTTCGAAAAAGGGGTTATTTGTACTTTGCTGACTTGTTAGGCCCCTTTCACACTGAGGCGGTTTTCAGGCGCTACAGCGCTAAAAATAGCGCCTGAAAAAACCGGCCCCTTTTGGTCGCCCGATCTGTGCGCTGGCAGGGACGGTGAAAAAAGTCCTGCTAGCCGCATCTTTGGAGCAGTGTATTCAATCAATGGGGCAGCGCGGCTATACCGCCAGCAAAGCGGTGGTTTTAACCCTTTTTCGGCCGCTAGCGGGGGTTAAATCCGCCCTGCTAGCGGCCGCATACCGCCGCTAAGACGACTGTAAAATAGCGGTGCTTTACCACCTACACCCGCACCGCCCCAGTGTGAAAGGGGCCTTGGTGTCTCATGAAATGAGATACACCTGTTGTACTGAAGATCTGATCAGATGTGATCAATTTGTGACTAATTGTCCTTCAAACTGTGAGCGTGCTGAAAGTTGGAACTTGGTCTGGGCTAGAAAGGGTGCAAGTGCCCTGTATTGAGGTGGTAAAAAAAAACAAAAAAAAAAAAACAAAAACGCAATTTGTTATGAAAGTAAATCTCTTTTTTGGAGCCTGTAAAGCAATACACCCATAATCAGAAGGGGGTTATCAGTGTAGTTGCCCATAATGCGTAAGGGAAGATAGTTAACTGAATGACAGGAAGGATCAATGAACTACCTAGATTGCTCATCAGTGCCCTAATAATAAGTGGCTGATGGTAGTTCTCCCATTCACAAGACTCCATTTTTTTTCTTCAATTGTACAGCGGGAGCGGGGAGAAGATCCCTGGCCCACTAACGACAGGGACTCAAAAGGGTGCATGGGGATGTGTGCTCAGTTATTACCATGTTACACCCATATTTTGGATGTAACCAAGGTGGCCTAGCCATACGTGGATCAGTTCAGCAGAGCCTGGTCAAATTTCAATCCACATGAGGCCAATGTAGTCGGTCGACCGATTTCTGTGCAAACACCCAGTCGGAAAAAAAATTCCACGCATTTAGCGCAGGCAGCAATGATCTGCGAGTCTGACATTTGAACAGTGTGTCCAGCTTTACCGCACAAACAGGGAACAGTTTAACCACTTGCCGCCCGCCCTATAGCAGATACATGGCGGCATAGTGGTTTCAAAATCCTGACCGGACCTCATGATGTGATCAGGATTTTGAGCCGCTGCGCACCCCCGGGGGCACGCATCGCGGCGATCGTTGTTGCGGGGTGTCAGTCTGACACCCTGCAATTATGATCTCGGTAAAGAGTCTCCAACGGAGACTCTTTTCCACGTGATCAGCCGTGTCCAATCACAGTGTAAATAGGAAGAGCCGGTGATTGGCCTTTCCTCACTCGCGCAGACGCAAGTAGAGGAGAGCCGATCGGCTTCTCCTCTGACAGGGGGGGGGGGTCTGTGCTGATCGATTATCAGCACAGCACCCCCCCCCGGGAATGCCCACACTGGACCGCCAGGGACGCCACCAGGGATGCCCAGGACAAGGTATGCCACCCTAGACCACCAAGGATTCCAGTCAGTGCCCACAATGGGCATTACTGGCATGCATTATTGTTTGGCACTGATTGGCATCCATTAGTACAGTATATTATAATACAATGCCGCCTATCAGTGCCCATCCGTGCCAGCTATCAGTGCCAATATGTGCCACCTATTCGTACCGCCCATACGTACCAGCTATCAGTGCCAATTTGTGCTATCTATCCGTGCCCATCCGTGTCGCCCAGTGCCACTTCATCAGTGCCGCCTTATCATTGCCCATCAGTGTAACCCCATCAGTGAAGGAGACAACTTATTTACAAAGTTTTGAAACTAAAACAAAAAAAATAAAAATTCAAAATTTTCAGTATTTTTTTTTAATTTGTTTAGCAAAAAATAACGTAGAGGTGATCAAATACCACCAAAAGAAAGCTCTATTTGTGGGGGAAAAAAATGATAAAAAAAAAAATATTTCATTTGGGTACAGTGTAGCTTGACCGCACAATTGTCATTCAAAGTGCGACAGCGCTGAAAGCTCAAAATTGGTCTGGGCAGGAAGGTGTTTAAGTGCCTGGTATTGAAGTGGTTAACATGCATTCATGCAGCAAGGCAAGCTGACTAAACCAAACCCTTGTGCTTTAGTGGCTAGTGTGTACCTATATCCGAAACATGCTCCTCATTTTAGAGCAAGAGCAATAAATTGTTAAAAAGGTTCTAAAAAGGTAGTGGTGCACCGAAATTTCGGCCACCCAAACATATTGGTTGAAAACAGTGCAGCATGCAGCCGAAAGAAGAAAAGGTGCCGATAATGGAGCTGAAAAGGGGACAGGGCCGTCATCCTGGCACGCCCCGGTCCTCCCCTCCCTTCTCTCATAGTCAAGATCTCCAGGTGTCATGGACCTGAATTGTCCAGACGGCCGTAGTAACAATGTCCTGCCTCCCATGATAGACGGCACACTGATTCAATGCCGGGACATTGACTCAGTGTCACATGATCACAGGAGGTGGGACATGGTTACTGCAGCTGGGAAATTCAAAATCGAGCTCCATGACACAGCAGGAGATTGCCGTGTCATGCTACATTGTTCCCTTTGTATCAGGTCTGCTAGAGGTGCACCGAACATAACATTTTGCTAATACTATTAGCAGTGTATTTAAGAGACCGCAGACATGATACAAGAGATGGTTAGAGACGGCAGACTACATTTTTCTTGATCTTTCTTACACTAAAAAGTTGCCAATAATGGCCAACAATAAATTCATATTAATTTAAATTGATGATATTCATTAAAGAGTCAAAATACAATTATATATAAAAATGTACCATATTTATCGGCATATAACACGCACATTAATTTTAAGAGGGAAGTTTGAGGAAAAAAATAAAATTTTAAATAAGGAACTTTGAAGCAAAATAAGGGTCAGTGCCCATATGCAGCCTCATCATTGCCATCAATGCAGCCTGATCAATGCCCACCTGCAGCCTCACAAGTGCCATCAATGCAGCCTCATTAGTCCACATCACTGCAGCCTCGCCATTGCCATCAATGCAGCAGCCTTGCCATTGCCATCTATTGACTTCCTATTACAGAGGCCGCCAAGTAAACAGGAGATTCTCGCTGTATGTAATCTGACGTCACTCGTTCAGCCCCCCTCCCTGTCCCCTCTGAGGCAGCTAAAATGTAAGTATTGGCGTATAACACGCACATACTATTTGCATCTGATTTTCCTGGTGAAAAAGTGAGTGTTATACGCCAATAAATACAGTATATTTTTTTAAACTAATTTTCAGCACCAAAATGTCCCATTCAGTGCACCCCTATGTAAAGGTAAAATATTTTTTGATCTTAAGGCAGTCTATGCATCAAGCAAAAAATTAAGAAAAATTATAATCTATGTGCAGCCCCTCCCCCCCATACTTACCCGACCCCGATGTTGATCCAGCACTGTGCAAGAAAGCAGCATCGCTGCTCTCCCTCATCTCACTGGCTCAGTCAGAGCAGCGGGAGCCTGCTCTCAATCCCAGCCAGCGAGTGAGTGAGCAGGGGGGTGGGGCGTGTGGCTCAGGAGCTAGCCTGCACGAGTGCCCTTATAGCAAGTGGCTTGCTACGGGGCACTCAATTGAGGGGGGAGGAGCCAGGAGTGCCGGCAGGGGACCCAAATAGAGGAGGATTGGATCTGCTCTATGCAATAGCATTGCGCAGCGCAGGCAAAGTATGATTATTTTTTTTTTTATTATTACAATGTCTACCTTTACAAATTGAACCACTTGACCTCTGGAAGATTTATTCCCACCCTTCATGACCAGGACATGTTTTGCAACGCTGTACCCAAAATAACATTTATGCAATTTTTTTCCAGCAGAGCTTTCTGGTGGTACAGTATTTGATCACCAGTGGGTTTCTTATTTTTTGCACTTAAAAAAAAAAATAATATATTAATATAATATACATTATATATATATATATATATATATATATATATATATATATATATATACACACACACACACATATATACATAATTTTTTATTTTTAAAGGTTGTTAAATCAAAACAATAAAGTAGGTCAAATGGACGTTCATTTTCAACCACAGCGACGGGAAAATTTTTGAAATAAAAGAAAACTTCTTAGTCAAAAGGATTTTTCAGACAGTGGATGTGGTTTTCGTTCATAAAATTACATTCATTTTAAAAACAGAATGAAATTTTCACTTGTTTTTAAACAGACAAAATTCTTTCATTCAGCGAATATACAAAGATTTTTCGTCTGAATATTCTCGTCTGAAAATGGATCTGTGTGACCAGCATAAGGCTCGGTACACACCTATGCATTTTGCTTTTGATCCGTTTCTGCAGTGATTTTTGCGGTATGTTTTGATTTTTGCACACGTGATTTTACTGCAATTTGTATTTTTTTGGGCAGATAAAAAAAAAATTAAAAAAAATAAACACACAAATTGGTGCAAAAAACGCATTACATGCTTTTCTGCAGCTTCTCCATTGAAGTATATTGAACCAAATAAAGCACCATTTTGCGTTAAAATTCCCTGACCCTTTTACATGTGAACGTGTCCTATAGGAAACCATGTAAATGAACTGTAGTGCATTTCTGAAAAAAAGCACCAATAAACACATAGATGTGAACCAGGTATAATGTCCTGCACACACAGTCGGAAATTCAGACGGAAAAGTCCCGTCGCAACAAACGTCATCACGTTCCAAACGATCAAATTTTCCGACAACTTTGTCCGACCGTGTGTATGCAAACACCAGTTTAGGACAAAATCCATCGGGGAAAAAATAAAGCAGACGGATTTTGTTGTCGGAATGTCCGACCGTGTGTACAAGGCATAAGACGTTTAGTAACATAATGGGGTTAATAAAAAAAAAAAAAAAAACACACCACTAAAATTAGCCCTTTATAGTAGAAAAAAAAAAAAAAAAAAAAAAAAGCAGATAATCACTACTATAAAGGGGTTCATTTTTTACTGTAGAACAGTGAAAGTACTATTTACAGTAGCGATTTGCTCTTTTTATGTTATAAAGGGCTCATTTTAGTTTTTTTTAACCTCATTATGTTACTGGCCGATTCTCACAATTCTTGTGGCGCAACATCATCTTTCACACTATACAAAAAAATTTGGCTAAATTTACTATTTTTTATTCATTGAAGTATATTTTTCCCAAAAAATTGCGTTTGAAAGACCGCTGCACAAATACAGTGTCACATAAAATATTGCAACGACCGCCATTTTATTCTATAGGGTCTCTGCTAAATTATCTATTTGGGGGTTCTAAGTAATTCTCTAGCAAGAAAAAAAAAAAGGATAAAGATTTTAACTTGTACACGAGTGTCAAAAAAGGATAAGTCTTTAAAGAGGAACTGTAGTCTGCTCACAATTTGTAATAAAAAATAAATAAATAAAAAAATATTTGCCATTCTGAACCTTCCCTCCGACCACTTTATAGCAAACACCGAGTTTCTTGAGCGTTAAAAGCTGTCAGTCATGTACATGCATATACAAATCCTGGAAAATATAAAATGACCTAGGACCCAGTGCGGCCACCAACCACTTGAAGGAATGGGTAACAAGAAACAAAAAAGCAGCGCTCTACTTGTGAAGCATAAAAACTTGCAAACCTTAAGACCCCTTTCACACTGGGGCGTTTTTCAGGCGTTTTAGCGTTAAAAAAAAGCACATGTAAAGCGCTTGAAAGAAGCCTCATCTGCAGTCCCAATGTGAAAGCCCAAGTGCTTTAAGAACCCTTTCACAATGTCAGCGCCCGAAAAACGCTCGTAAAGCGCCGCTTAAACTAGCAGCGCTTTACCAGCGTTTTTCGAGCGTTATTGGGGCGCTTTTAACTCCTGCTAGTGGCCAAATAAAGGGTTAAAAGCTCCCACAAAACGCTGCTGCCAATAGCGTTTTTCAGGCGCTTCCCATTGATTTCAATGGGAAGGGGCGCTTTAGGAGCGTTGTATTCACCGCTCCAAAAGCGCTGCAAAGAAGCTGCTTGCAGGACTTTGACGCCCTGCCAGCGCAGCGCCTTGGTGTGAAAGCACTCGGGCTTTTACATTGGGATTGCAGTTGCAGCTTCTTTCAGGCGCTTTTTTTTAACGCTGAAGCGCCTGAAAAACGCCCCAGTATGAAAGGGATCTCGGAGTGAAAGCACTCGGGCTTTTACATTGGGATTGCAGTTGCGGCTTCTTTCAGGCGTATTTTTTAACGCGAAAGCGCATGAAAAACGCCCCAGTGTGAAAGGGGTCTAAGTGCTGGTTCACATAGGGGCGACTCAGATCCGACTTCAAGTTGCCCCAAGTCACCTCAGGTCGCACAACATGTAGAAATCAATGTAAGTGAATGAGAGCTGTCTTAAATGCACACTACCGAAGTCGCTCCAACTTCAGAAAAGGTTCCTGTACTACTTCAATCCGACTTGTAGGCGACTGGTACCCATTGATTTCCATGGAGGTCGCCTCCAAGTCGGAACTCCGTCTATACGGAGGCGACTCTCAGAGAATTATCAGCTCTCAAAAGGAGTTCCCACCTGAGGCTCAGTTCACACAGGGGCGGCACGACTTGCAGCGCAACTCAGACGCGACCTGCACACGACTTCAGCGGCGACTTGCAAAACGACTTCTGTATAGAAGTCAATGCAAGTCGCCTGAAGTCGCCCCCAAAAATAGTACAGGAACCTTTTTTCCAAGTCGGAGCGGCTTGAGTCGCTCCTATTAGAATGGTTCCATAGTACAGAACGGAGCGCAACTTGTCAGGCGGCTAAGTCGTCTGGACAAGTCGCCCCTGTATGAACCGAGCCTGAGAGCTCATTCTCTGATTGGCCACGGCAAGTCGCCTGGCCTGGGGAGACTTAAAGTAGTGTTGTAAGTCGCGTCCAAAAGTCGTGTTGCCCCTGTGTGAACCGAGCCTAAGCCAAGTAATAAGTTAATTTATTTGTTGCACTTCTGGTGAATAAACAATGATAAAAACTTGCAGGGGTTGCAGAGGCAATCTTAAAAGCATAGAGTCAATGTAGATACTAATGTAAAAGAATAGGAACGGTACTGTGACATCCAGGTGGAGTGGGATTAACATCAACCAATCAGCTTCCATCTTTGGCCAGTAGTCAGACTCAGCCGGAGTCCAAGATGAACCAAAATAGTGGAGGACCCTTGTGGACAGCTGTCAGCTCTATAGCTGATCGCGGGTACAAACCCTGCTATGCTGCAGGCGGTATGGTGTGACCTCCACCGCTGTGGGATGGACCCAGGAGAGCCAATATGAGCTGGCTGGAGCCGGGCACACAGGATGATGTAGGCGTTGCATCGAAAGTAAAAGGTAAACAGGATACGAGTCTGTCATGGTGGACCACAAACTCTGGGTTGCCGTGACTACCATGGCTCACATTTTTCGCACACATGCGCTTTTTCCAAAACATCCAGTGTGCATAAGGCCTTAAAAGTATCTCTGTGCCTAGATCATGCACATCAAGGCAGGGAACAAAGATTTTTCAACCAACCAGTGGATCACTCCCGCTGTGTATTCTGACAGGTGGACCCCCCCCCCCCACCGTGCACTGATCGAATTCTGACTTTTCAGCAGGATGGTTTGAACAGATGGTTCTACCTGCTGAACCGGCCAATTTTCAGCCTGTGTTTCCAAGGCTTAGGCTGCATTCACACCTGAGCACATCGTTTTCAGGTGGAAAGCCACGCAATTTTGCACAGGTCAAAAAGGTCACCAATGTAAAAAGCAGAAAAACGTCTGTAATCCGCCTAAAAAGAAGCTCATGTACCTTTTTGAGCTTCGGGCAACAAAACGCTCAAATGTGAACAGGGGCCATTTAAATGAATGGGAGTTTGTGTTAGGAATCCTCTCGTGTGATCAGTCAAACTCCAGATGTATTGAGAAACAGAAAATTTATTTCTGATGTGACACACAAGAGGATGAAGCTTACAGGCCAAAAATCCAGCAAGACTCATACAAAGGAATGTATATTCCCCCTTCTAATACCTACAATAATACAGCCTCTACACTTCTATAGTCTGAGGAAACAGATAGCGTGCCTGGTACACAATGGTACTTTATTTTGGCTAATCAGGGTTTCCTTTACAATCTTATGCTACTATCTATAGTTAAACGTAATCATACTACAACTTACTATGGAGTTAATTAAAACAAAACTATACAAGTTAAAACGTGCTCAGCGGTCATTTAAAAAAATAAATAAATAAGTCTCAGTGTTATCGTTTTTCTAATAGTCACACAATAAACATTTAAAACTTTTCTAACAGTTTGCTTGTTGGAACTTTTGAGATGAACTTTTGAAAAAACACACTTTTTTTAATAAAAAAAAAATAAAAAAAAAAAAAAAACAACAGTTAGCCCAATTTTATTAATATTGTGAAAAATAATGTTACGCCAAGTAAATTGATACCAAACATGTCACGCTTTAAAATTGTGCCCGCTCGTGGAATGGAGACACTTATCCTTAAAAAAAAAAAAAATTCTACCAGTTGCATGTTTTGCGTTACAGAGGAGGTCTAGGGCTAGAATTATTGCTCTCGCTCTATCGATCATGGCAATACCTCACCATTTTCATACATGGGTGCTACTCACGTATGTGTTCGCTTCTGCAAGTGAGCTCGGTGGGACCGGGTGCGTTAAGAATGTGAATTTTTTTTATTTTACCTTTAATTTTAACAAAAAAAGCATCACTTTTATTCCTATTACAAGGAATGTAAACATCCCTTGTAATACAAAAAAGCATAACAGGACCTCTTAACCACTAGAGATCCGCGCTATAGCCAAATGACGGCTACAGCGCGGACCTGCTTTGCCGGGACTATGTCTATAGACGTCGTCCCGTGCACGAGCTGCCTGCACGCCCCCTGAGGGGCGCGTGCGGCGTGCTCTGTGATCGGCAAGTATGAGACTCGCCTGATCACGGATCCGAGCAAGGGGGGCCGATCCCGACCCCTTACCACGTGATCAGCTGTCAGCCGATGACAGCTGATCATGTGACAAAGCAGAGCTGGTAATCGGCAATTTTTTTACTCCGCGCGCTGACAGCGCAAGGAGAGGAAAAAAAAGCCGATCACAGGCGGCCGTGATCGGGACATCAGTCCCGATCACGGCCAACTTATCAGTGCCCACCTGCCAGTTATTAATAAAAGTGCCCCCCACCAGTGCCCATCTTTGCCCACCAGTGCCACCCACCAGTGCCCATCTTCAGCGCATTTCAATGAAGGAGAAAAATTACCTGTTTGCAAAATCTTATAACAAACTATTAAACATGATTTATTTTTTATTTTTTTTTTTGCATCTTTTTTTGTTTAGCAAAAAATAAAACACCCAGCTGCAATTAAATAACAAAAGAAAGCTCTATTTGTGGGGGGAAAAAAAATGATAAAAATTTCCTTTGGGTACAGTGTTGTATGGCCGCACAATTGTCATTCAAAGTGCATCAGCGCTGAAAGCTGAAAATTGGTTTGGGCAGGAGGGGGGTTTAAGTGCCCAGTAAGCTAGTGGTTAATTATGAAATCTGGGGTCAAAGACCTTAGATCTTATACTTGGACTTAAATGCTAAATTTTGTAATTTTAAAAAGTAAAAAAAAAAAAGAATGTGCCTTTAAGAAGTATTGGCAGAAGTGATATTTTGATGTCGCTTCCGCCCTCCTATGGTATGGAGACGGGCAGGGGCCATACCTGACAGGAGAACAGATGCAATCGCCTCCGCTGCTGCCTACGGCTCTGGTAAGCGGCGGAGGGCCCTGTCCCGCCACCGATAAAAGTGATATTGCGGTGAATCCGCCACAGAGACCACTTTTATCCTATAGCTGTCCACCGGACGAACACAGGGATACTAGGGTTATGGCGGCTAGCTGCAGACATAACGATATCCATTCCCAAAGTAGGGACGTACATCGGCGTGTGGCGGTTGGCAAGTGGTAATGTATTAAAATATTCTGAACAAGCAGTAAAAGCACAATAACATTTTCATTATCTGTATTTGTCAGCAATTGACAGAAATTAGATTTCACATCACAGTTTTTGAAATCTTAGTTCTTTTCCTATTACTTTATGTTGTGTGTAGGCCCTGTTCACATGTGTACATTTTATGTGCAATGTGTTAGCTCTGCATTTGGCATCTTTGATTTACTTTTATCAAATCACACATTCTACAGAATTCAATGGTAACCAACCTAAAACACAAGGCAGCAAAAAGAGCACTGCACAGATGTGAACTGGCCCTTAGAATTTACTGACCAGACTGTGGAATATTTGTTGGGATATCGAGAATATTTTTACATTAAAAGCATCTATAGAGGTTAAGGATGACTTGTTTTAAAGGGAGGGGGCTGTACGGACTGATCTATGTTTTCTGCCCCTTCTTTACATGAGGTAAGCAGAACATCAAAGGAGCTGAAGTGAGGGCAGGGGGGAAAGTGAGAATGGAAAACTGCTGTGTGCTGATATTTTTCAGGCAGTCTCAGTATGAATGACACTCTCAGCCTAACACCAGAATTTACTTGCTTAACTGAGATTGGGCAGAATGATCAGGTGATTTTAAAGAACTGGTGACATTACCAAAATAATGTTTATCATTCTAATTTTAGGCTGGCGTTCCACTTTAAGTTTTTTATTGTTCATTCCCCACTGTTGGAAGATTTCCACTTTAGTACTGTTCTAGCATCAACCCAAAACATGGGATTTTCTTTTACTTTCACGTTCAATAAGAGTACACAGGACAAAGAGGGCGAATCTCACAAAAAGGGGCACAGACAGCAATAAAAACTGACAGGTACTAAATGTCTCTCCAAACTGAAAAGGTTTGCCTTTTGTTATTCTTTGGGTGTGTCCACCACATAGAGTGAACATGTACCCTGCCCTGAAAGGGAAAAGCAACAAGTTACCTTAGTAGCATCCTTTTTAGGAGCTGTTAATCTTTACCTTCCCCCCCCCCCCCCCCCCACTACATTATCACTGGAAGAGATAGACAGAAATTTTGTGCAAGTTCCTGACATGGAATTTATACAGGGCTGAGGTCTCTCTCTCCCCAATTCCATGTGACGGCAATAGGAGTCTGTGTGGTCAACCGCCACTGCTGTCTTAGTAAGCAGGGTGAGCCACAGGACTGCATTATCCAGAACCACCACCTATTATCCACTTTCCTACTGCCTGGAAGAGGAGGAAAAAATAAAAAAATAAAAAAAATAAACACCCCACATGACAGCTCCAGTCGGGAGACGCTGTACTAACCATGCAAGATTAGTCCAGCTATCTCCCCTGCTGAGTTGTTGTGTCCTGGGACGGTACCACCCCCCCCCCCCCCAAACATCCCCCCATCAGTGTTCTCTGCCATTGGCTGAAAGCACTGATCGTGAGAAGGTCAGCTGCTGGTTCTCCAGCATGCACGTTCGACAGACCAACATACACATGGGCAGAATGGTTACCAGTACAACAAATACTGGCTGAAACTACTGCCCGGTTATGGCTGCGGCTAGTGAGATTTATAAGTGATAGGCACTAATTAATTGCCCTGAACACACGCAGATCCTATCTACTGACCATAACTAGAGGTAGTGCCCCACCAGAAAGCTGAGGCAGGCTGATCTATATTGCATTTAAAAACGACCTTGAGGCTGTAGGAGGAAAAAAAAAAAAATACAAATAACGTACCTGCTTACTTTTAAAAGAGAAGTATAGGATTTGGGTTTTTCAGATTCATACTTACCTAGGTGGATGTAGGACCGGTTCACTGGAGCGCCAGGTGGGAGCGGCCAGCTCAGGCTCTCAATGTCTCACTGGAGGCTGATCCGGGTGACGGTTCTGAAATGTGGGCAGCTCCCGACCATATGGTCGTGATCTTTCCCAAGCCTGGACCGGGTCTGGGACGTCAGCTGACAGCTGGGTTTAGCCCGCTATCAGCTGAAAACTGGTCACACAACTACAAAACAAACTGTACTCCTGTGATCCACAGAAGTACAGCCAAACAATCACAAGTGTAAGCCCCACTTTGAGAGTGGTTCCAAACCTTCCCGGACCTGTGACATGCCCCTAGAGGCTGCAGGCAAGGAAGAGGCAGGACATTTCTGCTCAGATCGTCTAAGTGATTTGCACAGAAGTGCCAGTAGGTACCTGTCAAATCCAGGTACCTACTCCCAACATTAACCACTTAACGCAAAATTACGTACCTGTTCATAATTTTGCTGAAGGGGTGGTACCAGGTGATGCCTGCAGCTACAGGCATCACCCCGATATCGATTTTTTTTTTTTTTTTTTTTAGAGCAGAAGTCAACTTGCTTGTAATAACCGATGCTACTACTACGCAGCAGGAGGGGACAGCCTGCACCATTAATACACTTTCCTGTAGACTTTAACCACTTAAGCGCCAGCCGCTGTAGTGCGGCAAAGTGGCTGCTTCCCGTGAAACGCTGCCATTGTACATTGGCTCTGCCGCTGGCCAGTGGGTGCACAATCAGCAGGTGGGGTGGACTCTATGTTCGCCAGCCACCCACGATCGTTCCCTGCAGTGACAGACCGGGGCTCTGCATGTGTAAACAAAGCAAATCTCCATTTGGACAGGAGAGATCACACAGATCCTGTCTTTCTGCTTTGAAGGAAGATGGACCTGTGCATTTCCCCAGTCACACAGCCCCCATACAGTTAGTAAACACATTGAGGGAACACATTTAACATTTGATCGCCCCTAGTGTTAACCCCTTCGAGGCCAGTGTCAGAACAAACAGAGCATATTTTTATCACTGATTACTGTAATAAGGTCACCGGTTCCAAAAAAAAAAAAAAAGTGTCAAAAATGTCAGTTAGGCGTCTGATCTGTCCGCCACATATCTAGAATACATTTGCCTAAACTGATGAAGAAATTTGGTTACATTTTTTGGGAGGGATTTTATAGCAAAAAATATTGTTCTTCAAAATTGTCACATTGTTTTATTTATAGCGCAAAAAATAAACTGCAGAGGTGATCAAATACCACCAAAAGAAAACTCTATTTGTGTATCAATTTTGTTTGGATATGTCTTCGCTCAATTGTCAGTTAAAGTGATGCAATGTCGCATCACAAAAAATGGCCTGGTCATTAAGGGTGAAAATCTTCCGGTTCCTACATAGTTAAATGTACACAAGTAATCCTTTCCTCCTTAAAGCGGAGGTCCACCCTAAAATGGACCTCCGCTCATCGGAATCCCCCCCCCCCTCCGGCGCCACAATTGGCACCTTTCAGGGGGGAGGGGGGTGCAGTTACCTGGATAATCCAGGTAACTGCACCCACTTCCGGGATAGCTGTCTGCGGAAAGGGGCGTAGATTACGCCCCTTTCCGCAACTGCCCCGCTGCCTGCTGGGAAACACACAGTTCCCAGAGGCAGCGGGGACCGTCCGGATTGCGCCACGCGGCTCGCGCATGCGCAGTAGGGAACCGGGAAATGAAGCCGAAAGGCTCAATTTCCTGATTCCCATACCCAAGATGGCGGCGGCAGGACCCGACAGACGACCTAGCGATCGGCTTTGGGTGCCGACATCGCGGGCGCACTGGGCGGGTAAGTGTCACTATTTTAAAAGTCAGCAGCTGCAGTATTTGTAGCTGCTGGCTTTTAAAATAAAAAAAAACGCGGAGTCCCGGTGGACTCCCGCTTTAAAGGATGAGCTCAGGCGTGCTCACAATGCCCGCCAGGAAGCCAACACTCTGCACGCTAATCACAGGCAGTGGGACCTTTCCCGATCTGTACAGCTGTAGATAGGGATAGGTCTCACCTGCCTGTGATTAACACTGCGGAGTGTCAGCTTCCTGGTAGGCACAAGCACGTGGACTCGCGAACACACCCGAGCTCATCCCTACTTCTTAACAGGACATGTAAAAAAAGTTTCCAGTCTAGGACATTATAGTGAAATGCATGCTCCAAGTTATCTCTCCATCTATCCTGGCCACTGTGAAAAACCATCAATGGCACCCATATCTGCAAGAACTGACAGTGATGCCACCTGTGGCAACCACTGAGATTAGCCATTATATTATGTAAACAAAGAAACATGCAGGGAGGTGCTTACTGGTTGCTGTTAACAGATTCTGCATATCATGAAAACCCAATTTGTGCTTGATCCTAATAAATTACAGGAGAAGGGCTTGAAGGTTAAAAATAATTTTGATAGACTTCCAAGTGACAGTGTTTATACATTAAAATTACATAGGCTTGATAAAGAAATTACCATGATGATAAGAGATAGCAACCAAAAAAAAAAAAACAAACACACAAACCCTCAGAAACTTACAACGAAATGAACCGCTTTTATTTTCTGAATGGCTGCTACAGATTACTACATACCAAACAGTTTACACATACAGTTGCTAAGTGGTTAGCACTTACGCCTAGCAGCACTAGGGTCATCGCCTCAAATCCCAACCACATTCTCCCTGTGCCTACGTGGGTTTCCTGTGGGCACTTCAGTTTCCCCCCACACTCAAAAAGAAGGCATCCTGGTAGGTCAATTGGCCCTAGTATGTACATGTATGAATGTGAGTTAGGGACCTTCGACTATAAGCTACTTGAGGGCATGGACTGACGTGAATTAGATACACACACACACACACACACACAGCACTACACTGTCTAGATAAAAATGGTAATTTTTTTTTATACTTAGAATAAAGATCACGATTCTCGGTGTAACATCTTTCACATAAAAAAAAGAAATAAATAAAAAATAAAGTACAAAATCAGCTATAGACGGATATAAAAATAGTGTAGTGCTAATAGTGTATACAAACTATGAATAATCTTGTAGTTATATTAGCAATCCACAAGAAACATCTAAAGATAACGGTTCAGCTAAAACATTAACCACTTCCCGACCAGCGCACGACGATGTACGTCGACAGAATGGCACGGGCAGGCATATTGGCGTACAGGTACGTCCAATATTCAATGCCGCCCTGCCATCGGGAGCGCGCCTTGGCTTTTGACATAATGCACAGCTCTCACTCACGTGAGTTTGCCAGGAAGAGGGCAAATGAGAGCTGCAGAGCTGGAGGTGTGCCTCCGAGTGTGCAATTCCAGGAAGTAAACAGGCAGCAGCTTCAGCAACCCAAAATTAAAATGGTTGCAGCCAGACCCAGTGGAGGGAGATTTCTGCAGCATATTTGGCAAGTAGAGAAACAGTATATATAAAATATTATGTAAAGGTGTTGGAGGCAAGCTTCAGAATGGAAAGATGTTTTTATTACAATATATCTGAGCAGACTGCAGTTCCTCTTGAAGTTCATCCCTTTGCGCTAAAGAACCAAATTATACATATTGTTTCTTTTTCTCTCTCAGCACTAAGCAATGTTGTGACAAACTTTGCAGCAAAGCAAACTGAGCAGAGAAGGCTAAACATATAATGGGCAACAAAGTGGCTTTGACATCCAGGGGAGGAGGTCATAGGCTCCTGATGAAGTCACGCGACCGTGACAAACACGCGTCGGGCACTGTGATACCGGAAGTGACGCCATCGAGCTCCCTACTCGTTTTTACAATACTTGTTGCTTATACATCTTTATGCGAGTACCTGCCTTTTGCCATTTTTATTGAATAAACATTGTTTTGAGATACTACACTATGGGGCATTCTTCCTGTGCTTAAAGCTCTACATATGACCTATTGATGAGACCCTCCCATCCTGGAGTTATCAAAGACCACCATTTAAAGGGGAACGCTCATACTGATTATAGGCAAGATATCCGTAACAAGAGCCTGGGGCAACCATTCTGCATTAAGACGGTCGCCAAGGACCCCTTAAAGTCACACTTATATGCGGTTACCTTACAGCAGTAAGTCAAGGGGACACCCTTCACTATTTGATATTCATTTTATTTATAAGCATTTTAGTCCACTATTGTGTGTATTATATGCATTGCAATATTTTATATATATTCATGTTTTTTATTTTTATTTTGCATATTGCCTTTTGAATCACTTAGTGCTGTTCCTTTTCCTTATGATTGTGAGTTTATTCACCAACACCTGGTTTTGAGATATTGGCTCTCTTACAGTTATTTCATTTTATATTTTTCACCATTATGATGATATTTGTTGACTGGAAGTTAGAGTGAAATTTTTTTGGTTATTACACAATTCTATTTTATCTTAAAAGTATAGCGCATCACTACTTTTTATTTTTATTCCACTGTTGGGTGGAGCTCCGCTTTAAAGGGATAAGTTCACTTCTTAGAAAAAAAAAAAAAAAAAATGCACTTTTTTTGCAAGTTAAAAAAAAAAATTTTTTTGGGGTCTTTAACCACTACAATACAGGGCACTTTCACCCCCTTCCTTCCCAGCCCAATTTTCAGCTTTCATCGCTCTCGCGCTTTCAGTGACAATTGCGCGGTCATGCTACACTGTACCCAAATGAAATTATCATTTTGTTCGCACAAATAGTTTTATTTTGGTGTTATTTATTCACGACTCCGTTTTTTATTTTTTGCGATATAAGCGCAAAAAAAGCGGAAATTTGGAAAAAAAACAATATTTTCTTTTTTCTATGTGAAAAGAAATCCAATAAAATCTAATTTTGTCATAAATTTAAGCCAAAATGTATTCTGCTACATGTTTTTGGTAAAAAAAAATCCGTTAACTGTATAATAATTGGTTTGTGTGATCACGGACATATGTACGCAAATGATCATGTACATATGTGTGCAGGTGATCACGTACATATGTGTGCAGATAATCATTGGGACATGTGATTTTAGTGGGACATATGTGGGGGACATGTTTTTATTATTAAGGACATGTGTTTTTATTATTTGGGGACATGTGTGGTTTGGGGACATATGTGGGGACTGTGTTTGTACTGTGTGGTGTGTTGTGTGTTGACACTAGACTGATGATCAGTGAGTAAAAAGCTGTAAAAAGCAGCTCATACTCACTGATCATCAGCCGGCTGCAGCGTTCTGCTCTCCTCTCCTCAGCGGTTACTTCCGTGTGAGGAGAGGAGAGCCGATTGCCTAGCAACCGGCTGTTTGTGTACATCACATGACGGCCGTGATTGGACACGGCCGTCATGTGATCAGGAGGGCCAATCACAGAGCCCTCCTGCCGATCTCAGATGTGCCGTGTCCGGGTGACACGAGCACATCGGGATCGCGCCGCTGCGCGATCCCGCTACTTCTGAATGACGTTCAGGAACGTCCTATCAGGAGTAGACGGCTCCCACCCGGCCGTATATATGCATTGGCCGGGTGGGAAGTGGTTAAAAGCATTGCACCAGCAATCAGTAGATTGCTGGTGCCATGCAGGTCTCCAGAGTATCTGCTTCCCCGTACAGGCAAGCTGATACAGAGACAGGAAGAGAGAATGAACTACCACGGTGCTCTACAGCGCCATGGTAGTTTATTGAAAACTAGCTGACAACCACAAAGGGTGCATTGATGGGGGAATCCCTCCCACAGAGCCAGTGGAATCTCTTGCCAGGGGAAGCCATCCCAGCTGAGAGAACACAGTGATTGCTATTAGCTATAACCGCTGCTAGTAAAAAAAAATTGCATGTAAATTCCGACAGACTGGATACATTCAGCCTGCCTATACACGGTTCGAATCTCAGTCGGTTCCTGCTGAACCGGCCGAGATTCAAAGTCTATGGCTGGCTTTAGGCTAGCAGATTTTAAGGCAGCCACTAATGGACTGAAATTCGGACTGTTGAGCAGGGACTGGCCAAATTACAATCTGTGATTGTAAGAAGTCAGAAGTCATTCTACCGATCAACCTCTTTACAACCTATAACTACCATCTCAGATATTCACAGTAAACATGCGCCGCAGGCTATAAACTTGAAGGCTGATCAGTGTATTCGGACAGCAGGGAAGTCTCCCACTGCAATAGCTCCCCAAGGATGATTCCCTCACCCACCTCAAATGTATGGGTATGAATCGTGTCAGATTTGAATGAAAATGAAAAATGGAGGGGGGTGCTTTAGTTGGACTTGACTAACAAAATGAAGCTGAACTCCAGCTAACACTTTATAAGCAGTTACAGCAAACAGTTTTTCCCGCCTTTTGGGATAAAGATTTTACATTAATAAAAGCTACATAGTTTCTTAGTTCGTAAGGTTGAATAAAGAGCAGTCCATCCAGTTCAACCTGAGCGAGTGTCTACAATTGTCCCTATCCATGTACATTGCACACACTCACATCAGTCCCTATCCTCAAGGAGCCCACAATCCAAGGTCCCCATTCACATACTAGGGACAATTTTGGACAGAAGCCAATTAACCTACCTGCATGTCTTTGGAGTGTGGGAGGAAACGCAAGCAGGCACAGGGAGAACACACAAACTCCAGGCAGGTAGTGTCGTGGTTGGAATTCAAACCAGCGACCCTTCTTACTGCTAACCACTATACCACTGTTCCACCAATCATTGCAAGCACCCGTCAGTATTAAATGGTTTGTTTCAACCCTGTAACTGCCAATTTGTCTTTGTTATACTGCGGCAGGTTGGCACAGCTGCGCAAATCGCCATAGCTGCAAGTCAGCTCTTTAACCACTTCCCACCCGGCCAATGCATATATACGGCCGGGTGGGAGCCGTCTACTTCGGATAGGACGTTCAGGAACGTCCTTCAGAAGAAGGAGCGGGATTGCGCGTGCCCGCGCAGCGGCGCGATCCCGATGTGCTCGTGTCACCCAGACACGGCACATCTCAGATCGGCAGGAGGGCTCTGTGATTGGCCCTCCTGATCACATGACGGCCGTGTCCAATCACGGCCGTGATGTAAACAAACAGCTGGTTGCTAGGCAATCGGCTCTCCTCACACGGAAGTCATCGCTGAGGAGAGCAGAGTAGAACGCTGCAGCCGGCTGATGATCAGTGAGTATGAGCTGTTTTTTACAGCTTTTTACTCACTCATCATCAGTCTAGTGTAAACACAACACAGTGTAAACACAGTCCCCACACATGTCCCCAAATGATAAAAAACACATGTCCCTAATAATAAAAACATGTCCCCCACATATGTCCCACTAAAAATCACATGTCCCAATGATTATCTGCACACATATGTAGGTGATCACCTGCACATGATCATTTGCGTACATATGTCCGTGATCACACAAACCAATTATTATACACTTAACGGAATTTTTTTTACCAAAAGCATGTAGCAGAATACATTTTGGCTTAAATGTATGACAAAATTTGATTTTATTGGATTTCTTTTAAAATGGAAAAAAGAAAACATTGTTTTTTTCCAAATTTCCGCTTATATCGCAAAAAATAGTCGTGAATAAATAACACCAAAATAAAGCTCTATTTGTGCGAACAAAATGATAAAAATTTCATTTGAGTACAGTGTAGCATGACCGCGTTATTGTCACTGAAAGCGATAGAGCGATGAAAGCTGAAAATTGGGCTGGGAAGGAAGGGGGCGAAAGTGCCCTGTATTGAAGTGGTTAAGACGCTATAGCAGGAACGTATGCCCACGTGTCCGCGAAACCAATGCGCGTGCCCGGCAGGCACGATGTCTGCCAGGCACCCAAAACTGCTCCTGACAGAACGAGGGTGTGTGTGTGTACAGTTCCTTGCGAAAGTATTCGGCCCCCATGAAACTTTTCAACCTTTTGTCACATTTCAGGCTTCAAAACAAAGATATAAAATTTAAATTTTTTGTGAAGAATCACCAACAAGTGGGACACAATTGTGAAGTGGAACGAAATCTATTGGATAATTTAAACTCTTTTAGCAAATAAACTGAAAAGTGGTGCGTGCAAAATTATTCGGCCCCTTTACTTTCAGTGCAGCAAACTCACTCCAGAAGTTCAGCGAGGATCTCTGAATGATCCAATGTTGTCCTAAATGACTGATGGTGATAAATAGAATCAAGTCTCTGTATAAATGCACCTGCTCTGTGATAGTCTCAGGGTTCTGTTGAAAGCGCAGAGAGCATCATGAAGACCAAGGAACACACCAGGCAGGTCCGTAATACTGTTGCGGAAAAGTTTAAAGCCGGATTTGGATACAAAAAGATTTCCCAAGCTTTAAACATCCCAAGGAGCACTGTGCAAGCGATCATTTTGAAATGGAAGGAGTATCAGACCACTGCAAATCTACCAAGACCTGGCCGTCCCTCTAAACTTCCAGCTCAGACAAGGAGAAGACTGATCAGAGATGCAACCAAGAGGCCCATGATCACTCTGGATGAACTGCAGAGAACTACAGCTGAGGTAGGAGAGTCTGTCCATAGGACAACAATCAGTCGTACACTGCACAAATCTGGCCTTAATGGAAGAGTAGCAAGAAGAAAGCCCTTTCTCAAAGATATCCATAAAAAGTCTCGTCTAAAGTTTGCCACAAGCCACCTGGGAGACACACCAAACATGTGGAAGAAGGTGCTCTGGTCAGATGAAACCAAAATCGAACTTTTTGCCCACAATGTAAAACGATATGTTTGGCGTAAAAGCAACACAGCTCATCACCCTCAACACACCATCCCCACTGTCAAACATGGTGGTGGCAGCATCATGGTTTGGGCCTGCTTTTCTTCAGCAGGGACAGGGAAGATGGTTAAAATTGAGGGGAAGATGGATGCAGCCAAATACAGGACCATTCTGGATGAAAACCTGTTGGAGTCTGCAAAAGACCTGAAACTGGGACGGAGATTTATCTTCCAACAAGACAATGATCCCAAACATACAGCAAAATCTACAAAGGAATGGGTCACAAATAAACGTATCCAGGTGTTAGAATGGCCAAGTCAAAGTCCAGACCTGAATCCAATTGAGAATCTGTGGAAAGAGCTGAAAACTGCTGTTCACAAACGCTCTTCATCCAACCTCACTGAGCTCAAGCTGTGCAAATTTGACTTGCATATTTTGGGCTTTCACACCACGTGCAGAGACTTGTGTTTTTCTAAAACCTTTTTTCAACACGAGTCTCTGCAAGACAGAAAAAAAATATTGTTTTCTATGTGCCCTGTTCACACCAAAATGTGGAGGTTGTTTTGTTTGAAGAGGAAGCAAGCCCTCTTCAAAAAAAATAAAAAAAAAAATAAACCCTGCAAGAAAAAGGCATAACGAGCTAGTATGCATAGCACACTAGCTCATTGTGCATTACTTACCTCAGATCGAAGCCCTCGCAGTGGTCCTCATCTCCCCCTCCGGTCGTCAACATGTCGTCCCGGAGTTACATCTGGGTATCGCGGCTCCAGCTGTGATTGGCCGGAGCCACGATGACATCACTCCGGCGCATGGGAGTCGCCAGTAATGGCATGGAGACTGCAGCAACGGCACATAGGTGCCATTGCTTCAGTTTTCTCCAGTGCACGAGTGCCGATGACATCGGCACATGCAGGGGACAGGTTTAGGAGAACCTGGGTAGCTACAGGTAATCCTTAATATAGGGGGGGGGGGGGGGGAACCCTCACGTTTCAGTGTTGTGGTTTGAATAGGGCACATAGAAAACACATTTTCTTTCTGCCCTTGCAGAGATAGGTGCAGAAGACCTCTTGTAGCACAAGGTGTAAACAGGCCCTAAAGATGTGATGGCTGCATTAGCTTTCTTTATAAAGTGAAATTCATCAGTTTTTTTCCCTCTGGGAGCAGGTACCCATTTCTACTGGTATCCCCCCCTCCAGCAACCTCCTGGGACAAATTACAAGTCCCAGGAGACTGCGGGAGCACCGTGGAACACCAGTAAGTCTTGCACATACACTTTGGGAAGCTAGCTGAAGAACACCAGGAAATCACAGGGACCGAAATACCAAGATTGGAATGCCACTCAAAGCCAGAAACTGAGCTCCTGAGATACTAGGGTAGAGGTGTAAAGGCTGCCAAGGAGGCCATCCAAAACACAGCATAAATAAGAAAATGCCACTCTTCCAACCAGCCACCATAGCAGACATCAGATCCGCTTCAACCTGTAAGGCCCCTTTCACACTGGAGGAGTTTTTCCAGGCGCTTTAGCACTAAAAATAGCACCTGTAAAGCTCCTGAAAAAAGCCTCAGCTGCAATCCCAGTGTGAAAGCCAGAGTGCTTTCACACTGGGGCACTGTGCTGGCAGGGCGTCACAAAAAGTCCTGCAAGCAGCTTCTTTGCAGCGCTGTAGGAGAGATGAACACAACTCCTGCCAGCGCCGATCCACCAGAAAAGCATAGCTGCAGGAGCGTTTTACAGGCAGCTTGAACCCTTTTAAGGACTTGAAAGCGCTGCTAAAAATGGCGGCAAAATCTAATTTCTTCAATTTAGGCCAATATGTATTCCGCTACATATTTTTGGTAAAAACACAGATTGGAACACCAATCTCTATCTTATCCCTTCAGAACAAGAATGTTAGGCAGTCAGCAAGTGGTTAAAAGTCAGCAGCTACAGTATTTGTAGCCGATATTAACCACTTCGCATCCAGGCCAATTCTGACATTTCGCTCCTACATGTAAAATTCATAATTTTTTTGCTAGAAAACTACATAGAACCCCCAAACATTATATATGTTTTTTTTAGCAAAGACCCTAGAGCAGTGATGGCGAACCTTGGCACCCCAGATGTTTCGGAACTACATTTCCCATGATGCTCATGTACTCTGCAGTGTAGTGGAGCATCATGGGAAATGTAGTTCCAAAACATCTGGGGTGCCAAGGTTCGCCATCACTGCCCTAGAGAATACAATGGCGGTCGTTGCAACTTTTTATCTCGCACGGTACTTGCGGAGCAATTTTTCGAACACGTTTTTCTCAGCAAAAAAACAGTTTCATGCTAAAAAAAAAAAAAAAAATAAATAAAAAAAAAAACACCACACAACAGTAAAGTTAGCCCAATTCTTTTTGCATAATGTGAAAGAGGAAGCTACGCCGAGTAAATAGATACCCAACATGTCATGCCTCAAAATTGCACTCACTCATGGAATGGCGCCAAACGTTGGTATTTAAAAATCCCGATAGGCGATGCTTTACATTTTTTTTACTGGTTACATGTTTTGGGTTACAGAAGAGGTCTAGGACTAGAATTATTGCTCTCGCTCTAACGTTCGCGGCGATACCTCACATGTGTGGTTTGAACAATGTTTTCCTATGTTTTTCAGGTCCGTCTGAAAAACTGACAGATGGACCTGATGGAATCACCCATGTGAAAAGGACAAATGGCTGTCACCAGATCGGCCTCTACAAATTCAGCGATGCCTAAATATAGAGCTCAACTGAGCATGTGCAGATCAAGTTGAGACCGTGTATAACTGGATTTTAAACAGCATAGATGCTTATTTTTAATATTGTACATAACTCTACCTGCAAAAGGGGCCAGCCTAAAGTGATCTAGCAGGACCCAATTGTCTGACTTTAAAGTGACTGCAAGGTTTAATTTTGTTTTAATAAAATAATAAACGCTACTAGGGGTGCAACGGATCAAAACACTCACAGATCGGATCATTCCTCGGATCAGAGTCACGGATCGGATCATTTTTCGGATCAGCAAATAATTTAATTTGCAAAAACCTGTGAAAATTCCACCACCATATAGTCCCCCACTGTAATATCCACAATCTCCCCCGCTGTAATATTGGCTGAGTATGGCTGGGCACGGCTGAGTATGGCAGAGTATTGGCAGGCAGGGTATCGCTAGAGCATTAGCAGGGTATTGCTGGGTACTGCAGAGTATGGAGGGATGGCTGCTTCCATCTCAGGACCTCTCCCCTCCACTATACAGGTTAGTACAGAGAGGGGAGAGAGGAACCGGCATCATGACATGACACCGGTTTGTTTACAAGTGATTGCTCCGTCGGAGCGATCAGTGTAAACAGCCTGGGTGTAGAAAGATGGCCGCCGCTTCGGAGCTAGGCCGAAGCTGCGGCCTTTCCTAAGGCCGAGACCGCGAAGCGCTCTGCGGATCGCGGCATGTGCCGATCCGAGTGGGTTGACCTGTTCGGATCACGGATCGGTGACGATCCGTTGCACCCCTAAATGCTACACTTACCTGCACTGTGCAAAGGTTTTACACAGAGCAGCCTCGGTCCTTCTCTTCTGTGGTCCCCTGCTGGCTCTTCTCCCGGATGTGCCAAAGGAAGATGCTTCCTATGAAGGCACACCTCCTGCTGCCTCTGTAACCTGTGGAGAGAGCTGCTGTAGACGGGTACAGCACTGGATCCAAATGGGGCCCAGATAAGCATGGAGGGGGGGGGGGGGGGGACACAAATTTACAGGGATGTCCAAACTTTAGAAGAACCACTTTAAAGCAGAGTTCCACATATTTTTTAGTTTATTAAAAGTCAGAGCGGCTAACTTAATAAAGCGACCTGTCCCCTGGAGTTATTTCCAGGTATAACGGGCTCCGGCCCTGTGATTGGCCGGAACCGAGGTTACAGGAGCCACTAATAATGGCACAGCAGCTGAAGAGGTGGCACGAGTGAGCCATTTCTTCAGTGCACATGTGCTGATACAGTGAAGATCTCCTAAACGATGCATGTTTAGGAGACATTCACGGTACCTACAGGCAAGTCTTATTATAGGCTTACCTGTAGGTAAAGGTAGTGTGTAAGGGTTTACAACCACTTTAAGGGCCCATTCACACACATGCATATATATATATATATATATATATATATATATATATATATATATATATATTAGGGCTGCGGAAATTAACGATTAATTGTTCGATTAATCGTTAATTTCTTTGATCGATCAAAATAATTTTAATCGAGGACGATCCGCGGAGTCAGTTCCGCGGTCTCGCCCATAGGAAAGGCCGCGGCTTCGGCCTAGCTCCGAAGCCGCGGCCATCTTGGTCCACCCGGCGGCGGCCTAGACGCGCGCGCTGACGTCATCATCGCCCGCCTGCTTGTGTCTACTCTGAGGATGGACGGGTCTGCCTACTGTCTATTCCAGACAGAGCAGACAATCATGAATATTAAGGTATGGGGGAGATGTGAGGAGATGTGGGCAGTACTTTATGGGGGGAGAAGTGGGCAGTACTTTATGGGGGGAGAAGTGGGCAGTACTTTATGGGGGGGGGGAGATGTGGACAATACAGCATGGGGGGAGATGTGGACAATACAGCATGGGGGGAGATGTGGACAGTACAGCATGGGGGGAGATGTGGACATTACAGTTAAAGTTAAACTAACTTTCTACGTTTTTCTTAAAGTTTAATAAAAAAAAAAATGTAAAAACCGTATGTACATTATAATTAATCGAAATTAGTCGATTAATCGATTAAAAAAAAATCGATTAATCGAACAGGAAAACGGCGATTCTGAATACTGTATTTTTTTTTAAAAAACCGGCGCCATTGGCAGCCGAGTAAACGGGAAGTGACGTCATTTCCGTGTTTACTATTAGGAGACTGGAATGACACCGATTATGGCATCATTCCAGTTCCTCCCCAGCAGCCGGAGGCATCAGATTGTGAATCAGTGCTCCCGATCGAGCGGGGGGTATACTGGGATGATGCCTGCAGGTGCGGACATCATCCCGGTATACCCCCCGAAAGCCGAGTACGCTCGGCGGGAAGGGGATAAACAAGTTTTCTGTGTCATATTCACCTCAGAACGCTGTTTCTCTGCGTTCCATAGCAATATGTTTGCATAATAATATCTCACCAGAACGCATGTAAACCTGTCAAAATACAAGGCTTCCCACACCAAGTCAGCGGAAACATGCCTTTGAAAAAGGAATAAAAAAAAGTGCATAAACACGCATAAAACGCGCCAAGACGTAATTCACCGCAGGTACGTTTCAGGCTTCATGTACGCGAGACGTTGTGCAACCTCTCCTGAACGATTTAACTTGACAGCTAGAAATGGGCATCCAAAAAACGGCCGTTCAGCCACGTTTGGGGGGAAAAAAAAAAAAAGTATATATTAATATTAATAATAATAATAATAATAATAATAATACATAAATCCCCACCCCCCAAAATAGCCAAAAAAATTAAAAATTCCTGTAAACAAAAACACAGCTAAAAGACGAGTTACCACTTTTAGCGACTGAAATGCTGCACAGTATTTTTTCGGTTCCAAGAAAAGCCTCTAAACGCAACTGCCTAGAAATGACTATAATGCCTCATTTGCACTGAGCGGAATGGTTCGGGTCGGTACAGTCCGCAAGGGTTAGAATGGTCCAGCCTATTCAGGTGAGCATTTTCACTGCAAGTCGGACCGCCAGGGACCATACGGGGTACAGAAAAAAAAATGCCTTTGACATAAACATTGAAGTTTTTTCTGTCCGCCAATCAGTGGAATGTATTATGTGATGCCAGTAGCTCCGCCCTAACCGTACCATTTTCTATGGACCCACATCTGAAGCAGGACCATGAATGGTACGGTATGCTTTGGTTGTATGAGCCGCTTTCATAATGGAAACGCTCAAAATAGCGTACTGTACTGACCCAAACCGCTCAGTGGAAACGAGGCATTAATGGCAGATACATGGGCAGGTAACAGAGTAGTTGAAATAAAAAATGCCCCACTGTTCCTAAACGTCATGTACACTGCTACTGGTAAACTAAGGCCTTAGTGTAAATGACTTGGTGAGCTGAACGTAAGAAGTGTGTTTTTTGTGGTTTGTCGTCACTTTAGGTGAAGCAAAACATTGGCAGCAACATTAGTAAAGCGAGCATCTCCCCGATCCCCGCAGGTAGCACGGTGTGCCTGGCTCCGTCACGCAGCAGCCTCTCCCGGCCCCTCCCTCCCCAGCACGTGACGCCTCTCGCGGAGCTCTCCTCACACACGCTGTAACATTTCTGGAAATTTCCACTCCGCCAGCCACTCGCCAAAACACGGGCGAAGCTCTACGCAGAGTGTGAGCCCGCTCGGCGGGGCTGTAGGAAAGTCCCCTAAAAGCCTGAGGCCTACTGGGCCCAGACAGAAGCAGAGGGGCGCTTCTCGTCCTTAGAGCATCACAGTATAGGAACATAGAAGGCGCACATGTCCTGATAACTGTCCCCCTTCCATGTCCTGATCACACGTGGAGACACCCCCCCCCCTTCCAAGTGTGGTACACACCCCCTCCAATACACAGTCACGTACACACGAGAAGGGCGAGCTACACCCCTTACCATGGAACAGTCCTCTTCTAGGGAACCCCCAACTGCCGCTCTCTAATCGCTCAAGACGATTCCTCATTCTGAGGGGTTGCCCTGGGTAACAGCGCCCGCCCCGTCACCCTCCATCCAATCAGGTGGATTTCACCTCCTGAGGGGTTGCCAGGGGCAACAAGACCTTCTAAGGGGTTGCCAGGGGCAAAAAGGCCTTTCCTCCTTCTAAGGGGTTGCCAGTCAGGAGGGTTCCTCGCTGAGGGGTTGCTAGGGACAACAAGGCCTGGGCCTTCTGCTCAGTCCAGCCGTGAGGGTGGAGGAGGGGAGCACATGTCCGCCCCGGGGACATGAAGGCCGCAGTGTGTCCAGACAAGGCCTGGCAGGAATCAGTGACTTACCGAGAACGGAGCTGCCTCTTCCTCACAACGATCCAATGAGAGTAATCCAGCACGGAGCTTCACATAGAAATCCCGGTGGGCGGGTGTGGGCCCCCTCGGTCTGTGTAGTGGTGGCGATGATGGTGTGGCGGGTTTATTGGTGAGGAGAAGGATGAAGTCCTCTCTGGTACTCCAATGAATGGGAAGGGGACAGTCTGTGGGCCTAGGCCGGCCTCTCACACACACTCACTATAGTAATGAATGGCCAGTAATAATAATAATGATGTCTCCGGGGGCCCTCAGCACATTGTAGGGGAGGCTTCCCGGGTGGCGGACAATGTTTTCAAGTTACTCGCCGTGGTGGAGGCGCGGCAGAGCGGGCGGGCAAGCTGAAAGAGGCGCTTCTTCTACTCTACTGCCACACACTCGCAACCGGTTGAAACCGGTTCAGACTGGGACATTCCATCTCCGTTTAGTTCTCAAGCCCATGGCGCCGCCGAGCGTTTGGAAACCCGTGTAACTCCGCCTCCCGCCGGCGCTCATTGGCCGGGCGCCTAGTCCTACTCTAAAATGGTTGGTCGCGGGGGACGCTTGTCAATGCGCTCAAGGTTCACGCCCACTCTCCCCCTGTTTTTCTAATTTTTTTTTTCTTATTTGAGCTCATTGCCGCGAAGCGACTACAGAAGAAGCAGAGGGATGACGTACTGGATGGGGCTGCGGGGCGCTGATTGGCTGGAGGGAGATGCCAGTCATGGGGCAAGGTTTGATTGCCGTGGAAACAGAACCTTTCCCCGCCACTTGCTCGCTCTGTGTTACTGAAGGTTTTGGCGCCCTGTGATAGTGAGGAGCCTGAGACCTGTGAGGCGACTTCTTCTCCCAGCCATGTGGGCCTGTGCACCTGGTGTGGTGGGTGTAGGTTCCTGCTCAGAGGAACTTCTAGCTGAGCTCACACACACCCTCAGTGTGTATTATATAGACGTGCATTCGCGTTGTAATTGCAGCATAAAGCAAATGTATTTTTTTTGTGTTAGTTTAGGCATTACAAATGAATGGGAACAGTTTTTGGGGGTTATTTCCGAAAGGCAAATCCACTTTGCACTCCAAGTGCGCTTGAAAGTGTAGTTGCTGCAAGTCTGAAATGAGGGGAAGCTCTGCTTTTATCATCCAATCATGTGCAAGCTAAAATGCTGTTTTATGTTTTCCTTGCAAGTCCCCTTTGGGTTAAGGCGACTGCACTTCCAAGTGCAATTTCAGTGCAAAGTGGATTTTCCTTTCCTAAATAACCCTCTTTGTGCCTTTGCTAAATCAAACCCATAGCGCGGTATTCTCGAGTCTGGCTCGGAGTAGAATTTTAAAACCATTAGCGGTAACCCCGAGCCAGACACAGGATCCAGGAAAAGCTTACTCGCCTTATCCCCTGCATCCTGCGATGTCCCCCCCGCAGTGTGAGCGGTTCATCCTCTGCTTGATTCGTCACAGAGCCAGGCTCCGTTCCCTGCTAGCGTTGCAACGCACGGGGACTGAGAACGGCGCCAAATTCAAAAAGTGAAACGCACAATACATACAGTACAGTGTAATCTTACAGATTACATTGCTGTATGAAATTATTTCACATCCCTTTTGTCCCTAGTGGTCTGTCCAGTGTCCTGCATGCAGTTTTATATTATAAAAACTGTTCTTTCTACCTGGAAACTGGAGATTGTCCATAGCAACCAAAACTCCCTTTACATCAAAAGTGGTAGACCAGCTAGAAAACAGCGATAATAAATTAGAATCACTCGCAGAATTGAGAGAGTGATTTGTGGGGAAATTCGTCATCAAACACTGAAAGTAATGACAGCGACGATTCTGCAACTGAGCAAATTTCTGTGTTTTTGATTACGTTGTCTAATAATTTGTATTATTATGTGTGTAGCGCCCTGCTCCTAATGGGCAGACGCTATTATTTTTCAAATTTAGTTGTCTGAAGCTGCAGTTGGACTCGGGCTAATTTTTCCTAAAATGATTGTTCTAACGTTTGTGGCGACACCCTTTAATTTTTTGATTACTTTTTAATTTTTTTAATTTTTATTTTTTTCTTCCTAAATTGTTGCTGTTCTTTTGTTTATAGCGCAAATAATAAAAACTGCAGAAGTGTTCAAATACCATCAAAAGAAAACTCTATTTCTGGAAAAAAAGGATTCAAATTGTGTTTGGGTACAACTTTGCAGGACCACACAATTGTCAGTTAAAGTGACACAGTGCCAAATTGTAAAAAGTACTCTGGTTAGGAAGGGAGTAAAATTTTCGGAGGCTGAAGCGTTAAAAAAAATATATATATATTTCTCTTTCGTTCATTGATGGACACAGCATCTTCATCTTGACCTTAGGGTTATATCGCCCCTTTAGGAGAGGTCTAGGCAGAACATGTTAAAAACAGCAAAACTGCACAGTACCACCCAGGGGGCGGTCCTACTGCCTATAACCCCCTAACACTGCATCCAGCAGCTGTTTTTTTTCTGCCTAGTGTAGAAGGAACTGGCTCCCGGTGGGACAACTGGTTATTGGAATTTTTTTCTTTTAAAATATTTTTATTTTTACACTTTACCTTAATTTTTTTGATCACTTTTATCCATATTACAAGGGATGTAAACATCCCTTGTAATAGAAAAATAAAGTGCAGCACTGGTGCTATGGGTTATATATAGGTGTTAGCAATACCTATAAAGTGCAAAAATAACAAATAGAATATATCAATCACTAAGAGAACCATGTTTCAATTAATTTGCATATATCAATCACTACATGAGCAAAACCAAATAACATGAGGAAATGCTGTACTACAGTGCAGAAGATAGTTGAAAACGTGATAGAAAATCCATAAAAGTGACACAAATATTCATATGTAAACAAGGCATTTCCCTGTTCTCCCTAGTGACATGACAGAAATCTTATGTTCTCAGTCATTGGTAACAGTGATCTCTGTCATGTTTGTCAGCCCATCCCCTCTACAGTTATAACACGTTGAGGGAACACACTTAACCCCTTGATCACCCCCTAGTCTTAACCCCTTCGCTGCCAGTGTAATTTTAAAATTCTTGTGCATTTTTATAGCACTGATCAATGCCACTGGTCCCCAAAAAGTGTCATTTGGGGTCAGATTTATCCGTCGCAGTCTTGCTAAAAATTGCAGATTGCCGCTATTACCAGTAAAAAACTATAAAAAAAAGTCCCTAAATCTATCTCATAGTTTGTAGACGCGATACATTTTGCACAAACCAATCGATATACACTTATTGCAATTTTTTATTTATTTTTTGTACCAAAAATAAAAAACGCAGAGGTGATCAAATACCACCAAAACAAAGCTCTATTTTTGGATGAAAAAAATGACGTCAATTTTGTTTGGATACAGCATCGCACGACCACCAATTGTCAGTTAAATCGATGCAGTGCCATATCGCATAAAATGGCCTGGTCATTTTAACCACTTCAATACAGGCCTTTTATACACCCTTCCTTCCCAGACCAATTTTTAGCTTTCAGTACTCTCACACTTTGACAGTTACTCAGTCATAGTACACTGTACCCAAACAAAATTTGTATCATTTTTTTTTTTGACAAACAAAGCTTTCTTATGGTGGTATTTAATCACCGTTGGGTTTTTTATTTTTTGCAATATAAAAGCGAAAAAAGAGACATTTTTGAAAAAAAAAAAAAACTTTTTTTTAAGTTTCTATTGTAAAATTTTGCAAATAAGTAATTGTTCTTCATAAATTTGGGCCGAAATGTATACTGCTACAAATCTTTAGTAAAAAAATAACCCAAATTAGTGAATATTATTTGGTCTCTGTGAAAGTTAGTCTACAAGCTATGGTGCAAATCACTGAAATTATCACACCTGATGTACTGAAGGCCTATCTCATTTCTTGAGACCCTAACAAGCCAGTAAAGTACAAATACCCCCCCCCCCCAAATTACCCCTTTTTGGGAAGCAGACATTCCAAGGTATTTAGTGAGAGGCATGGTGAGTTTTTTGAAGTTGTCTTTTTTTTTTCCCCACAATTCTTCGAAATATTTATTATTTTTACACACAATTGTCATAATAACAAATGATTTCTCTCACACGGCACATGCGTACTTACAATGACACCCCAAAATACATCCTGCTACTCCTCCTGAGTATAGTGATACCACATGTGTGAGACTTTTACACAGCCTGGCCACAAACAGAGGTCCAACATCCAAGTAGCACCGTCAGGCGTTCTACAAGCATAAATTGCACATCTCATTTGATTACAACCTATCACGCTTTTGAAAGCCCTGGAGCACCAGGTCAATGGTAACGCCCAGAAAATGACCCCATTTTGGAAAGCTAACACCCCAGCGTATAATCTGAGGCATAATGAGTTTTTTCAATGGTTCATTTTTTTGCAGAAGTTTTTGAAATATATGGGGAAAAAAATGAAAACGCATTTTTTTGTTTTATACAAAGTTGTCCATTTATAAGTTATTTCTAATACATAGCATGTACATAGCAAAACTGACACCCCAAAATACATTCTGCTACTCCTCCCAAGTGTGACGATACCACATGTATGAGACTTTTACACAGCCTGGCCTCATACAGAGGCCCAACATTGGAGTAGAACTGTCAGGCGTTCTACAAGCATAAAAGACACATCTAATTTCTCAACCACCTATTACACTTTTGAAGACCCTGGAGCACCAGGACAATGGAGACACCCACAAAATGACCCCATTTTGGAAAGCTAATACCCCAGCGTATAATCTATGAGGTATAATGAGTCTTTTGAATGGTTAATTTTTTTCCAGAAGTTTTTGGAATATGTGGGAAAAAAATGAAATCGCATTTTTTTTTTTTTTTACACAATGTTGTCCATTTATAAGATCTTTTCAACACACATCATGTACATAGCAAAAAGGACACCCCAAAATACATTTGTTCTAGGAGCATATATTGCACACATAAATTCCTGCCAACCTATCACATTGTTGAAGGTCCTTCATATTTCTAACACATAGGGGGTTATTTAAGAAAGGCAAATCTAAGGGGTAGATCCGAAATCAGTGGAAGCTCTGCTGATTTTATCATCCAATCCTGTACAAGCTAAAATGCTGTTTTTTATATTCCTCGCATGTCCCCCTCGGATCTACAGCTACTTTACTACCAAGTGCACTTGCAGTGCAAAGTGGATTTTCCTTTAGTAAATAACCCCCATAGCATGTACTGTACATACCAATTACAAACCAAAATACATTCTGCTGAGGAAAGGGTAAAGAAAATAGTACCTGCGGTTTTAGTAGTGCAGTGGTCCTGAGGAGAACATCGGTCCAGGCAGCAGGCAGGAACGTGGACAGTGACAGCAAAACATGCAACAGGCAGGAATACCGTCCATAGTCAGTACAGTTTGAGATGTTGTCAGCACAGCCAAAACATTGGTCCAGATAACAGGCAGGGATGTGGTCAGCAGCAGCAAAAGGATTGCCCATGCAGCAGGCAGGAATACTGTCCGTAGTTAGTACATGCAGCAGGCAGAGATTTGGTCAGTACAGCCAAAGTATTTGTCCAGGGAGCAGGCAGGACCCATCAAACTTAGGGCATCAGTCAGGAAAGAATGGGGACAGGGGTTTTCTCAACTTAGAACGCTATTCTGGAGCCCCTCACATATGTGAGACCCCTGTGTAGCAGGGTGAAAGATCAGTGCAAGGGGCAGGCAAAAACATGGTCAACAGGCCAAGGTCAGTGCAGGTAAAAGGCAGAAACAGACGGTAGGCAGAGGCATAGTCGATACAGTCCAGGGTCAGTTCACGAGAAAGGCAGAAACATGGCGGATAAACAATGCAGACGGCAGGCAGAGGCATAGTCGATACAGACCAGGGTCAGTTCACATGAAAGGCAGAAATATGGTGACGGATAAACAATGCAGACAGCAGGCAGAGACATAGTCGAGAAACGGGCCAGGGTCAGTTTACATGGAAGAAAATTATATGGTTGGTTGAGGCACCAGGGAAAGATTCAGGACATGGTAAATGGGGGAAATGGCAGTCTATTAGAAATATGGGCTAATAATTTACATCCGTGTGATAGTGTTTGAAGCATTCTCCAATGCAAAGGCTAGGTTGGGAGGAACATTGGGGACAATGGAAACTGGTTTCTTTCCTAACTCCTCTTTTGGTGCACACTCAACATTTTTTTGCCGTCTTCAAGATCCTTATGGTGGAATATGGTCAGGAAAATGGCGCTCATGTAGTCTGCTGACACAATCGGAGCGAATGCTTTCTGGGGGGGATACTTGCTGATAGATCAGGGCAGTGACAATGTCTTCAATAAAGTTTATGAAGGTGGTGAGTGTTTCCGTCCATTTTTGGTAGATTATGAAAGAATTATACATGGCCAAATGAAAAAAGTAAATTGTGATTTTTTTTCTACCAGAAGGGATTATCGTGTTGAAAGATGGGGCTGCAACATTTGATCATTTAAATCCACCCCTCCCCCATACATTTATTGTACTCAAAGATACAGGAAGGCTTTCGAACGGGACAGTGTCTTCTGCAAAGTACCACCGAGGTGTCATCATGGATGTTGGACATGATCTACACATCTTTCCTATCCCTCCACTTCACAGCCAACATGTCCTCGTTCCTCAAGCTTGCCAATTCACCCCTTTGTAGCCTTGTGATGACTAAACTCTGTGGGAAGCCCTTTCTGTTTTTCCTTGCTGTACCGCAGGCCAAAGTTTTTTTTAGGTATAGGTGGCAGAAAAGGGGCAAACTGGTATAGTAGTTGTCCATATAAATGTTATACCCCTTTTGGAGGAGTGGGAATGCCAACTCCCAAACAATTTTCCCACTTATTCCCATGTATGATAGAAACTCGTGGCAGGAGCTGAAAAAATCAATTAGGGGGCAAATTTTATATCATTTATCAAAGTTTGGGGTATTTCGAGGGGGACATTGTGAGTTATCGCTGAAATGCAAGAAGCACATTATAATTTCATATGGGGACCTGGACATAACAGAGAAAAAAATTGGTATATGGTGGATAGGGTTGGTTGTCCGATATTTATGCACTTCATTTTTTTTTTTGTAAGCCCCATATTTCAGCGTTAGGCCTAAAAACAATTTAAGCTCTGCCACTGTTAGGGGTCTCCATTCAAAAGGTCAAGCATAACTTGAGCTGGGGATGTTTTCAATAAATTGTTGGGGAAAAAAGATTGGTTTGCTCCACAATGCCTTGAACTAATTTGGCAGGGAAAAATAAATATAAAAAAATCAATTTGGGAAAAACCTTCAGTGTGGCCCTGCACACCTGACTGTGTGCTGTGAAAGGGGGGATCGTGGCTGACCCTGTGCTAGAAGACAGCCACAATGGGTTTGCCAAGGCATCTGGTAGCTGGGTTTGGGCCCTAATTCTTTGGCATGCAATTCTGGGACTTTCCTCCTGGGGTCTAGCAGCGCTTGTACTGGGCCTTTCCTCCTGGGGTCTAGCGCCGTTGACACTGCTGATAGCTGCCTGGTGTTCAGACCGTCATCTTTTTGCATGGACTACTTCCTCCTCTGAGTCAGATCCTAATGTGCTTCTTTCGACGGGTTCATATTCTGAACCAGAATTTGAATCAGAACTGTAACTGGGCGTTGAGAGCTCCCCGTTGCTCTCATCAGTCAGACTCAGTATTTGGTATGTCTCTTCTGGCATATATACCTCTCTGGACATGGCTGTATGACGGGTGACACTGATGGGCTGCACATCAGGGACTAATGGGCTGAATGTCGGGGACTAATGGGCTGCACCTTGGTAGTAATTGGCTACAGACAGGTACTCTGATGGGCTCACGGGACAGGTACTCATATGAGATGACAGGTACTCTGATGGGATGGGTGGACAGGTACTCTGATGAGCTCAGACAGGTACTGATGGCAGGTACTCTGATGGGTACTGATGGCAGGTACTGCTGGCAGGTACTCATACGGGTACTGCTGGCAGGTACTCTGACTGGTACTGCTGGCAGGTACTCTGACTGGTACTGCTGGCAGGTACTCTGACTGGTACTGCTGGCAGGTACTCTGACTGGTACTGCTGGCAGGTACTCTGACGGGTACTGATGGCAGGTACTCTGACGGGTACTGATGGCAGGTACTCTGACGGGTACTGCTGGCAGGTACTCTGACGGGAACTGCTGGCAGGTACTCTTTATTGGGGGGGGGGGGGGGAATCTGGCCACTCACTGTTAGCTCACTCTCCTCCTCACACTGGATCGGTGTGTGAGGAGAAGAGCCCAGCAACAGCTATTACACTACGGTTTGTTTACATTTGTGACCGGCTGTGATTGGACACAGCCGGTCACTGGTAAAGAGCCATTTCATTGGCTCTTTACCCTGATCGGTGTTGGGCTTTGTCCGAGGGACAAGCCTCAACCCGATCGCCGCACTGTGCGCCCCCAAGGACGTGAACGAGTGGCGTTCTCCCGCCTCGCACAGTCGCCTCCTGTACATATACTTTGCTGTAGCACGACAGTTATGGGCAGTATGAGTGTATGGAGTGTACTTGGCCAGGTGGAGGGGACGGACTAGTGCCCCCCATAGAGTGGCCGGTGACTGGCTATGCAACTGACGAAGGCAGAGCTTAATTGTCCGCCTAACCTCCACTGGCATAATTAGACATTTAAAAACTCCTTACTGGGGCAGGGTCAGTCTGTGTCCAGAGGAGGAGAGCGAGGAGGACATGGGGAACCCCAGGCAGTGGCGTCGCTATGAGGGAGTGCACCTGTGAAGTGGTGACAGCGTGCTGCTTCTCAGCTGAAGACAGGTACTGGCACTGTGACAGGGGGGGCAGGCTGCCTGGTTTCCCCCTCACCCCCCTCTTTTCCTGTCAGCTGCACAGGATAAGAGAGAGGGCTCTTTTCAGATTCCCCACCCAGCTTCCTGCCCACAATGGAGGCCAATAAAAAGAGACTAGGGGAGCATCATAGGACATGTAGTCCCAAAAGTTTGGCAGCTCCATTGTTCTTCAGGGGGGGGCAGTTACACCCCCCCAGCATGCACCCTGCTGGGGGAAGAGAGAGAGAGATCTCGGGAACAAGCTGAGGGAGTTATTGCTACACTGTAGCAGCCAGTTACAGTAGACCGGAAAACGAAATAGAGGACTGTGCTGGGGGAAGCCAGAGAGAATGCCACACTGCCCAGCACCACCAGAGAGTACGCCACGCTGCCCAGCACCACTGGAGAACGCCTCGCTGCCCCTCACCACCAGAGAGAGCACCGCGCTGCCCATCACCACCAGAGAGAGCGTCCCGCCGCCCATCACCACCAGAGAGAGCGTCCCGCCGCCCATCACCACCAGAGAGAGCGTCCCGCCGCCCATCACCACCAGAGAGAGCGTCCCGCCGTCCATCACCACCAGAGAGAGCGTCCCGCCGCCCATCACCACCAGAGAGAGCGTCCCGCCGCCCATCACCACCAGAGAGAGCGTCCCGCCGCCCATCACCACCAGAGAGAGCGTCCCGCCGCCCATCACCACCAGAGAGAGCGCCCCGCCGCCCATCACCACCAGAGAGAGCGCCCCGCCGCCCATCACCACCAGAGAGAGCGCCCCGCCGCCCATCACCACCAGAGAGAGCGCCCCGCCGCCCATCACCACCAGAGAGAGCACTACACAACACAAGGTGAGAGAACATCCAGCCGGAGGGATCACTGGTGCTGTTTCGCTGGGTCTGGATCAGCATTACTGATCCCGGAGACTGGGGTGGGGTGACACCATGTTATACCACACCAGATGACATCTGATCTCCCCATAGAAAACAGCGGGGTTCTGACTGGTCCGTCCCAGCACAGTGAGTGGAGACAGACCTGTCATCTGCCTGCTCAGTGGGGATCAATGAATCGATCCCCACTCAGCTAGCGGTGTTTCCGTCAAAACGTATCGACCCTGTGTGAAAGGGGCCTTACAGTGTCGTCTCACAAGATAATTTATGAGAGCATGTTTAGGGGTTGGGTGGGGCAACTGGTGGTGAGTAACTCTTAAGTCCTGGCTAGTGGCTCATAACTTGAAATTTTGAGGCCTGCATTGTACATTCACATTGGTCCCTGCCCTCTAAGAGCTTACAAGTAGGCACTTGGTACCCACTTTTAATGTACAGAGAGGAAGAGGTGGAGCCTAAAAGAGGAAGGGGCGTGGTTGAGAGATGACTGTGTGGGTTTTAAACAGAAAGGGGCGTGGCCTTGACAGGAAGGGATTGGTCATATTTAAATTAGGGGGTGCACAAGTTTAGTCAGGCCTATGGCAGTACAAAGCTTCAATTCCTGCATAGGGCCTACTTTACCCAGAAGAGATTAACAGTATAATACTGGAGTCCCAGTCCCCTGCCCCAGATGTGGTACACAGGCTGCTTCTTTTTTACACATGGTTTGGTCCTGTCCTCAGCTCGATGCATATTGGCCAGCAGTCCTTGCTGCTCTAAATCGGATCACTAATCTAACCCTTGGGTCGGATCCCAAAATCATGCTACTAAATGTCTTTGATGAGCACACTATAGGCCACTATACTAGGTTATTTTTGAGGTATGCAACCTTCTATGCACGGAGGGAGATATTTTCTCAAATCGCCTTTCATGACAACCCTGGAGAGAGCGCAGCTCCGCCCCTTTTTACAGGAAACACTTGCAGACCTTTAAATCCCTCCTCTTCCACCATGGCTTCAGTTATTGTGTTTCCTCCGCCATGGTGGAAGGACTTGCGGAAATCATAGGGCTGCGTTCTCTCCAGGGTCGAGTTGAAAGGCCTTAACTCTGGTGAGGTGTTGTAACGTACGACCATCATAGCTCTCTCCCAGTACGATCGGAGGGCGCTCCGGAGCCCCCAGCCTTTTCCAGTTCAGGGGAGCAGTGGCCGTAAGGAGGTCGAGGCGTCCGAACGTCCGGAGCTCCGATTTTGTTTTTCACATGCTTGCGCTGGTAGGCTTCCGGGCGTTCTCCCTGGCGAGTGGGTGACGCGGTGGCCAGTGACACGGCTTCCTGTTCGGGCGGAACGACGAGTGGTTCCGGTCGTTTGGAACGCAGGGGCGGGTCCTTATGCCGGTGTTTCTGCTTCCAGGTAGCGTAGTGATGTCAGACCCGGGAAGCTTAAAAATTTGGCTTTTGGTTTCAGTCCCCCGCTGCCCTCTGCATGATGGAGGGATCGTCAGCGACGGTGGAGGCAGGCACCGGTCAGGCCCAGGTAAGAGGGGCACAGCGGTGCTCTTTATTCTTTTCCTCATTCTTGTTTATGCTACCTCCCTTTGGGGAGCCTGCGACTACAGTTCTCTAAGGTAACTTTTCTTGGATCTGTAGTCTATTGGTGGTGGCTTTGAGGGCTGGTTTTCTTCTATGTGCTGGTGATTGTGGGGAGCACCATGGATGGCGTTATTCGGTTGTTACAGTGGTAGTAAGCCATCATCCATCTGTCTTTTAGGAAACTGTCTTGGGGAAACCGAAACGTTCAAACTCCCCAAGCCAGAAGAAATGCCCTTCATACAAGAATCCACTGCGTGAATCTTGGCAAAAGGCCTTATGCAGATCATGTATCAAGGAGCTGGGTGAGGAGGAATCCTCCCAACAGTACAGGGATATTTTTTCCTCTGTTCGGGAGCTTGCAAGTTCCCTGAGCTCCGTTAAGACACTGCTGGTCCAGAGTCCAGCAGGTCCAGGCAGTAGTCAGCAACCACCACTAAGTCCCAGGGCATCTACCTCCAAATATGAGGAGGATTTAGACTCGGGGGACGAGGGGGCAAGCACTCTTCCTTCCCTCAGGGATTCAGAAGATGAGGTGGAAGAGGAAGATGGCAGCCGTAGTTCCAAGTATAAGTTGTCCTTGGAGGAAGTGGACGACCTTCTGAAAGCAATTTACACAACGTTTGATATCCAAGAAGAGAAGGTCCAGTTGTCAATTCATGACAAGATGTACCAGGGCCTGGATGACACCAAGTCTAGGGTTTTTCCAGTCCATAGGGTATTGTCAGATACAGTCAAAAAGGAGTGGAAGGATCCGGAAAGAGGTCCTTTCCTTTCCAAAACCTTGAAAAGACTGTTTCCCCTTGATGATAAAGATTCAGAAGTTTGGAACAAAAAAGCCACGGCTCGATGCCGCTTTTTTGCAGGTAGCACGCTGTACAGATTTAGCCTTTGAGGACATGGGGGTTCTCAAGGATGCAATGGACAAAAGGACGGAATCCCTCTTGAAAAAGGCATGAGATTCCGCATCAGCTAGCCTCAAACCAGCTATGGCATCCACAGTGGTGGCAAGAAATCTTTAGTGCTTGTTGGAAAAGCTAAAAAGTCACATTGAGGCAGGAACATCCTGGAAGGATCTTCTGGAGTCTTTTCCGTTGATCTTGAAGGCTGTAAAGTACATGGCCGACAATTCAGCCGAGTCTATTAAGATGGCAGCCAGGTCTTCAGCCCTAGTAAATTCCGCTAGGCGGGCTGTCTGGCTAAAAACTTGGTTGGGCGATACAGCCTCTAAGATTAGGCTGTGTGGCTTACCCTTCTCGGGGGATCTTCTTTTCGGTCCAGATCTAGAAACCATTCTGGATAGAACAGCGGACAAAAAGAAGGCTTTCCCTGCCAAAAAGAAGCAGGCAGCTAGGAAAAATGTTTGTGCTGTTCAGCAGCCCGAAAGGGTAGGGAGGACAGTAAAGCCTTTGGGTCCCCCAAAAGGGTAAGGGTAGAGGAGGGGTTCTTTTTAGATCCGCCACCGAAAAGCAATGACAGTCCAGTTCCAGTAGAAGGGAGGTTGTCTGCCTTCCTCCTGCAGTGGAGCAAAACATCTTCGAGCCAGTTTATGAGGAATATTATTGCCCAGGGTTACAGTTTGGAGTTCCTGGAGCCCCCTCCAAACAGGTTTTATGTTACAGCCCTTCCAAAAGACCCGGACAAAGCCTCAGCAAGGACAAACCTGTTACAGTATCTGATCCAGCAGGAGGTAGTTGTCCAGGTCCTGAGACATCAGGAAGAGCAAGGTTTTTACTCCCACATCTTCCTGGTGAAAAAACCCTCAGGAAAATATCAGTTGATTCTGAATCTAAAAGGTCTTGAACAGGTCAATCCGCTACAAACATTTTCGCATGGACACAATCTATTCGACAACGAAGCTGTTAACCCCAAACTGCTTCATGGCATCCCTAGACCTGAGGGATGCTTATCTACATGTCCCGATTGCCCAGGCCTCCCAACGTTTCCTTCGGTTGGCAGTCAACCTGGGGACATCGATCTGGCACCTTCAATTCAGGGCCCTGCCTTGTGGGCTCTCGTCTTCCCCCAGGATCTTTACAAAGATCATGGCGGAAGCTCTGGAGCCTCTGAGGTTGAGAGGGATTCCTGTGATTCCGTATTTAGACGACCTGTTGTTTTTTGCGGACTCCAGGGAGCATCTGTTAACAAATCTGCAAGTAGCTCAGGTACACCTCAGAGACTTAGGTTGGCTCCTCAACTTGGAGAAGTCGAGCCTAGATCCGAGTCAGGAAGTGACTTTTCTGGGCTATATTATCAATTCTGTCCTGCAAAAGGTCTTCTTACTGTAGGCAAAGTTGGAAAAAGTCCAGACGGCGGTAAAGCAGATTCAAACGAATTATGCGGTTTCAGTCCGCTCAGCCATGGCAGTGTTAGGGCTTCTCACGGCCTCGATCCCAGTGGTACAGTCGGCCAGGTTCCACTCCAGGCCACTTCAGTTGTGGATCCTACAAACTTGGTCTCATCAGGTTTCGTTGGAGAAAAAGATCAAGCTTACCTCAAAGGTGAGACGAGCTCTGTGGTGGTGGAGGGATTCAGCCAATCTAACGAGAGGCCTCCCTTGGGTGTTTCCGGTAGACAAACGTCTAACAACAGATGCAAGTGCCTGGGGTTGGGGAGCCCATCTGGATGGACTAACAGCCCAGGGGACGTGGTCCAAGGTGGAGTCCCAGAGATCGTCAAACTGGCGAGAGCTCAGGGCCATTTTCCTAGCCCTCCTAGCTTTTCACTATTTAGTGAAGGGACATCATGTCCAGATCCTCTCAGACAATATGACTGCGGTGGCATATGTCCTAAAGCAGGGGGGAACCAGGAGCAGGGGTCTTATGGATCTAGCCAATCAACTTTTCTGTTGGGCAGAACAGAATGTAGCCTCCCTGTCGGCAATTCACCTGAAGGGCTCCCAAAATCTGTTAGCCGATCTGCTCAGCAGAAGTCTGACAGAAGCAGGGTGGTGCTTGAATCAGGAGGTTTTTCAGATGGTTAGCAGAAGGTGGGGGTTCCCTCAAGTAGACCTATTTGCCAGTCAACAGAACGCCAAGGTCCACAGATTCTTTTGTCTTCACGGGGAAGACCAGGCCTTAGGCATAGATGCTCTAGCGCATCCATGGCACTACCACCTGTTTTATGCCTTTCCCCCCCTTCCCTTTAATTCCGATGGTCTTAAGAAAGTTCAGGGAGGAGGGGACCAGTTTGATCCTAATCATGCCATTCTGGCCAAAAAGGCCTTGGTTTGCAACACTACTAAACCTGGCCACAGAGCCTCCATGGAAACTACCATTCAGGGAGGACCTTCTAACACAAAGATCAGTGGTTCATCCAGAGGCAGACCGTCTACACCTATCTGCTTTGCTTCTGAGGAAGATATTCTAAAGGCTAAAGGTTTATCCGACAAGTTAGTAAAAACCCTACTATCCAGCAGAAAAGAGGTGACTAGGGCCATATACCAGAAGGTGTGGAAGAAACGTAATTCCTATTGTTCCTATTGTAATTTCGGTCCTCGAATTTCTTCATGACGGAATGGAGAAAGCACTGGCAGCCAGCACCTTAAAAACTCAGGTGCCGGCTCTTTCAGCTTACTTTGAAAAGACTCTATCTAGAGAAACTCTAATTTCAAGATTTTTTTAGGGCATTGTCACTAAATAGGCCAGTGTCCATCAAAAGTTTTGGTCTCACAGTGGGTTCCGTTTGAACCCTTACAAGATGCTTGTTTGAAAAATTTAGTTTTAAAGACAATCTTTTTGCTGGCCATTACGACGGCAAGGCAAATCGGTGAACTTCAGGCCTTGGCAGTCGCAGCCTTTTCTAAAAATCTTTCCAGACCGGGTAGTTCTCCAAACAGACCCAGTGTTCCTTCCCAAAGTCTCCTCAAACTTTCACTGTTCTCAACAAATAGTGTTGCCTATGTTCTCCTCGGCTCCTGCTAATGCAGGTGAGGAAGCTTTCCATATCTTGGACATAAGGAGGTGCCTTCTTCAATTCTTGTCGGTCACTAAGGAATTCAGAAAGTCAAACGCCCTCTTCATAATCTTTTCAGGCCCTCGTAAGGGAGAAAAAGCCTCTAAAAGCACTCTGGGTAGGTGGCTCAGAGGGGCAATTACAGAGGCCCACGGAGCTAAAGGAGAAATACCTCCCGCAGGGATCATGGCTCATTCCAAGAGAGCAACAGCAGTATCCTGGGCCGAAAGGGCTGGTGCTACGTCTCATCAGATTTGCAAGGCGGCCACGTGGTCAAGCTATTCGACCTTTCTCCGACACTACAGGTTGGACTTATTGTCAGCTGCGGATCAGGCCTTCGGCAGGAAGGTACTGCAGGCAGTAGTCCCACCCCAGGGTAAGCTTCTCGGTTATCCTCTTCATGGTTGTCCTGAAAGGCAATTTGAGAAAGACTTAGTTAGACTTACCGGTGACGGTATTTCTAAGAGCCTTTCAGGACAACCACTAGTTTCCCTCCCTTTTTTCTTTTTCTAGCTTAGAATTGGTATAAGTATCTATCATGGTTTGTGTTTTTTTTCTGTGCTTTGTTTTACAGTATGCCGGAGGCCACAATAACTGAAGCCATGGTGGAAGAGGAGGGATTTAAAGGTCTGCAAGTGTTTCCTGTAAAAAGGGGCGGAGCTGCACTCTCTCCAGGGTTGTCCTGAAAGGCTCTTGGAAATACCGTCAACGGTAAGTCCAACTAAGTTTTTCATTGGAAGGATGCCCTACCACCCACAATATATACATGGCGCTCTGTCCTGAACTCTGTTTTGCTTCTGTACAAGATCACATACCTTAACCAGAACTGTCCCAAAAAATCTGACAAGGTCTGGGCGGGCTGGATAAACACCTGGGGCTCCTCAGCTTGATCAAGATGCTATACTCTGATTTTCATCTGCCCCCTTTCGTTCCCCCCCCCCATCCCATCATTTGTTCCTCTTCTCCCCCCGCAGGATATACTTTCTCCCCCCCTTTTTTCCTCCCCCATCCTGCTAAAGATATGTTCATCTCTATGCCACAATCCACCAGTATCAATAACCATTTTATTTGTAATATGTGACCTAGCTTGGTTTAATCTCCTGATATTTATATGGTTCCGCATGTTTGGTTATCCCTGATTTACGAACTTGTTGCCTAATGTGCCTGATCACTGCTTGTATTTTCAAATATTTTGAATAAACTTTTTTAATAAATAAAAAAAAAAAATATGAACTTATCCAGATCAGGAGTATACAGCGCAGCGTTCACAGGTCAGGAGTATATAGCGCAGCGCTTACAGGTCAGGAGTATACAGCGCAGCATTCACAGATCAAGAGTATATAACGCAGCGTTCACAGGTCAGGAGTATACAGCGCAGCATTCACAGATCAAGAGTATATAACGCAGCGTTCACAGGTCAGGAGTATACACCGCAGCATTCACAGGTCAGGAGTTCATACTGCAGTGTACACAGGTCAGGAGTTCATAGCACAGTTTTCACCGGGCAGGAGTATATAGAGAGCAGTGTTCACAGGTCAAGAGTATATAGCGCAGCATTTACAGGACAGGAGTACACAGGTCAGAGTATCTGTTTAGATCATGTCTCCTGTGCACAGCTACCAGAATTCCAAATTCACTTGTGCTTTAATAATGCTACCTTATTAAAAGTACTGTTTTGCCCTTCCCTAACGATCAGTACCTTAACCGCCTGTTCTGGCATGCCACTTTCTGTCCCTCTCATCTATTCTGAGTGCCTATATGAGATGTAGAAAATGGTTGGGACGGATGTGAGGGGGGGATTACAGGAGTCCATGTAGCAATGCTACAGAGCTGACTCTGCTCAGGAAGAAGTTGTTTTGACAGTGGGGTCGGTACTACAGACACAAGATCTACCTGTCACCTTCTCAGGATGGACGAAATGCCAACCCTCGCTTTACAGGCTCCTAACAACAACACAAAAAATTTTTTTTTTTTTTTTACCTGCAAAAAAAAATGCAATTATTTTCTTTTATTTCTGTAATTATGAACTTATCCTTTAAACTGCTTCTCATCCACCTTCATTGAGTGACCACATGTCCTCTTGAGCAACCTGTGACTGAACATATTTCTCCCTATGCTAGAATCACCATTTAGATATTTATATATTGTGATCATATCTCTTCTTAAGCATCTTTCCTCCAGGGAAAACAAGCTTAATGTGTGTAGCCTTTCCTCATGGCTGAGGTCCTCCAGTCCTCTTATTAGTTTAGTTGCTCTTCAGTCTGACTCGGTGAAGAAGGCCTGTAGGGGGGCGTAACGTGTACAGGTGGGAGGAACCGTTACCCAGGACATTTGTACTTGTGTGCTGATGATATGCTTGATATTTGCTTTTTTATGTGAGTGTTTTTAATCCCCGTGTTTTGTTTATAATAAATGATTTGTAGCACAGAGCACTACGGTTTTCCATTTTGTTTTTATGGTCATTCACAGATGATCGAGTTCTTAGAAGTGGAATAACATGGTTCAAGGTCATTCTCTGCAGGAGTGTTCCAACATCATCCTAAAAGACATTGTGTCAGGCCATTTTTGACTCTATAATGGGGTCATAGCTGGGAGGTGAGCAGGAATTCTATCTATAGGTGGTGGCACTTGAATGCACTGGATGATCAATTGGAACTGTCACGTGGAGTTATTACATTGGTGGAGCAGATATCTACATTTCGGACTGTCTATGACACTGATTCACATTGGACTTATGATTTGAGTTATTATTATAAGTGAATTGAATTTATTACTATATATTTATGGTTGCGCTGCACTTAATTTATAATATAAGTTCCTGACTATTGTTTCTGGGCAGAGAAAGCTGTTTTTGCCTTTCTTCAAAATCTGTAACTCTGGATCGGAACATTTAATCCTGTGTCTGGGATTTGCTAGACACCTGCAACTGGCTGAGTACACAGGTGTGCAGGGGCGTTACATACTCAGGTCTGAGGATAGGTCAGAGCTCCCAGTTCGGAGACTGCTCCCAGTGGGGGAGACAGAAGGTCTTCTTGAGGGGTCAGAGGGCCCAGCCAGAAGCCAAGAGATAAAGGGTATCCATTCCAGGAGTCAGGTTGGCTCCTATCAGGGTGTCAAAAGAACCCAATCCATAGGCCAAAGATGGGCCATGCAGTGGGACGCTGTGACTGAAGGCTAGGGAGCCAAGTATCCAGGAGAGTTGGACAACACATGCAGCGAGACTAGCAAGAGGTGCAGTGTGGTGCTGCAGTTGAAGCTGAATGAACTTATGAGGCAGTTGGCTCTGCATTTTTCAGTGTTTGTATTCTGCTGAGGCTGGAGAAGAACCCCTGCGTGGGAAACTTTATGTTGGATTGTCGTTTTGCTTTCTCCTGTTAAAATAAAATTGGGCTACCAGGCTTTTCTGTCTGCCGTGGACTCACTGTAAAAAAAAAAATGCACCTAACACTAGAGCTAACTACCACATGTTTATATATACACAGTTTTTAAATCACAATGGAAACAGAAACTACCCAAATGACTCTGACCCAGGTCGCCACCATTACTAGTAAAAAAAAAATTATAATAATAATAAAAATGCCATAAATCTATCCCCTATTTTGTAGACACTACAACTTTTGCACAAACCAATCAATATATACCTATTGCGATTTTTGTTTTTACCAAAAATATGTAGAAGAATACATATCGACCTAAACTGAGGAAAAAAAGGTGTTTCTTTTTTTTTTTATTGGAATATTTATTATAGCAAAAAGTAAAAGATATTGGTTTTTTTTGTTTGTTTCAAAATTGTCGCTATTCTTTTGTCTATAACGCAAAAAAATAAAAATCACAGAGGAGATCAAATACCACCAAAAGAAAGCTCTATTTTTTGGGGGTACAGTGCCGCATGACTGCTCAATTGTCAGTTAAAGCAACGCAGTGCCATATCGCAAAAAATGGCCTGGTCATTGAGTAGCCAAATCTTCAGGGGCTGAAGTGGTTAAATGGCTATTAAAAGGTAACCATCCTCACCTGTGATCTGCTTGCTTGTATTTGGTGTGTGTATAAAAAGTATATGAGTTTCTAGACTCCTGACAGACCCTTGCATCTTTCATCCAGTGCTGCACTTATGTTTCTGGATTCTAAATCATGGGGAAAGCAAAAGAATTGTCAAAGGATCTGCGGGAAAAGGTAGTTGAACTGTATAAAACAGGAAAGGCATATAAAAAGATATCCAAGGAATTGAGAATGCCAATCAGCAGTGTTTAAACTCTAATCAAGAAGTGGAAAATGAGGGGTTCTGTTGAAACGAAATCATGGTCTGGTAGACCAACTAAAATTTCAGCCACAACTGCCAGGAAAATTGTTCAGGATGCAAAGAGAAACCCACAAATAACTTCAGGTGAAATACAGGACTCTCTGAAAACATGTGGTGTGGCTGTTTCAAGGTGCACAATAAGGAGGCACTTGAAGAAAGATGAACTGCATGGTCACGTCACCACAAGAAAGCCATTACTACACAGAAGCCACAAAGTATCCTTACAATATGCCAAACAGCACAGAGACAAGCCTTCTGGCACAAAGTCATTTGGAGTGATGAGACCAAAATTGAGCTTTTTGGCCACAACCATAAACGCTTCATTTGGAGAGGAGTCAACAAGGCCTATGATGAAAGGTACATAATTCCTACTGCGAAACACAGAGGTGGATCGCTGATGTTTTGGGGATGTGTGAGCTGCAAAGGCACAGAAAGTTTGGACAAAATTGATGGCAAGATGAATGCAGTATGTTATCAAAAATACTGGAGGAACATTTGCATTCATCAGCCCGGAAGCTGTGCATGGGACGCATTTGGATATTCTAACATGACAATGATCCAAAACACAAGGCCAAGTTTACCTGTTATTGGCTACAGCAGAATAAAGTGAAGGTTCTGGAGTGGCCATCTCAGTCACCTGGCCTCAATATCATTGAGCCACTCTGGGGAGATCTCAAACGTGCAGTTCATGCAAGACAGCCCAATAATTTACAGGAATTGGAGGATTTTTGCCAAGAGGAATGGACAGCTTTACCATCTGAGAAAATAAAGAGCCTCGTCCACAAATACCACAAAAGACTTCAAGCTGACATTGATGTTAAAGGGGGCAATAAACGGTATTAAGAACTGGGGTATGTAAACTTTTGAACAGGGTAATTTGGGTAGTTTCTGTTGCAATTAAGTTTAAAAAAAGAGTAAACACAGTTGATTGATAATAAATGGCTTCAGCCAAACACTATTCATGAGTGTAAGAAAAGTTTTTGTGTTATCATTCATATTCTCTGAAAAATGGGCAAGAAATCATAAATTCTGCCAGGGTATGTAAACTTATGAGCACGACTGTGTATAGTGCCTTGAAAAAGTATTCAAACCCCTTGAAATTCTTCACATTCTGTCATGTTACAACCAAAAACGTAAATTTACTTTTTAGGGATTTTATGTGATAGACCAACACAAAGTGGCACATAATCGTGAAGTGGAAAGAAAGTGATAAATGGTTTTCAATTTTTTTTACAAATAAAGTAGAAGAAAGAAGTGTGGCATGCTTTTGTATTGAGTCAATACTTTTGCATAACCACTTTTCGCTGCAATTACAGCTGCATGTCTTTTTAGGTATGTCTCTACCAGCTTTGCACGTCTAGAGAGTAAATTTTTCAAGCTCTGTCAGAGCGTCTGTGAACAGCAATTTTCAAGTCTTGCCACGGATTCTAAATTGAATTTAGGTAGGGACTTTGACTGGGCCATTCTAACACATGAATATACTTTGATCTAAACCAGAGTATGGCAATCCATCGATCGCAATCTACCTGTTGACCGCGGTCATGTCATATCAACCCGCAAGTGCTCCTCCCCCTGCAAATAGTACAGAGAAGGGACAACTTGTTCTTGAGCATCTTGTTGCCTTAGCTCTCAGTCCGGGAAGCATAGGTAGAAGCATTCTCCATTCCACAGCCTGCCCCTTTCTGTGGGTTGAGGAATGTCTCTGCCACCTAGGATTTGTTAGCAGCAGGTTCAGGCTAACTTCTCAGTGTTCAGTACGCTGATCTTCTCTCTCTCCTTCATGTCGAAAGAGGAGGACCGGCGGGATCAGTGCACCAGAACAGGTAGCGGTGTCACAGCAGCTTTTCTGCGCAGCTCTGCATTTAGAAAACCCTTGTACCCACCTAACCTCTCTGTGTGCCTTGCTGACCTCTCTGTGTGCCTTCCTGACCCCTCAGTACCATGTCCTTCTGACACCTCTGTGTGTCATCTTGATCCCCCAGTACCATGTCCTCCTGAACCACCCCCCCCAGATTCATACCATCTTGACCCCCCTGTAGTGTGCCTTCCTGACCTCCCAGGAATGTGCCTTCTTAACCCCCAACACTGTGCCCTCCTGACAATCCAGTACCATGCTCTCCTGGCCCTCCAGTACTGTGCCCTTTGACCTCCCCAGCCCTCCTGATCCCATAGTTCCATACCCTCCAGACTCTCCAGTACTGTGCCCCCTGTACCAGGCTCTTAACCCCCCCCCCCTTGTACCAGGCCCTCCTGACCCCAACCCCCCTGCCTTGCTGACCCCTGTCCTTTCCCATGTTCTCCTTTCTGCTAGCCCTGTCCTGCTCACCACTCTCATCTGCCCTACTGATCTCTGTATACTGCCCTACATGCTACTGACCTCTGTATACTGCCTTACTCTCTATTGACCTCTGTATACTACCCTACCCTCTACTGACCTCTGAAAACTGCCCTACCCACTACTGACTTCTGTATACTGCCCTACTAACATCCTGGGGGTTTGCTAGTAAAAGTGTTACTAAACCCACAACAGTAAAATCAGTCTGTATATGCAGTAAAGCATGCTTGTTATACTCTGAGGAACCTGGGGCAGGTCCCGCCCTCCGTCCATCCCTTTTCTGCACTTCCGATGTCAGCTCTGTGCCTCTGATGTCATCTGCTGTGTCCTGTGTAAGGTAAGACAGGGAAGAGGGCACTGTTATGAAGGACGGAGGGTGAATGTATCAGAAACTGAAAGGAAAGGAGGGGTGATATAAAAGGGAGACAGGGCAGGAATGTGAAGGGGGTTCTACAAAGGGGGTGAGGACAGGAATGTGAAGGGGGGGTTCTATAAAGGGGGTGAGGACAGGAATGTGAAGAAGGGTGCTATAAAGGGGCTGAGGACATGTTTAAATTTTAAAACTGGCTACTTGGTCATCTTCTGTAGTATGTCGCATTCTCAGTCTGGTCATCGCCTGTAGTATGTCGCATTTGCAGTCTGGTCATTTCCCGTAGTCGCATACGCAGTCTGGTCATCTCCTGTAGTATGTCGCATTCGCAGTCTGGTCGTCTCCTGTAGTATGTCGCATTCGCAGTCTGGTCGTCTCCTGTAGTATGTCGCATTCGCAGTCTGGTCGTCTCCTGTAGTATGTCGCATTCGCAGTCTGGTCGTCTCCTGTAGTATGTCACATTCGCAGTCTGGTCATCTCCTGTAGTATGTCGCATTCGCAGTCTGGTCACCTCCTGTAGTATGTCGCATTTGCAGTCTGGTCATCTCCTGTAGTCGTATTCACAATCTGGTCATCTCCTGTAGTCGCATTTGCAGTCTGGTCATCTTCTGTAGTCGCATTCACAGTCTGGTCATCTCCTGTAGCATGTCGCATTTGCAGTCACTGTATTTTCTGTGAAATATATATGCATATGAGTGTATCCTTTTTTATTTTATTTTTTGGTGGAGTGGATCTTGGGTGGGAGTTCCCACACTTTTTTCCCCAGGACTTGACTCCTGGTTAGGACAGATGAGAAGGTGATTTCAGTAGTGAGACAGAAGAGCCTGGGGATACAGTGGTTGAGCAGATGTGCAGCGAGGTACAGTGGTGGGGCAGATGAGAAAAGGGGTACATTGATGGGGCAGATGAGCAGGGGGGTTACAGTGGTGGGGCAGATGTGAAGGAGGTACAGTGGTGGGAGGGATGAGAAGGGGGTTCAGCGGTGGGACAGAAAAGCAGGGGGGGTGAAGTGATGGGACAGATGAGCAGGGGGGATTCAATGTTGGGGCAGAGGAGAAATTAGGTACATTGGTGGGACAGATGAGCAGGGGGTTACAGCAGTGGGGCAGAGGAGCAGGGGATACAGAGGTGGTGCAGATGCGTAGAGGAGAAAGGAGGTACATTGGGAGAACACATGAGCAGGGGGCTACAGTGGTGGGGCAGAAGAATAGAAGTGTGACAGATGTGCAGGAAGTACAATCGTAGGGCAGAAGAGAAAGGGGGTTACAGTGGTGGGGCGGATGAGCAGATAAGTTCACTGTTAGGACAGATGAGAAGATGGTTCAGTGGTGGAGCAGGTGTGCATGGAGGTACAGTGGTGGGGCAGATGAGAAAGGGGGAACATTGGTGGGACAGATGAGCAGGGGGGTACAGAGGTGGGATAGATGTGCAGGGTAGTACAGTGGTGGGGCAGATGTACAGGGGGTTGCAGTGGTGGGGCAGATGAGCAGGGGCGTTACAGTGGTGGGGCAGATGAGCAGGGGCGTTACAGTGGTGGGGCAGATGAGCAGGGGCTTTACAGTGGTGGGGCAGATGTGCAGGGTGGTACAGTGGTGGGGCAGATGAGCAGGGGGTTACAGTGGTGGGGCAGATGAGCAGAGGGGTACAGTGGTGGGGAAGATGTGCAGGGGGGTATAGTGGTGAAATAGATTTGCAGGGAGACAGTGATCTGAGGTGTGAAGGTGCATGAATTTGGGCTCATCTGAGGTGTGGAGTTAAAACAATCAGGATGACTGGGGGTTGGGACTTTGAATGAAGCAGGCGGGTGTAAAACATTTAAATTTATTGGAAAATCAATGGTAAGTTGCATGAGGGTAATCATGAGTACACCAAGAAGACCAATATATTCCATTCAATGGATAAACATACAGCAATAACAATTGACCACTAAAAATACAAATCACATATTACAAGTGATCATTAAGTAAGTAAAACATATATTTGGCATAAAACATGGCATATAGTACCGTATATACTCGAGTATAAGCCGAGATTTTCAGCCTCTTTTTTGAGGCTGAAAGTGCCCCCCTCGGCTTATACTCGAGTCATCGCTGTCTGCCCGCTCGATCAGCGTGTCGAGCAGACAGACAGCGGCCATTCTATGATTCAAAAGCCGCGCCTCCGGCTCCGCCTTCGCCTGTGATAGGCGGAACACTGAATTTCCCAGCAGCCTGTGTTCCGCCTATCACGGGCATCCGCTCATCCTCGTACTACGGACGAGGATGATACGACGTCCGTGATAGGCGGAACACAGGCTGCTGGGAAATTCAGTGTTCCGCCTATCACAGGCGAAGGAGGAGGCGCGGCTTTTGAATTTTACAATGGCCGCCGACGAAGAGGGCACGGGACGGAGGCAAGGCAAGGCAAGGCACGGCACGGCACGGGACGGGACGGGACGGGACGGGACGAAGGCAAGGCACGACACGGGACGGAGGCTCGGGACAAAGGCTCGGGACACAGGTAGGCTGGACACACACACACACACACACACACACACACACACACACACACACACACACACACACACACACACACACACGGATGGAGACACACACACACACACAGGGATGGATGGATGGAGACACACACACACACAGGGATGGATGGATGGATGGATGGAGACACACACACACAGGGATGGATGGATGGATGGACACACACACACACAGGGATGGATGGACGGACACACAGGGATGGACGGACACACAGGGATGGACGGACACACACACAGGGATGGACAGGCATGTCTCACCCTCGGCTTATACACGAGTCAATAAGTTTGCCAGTTTTTTTGGGGGTAAATTGGGGGCCTCGGCTTATATTCGGGTCGGCCTATACTCGAGTATATACGGTAGCTCTATGCATTTTCGTGGATTCATCCACTCTGCAAGAGCATGCACGTGGACAACTAAATGCTGTAGTATAATAACAAGAATATCTGTAAGGTCTGACCCTGTCATGGAAAGCAGAGATTAAAATAAAATAATTATTGGCTAGGATAAACCCCCCAAATCCACTCTCAAAAGTACTTACATTATCTGTATCTATGCAGTAGCAATGTGCCAAAATGAATCAGAATAACCCCATACGGGTATCACTGGTGGGAGCTGAGGTGGTTAAGGCAGACCAGGACTGGACAAAGATGGTTTCCAAGAAAGGAAATTCCAAAAAATAATAATGGTCAACAGTGACCATATGTGCTAAAAATAAAAGAAAGATTGTAAAATAGGTTGGAAGATCATATTATGTGATACAATACTGTAGACATGTGCATTCGTTTTCGTCCGAATGCATTTTCGTCCGAATTTCAGCTATTTTCGTTTTCGTTTTGACAAACGATAACGAAAGCACAAAATCCGAAAAACGAAAGATCCGACATAAATAAATGCTTTATTTTCGTTTTCATTGTTACAACAGTTCGATATAGAATAGGAGATTCGACATGACTCTGACAACAATCTGTGTCTATAGAACCTGTGTTCGAATGTGCCTAACCTTACCTCTATTAGTCCAAGATTATATAGAGAAAATATTCGACAGAGAAAAAAGATTTGACAGAGAGAAAAGATTCTGCAAGATACTGTCCTAAAAAGTGTTTGGGGACCCGGGTCCTGCCCCAGGAGACATGTATCAATGCAAAAAAAAGTTTTAAAAACGGCCGTTTTTTCGGGAGCAGTGATTTTAATAATGATTAAAGTGAAACAATAAAAGTGTAATATTCCTTTAAATTTCGTAGGGGGGGGTTGTCTATAGTATGCCTGTGAAGGGGCGCATGTTTCCCGTGCTTAGAATTGTCCCTGCACAAAGTGTCATTTATGCAGGAAAAAAAGTCCTTTAAAATCACTCGCAGCTATTATGAATTGTCGGCTCCGTAATACAGAGAACACTCATTGAAAGTCATTGATAAAAAAATAAATAAATAAATAAATAAAAAAAAGCGTGGGGGTCCCCCAAATTCAATTACCAGGCCCTTCAGGTCTGGTATGGATATTAAGGGGAACCCTGCCTCAAATTTAAGAAAAAATTTGACGTGGGGTTCCCCCTAAATATCCATAACCAGACCCTTCAGGTCTGGTATGGATATTAAGGGGAACCCCGCGTCAAATTAAAAAAAAAATTGACGTGGGGTTCCCCCTAAAAATCCATACCAGACCCTTTATCCGAGCACGCAACCTGGCAGGCCGCAGGAAAAGAGGGGGGGACGAGAGAGCGGCCCCCCCTCCCTCCTGAACCGTACCAGGCCACATGCCCTCAACATTGGGAGGATGCTTTGGGGGTCTGTGACCCCTCAAAGCACCTTGTCCCCATGTTGATGAGGACAAGGGCCTCATCCCCACAACCCTGGCCGGTGGTTGTGGAGGTCTGCGGGCGGGGGGCTTATCAGAATCTGGAAGCCCCCTTTAATAAGGGGACCCCCAGATCCCGGCCCCCCCCCCCCTGTTTGAAATGGTAAGGGGGTACAAAAGTACCCCTACCATTTCACAAAGAAAGTGTAAAAAATGTTTAAATAAAACAAACACACTTTTGAAAAATTCCTTTATTAAAAATAAAAAAATAAAAAAAAGATTCCAGCGGCGGTAATCCACTCTTGCTATCCATCGACGGACGGTCATCTCTCCAGCGATGTCTAATATCATCCAGCGCAGCGCAGCATCCTTCTTCTGTCTCCGTGGAGGAGACACTACAGGCATTCCGGCGGCTGACGTTTGTTATATACGGAGGGCGGGGCCACCCGTCACCTGACCCCGCCCCCCTCTGACGCAAGGGGAAACCCGGGGTTCCCTGTGACGTAGGGGTGACCCGCACCCCTCTGATGTAACACAGGCAGGTTTCCGTTACATCAGAGGGGGGCGGGGTCACCCCTACGTCACGGGGAACCCCGGGTTTCCCCTTGCGTCAGAGGGGGGCGGGGTCAGGTGACGGGTGGCCCCGCCCTCCGTATATAACAAACGTCAGCCGCCGGAATGTCTGTAGCAGGGATGAGCCGAACACCCCCCGGTTCGGTTCGCACCAGAACTTGCGAACGACCCCCGCGTTCGGCACGAACGTTAGAACCCCATTGAAGTCTATGGGACTCGAACGTTCGAATTGGAAAGTGCTAATTTTAACGGCTAATATGCAAGATAGTGTGCTAAAAAGGGTTTGGCGATCTGCCTCCTGCCTCAGGGGGCATGGGTCACTGCAAAAAAAAGTTTTAAAGACTACCGTTTTGGCGGGAGCACTGATTTTAATGACGATTAAAGTGAAAAAAAAAAAGTGAAATATTCCTTTAAATATGGTGCCTGGGGGGTGTCTATAGTATGCCTGTGAAGTGCCACGTGTTTCCCGTGTTTAGAACAGTCCCTGCACAAAATGACATTAAACGGAAATAACACCATTTAAAACTGCTTGCGGTTTTAATGTTATATCTGGTTCCTGTAATATGGTTGAAAATCATTCAGAAAAATGGCATGGGTAGCCCTCCCTGCCCATTACCAGCCTATTTGGGTCTTGTACGCATATTAAGGGGAACCCCGTACCCATATTAAAAAAAGGAAATGCGTGTGGCCCCCAGGCCCTATATACTCAGAACAGCAGTATACAGGCGGTGCAAACAAGACAGGGACTGTGTAGGTTTGTTGTGTTAAGTTGAATCTGTTTGTCATTTTCAAGCGGTACATTTTTAAAGTGTAGCTCCAGTCAAAAAAAATATCTTTAAGCTTTTTGGAAAACATAGGGAAGGGTTATCACCCCTGTATAATTTGTTTTGTCGTCCATCTTTTTTCATCTCACTTGCTTTTGTCTCCTTCCGTTTGCAAGTAGGAGATGTTTGTAAATTGGATGTTTGAAAGTAGGGGCCTGCCCTATATGCTCTGCAGAAATGGCGGAACAAGGTGTTGGTTTTGCAACAACATTGTAAGCCCTCAAAGTGACTCTTGGTGGCCGCTGGAGCGCCCTGCTGTGAACGATTATATCAAGAATTGTAATTACATGCCATTGTTGAACAGTGGTAGAAAAATTGACCTTTGGTGGTTGTGGTGCTGGTGCCACAACACTATAAGTCCTCACAGTTACTCTGGGTGGGCACAGGAAGGGGCCCTCCTGTGAAATATTATATCAAGAATTGTAATTACATGTCCCTGTTAAACAGGGGCAGAAAAATTGGGCCTTAGGCACTGGTGCCATCACACTGCAACCTCTGCCATACACTCTAGTTTTTTTGCAGGAATTAGCCCTGCTGCAAAGCATTGCATCAAAAATTGTACTTAAACGCCCCTGTTAAACAGGGGCAGAAAAATTGGGCCTTAGGCACTGGTGCCATCACACTGCAACCTCTGCCATACACTCTAGTTTTATTGCAGGAATTAGCCCTGCTGCAAAGCATTGCATCAAAAATTGTACTTAAACGCCCCTGTTAAACAGGGGCAGAAAAATTGGGCCTTAGGCACTGGTGCCATCACACTGCAACCTCTGCCATACACTCTAGTTTTTTTGCAGGAATTAGCCCTGCTGCAAAGCATTGCATCAAAAATTGTACTTAAACGCCCCTGTTAAACAGGGGCAGAAAAATTGGGCCTTAGGCACTGGTGCCATCACACTGCAACCTCTGCCATACACTCTAGTTTTTTTGCAGGAATTAGCCCTGCTGCAAAGCATTGCATCAAAAATTGTACTTAAACACCCCTGTTAAACAGGGGCAGAAAAATTGGGCTGCTGGCATCACCCAGAACCAAAAATGTTCTTCCAACATATCAGCGGAGGAGGAAGAGGATAGACAATCAACATAACAGGACAGTCACTCAGCATCAGCATAGGCAGTCTTGAAGGGATGTGGTATTTCAAAAAAAATTATTCGGTTACATCAGCTTCAGGTGCTTGGTAGCTGTGGGTGATCCAAGACTGATTCATCTTGATGAAGGTCAGTCGATCAACTGATTCGGTGGACAGGCGCACCCTGTGATCGGTAACGAAGCCACCAGCAGCACTGAAGGTGCGTTCCGAAAGAACGCTGGATGCAGGACAGGCCAGGAGCTCAATTGCATACTGTGCAAGCTCTGGCCAGTGATCCATCCTCAAGACCCAGTAAGCCAGAGGATTTTCAGTGGGAAAGGTGTCCAAGTCTGACCTTGCCCCTAGGTATTCCTGCACCATGTAAATTAGACGCTGGCGATGGGTGCTGGAACCAATCATACCTTGGGGCTGCGGACTAAAAAATTGTCTGAACGCATCAGTCAGACGGCCACCTTCTCCACCGCTCCTTCTGACTGATGCCTCAGCAACACGTTGTCCAGGACCAGGAGTTTGTGACCTCCCAGTCTCTGGGAACGCGTTGCACAGAGCTTTCTGCAAGGCCTCCCGGAGATGTCTCATCCTCTGCTCCCTCTGCGATGGCAAGATAAGGTCGGCAACCTTACCCTTGTACCGTGGATCAAGGAGAGTGGCCAGCCAGTAATGGTCCCTCTCCTTGATCCGAAGAATACGAGGATCCTTCCGCAGGCTTTGCAGGATCAGGGAGGCCATGCAGCGTAGGTTAGCTGAGGCATTCGGTCCGGAGTCCTCTGGGTCACTAAGGACAACATGATCCGCAGCTACCTCCTCCCAGCCACGTACAAGTCCACGTGTTTCTTGGGACTGTAAATCATCCCTATAAGACTGCTGCTGCTGATGCTGAGTGCCAGCCTCCACCTCCATGCTGACACAATCATCCTCCTCCTCCTCTTCCTCCTCCTCACCCTCTTCCTGTGTGATGGGTGACACAGCAGGAACACTGTCTGGATAAAGGGGGCCTTGAGAGGCAAGGAAGTCCTCCTCTTCCTGCCTCTGTTCTGCCTCAAGTGCCCTGTCCATTATTCCACGCAGCGTATGCTCCAAGAGGTGGACAAGAGGTATAGTGTCACTGATGCATGCACTGTCACTGCTCACCATCCTTGTGGCCTCCTCAAACGGTGACAGGACAGTGCATGCATCCCTGATCATGCCCCACTGGCGTGGTGAGAAAAAACCAAGCTCTCCTGACCCTGTCCTGGTGCCGTAGTCGCACAGGTACTCATTGATGGCCCTCTGCTGCGTGTGCAGCCGCTGCAGCATGGCCAATGTTGAGTTCCATCTGGTGGGCATGTCACATATAAGGCGGTTCTTGGGCAGGTTCAACTCCTTTTGGAGCTCAGCCAGCCGAGCACAGGCATTAAATGATCGGCGGAAATGCACACAGACTCTCCTGGCCTGTTTCAGGACATCCTGTAAGCCGGGGTACCTGCCCAAGAACCGCTGCACCACCAGGTTAAGGACGTGAGCTACACAGGGCACATGGGTCAGTTGTCCCTGTCGGAGGGCGGAGAGGAGGTTGGTGCCATTGTCGCAAACCACCATTCCTGGCTTAAGCTGGCGTGGCGTCAACCACCTCTCGGCCTGCCCCTGCAGAGCTGACAAAACATCCGCCCCAGTGTGGCTCCTGTCCCCCAAACAAACCAGCGCAAGCACGGCATGGCATCGTTTTGCCTGCGTACTTGCGTAGCCCCTGCAACGCCTACGGAGCACCGCTGGTTCTGAGGACAGAGCACTGGAAGAGGCCGTGGAGGAAGAAGAAGAGGAGGGGGTGGAGGAGAGAGGTGTGTCACAACCAATAGTAGCATTTTGGAGGCGTGGTGGCGGAACAACCTCCAATACTACTGCACCTTGTCCTGCATCCTTCCCAGCAGCCAGAAGAGTGACCCAATGGGCCGTGAAAGACAGGTAACGTCCCTGTCCATGCCTGCTGGACCATGAGTCAGCGGTAATATGCACCTTACCGCTGACCGCCCTGTCCAGCGAGGCAAGGACATTGCCTTCCACATGCCGGTAGAGAGCCGGAATTGCCTTCCGTGAGAAAAAGTGGCGTTTGGGGACCTGCCACTGAGGAACCGCACATTGTACAAACTCACGGAAGGGGGCCGAATCTACCAACTGAAAAGGCAGCAGTTGAAGTGCTAGCAATTTAGCCAAGCTAGCATTCAACCGCTGGGCATGTGGATGGCTGGGAGTAAATTTCTTCCGCCGGTCCAGCAGCTGGGGCAGGGACATTTGTCTGCTATAATCGGACGTGGATGTACCACTAGCAGAGTTCCCGGAAGCACTTGGCTGTGACACACCTAATTCTACACCTTCATTCCTCTCAGAGCAGGTTTCAGAGAGGACTGAAGGTCTAGTGGGGTTGGAGATGCCAGCTGATGAGGAGCAAGGAGAGGTCCGCTTTGTTCTTTGGTGTGGGTCTTTGAGGTATGCTTGCCAACGAGCTGCATGGCAGGTCAACATATGTCTGGTCAAGCATGTGGTGCCCAAGCGGCTGATGTTTTGGCCACGTGAGATACGCTTGAGACATATGTTGCAAATAGCAGCGGTGCGATCTGATGCACTCGTCTCAAAAAAGGCCCACACCAAAGAACTTTTAGAATAACGCGCAGAGGAAGCGCTCTGCGCAGGCGGAGCTCTGCGGTGTGATTCAGTCGGTGTGCTGCCCCTAAGCTGGCCCCCGGAGGGCATCCTGCCTCGTTGGACATGTGCCTCCTCCTCCTCCTCCTCCCTCCTTCCAGGCACCCACGTGGAGTCAGTGCCCTCATCATCCCCTCCCTCTTCATCGCTGTAGCAAACCTGGCAGTATGCTGCAGCTTGTGGAACATTACTGCCAGATTGCTGTCCTTCTTGAGCATCCCCTCTCTCTGTGCTCACGCTACTGCCTTCCTCTAGCTGAGTGTCATCATCAGAGCCCACCAAACACTGGGCATCCTCCTGGAGCATGTACCCAACACTGTGCTCAAAGAGTTCAGGAGACTCCTCAGGAGGACGTGGTGGGTCTAGGGAAGGAGTCACTGATGATGACATTGAGAGGAGGGACGACGATGTGTTGGCAGCTGCTTTTCTACTACCCTGAGACTGGGTGAGAGAGGATGAGGAGGATGAAGAGGGCTTGGTCATCCACTCTACCAAGTCGTTGGCATGTTGCGGTTCAACATGTCCAGCTGCAGAAAAGAAGGACAAGCATGTCCCATGGCCACGTGCTGATGACAATGCACCGCGTCCCCGACCAGCACTGTTGTCTCTAGACACAGAGCCTGCTTGCCCTCTTTTATCGGCTCGCGCCTGTCTGCCTCTCCTTGCTGGCCTTCCAGACATGGTAATGGCCTGAAGGGAGTTGGGTAAAACAGTAGTTGGGTAGTTTATATTGTGCTGGAGGCACACAACACCCACTAACTCCTGCAGATGCCTTTTTTATAGAACAGCAGAGTTAAAGGGGTATATACAGATGTATACTGTGCTGTGCTGGAAGCACACACAACTTCCAATAACTCCAGCAGATGCCAATCGGGCCCAAATACAGAACAGCTATGTAGGTGGATAATAGCGGTATGTACTGGGTACAGAGCAGGCACACAGCACGCACTATCTCCTGAGTGACACTGCTGACTGCAAGCTCTATTGTTAAAGATGGACCACTAGCTATATAGGTGAGGTGAATATCACGGTGTATACTGCGGTCAGGGCACGCAGACAATAACAAGAAAACAGCAGAGTTAAAGGGGTATATACAGCTGTATACTGTGCTGTGCTGGAGGCACACACAACTTCCAATAACTCCAGCAGATGTCAATCGGGCCCAAATAGAGAACAGCTATGTAGGTGGATAATAGCGGTATGTACTGGGTACAGAGCAGGCACACAGCACGCACTATCTCCTGAGTGACACTGCTGACTGCAAGCTCTATTGTTAAAGATGGACCACTAGCTATATAGGTGAGGTGAATATCACGGTGTATACTGCGGTCAGGGCACGCAGACAATAACAAGAAAACAGCAGAGTTAAAGGGGCATATACAGCTGTATACTGTGCTGTGCTGGAGGCACACACAACTTCCAATAACTCCAGCAAATGACAATCGGGCTCAAATAGAGAACAGCTATGTAGGTGTATATAGTGGTATGTACTGGGTACAGAGCACGCAGACAGCACGCACTAACACTACTGACTGCAAGCTCTATTATTAAAGCTAGATCACTAGCTATATAGGTGAGGTGAATATAGTGGTGTATACTGCGGTCAGGGCACAGACAGTAACCACTACACAAGAGCAAAATAGTAAATCAGCCAAAAACGATTGGTGTGTAACTGTGTTGAAGGTACACAGAACACCCACTGCTTCAGATGCTAACAAACACTACACGAGGCCGCCTGAAAGGCAGCTTTATATAGTGTGGGGCGTGCACTACACTGTCTGAGCTATGATTGGCCACAGGCAGGATGCCTGTGACCAACCATTGCTCTTCCCGCTACTGGCGCTGCGATTGGCCAAGCATGCGGGGTCACAGTGCATGCTTGGCCAATCGTGAGACAGCAATGCATTGCGCCATCGCAGTGCATTGTGGGCCACACGAATTTTGCCGCGAACGGCCCAAACGTTCGGAATTCGGCGAACGCACGAACGACCGATGTTCGAGTCGAACATGCGTTCGACTCGAACACGAAGCTCATCCCTAGTCTGTAGTGTCTCCTCCATGGAGACAGAAGAAGGATGCTGCGCTGCGCTGGATGATATTAGACATCGCTGGAGATATGACCGTCCGTCGATGGATAGCAAGAGTGGATTACCGCCGCTGGAATCTTTTTTTTATTTTTTTATTTTTAATAAAGGAATTTTTCAAAAGTGTGTTTGTTTTATTTAACCATTTTTTACACTTTCTTTGTGAAATGGTAGGGGTACTTTTGTACCCCCTTACCATTTCAAACAGGGGGGGGGTCGGGATCTGGGGGTCCCCTTATTAAAGGGGGCTTCCAGATTCTGATAAGCCCCCCGCCCGCAGACCTCCACAACCACCGGCCAGGGTTGTGGGGATGAGGCCCTTGTCCTCATCAACATGGGGACAAGGTGCTTTGAGGGGTCACAGACCCCCAAAGCATCCTCCCAATGTTGAGGGCATGTGGCCTGGTACGGTTCAGGAGGGAGGGGGGGCCGCTCTCTCGTCCCCCCCTCTTTTCCTGCGGCCTGCCAGGTTGCGTGCTCGGATAAAGGGTCTGGTATGGATTTTTAGGGGGAACCCCACGTCAATTTTTTTTTAAATTTGACGCGGGGTTCCCCTTAATATCCATACCAGACCTGAAGGGTCTGGTTATGGATATTTAGGGGGAACCCCACGTCAAATTTTTTCTTAAATTTGAGGCAGGGTTCCCCTTAATATCCATACCAGACCTGAAGGGCCTGGTAATTGAATTTGGGGGACCCCCACGCTTTTTTTTTTATTTATTTATTTATTTTTTTATCAATGACTTTCAATGAGTGTTCTCTGTATTACGGGAGCCGACAATTCATAATAGCTGCGAGTGATTTTAAAGGACTTTTTTTCCTGCATAAATGACACTTTGTGCAGGGACAATTCTAAGCACGGGAAACATGCGCCCCTTCACAGGCATACTATAGACAACCCCCCCCTACGAAATTTAAAGGAATATTACACTTTTATTGTTTCACTTTAATCATTATTAAAATCACTGCTCCCGAAAAAACGTCCGTTTTTAAAACTTTTTTTTGCATTGATCCATGTCCCCTGGGGCAGGACCCAGGTCCCCAAACACTTTTTAGGACAGTAACTTGCAAATTAGCCTTTAAAATGAGCACTTTAGATTTTGAACGTTGGAGTCCCATAGACTTTAATAGGGTTCTAAAGTATGCTATATACTAGCTCCGTCGAATCTTCTTTATACATTCGACAGACACCATAAGCCTTCAAAGACAGATTCAACCGTGATTCATGTGGATTTTCGGACGAATGCAATTTTTGAACGAAAAATGAAATAAATAAAAACGAATTTCGGGAGTAACTAAATAAATTAAGTTTTCAGACGAAAACGAAATTCCGAAACGAAATATTTTACTCTGCACATGTCTATACAATAGGTCATCTGTCCTAAACTTGGTAAAGGATAGGATAATGAGATGCCAATGAATGTATAGGTAAGGTTAACTTAGTGAGGTGTGGAGTTGAAGGAATTGGGGCTGATCTGAGGCGTGATAGTGCAGGATGTTAATTTCTCACTACTAAAGTAGTTTACAGCATTTACTTCATAAAAAAATCCTTTTCGTGTTTGAGAGTGTGAAGTTGTCATTTTTTGTTATAAAATCGGCACGCATAATTTATTTGAAAACATTTTTCATCACACTATGCTCAAAATGTTGCCTAACCCTGCTTTCCAACTTTGTCAGTTTTTGTTGTTGAGTATTTGAAGTTGCATTGTCACAGCTTAGAAAGTATGCAGTTTCATATGTCACCAACAAGTACTTGGCTCTGACTGTATCTACAACTTAAAAACATTGACAATAAAAGTTATACACTTTTTTAATGTATATAGTGCTTCCACATGAATAATATATTTATTGTTGTAGCTTCCTTATGTATTTTGGCTTCTTGCTGAGTAAACCTAATGCTCATTTATCATTTGCCTTAACCCCTCCCTACCAAGCCCCGGTGTCCCTTTAACTGGGTTTTAATGCCTTGTCACAGTGATTGGTTGTCAAAGTAGTCACATGATTTGGAGACAATCCTGCCTGCTCCCAGTCATTGTCTATGACATCTCGGTCTTTGTGCTGGGGCGAGCAGTGGCCCTGCTCTTAGCACAGAAACCTCAGCCATGCACATATGAGTTACGCAGGCAGCAAGAGGTTGAGAGCCCTTTCACACTAATGTATTCTTTCTGTGTTTTTACCTTGCTAAAATAACAAGAAAAACATAATAGAATATTTCCCTTTTAATACTATGGGACCGTTCAAACTACTGTGCGGCGGGAAAAGTTCTCCATGCTGCATCTTTGCTGTGCTTTTTAAAAACACAACTCCTTTTTGAAACTAAGGGAAAAGGCATCAAAAACACATAAAAAATACACTGCGGTTGTGTTTTTGGTGCATTTTTTGGGTCACATGTCCATGTTTCACAGGTGTATGATTGGTGTTAGTCATCCAGAATCGCCGGAAATGCATTGAAACCGCATATAAAAGCAAATGTATTCTTAACCTGTTTTTCAAGGCTTCTATAGGTAGACAGCCATGCAGGGAAAGGCACCCAGTCGGACACCACATCTTCATATGAGGAAACGCCATCTCCTATAGCAGTGATGGCGAACCTTGGCACCCCAGATGTTTTGGAACTACATTTCCCATGATGCTCATGCACACTGCAGTGTAGTGGAGCATCATGGGAAATGTAGTTCCAAAACATCTGGAGTGCCAAGGTTCGCCATCACTGTCCTATAGCAACAATCTTGAACAGTTTCTAACAAAAGTTGTAATGAACTATTTCACTTCTTCCACAATCTCCTTTTTAGATCTTCACTGAACTGAGCTCCCAGTCTTTCACTTAGACCCGCTGATCCACTGCCACTGGATCTCCTGAGCTCTACCAATCTTTTCACGAAGTGTCTTCCTCAAGCCTCACCCCCGTGCCCCTGCTATGTCCCTAGCTTGGCACTCAGACACTCTTCAGTTTTTTACTTTAATGCATTCTCTTCAGTAACGTAAAAAAAAAATCTTCCCTGATCAGCCCCCCTCCAATACCTGAGTCCTATCTCGATCCAGCTTTGTGCCTGAAAGCTGCAGAGCTGCTCTCTCTCTCCTCACAGTAGCGAGGGACATTGGCATCTGCTGCTGTCAATGAAATCCATTGAGGAGGGAGCGAGTGTGGGGCCAAGCTGCACTGTGTATACCTATAGACACACACATCCCGGCTCAGGTTTAAGCCTGCATCAGTGCTCCCAGAGTAAGCAGCTTGCTGTGAGGGACACTCAGAAGGAAGGTGGAGCCAAGAGCTTCTGCAGTGGACCACAGAAGAGGAGGTTCAGGGCAGCAAAACCATTACACAGAGTAGGTAAGTATAACCTCTTTATTATTAAAGTGATATTAAAGCCTCAGGTTTTTTTTTTTTTCATTAAAATAAACATGTCATTCTTACCTGCCCCGTGCATTGGTTTTGCACAGAGCAGCCCTGAATTATGTGAATCAGCATAAACAACCCTAATGAACACTGCTTGTAGATATCTCCTTACTTGCTTAGTATTGAGGTAATCCTTTTTGTTCTTTAGAATGACATCACTGAGCATGCCCAGGTCTCCCCTGATTTACGGCACACTCTGTGTACTTTGTCTATCTATTATCAAGACTTCCTAGGGCACACAACACTGAAATCCCAGGAGACTGCAGAATCATTCAGAGCTTCTTCCTACACCTCATGTGACCATGTGACATCACATGATGTGTAAACCAGGGCATCAGACAGCATTACTGCAGTCTTATCACCTGAAGCTGATAAGACTGACAAAGGCAAACTCTAGATAATTGACACAAGTAAATACTTTGAAATAAAACAAGTCAGCTATGAACAGGGAAACAGGGTTGCCACGTTGGCAACGTTGGATTGAGAGGCTTGGTTAACAGTAAAGGAAGTGCTCAATGTAAGGGCGGAAATACACTCCACTGTGGACTCAGAAAACAATACTTAAGATGGCGCTGCCTACTTCCTCTTGGAACTTTCTCTTCATACCTTCCAACTTTCTGAGATGGGAACGAGGGACACCTATTAGCAAAAGTATGTAGGCATAGGACACACCCATTGCCACACCCTCTTAAGGGGAATTATAAAAATAAATGATTAGTTAAATTCACTACTAGTTCCCTACTATAACTTTATACTGGCTTTTGAAATTTATAAATGCAGCAATTTTGACAGTAGATGAAAGGTTTAGTACTGGGAAAGATAAATAGTTAATTTTATATACAACTACAGTGCCTTTTAAAATATTTTCATTCCCTTTGAAATTTTCCAAATTTTTTCATGTTACAACCAAATCTGTAAATGTATTTTGTTGTGGTTTTATGTGATAGACCAAAAAAAGGGGCACATAATTGTCAAGTGAAAGGAAAATGATAAATGTTTTTCAAAATGTGTTAAAAATAAATATCTGAAAAGTGTGGCATGCATTTGTATTCAGCCCCTTTACTCTAATACCCCTAACTAAAATCTAGTGGAACCAATTGCCTTCAGAAGTCACATAACTAGTAAGTAGAGTCCACCTGTGTGTAATTTAATTTCAGTATAAATACAGCTGTTCTGTGAAACCCTCAGAGGTTTGTTAAAGAACCTCGTGAACAAACAGCATCATGATGGCCAAAGAACATCCCAAGCTTTGAACATCTCACGGAGCAATGTTCAATCCATCATCTGAAAATGGAAAGAGTATGGCACAACTGCAAACCTGCCAAGAAATGGTCGTCCACCTAAACTTACAGGCCGGGCAAGGAGAGCATTCCTCAGAGAAGTGGCAAAGAGGCCCAATGGTAACTCTGAAGGAGCTGCAGAGATCCACAGCTCAGGTGGGAGAATCTGTCCACAGGACAACTATTAGTTGTAAACTCCACAAATCCTGGCCTTTATGTAAGAGTGGCAAGAAGAATGTCATTGTTGAAAGAAAACCATAAGAAGTTCTGTTTGCAGTTTGCGAGAAGCCATGTGGGGGACACAGAAAACATGTGGAAGAAGGTGCTCTCGTCAAATGAGACCAAAATGTTACTTTTTTACCTTAAAGCAAAACGCTATGCGTGTCAGAAAACTAGCACTGCACATCACCTGGAACACATCATCCCAATCATGAAACATGGTGGTGCCAGCATCATGTTGTGGGGATGCTTTTCTTAAGCAAGGACAGAGAAGCTGGTCAGTTAATGGGAAGATGGATGGAGCCAGATACAGGGCAATCTTAGCAGAAAACCTGTTATGCCGCGTACACATGATCAGAATTTCTGCCAGCAAAACAGATGAGAGCCTTTGTTTGGAAAATGCGACCGTATGTATGCTCCATCAGTCTTTTGCTGGCGGAATTCCAGCCAGCAAAAGATTGAGAGCATGTTCTATATTTTTGGTCGGGAAAAGTTCCTATCCGAAAATGCAATCGTGTGTATGCAATTCGGACACGCAAAAAATCACGCATGCTCTGAAGCATTGAACTTTATTTTCTCGGCTCGTCATAGTGTTGTACATCACCGCGCTCTTGACGGTCAAAAGTTTAGAGAACTTTTGTGTGACCGTGTGTATGCAAGACAAGTTTGAGCGGAATTCCGCTGGAAAAAACATCCAAGATTTTTCGGACAGAAATTCCGCTTGTGTGTATGCGGCATTAGAGTCTGTAAAAGAATTGAGACTGGGGCAGAGGTTCAACTTCCAGCAGGACATACAGCCAGAGCTACAATGGAATAGCTTAGATCAGTGATGGCAAACCTTGGCACCCCAGATGTTTTGGAACTACATTTCCCACGATGCTCGACTACACTGCAGAGTGCAAGAGCATTATGGGAAATGTAGTTCCAAAATATCTGGGGTGCCAAGGTTCGCCATCACTGGCTTAGATCAAACAAATTTATGTGTTAGAATGTCCAGACCTAAATCCAATTGAGAATCTGAGGCAAGACTTGAAAATTACTGTTCACAGATGCTCTCCATACAATCTGACAGAGCTTGAGACATTTTGCAAAGGAGAACGGGCAAAAATGTAACTCTATGTGCAAAGCTAGTAGAGGCATACCCAAAAAGACTTGTAGCTGTAATTTCACTTTGTGACAAAAAGCAAGATCTGCAAAATACTCAACATGCCTCTCAGCAAATATCTTGGGGTGTCTACTTTACAAAATTGGGTCATTTGGGGGGAGGGGGGGGGGGGGGGTTGTGCTATCTGGGCATTTCATGGCCTCCAAAAATGTGATAGGTAGTGAGGAGTAAAATAAAAAATGTACACCCTTAGAAAGTCTAAAGGCGGTGCTTGGTTTTCGGGGTCGGGGACGGCGGCAGGTGGGCTCGTTCCCGTAGCTGTACGCCGGCTCTTTTAAGAGCTATAGTAGGCCTGCGCACCAGCTGCATGGCGGGGGAGTCCATGCATGTGGCCAGCGTCCGCAATGTCCCGACCACCCGCGATCGCTCCACAGAGAGCCAAAATGGGGATCTGTCAATGTAAACAAACAGGTCCCCCTTCTGACAGGGATAGAGAGAGAGCATCTGTTCCTACTGATCAGGAACAGCGATCTCTCTCCTCCAGTCAATCCCCTCCCCACACAGTTAGAAACACCTCCCAGGGAACAAATGTAACCCCTTGATCACTACTGTTGACCCCTTCCCTGTCAGTGTCTGTCAGGGACGCACTGCCCGCTCCAGAAGACACGCGCAAACCACAGACTTCACGCATAGATGCACACACTCGCAATTCACGGACATTGCGCATAGATGCGCACACTCACGAATCACGGACTTCGCGCACAGATGCGCGCACTGGCGAATTGCGGTCCTCGCACGCGCATGTTCGCATGCATGCGCATTGGCGCCCAAACAGTCTATAAAAGATGCTTTCAGTATGCCGCCCCTTGCGGTTTGATCTGCTCCTGTTACCCATGTTCCTGACTCTGTGCCTGTATCCTGTTCCTGTGTTTGACGCGGCTTCCTGACCTTGCTTCTGTCTCCAGTCCAGACTTCGGCTTGTTTGACCCTGCTATTTCGTGTGCCTGATTACCTGTTGCCAAGACCCAGCCTGGATTCCGACTACTCTCTGCCTGCCGTTTATGCTGTTTAACCTGATGTGTATGACCCGGCTAGTCTGACTCTGCTTCTGCCTGCAAGCCTACATCTGCCGACCTGCACCCACTGTTCTGCAAACCTGCTCCGGTCCACCGGCACCCATTGCTCTGCAAACCTGCATCTGCTGATCTGCATTCATCGCACCGGCTGGCCTGCATCCGCTGCTCTCCCTGTCTGCTGTTCCAGCTTCCACTTGGCGATACAGCTCCAAGCAGTGAGGACCAAACAGGCACCTTTACTTCAAGGTGCTCTTACCACCACTGTCTCCATTCCAGTGGTCTCTGAGCCGGGGTGGTACGGGAGATCTCCCTCCGCACGTCAGGCTCACATACGAGGTACGTTACAGTGTCATTTATACAGTGATCAGTGCATTTTTATAACACTGATCGCTCTATTAATGTCAGTGGTCACAAAATTGTCAAAGGTATCCGATCTGTCCACGGCTAAAAATCGTTGATCACTGCCCTTACTAAAGAAAAAAAATAAAAATTCAAAAATCTGTAGCCAAGTCCCGGGCCCCTTCAGGCCTAATGGCGACCTCCAGAGTTAGGGACAGTGGACATCCTTCGGTGTAGAGTGGGTTACAAGGCATGGTGGGTGTAATGCAAGGTAGATTGATGGGTGCCAGACACTTCTTGAATGCAAAGAGATTTGTTGTCTCTTAAACAGAACTGTGGGAGAGGGTTAGAGCCAGGACACCCTTTAATAGATGCAATGTTAATTGGCAGACTCAGAAAATTCTATAGGCAGACAGCCGTGCAGGGAAAGGCATTCAGCTAGACTCCATATCTGCATGACTAGGACCGCTGTCTCCTATGGCAACAATCTTGTAACAGTTTCTAAGACAGTTTCAATGAACTATTCCACTTCTTCTACAATCTCCTACTGTAGAACTTCACTCAGTTGAGCTCCCCATCTTTCACTAGACTACCAGATCCGCTAGCCATTGGATCTCCTGAGCTCTTCCAATCTTCTCACTCAGTATCTACCTCAAGCGTCACCCCCGCATTCCCGCTGGGTCCCTATCTTGGCACTCACAGATACTCCTCAAGCATCAACCCGCTGTCCTGCTTGGTCCCTGGCTTGGCACACAATAATGCTCCATAAGCATCACCTCCACTGGCTGGGTCCCTGGCTTGGCACCTGCTGAACTTTTCCCAATTCTTCACCAACCCCGGCTGGTGAGAATACTGCTCAGGTACTTGCTTCAGCTATTTGCAGTGGTCTCCGGTACCAGAGTGGATGGTACCTTAGTGGTGACAGCTTCCCCCTTTACCTCTGACAACAGCTGGTTCTCCAGCCGGCAGAACCCCTACTTCTGGTTTGACTGCAAGCTGCAGTCCCAACCCTACGCTGCTCTCTTGCTTCTGGATAGGCCCTCAGATAGCCTAGCAGCCAGATGTCCCTGGGATAGGCCCAAGGCTTATGGCCTAGCAACACGGGGCATTACAACGCATGTCCACCTAGACAGCCTTCCAGGTGGCACACAGCCCCGATCAGCGATCACCTTACTCCACCCAAATAAATAGGCTCTCCCAGCAGGCCAAAGGACCCAAGAAAATCCCTGCCCATTGGCTGAGACACCCCATTCATCCCTAATCTGTCCTTGCAATGCCCTTGTCTTATCCAATGCCACCAGATACCCAGCCATCTAGTGACAGAAGAGAGAAGTGCAGCAATTCCAGAATTAGGGTGAAATCAATTGACCTCCTATAAATTGGCCAAGGCAACTATTACTTGGCAAATACATTTACTAGCAACCCTACCTAAACATCAGGGTGCTACAAATCTATCCCCTATTTTGTAGACGCTATAACCTTTGCACAAACCAATCAATATACGCTTATTGCATTTTTTTTTTTTTTTTTTACAAAAAATATGTATAGCGAATACATATTGGCCTAAACTGATGAAGAAATGTCTTGTTTTTTTTTGGATATTTATTATAGCAAAAATTAAAAAAAAATTGTTTTTTTTTCAAAATTGTCAGCATTTTTTTTATAGTGCAAAAATAAAAACTACAGAGGTGATCAAATACCACCAAAAGAAATCTCTATTCGTGGAAAAAAAATAACATCAATTTTGTTTGGGTACAGCGTTGCACGACCATGCAATTGTCCATTAACCACTTTCAGACCGGACCATTTTGCTGGTAAATGACCAGAGGTCTTTTTACACTTTGGCACTGCGCTGCTTTAACTGGTAATTGCGCGGTCATGCAATGTTGTACCCAAACAAAATTTGCGTCCTTTTCTTCCCACAAATAGAGCTTTCTTTTGATGGTATTTGATTGCCTCTGCGATTTTTATTTTTTGCGATATAAACGTAAAAAGACCGCAAATTTTGAAAAAAAATGATATTTTCTACTTTTTGTTATTAGAAAAATCCAATAAACTCAATTTTAGTCATACATTTAGGCCAAAATGTATTCAGCCACATGTCTTTGGTAAAAAAAAAGTCAATAATTGTATATTTATTGGTTTGCGCAAAAGTTGTCACATCTACAAACTAAGGTACGTTTTCTGGAATTTACGCAGCTTTTAGTTTACGACTGCCTATCTCATTTCTTGAGGTGCTAAAATGGCAGGGCAGTACAAAACCCCCCCAAATGACCCCATTTTGGAAAGTAGACCCCCTAAGGAAATTGATAAGAGGCATGTTGAGCCCATTGAATATTTTATTTTTTTGCCTCAAGCGATTGAATAATGACAAAAAAAAAAATTTTTTTTTTTTTTTACACAAAGTTGTCACTAAATGATATATTGCTCACACATGCTATGGGCGTATGTGAAATGACACCCCAAAATAAATTCTGCTGCTTCTCCTGAGTATGGGGATACCACATATGTGGGACTTTTTGGGAGCCTAGCCGCGTACGGGGCCCCGAAAACCAAGCACCGCCTTCAGGCTTTCTAAGGGCGTAAATTTTTGAGTTCACTTCTCACTACCTATTACAGTTTTGAAGGCCATAAAATGCCAAGATGGCACAAAACCCCCACAAATGACCCCATTTTAGAAAGTAGACACCCCAAGCTATTTGCTGAGAGGCATGTTGAGTTCATGGAATATTTTATATTTTGCCACAAGTTGCGGGAAAATTACAAACTTTTTTTTTTTTTTTTTTTTTTTAACAAAGTTGTCACTAAATGATATATTGCTCACGCATGCCATGGGCATATGTGAAATGACACCCCAAAATAAATTCTGCTGCTTCTCCTGAGTACGGGGATACCACATATGTGGGACTTTTTGGGAGCCTAGCCGCGTACGGGGCCCCGAAAACCAAGCACCGCCTTCAGGCTTTCTAAGGGCGTAATTTTTTGATTTCACTCCTCACTACCTATTACAGTTTTGAAGGCCATAAAATGCCAAGATGGCACAAAACCCCCACAAATGACCCCATTTTAGAAAGTAGACACCCCAAGCTATTTGCTGAGAGGCATGTTGAGTCCATGGAATATTTTATATTTTGCCACAAGTTGCGGGAAAATTACAAACTTTTTTTTTTTTTTTTTTTTTTCACAAAGTTGTCACTAAATGATATATTGCTCACGCATGCCATGGGCATATGTGAAATGACACCCCAAAATAAATTCTGCTGCTTCTCCTGAGTATGGGGATACCACATATGTGGGACTTTTTGGGAGCCTAGCCGTGTACGGGGCCCCGAAAACCAAGCACCGCCTTCAGGCTTTCTAAGGGCGTTACAGTTTTGAAGGCCATAAAATGCCAAGATGGCACAAACCCCCCCCAAATGACCCCATTTTGGAAAGTAGACACCCCTAAATTTAGGGGTACACTAGTGAGACTAGGTAATAAATGGCGGGTGCCCTGAAACTATAAAAAAATAACTAACCAACCAGCGTCACCTGTAACAGTTATATGGTGATCACTGGTGAAAGGGTTAACTAGGGGGCAATTAGGGGGCTTTATGCGGTAGTATATGGGGGTCCCTGGCGCTATAAAAAGCTGCAGCGAACCTAAATACCTACCTGCCTAACTAGCGTCACCTGTGACACTAATACAGCGATCAGAAAAACGATCGCTTATTAGGCTGGGTTCACACTGGAGCGATGCGGGAACGCCACGAATGCGCGGCGGGTTCCCGCATCGCATGCCTCCCGGCGGCAGTTCACACTGCCCTATGCGAACTGCTGGGAGTGTCAGTGAAATGTTACTGACACCCCCAGATCAGTTCGCATATCGCAGTGCGATCTGCAAACTCGGATCGCATGGTGTGAACACCCATGCGATCCGATTCTGCTGCGGGCCAAAAAAAGGGTCCCGTGCGAATTTGCGGCGGGTGCGGCGGGTGCGGCGGGTGCGGCGAATGGCTGAACTCGAATCGCACAGAGATCGGATGTGATTTGCACTGCAGTGCGGTGCGAATCACATCCGTTCTCATAAACCGCTGCAATGTGAACCCAGCCTTAGTGACACTGGCGACGGGGGGTGATCACGGGGTTAAACCTTTATTGGGGGGGTTAGGGGGGTACCTTAGAACTAAAGGGGGCTAACCCTAACTGCCCTAACAGTTATTAGTCACAAATGACACCCGCCGGGTGATCAGGGGGTTAAACCTTTATTAGGTAATAAATGGCGGGTGCCCTGAAACTATAAAAAAATAACTAACCAACCAGCGTCACCTGTAACAGTTATATGGTGATCACTGGTGAAAGGGTTAACTAGGGGGCAATCAGGGGGCTTTATGCGGTAGTATATGGGGGTCCCTGGCGCTATAAAAAGCTGCGGCGAACCTAAATACCTACCTGCCTAACTAGCGTCACCTGTGACACTAATACGGCGATCAGAAAAATGATCGCTTATTAGGCTGGGTTCACACTGGAGCGAGGCGGAAACGCCGCGAATCCGCGGCGGGTTCCCGCATCGCATGCCTCCCGGCGGCAGTTCACACTGCCCTATGCGAACTGCTGGGAGTGTCAGTGAAATGTTACTGACACCCCCAGATCAGTTCGCATATCGCAGTGCGATCTGCAAACTCGGATCGCATGGTGTGAACACCCATGCGATCCGATTCTGCTGCGGGCCAAAAAAAGGGTCCCGTGCGAATTTGCGGCGGGTGCGGCGGGTGTGGCGGGTGCGGCGGGTGCGGCGAATGGCTGAACTCGAATCGCACAGAGATCGGATGTGATTTGCACTGCAGTGCGGTGCGAATCACATTCGTTCTCATAAACCGCTGCAATGTGAACCCAGCCTTAGTGACACTGGCGACGGGGGGTGATCACGGGGTTAAACCTTTATTGGGGGGGTTAGGGGGGTACATTAGAACTAAAGGGGGCTAACTCTAACTGCCCTAACAGTTATTACAGTCACAAATGACACCAATGCAAAAAAAAAAAAAAAAAAAAAAAAAATGACATTGGTGTCATTGTGACTGGGGGGCAGGGGTAATTGGGGGGGTGATCGGGGGGTAAAGGGGGGGTGTGAGTGTGCCTGGCATGTTCTACTGTGTGTGTGAGTGTTGGTGCAACTTACTGATCCGCTCTCCTCCGTGTCGGAACGGAAAATACCGACACGGAGGAGAGAATACATCACTTCCTCTCCTGTGTTTACATTACAGGAGAGGAAGTGATGTCACCGGGGATTTCTATTCGTCGGGAGCGATCGCGAGGGGGTGGCCATGAATGAATGGCCGTCCCCTCGTCCGGGATCGCTCCCGCACGAATACCGACCGCCGCAGGCACCGGGCGGGGGCCCGATCGGGCCCCCGACCCGCGGGAGGCAAGGGACGTACATGTATGTCCTTATGCCTGCCCGTGCCATTGTACCGACGTACATCGGCGTGCGGCGGTCGGCAACTGGTTAAAAGGACGCAGTGCCATATCACTAAGGGAGAAAATCTTCCAGTCCTTACATGGTTAACCATGACCAAACAGGGTTTTATAGCCCCACCTACAGGAGTAGGACACTAGGCAGAAAAAGATTTGGCACCTCCCATGGGCAGTCCTATGGGTCCTAAAACCCCTCCTCTGCTATAGGGCTCCAGTCAGTCACGAACAGTATCAAGAAGAAAACTCCATAGAAGGGTAGGTGCTGTGTCCGTCAATGAACACAGAGAATGGGATTTTACAGTGAGTACAAAAAATCCAGTTTTCTCTTACATTCATTGATGGACACAGCTTCTTCTTCTTTACCATGACCAAAGAGGGATGTCCTCAAGCAGTGCCATAATGAGGGGTGGGCAAACCAACTGGTGGAGAAAAACCCAGGGCAACATGCCAACACTCCAAACTACCCCAAGGCGTGCCCAGGATTCTTAAACCGCCAACTGCAAAGTTTGGCAGCCAAAACTAGCATTAGAAGATGCCAACATCTCAACTTTATAGAACTTAGTAAATGTGTGCACAGAAGATTAGGTCGCTTCTTTGAAAACTTGAGAACAGGAGCCTGATGTCGGAATGCCCAGGGGGTGCTAACCGCCGTGGTGGAGAGTGCCGTAACATCAAAAGGAGGTTCCCGCCCCTTGAAGTGATTGTAAAGGGAGAAAGTTTTTTATGTTAATCGTAAAGAACACATATATGTGTGTGTGTGTGTGTGTGTGTGTGTGTACACACACACACACACACACACACAAAAAAAAACAAAAACATAATAAAGAACAATACTTGAGACCTATAGGTTCCACGGGAGGGGATCCGTAGCATCTAGATGGTAAATATGACAGTCAAATGTAGCTGGGTACACTGGGAAACACTGCATGAGGTAAAGAGAAAAAGTGTCCATGCCAAAAATGAATGCAGCCTTCAACAAACCCATCTATAATTAAGATAAAAAGCCTTCTTTTTGCAGCAGCCCCCCTCTGCCTCCCTAATACTTACCTGAGCCCATCTCTATCCAGCGATGTTGCACAAGAGACTCAGCTGTCCGGGACTCTCCCTCCTCATGGGCTGAGACAGCAGCAAAGCACCATTGGCTCCTGCTGCTGTCAGTGAGCCAATGAGGAGAGGCGGGGATGGGGACGGGCCGCGGCTCCACGTCTGAATGGACACAGGGAGCTGCAGCTTGGGTGCCCCTACAGTAAGCTGCTTACTAGGGGCTCTCAAGAGGAGGGAGAGGCCAGGAGCGCCGGTGAGGGACCCGAGAAGAGGAGGTTCTGAGCTGCTCTGTTCCAAACTATTACACAGAGCAGGTGAGTATAACATGTTTATTATTTTTAAGGAAAAAAACAAGACTTTAGTATCATTTTAATGGTGTATGCCTGTACAATTGCCTGCCAAATCCAACAGGAACAAGTGGTAGAAGAAGCCGCCAGGCATTTCTTTGGACCATCTGTTAGCGCAAAGAGAGAATCGGACCTCCAAAAAGCAGCTGTAACAGAAAGGTACAAGCGAATCTTGCGAATCACGTCCAGGGCATGCAGAACCACCTCTTTAGCGTGCAACGGCTGAGAACATATAGAATGAAGGACAATGTCCTCACCAAAGTAAAAAGCTGACACCACTTTAGACAGAAAAGAAGTGGAAGGCCGAAGTACCACCTTATCCTGTGTAAAACCAGATAAGGCGGCTTACAGAACAAAAGGGAGCCAGCAGCTAGTCCCAGGAGCTGACACTCAGCACACAAAAGTAGCTGGAGCTCCGTTGGCTATTCCAGGCATTCGTAAGAGATATATCCCAAGATTTAACACTCCTATAAGAGGGGGGAGAGACCCACATACAGGATACAGGAGTCCAGGCATGTAAAAAGACAAGGAGGATCCCGTAGGGATCAACCACCTTAGGGAGTACCCGCGCCCCACACCGCATCCATCTAGGTAAGGGGGTGGTCATATACTTACCAATCCAGCAGATCATGCGGGTTAAGCTCCCATGACAGATCCTCCTCTCCACTGAAGTGTGGGGCTGTCAGCCAGGGTTAAGCCCAGTCATATGTGTCCCTGTGAGACATTTAATTCACTGCCCGCCCCAGCCAGGTACACACTCCCCATAGCTGCCAACAGTCCTGATTTTCCCAAGACATTCACTTTTTTTTTTACACTCTTGTCCCGGTCTGCCCATGCCCCAGGAAAAATCAGGGAATTTGGCATTGTCCCAGCAACCCATCACCGGTCGCAGCTCCTGGCTGTGAAGACATGGCCGTGGGGGATCTCTATTTGGCTAGCAGGTCTCTTCTCTTCCGTATGTACAGTGCAGAGGGGAGGGGCAGCTAATTGGCTTCTCTCTTTAGTGTACATGCAGAGCAATTCACTTGTACACCAATGCCGGTTAGCTGTCTGGGTCGGAGGCCCCTCCCCTCTGCACTGTACACATGGAAGAGACCTGCTAGCCAGAGGGAGATCACGCATGTACCACAGAGCTACCGTATGCCCCCCTCTTAGTGAGCTGATAGCAGGCAGAGGTGCAGAGGGAGATGCTGCAGGCACCAGGATGTTGCAGGTGAGTGTTCATCATGGGTTGATCTGCTGGACGGTCTGTGTGTTTGGGGGGGGGGGGGGGTACAGAGTACTGTGTTGGAGGTGCACATCAAGTGAAGTCCTGTACCATGTTCTCACACTCTCCTGTACCATTTTCGCATTCTCTCGCCCTCTCCTGTACCTCTTCATTTCAGCACCCGCCTATATCCCCCTGGGTATTTACATTCAGTGCTATTTATTAGTATTGCCCTCACTAAAGATGGCTACAGAGGTCAACCAGGGTTGCAGCATCCAATTGGACAGCTGCTCCCCCGATGACAACTACAGGGGCATCAAAAGACCAAAGCTCCTCGCAACCTTCATTGGCTCTGTACAGTGGCCAGCTTAACAGCGCCAACTACAGAGAAGAGGATAAACTGCATCTGCCTACACACTGCTGTATCACAAAATTCACAGAGCCTGCCTTCTGAACTGCTGAGGAGTTGGAGTTTCAGGAGGTGGAGTCAGTACAGGAATCACTGCTTGTAGGAAGCAAGGTACCATGGGATAGGCAGTCCTTAGAAATTAAAATTTAAACAGCAGGAGAGAAGCTGCAAAGCATGCAGGGAATCCAGGATGTTGTGCAAAAAGATGGCCAACAGACAGGTAGCAGTCATAACGTAATCATAAGGAGATTTTTCAAGTAGGTTTTATTGAACTGTCAAAAAGAACTATTGTTTGTATTGTTATTACAATGCTGATGATATAAAATGAATGTGTATGCTGTCACTATAGAACTTTAATACATTTTCATTTCTCTTTGCAGGTTGGATGTGTGATACTGTATTTGCAGTGTTTTTTTTACCACTCATAGTAACTATTCTGTTTCAAACATTTCATTGTCCTTGCTGTTTTAGAAGTACTTTCCTCATAAGAGAATGACTTCTGTCACAGGCATTAAATTATTAAAGCAATATTTATGCTTTTAATTATTAAAACAGCACAGATGAACTACCTGAATTTAATATACTGTAATATTTCTACAAGGTCATTAGCATTGATGTATGCAATAAAGAGAAAAAAACATTTTTTTCAGAAATAAAACAATATTTTGGAGTCGCTTGGAAAGTGGGGCTCTCCACAATTTTATTTTATTTTTGAAAAGTAATAGCTTTGCATTGAGTTTTATGTCACTTGGAGTGCTTACTTATTTTTTATATCCATCCATTTTGGTCTTGTACCCCTTCTCCTTCATGCCCATGCATGCAGAACTTTTAAAACACATACATTTTACAATTACATATGTGATCTAATATTACATATATGTGTAGCACTAACCCCCGAAGGAGCTGCTGGTTAGTTTTGCGCTTACCGTTACCTCCTGTTTTCCTCATTGTGTGTCTAGGGATTCCCATGGTAGATGGCCCAGTAACTTAGAGACTGACAACAGATCCACTGAATGGATTTTATTTGCAAAAAACTTAGACAATGAAACAGTCTCTTAAATTGGGATCAGAGGGTTGGAAAGGGAAGTTCAGGTACTCTTAAGCCCCATACATACTATCAGATTTTCTGCTGATTTTTTCCTTCATATTTACCAAAACCATATAATATGAGGTCAAACCTGAGGAGTTCCAATGTGTATGCAATCAGGCAGGCCCTTGCACTACATGGTTTTGGTAAATCTGAAGACAAAAATCAGCAGAAAATCAGATAGTGTGTATGGGGCTTTAGTGTCAAAGTCAAATTTGTTAAGGGACTTGGTTACTTTGACTGCATCCTGAGAATAGCCATTCGCAACTGGATGATCACTCAGGTTGGACAGTCCCTCTCTCACAAGGCCTAGCAGCCAACAAGGTGCTTATTCAGAAACAAGTCTCTGCCACACTGACGTTGTTGTAGAACATACAAGATAATGTCTCTGCCACAGACGTTGTTGTAGAACATGTAGAAAAACTAAGCTTGAAACACTTGTAGGATACCTGGTTCTTTCAGCCAGCTTGGCAATATCCACAAGACCGGATTCTCTCGGTTACTTCAGCCCTTCCAGGCTCTTACTAAGAAGCCAACTCATACATGGTCTTCCTCTGAAGAGTCCTCCCCTGGAATGCTTGAAGTTACTGGGTCTCTCCTGAACTGGAGACGGCACCCAACCACCTCAGAATCCTTCTCTTAGATTCCTTGCCTCGGGCTAGCCAGCCCCGAGACATCAAAGTTGGGTGGATCCGCACCCCAAGCCATAGCCTTCCTGGGGACTGGTCAGGAGGACCAGGACCATGAAGTCAGTACATCATTCTGGACCAGAAACCCCGAACCACATGACGTCCACATCTTAAGTACCCTCTCCCAGAAAGCACAGCGAGAGCGTCCCTCCCACTGGGCGGGCTCTGAGAGAGAGTAACTTAAGCACCTAACCAGAAAATAATTCCATGCCTGCCAGAAGAGACAGTGCCCCCTGTGGCCAGGCTGAACTTCTCATGGTCCAGTCAGACTGATGCTGAAGTCTAATTTAGATAATTGCACCCAAACCAAACTGCAGTTTAGGCAATTCTAACTTTTGAAAAAAACGCATAGCACATGCTCTTCAGGAGCCGCTGCTACATATGCAATTGTCAATAATGGTTTTACCCTCTTGCAATTTAGAGTTTATACTACAGCAGAACTAAACCCTCCTATCCTTTTCAGTCAGGGAGGTTGCCATCTTATCCTCAGTTTGATCTGTGTAGCAGTGTAGTTGCCACTAGTAACAAACATTCACCATATCACCCCGCTGCCAGACTCTCATACATCACTTGCAGAGACAATGAAAAGTAATTTGCTGTGTTTTGTTTATTGGAGGATACAGCTTGGTTGGGGAAAAGGGTATATGGGATGCAGATAGAATAGATCACTTTGCCATCATTTTCATAGATTATCACATAATTTGAGCCTAAAGGAATGATGCAAATGTGTAACAGCTACAGTCTTTTACCTGCATCATCATGCAGACCATTGCTCCTCCTCTGCGTAACTCCTGCAGACTATTGCTTCCAGAACTTCCTCATCTATGACCGTGTAAAGATGAGAACATCACCCTTGACTGTGTAAGGGAGATGTTCCCAGAAATCCTTTCCTCCTTTCCTCCTGCACAAACTTATATTGTAGTGTATTCATTTCTTGTCACATCTGTAAGCAAAATAACCCACTCTGAATAGTTTCTCATGCTGACTGGTTGCTTGCTGCTACTAGGCCAGAGGCCTGCAGTACCTCTCCCAAGAGGCCTAGTAGTTTAAAAGCATGTTCTGAATGGTGGCAGGGCTGGTACAAGGATCGTTGACACCCTAGGCGAAACCTAATTTTGCCGCCCCCCGGCTGCGCCCATGACTCCACCTTACCCTGCCCTTGCTACACGTGACCTATCTGACCCCTACACTGACCCCTTGACACATAAACTAATCCGCTTGACTCCTACTTCCTGCACTACTCACATCACACTGACCCCTACACTGACCTACCTGATAATCACACCGACCTACCTGGCACCTACACTGCCAATCACACATACACTGACCATCACGCTGACCATCACGCTGACCATCACACTGACACATACACTGACCATCACGCTGACACATACACTGACCATCACGCTGACACATACACTGACCATCACGCTGACACATACACTGACCATCACACTGACACATACACTGACCATCACACTGACACATACACTGAAAACACATACACTGAAAAATCACACTGACACTGACACATACAAATACCCTGACACTGACACATCACACTGACACATACACTGGCACTGACACATACACTGGCACTGACACATACAATGGCACTGACACATACAATGGCACTGACACATGCACTGACACATGCACTGGCACTGACACATACACTGACACATACACTGGCACTGACACATACACTGGCACTGACACATGCACAGGCACTGACACATGCACTGACACTGACACATGCACTGACACTTACACTGACACATACACTGACACACATCACACTGACCTACCTGACTCCTACTTCCTGCATTACTCACACACAAACCCCCTCCATACAGCTCAATGTAGATCGGGGAGGATCCATCCTCCTCCTTACCCCTGCTCTTTGATGCTGCCTTCAGCGACCATCATCCGGGCCTCTCCGACTCCTCTGCACTGGGTGTGCAGAATTGTTCAGGAGTCCACGCCAGCGCCATCCACCCGCTCCGCCTCCACGATGTCCCGCCGGGGCCACGCCAGCGCCGTCCACCCTGCTCCAAGATGTCCCCGCCGGGCAGAAGGTCAGCTGACTGACCTCTCAATGCTCCCATCTCCGCCAAGCCCCGCCCCTCCGCTGCACTCACACAGACACACAGCGCCGCTCCAGAGGGACAGGCTGGAGCAAAGGAGTCCCAGAGCGGCGCTGTGAGATAAACCTGTGTGAGCACAGTGTGGCGCTCAGCGGGAAACGTGGGGGATTGGTGGCGCCGGCGGCACACCACGGGGGGGGGGGCGAGAGATCAGGAGGGGAGCTCACACTGGACAGAGGCCATGGTTGTGCCCTAGGTGGTAGTGCGCCCTAGGTGGCTGCCTACTTTGCCTAGTGGTAGCGCCGGCCCTGAATGGTGGACTACTGTTCCCAGCAAACCTAACTTGCAAATCCTGTGCCCTCAGGCCACATCGATTTGACACAACTCCTCACAGTCTCTTCTCTGATCCAGGACTCCTTATTAATGACCGTGTAATGATAAGGACTTCGCCAATGACCGTGTAAGGCTCCTTTCACACTGGGACGGGAGCTGCATCGGCGGTAAAACTGCACTATTTTTAGCACTGCTTTAGCATTGTTTTAGCGACGGTATTCGGCCACTAGTGGGACGGTTTTACTCCCCTGCTATCAGCCGAGAAAGGGTTAAAACCACCACAAAGCTCTGCTGCAGCAGCGATTTGCCGGCGGTATAGCCACGCTGCCCCATTGATTTCAATGGGCAGGAGCAGTGTATACACCGCTCCTTCACCGTTCCAAAGATGCTGCTACCAGGACTTTTTTTAAGGTCCCGCTAGCGCAGCGATCCAGTGTGAAAGCCCTTGAGGCTTTCACACCGGAGACACAACAGCGGCTGTTTCAGGGCTTTCTCTGCCCTGAGTCCATGATGGAGAACTTAATTGGAACGTACGTTCCGACAGTTTCATCTGCCCCTCTGCTCCAGGAATTCCACCAATGACCATGTAAAGGTGAAGTTCCCTCACAGTTCTCCCCGGGTCTCCTCCTGCAATCGCCCCCCCCCCCCCCCCCGCTGCTGTCTAGTACTCTATTCTCCACTTCTCTCAGCTGACAACTCCCCCCCAGTGGCATGTCTCCTCAGCTTATATGGGAGGCCCGCCCCCTGCCAATACCAGTTGGGGATTGGTCAGGGCTCCCACATGAGCTTCCTGCCACTCCAGTTCTAGGCCCTGCCCCTCTTACAGAACATTCTCCCTCAAAGCAGGGGAGGTGCCTCAGAACTAGAGCACTGGTGGTCACACCCACTGCTACTCTAACCACTCCCTGCCCCCAGATTAAAACAATTACCTGTGCTGACAGTTTACCTAGCAAAAATCCTATGCTAGCACCTACCTATTGGTAGAGGGTGCTACATATGCAAATGTCATGGAGCTGCATATGTGATTAGTTATGACTCCAGCCATTTGAAGGTTTGACAGTTTGGTTGAAAGCACAAGCATATGTGACAGTTAGCATTTCAGCATGCCACGATTGTAACACTTTTTTTGAAACCGATAATTTGATGGGTTTAGATCGGCTTTAAATTCTGTCACATCCATCAGGTCTAACAATCTAAGGAGATGCCATAGAACAGCAGAACAGGGGTGCCTGTACGATGCTTTTCATTTTGGAGGTATTTTGTTTCTGATTTCAATCAGTGTAAGACCCACTTAACCACTTCAGCCCCAGGAGGTTTTATCCCCTTAATGACCAGGCCATTTTTTGCAATACTTCCTTGCATTATTTTAACTGACAAATGCGCGGCGTGCGACGTTGTACCCAAACAAAATTTATGTCCTTTTTTCCTCATAAATAGAGCTGTCTTTTGATGATATTTGATCACTGCTGCGGTTTTTATTTTATGCGCTATAAACAAAAAAAGAGCATCAACTTTAAAAAAAAAGCAATATTCTTTATGTTCTGCTATAAAACATACCCGATAAAAGTATGTAACAAAATCTAATTCCTTCATCAATTTAGGGCAATTTGTATTCTGCTACATATTTTTAGTAAAAAAAAAATCCCAATTAGCATATAGTGATTGGTTTATGCAAAAGTTATCGCTTCTACAAACTTGAATATTTTTATGGTATTTTTATTTTTACTAGTAATGGCAGCGCCCAGTGATTTTTAGTGGGACTGCGACATTGCGGTGGACACATCAGACACTAAGTGACACTTTTTGGGGACCAGTGTTACCAATACAGTGATCAGTACTGAAAAAATGCACTGTCACTGTGTAAATGACACTGGCAGGGAAGGGATTAACATCAGGGGCAATCAAAGGGGTTAAGTGTACTCCTAGAGAATGCTTTCTAACTGTGTGTGGGGGATTGACTGACTTCAGGAAGAGAGAGCCATCTGTGTTCCTGATTAGCAGGAAGACAAAATCTCTCTCTCCCTATCTGACAAAATGACGGTCTGCCTTGTTTATATAGGCAGACCTCCGTTCTTCCTCTCCTCTGAATGATTGCAGGCGGCTGGTGCCCATCGCCACCCCAGACCCAGAAGTCGCAAACAATGTACAGGTACATTCGTGTTTCGTGCAGCCAGGCTGCCCTGCTGCAGTATATGTACGGTGTGCGGTCCGGAAGTAGTAAAAGTGGAAGTTTAATTTGAAAATGAAGTCCTGCTAGATCACTTTAGGCTGGCCCCTTTTGCAGTTATAGCTATCTAAATCATTGTCTAAATGTCTAAAACACTGTCTCACCCTGCTCTGCACATGCTCAGTTGCTCTCCATTTTTAGGCAATGCCTAATTTGTAGAGGTCAATCTGCCAAGAACCTTAAAGCAGAATCAAACTCTCCTATCCTTTACAGCCAAGAAAGCTGCTTCTGTTTGATCTGCAACTGCCATGGTGCTGCACATGTGATCAGTTATGACAGCAGCCATTTGAAGGTTTGACAGTTTGGTTGAGGACACATGCAAATGTGGCAGTTAGCAGTCCTGGCATGCCAGTAATGTAACTGTTTTTTGAAACGGTTAAATTAATGCGTTTATTTTGCTTTATGATTTACTGCTGTTCAAGGGGTTCTGGGCTTCAGCAAAATGGCAGCCTCCAGCAAGAAGAAACAGGAGCAATACTGGCGGCAATTTACATCACACACTCATTTTGGCAGCATAATTATTCATGTGAATTATATGTTCCTTGCTAAAGGACTTTTTTTTTTAAATCAACTTGTTATGGGTAAAGTTCCACTTTAAATATGGTGGCAGTAGTTTGCTGCGTGGGGACATAACTGCATAAATGCTTCAACAATGTTTTTTTCCCCAGCCAGTCATTCTCCAGGATAGCACATGAGAGATGGAGGGAGGCATCTTCCACTGAGTCAGGAAGCACATAATACGAATCTTGAAAAGGAGGCCCTTCATAAGTACTGGTCAGCTATAGTTTTGCTCCTGTGTGCATCCATGCGTGTTTGTCCACGCTTTTATGCACATATGATGTTGAGCGTAAATGCATTCTACTGGTGAGAATATTAATTTATTCTGGTCATTTTTAAGGCATTTACACGCATACACTAGGGTTACTACCTCATCCCTTTAAACCCGAACACATATGAATTACACAGGTTCTGAGGTTCATTAAATGCAGATAAGGCAACAAGTGAGTTTAATTACCACCTTAATCAGCCACAGAACCTGTGTAATTAATATGTGTTCGGGTTTAAAGGGATGAGGTGGCAACTCTAGCATACATGTGTAAATTATGCCCATAAGCTCTGCTCTAAGCACACCTTTGATTCTTTGTTTTTAATTATATTTTTATTACATTTCAAAATGATATAACAGTAGAAAGCACAAGTACAATGACCTGAGCTTCATGTTGCCCTGCATACATAGAATAGTAAAGTAAAACAACTTACATAGTGTAGGCCAGGGGTGCCCAACCAGTGGCGCAGGGGCCACATGTGGCCGCGGAGCCTTTTGATGTGGCCCACGACCTCCTGCTTTGGGATAGCAGGTTCTCAAGACCAGATTATGGGCTGCCGACCCACCATCCCAGAGCATCAATGTTTTAAATGAAGCAAGCGGCTGCGGAGGGAGCAGAGCAGCCTTTGCAGATGCTTCCTGTATAGCGCCGGCTCCTGTCCCAAGCGGAGCGATACCAAATGCATTCTGCCTGGAACAGCAACAGCTACCAAGTTGCTTAAGTGGCCCTCGCACTTCAAAAGGTTGGGCACCCCTGGTGTAGGCAATAGATATGTACAAACGGCTGCACACAGTAGTGAAAGACAATCAAGAGTCCAACAATACTGTTTACCTGTAACTGAATATAACATTATGGCAAGAGAGCAGTGAGGATATAATAGGAATGATAAACATTGGGTCTGGACATGATTTATATATGGTATGATGAACCCTTTCCCAGTCCGCATCTCCAACAAGACTCTGACAGTATCGAATTATAGGCTTGTAAAATCTCGAGCATTTTATACCAATACATGAATATATCCTTATACATCTCCCAGAAGAATGACTTAGAGTAGCTGCTGAGCCCCAGATTTTATTCCAACATTTGCAGCATCCCCCAGGACTGTGACATAATAATGGGCGGGGTCACCATGTGACATCACCCGGTGACCCCACCCCCTTATGCCTATATAAGTGGCCGTGCAACGCGTTCCTGGCATTGCAGCCGGAGAGAGCGTCGTGTCAACATCGGAAGAAGAGAAGAAGGGAAGAAGAAGGCAGTGACAGCAGCTAACGAGAAGACCGGGCCAACGGTAGTAAAAGAGCTGGAAGAAGATAGCGAAGGCCCGGCAAAAGAACCGAAGAGCAGGACAAGACCCCTGAAGTCAGAAGAAGACCCCTGGACGGCGGCGACGACGAAGGAGAAAGCCGGGCTCCTCCTCTAGTAAAAGAGCAGAAGATAGCAGAGGAGCCTGGCAAGAAGACCCCCAAAGTCGGAAGCTGACTAATAAACTACTTTAAAAACCTGTGTTGTGTGTTTTTTATTTACTTTTTCCCCAGGTGAATTGGTAGGGATACATCATACCCCTACTCATTCACATAGGGTGGGAGTCGGAATCTGGGGGCCCCCTTATTAAAGGGGGCTCCCGGATTCTGATAAGCCCCCCCGCCCGCAGACCCCCCGATATCCAACAGCCAGGGTTGTCGGGAAGAGGCCTTTGTCCTCATCAACACGGTGCTTTGGGGTGGGGGTGCTAGGCCTGTCTACTCTCGTTAAAAATTAACGGATTTTACTCCATGTGTGGGCAAGTCCGTTCATTTGAAAATTCAGCCAGAAAAGTCCTATCGTTTGTGTGCGTGTGTGGGCAAGTTCGCTCGTTCCGAAAGCCCGGCGGATTGTCCGCCAGATAGTCTGATCGTGTGTACGCGGCATTGCTGTTGACTGACTCGCTACTTCTGCTGGCAATTACTCAGTCATGCAACACTGTACCTATATGAAATCTTTGTCCTTTTCTTTACACAAATAGAGCTTTCCTGACTGACTCCATAGCAGCATACATATGGGTTAATCCTGCCTCCACTCTTCCCCTATAGGACCCCACTCCCATAAATCTTTGCTCCGAGGCAGAGGCCACGTTCCTTTTTTGTCCTCCTCCTAAGGATCGGTTTGGTTATTTGACTAGCTGAAGTTTTTCCCCTCCACAATCAAGAGTGGCCAACGGCAACCACTGGGAAGACAGGACGTGATATTCCGATATGACTTAGCTATTAGCAGGGTATGGAGTGGGAAAACGAAAGAGGCGATGGAATAGCTGAAGCCTGGCTATTGGCAGGCAAGCGGCGCAATGGCCAAATAGTACAGCTATTAGCAGGTGGCCCTATCTATCCCAAGTACAGCGTGATCAGCCTACCTGGTCCGGTTTGATTGTGGAAGCAGGATTGAATTGCAGATCATTGTCCATGCCATGTGCGGTGATGTATACTTTTATATTACATATTTCATGGTAGCAGTTTGTCTGTTTTTCTACTTTCTTTCCTGGCTCTAATGTCTTCCAGTCTATGGCAGCTGGAGTGCATTGGCATTCCAAGCCGCTGATTTCTCTTCCGGCCGGGCGTCTATGGGTTACTCTTGCCCAGGGGCTCAACGCATGGGCGACCTTTCAGTGGAGTAATTCAATCAGCAGTCAGTACTGTTGATATTGGGATTTCTCTGTGGGCAGCTTGCAGCAGTTTCCCTAAATGCTGTGTGCAATCACCACAGGTATATGCTCTGCATTAACACCCTGGTATGATGCCTCTGTGTGTTTCTGCTATGATTTGATCACCTGTGCAGGTTGTCTGTCTGTCTGTGCAGTTCACACTGTGGATGTATTACTGCCCCCCCCATGTGGCCAGCCCTTGTGTAGCAGGTATGAGAGGGTGGATTTAACCCTTTCCTTTCCTTGCTGACCTGGGTACTTTTTGGGTTCTTTAACCATTTCCTTTCTACCCTATTCTGCTTTTATGTGTCCTTCTAGGTCAGATTGACAATACATGGCACAAGATGATAAAGACCTCATTAGGTCACAACATTCCTCTTCCAAATGTATTTGGCATAGGTGAGCTTAAAGGTCTAGCCTTCATAGCAGAAGCTATGAATCCTACATGCACCCACCGTTATGTCAGCCGCTCCAAAGAGTGAGTTTGCTGGGGATGCAGGACTCAGGTTCCAGAGGGTAAGTTTCTATGTGAGCAATGCTAAGCCCAGGCGGTTTAGAAAAGGGTGATTCCCAGCAAATGGAATCTCTGGTGAGGCGCTTGGTGCAAGAATCCCTTTAAAGAGTGGGATACAAGTCACACACAAAGTTCAACGCGCCATTGCGGCGGGCTCTCCCACTAGGATGACTAGGAAGAACTGGATCTGTATCAACCAAGCCATCCATCTATGAAGACCTCAGGCAGTGAGGCAGAGAGAGATGAGTCTCTTTACCCTGGTAATGCCTTTTTGCTCAAGGCAATGATAAGTGTATTTAACGGAATAGAACCTGTAGAGTATCCTGCAAAGCAAGAGGAAGTTCTGTAAGCACCTTGGGCTCCATTTTCCTTTAGGTCGTCTTGTCATGCGACTTGGACACCACTGATTTCAATCGCACCCGTTCCAATCTATGCAAATTAAAGTTGCAGTGACACTGGGAAGGTTCCTGCACTACTTTGGAGCACCTTTTTATGCAGTGTTGATCCAAAGACTGTACATTTGGTTCGGGGCTGCACTCAGAATTGTATCGGTAGCACTCTAAATCATGTGACTTTAGGGTCACAATAGTGGAGATGTAGCCTTAGAGCAGGGGTGTCCAACCTTTTGAAGAGCAAGGACCACTTAAGCGACTTGGTAACTGGTCGCGGGCCACAATAAGTGGAGCGGACAGAAGACAGATCTGTGTCAGCTCTGTATATGCAGAGCGGACATGGACACAGCCCACTCTACTCTGTGGGCCCCCCTATCCGATCCAACCAGATGTAAGGGGACGGATCCCCTTCTGTTCTTTTTTTATTTTTTTTTTATTTTTTTTAATGGATCGGATTGGAGGTAGGTGGGTGCAAATGGACACAAGTCCGTTTACATCTGCCACTCCATAGAGGTGAATGGAGGGTCCGCGTGGGTTGAACCGATCATGTGAAAGGGGCCTAAGGCTGCTTTCACACTAATGTGCCCCAGTTTACCTGTACTGCGGGTGCAGTACAGTGCACCTGTGGATTTCCTGAAGGTTAGCTGCACTTTGCCATTGATGTCTATTATATCCTGCAGGTGTGGTGCACTTTCTGAAAGCGCACCAAACCCACAGGTAGTAACAGAAGTCTATGACTGAAAGTGAAGGTAACCAGAAGGTGCAATGCGCTGCACCTGCGGATCAGTTTGAAAGCAGCCCAGTAACCACTGCAGAACAGATATGCCCATAGATACACTGTTTTAGTAATAAACTTACCTTTAATAACAGTCTTCCATTCAGGTATCGCTGGCTGTTGCTGTCCCAGGCAGAATGCATTTGGTATCGCTCCGCCTGGGACAGGAGCCGGCGCTATACAGGAAGCATCTGCAAAGGCTGCTCTGCTCCCTCCGCAGCCACATGCTTCCTCTACCGCTGGCTTCATTTAAAACATTGATGCTCTGGGATGGTGGGCAACCCACGATCTGGTCTTGGGAGCCTGCTATCCCAAAGCAGGAGGCCGCAGGCCACATCAGAAGGCTCCGTGGGCCACATGTGGCCCCCGGCCACTGGTTGGGCACCCCTGCCTTAGAGATAGTGTTCTATTTTTCCCAATTCCTAACAGAACTTGGGGGACATCATTTTGGATGAGTGGAGCAAGGTCGCAAGATATACCTCCCTTCTGAGCAAACATATTGTTTTTCCTTGGAAGATGCAGTGAAGTCAGCCTAGGCTCTTGTGGCCATGTTGAAAAGGATAAAAATTTGGATGGAGAATGTGGATGCAGTATTCAAGAGTGTTTTCAGAAACTCTATAGTTCAGGAGCCAGAGCTGGTGTCGGTGACCATGATGAGGCTCCAATTGACATAATCTGCATAGTGGCGCAGCTTATGGTCTTGTCAGTTACGTAAAGTGAGTGCTATGGCTGGGACCTGGGCTTGCTGATCCCGCCTCTAACAGGCGTAATATAGCATTCCCTTTAACCACTTGGGATCCGCGCTATTGCCAAATGACGGCATTAGCGCGGACCTACATTTCTGGGACTACGTCTATTGACGTCGTCCCGTGTACGAGCGGCCTGCGCGCCCCCTGAGGGGCGCGCGCGGCGCGCTCTGTGATCGGCGAGTCCATGAGACTCGCCTGATCACCGATCCGTGCAAGGGGTCGATCCCGACACCTTATCACGTGATCAGCTGTCAGCCAATGACAGCTGATCATGTGATAGAACGGAGCCGGTAATCGGCTATTATTCCTCCTCGCGCTGACAGCGCGAGGAGAAAAAAAAAAAGCCGATCACCGGCGGCCGTGATCGGGACATCAGTCCCGATCACGGCCATCAATACAAGGGACCACCTGCCAGTGCCCACCTGCCTCCCGCAGTGCCATCCTGAAGTAAAAGTAAAAGTAAGTGCCCCCCGTCAGTGCCCATAGTGCCCACAGTGCCACCCACAGTGCCACCCACAGTGCCCACAATCTGCCTCAAAGGTGCTGCACCCCAGTGCCGCCCAGCAGTGCCGCCCTTCAGTGCCCAGCAGTGCCACCTATCAGAGCCACCTATCAGTGCCACCTATCAGTGCCCATCAGTCCCATCTATCTGTGGTACCTATCAGTGCCCATCCGTGCCACCCATCCGTGCCACTTATCCGTGCCACCCATCCGTGCCATCTTATCTGTGCCCATCTTTGCCCATCAGTGCCGCCTTATCTGTGCCTATTAGTGCCGCCTTAACTATGCCTATCAGTGCCCACCAGTGCAGCCTATCAGTGCCCACCAATGCAGCCCATCAGTGCCCACCAATGCAGCCTATCAGTGCCGCCTAATCAGCGCACTTCAATGAAGGAGAAAAATGACCCGTTTGCAAAATTTTATAACAAACTATTAAAACATGATTTTTTTTTTTTTGCATTTTTTTTGTTTGTTTAGCAAAAAATAAAACTCCGAGCTGTAACTAAATACCACCAAAAGAAAGCTCTATTTGTGGGAAAAAAATGATAAAAATTTCATTTGGGTACAGTGTTGTATGCCCGCGCAATTGTCATTCAAAGTGCATCAGCGCTGAAAGCTGAAAATTGGTCTGGGACTGAGGGGGGTTTAAGTGCCCAGTAAGCAAGTGGTTAAAGAAGCTTCATCTTTGGCAAGATGGATAACACCGCAACCTGGGCCACAGTTGGCAAGTTGGGGCCCTGCCTCTGGACCGGTGCCTGATAGGCCGGAAGTCAACAGTCTAGAGAAAAAACCTTTGGAGTGTGCGAGGGTCGCACGTTTTCACAGACCAGGTTGGGATTTTAGGACAATCTGGTGTGGAGACCAGATTTCCCCTCAGAAGTATGCTAAAGCTTGAACTTAGGCCTCAGACTATTGGGATGTAAAAATGGTCTCATGCTTTACGTAAGTCACTGGTGTCGCAAAATGCTGCTTCGTCAGTCTCTGAATGCGAGAGATTTCAGGGCAGGTATACTCGCTCTTCTTTATAGTCATAAAGAGGAACAGCTTGCGGAGGGCGCTTTTGGATTTTGTGCACCTGAGACAATTTTCAGCAAGGGAGAAGTTCAAGGTGGAAACATTGTCCCTGATTCAATGGGGAAGGGGGGGGGGGGGTCCAACCTGGTGACTGGCTTGTTTCCAATAGTCCTAAAATGCTTACTTTCATGTGCCCATCGTATAAAACCTCAGTGAGTTCCTTCGGTTCACTGTAGGTTAAGACCATCTCCAGCTCCAGCCATTTGGGCTTTCAATATCACCCTGTGTGTTTTCTGGGTCTTATTGGTTGTAATCGTCTTTATCAAAACAAGGAGCATACACCTGCATAGTTATGTGGATGTCCTTCTCCTGCTGTCCTAAAACAAAGGGCAGCTGTTGGAGCCCAGAGCTCAGGTCTTTTCATTGCTTTTTATTCGTCTGGCAGCTAAATCTGAAAGTCATCTGGAGCCCACTCAGTCTCTTGCGTACCGCTGGGCTCAGTTCAATATAATCAAGGGGACCGTTGCCTTGACTCTGGATCTCGATGTTCTGGAACAGAATACTCCTGGCTCTGTCTTCAGTCCACCCGCGCACCATTCAGTGTCTAAAATGGTTGGCATTATGGTGTCTACGGTTCCAAGGGTCAAGTGGAAGGTGGAGAAGGTGGCCCTTCCAGAAGGGGTTTCTCCAGCAGTGGAAGCCAGGAAGCTATTCTCAGGTCATCTACATAACCTCAGTCACGAGAGTGAGTGCCCTGGTGGCTGCAATGGAAAAACTGTCTCATTTGCCATTCCATTGCCCCATTTCCTAGTTCACAAACACGTCTGATGCTAGCAATACAGAATGAGGGGGCTTGCTGCCTGCTGGGGATAGCTCAAGGCAGGCAGGACTGTCAATTTCACAAAATTGTGTTGAACATTCTGAGGCTACAGGCCTTTTACCATATAACGAAGGGAGCGTCAGTGCTCTTAGGACTACGATGGTCTAATACATTAAAAGACAAGGGAGGATTCACAGTCTGTTCTCTATTACAGAAAGCGGAGCCAATTATGTCCTGGACTCAGAAGAATTGAGCCTACATCTGTCCAAAATATTATAGCAGATTTTCTTTCTAGAGTCCAGTTGGACAACAATGAATAGTCTGTACATGTGGAGGTTTTCAGGCACAGATGCCCTGATGGATCATTGGAAATAGGACCTGTGCATTTCCTCCTGTCCTGGTCAACCTCTGGGTTCTACGAAGACTCCAAACAGGTTGTGGAAGTAGTGGCAATGATGCACCTTCTCAGGCCAGACCTTCCCTCTGGGTGCAATTCTACATCCATGTCCAGCACAGTTGCATCTGACGGCCTGGTTCTCGAGATTGGAAGTCCTCAGCTGCTTCTCCAGAGTCATCTCCGCTCCCTTAATCAATACAATACAGGGCACTTTCGCCCCCTTCCTTCCCAGACCAATTTTCAGCTTTCAGCGCTCTCGCACTTCCAATGACAATTGCGTGGTCATGCTACGCTGTACCCAAATGTCATTTTTATCATCTTGTTTGTACAAATAGAGCTTTCTTTTGGTGGTAATTATTCACTACTCCGTTTTAAATTTTTTGCAATATAAGCGAAAAAAGAGTGGAAATTTGGAAAAAAAACAATATTTTCTTCTTTCTATTTTAAAAGAAATCCAATAAAATCGAATTTTGTCACAAATTTAAGCCAAAATGTATTCTGCTACATGTTTTTGGTAAAAAAACCATTCTGTTAAGTGTATAATAATTGGTTTGTGTGATCACGGACATATATACGCAAATGATCATGTACAGATGTGCTCAGGTGATCACGGACATGTGTGCAGCCAATCATTGGGACATGTGATTTTACTGGGACATATGTGGGGGACTGGTGTTTTGGGGACATTGTGTGGGGTGGGGACATGTGTGTTTACACTGTGTGGTGACACTAGACTGGTGATCAGTGAGTAAAAAGCTGTAAAAAAAACAGTTCATACTCACTGATCACCAGCTGGCTGCAGCGATCCGCTCTCCTCTCCTCACCGACAACTACTGTGCGAGGAGAGCCGATTGCCTAGCAACTGGCTCTGTGTTTACATCCCATGATGGCTGTAATTGGACACGGCTGTCATGTGATCAGGAGGGCCAATCACAGAGCCCTCCTGCCAATCAGAGATGAGCCGTGTCCGGGTGACACAAGTGCATCAGGATCACGCCGCTGCGCGGGCACATGCCCGCGCGGTCCCCCTTCTTCTGAGGGACATTCCTGAACATCCACTCAGAAGGAGAGAGTGCCCAGCTGGCCTTTATATACATTGGCCAGGTGGGAAGTGGCTAAATACTAGAAGAATAAAAGCAAACAAAGTTTATGGGAGAATCTGGTCAAAGTTGGTTGACATGTCTGCTGCTGGCTGATCATGTAGTGACCTAGAAGTTCTAAATATTCTAGGCTTCCTCCAGTTGGATTTAGATCTGGCTCTATTAGTCAGCTCCCTCAGTGTTAATTGTCAGCTTTATCAGCCTTCACATGTGTATCCCAGTCTAGGCATCTTTTCCTGTCCAACAATTCTTCAAGGGATTAGCTAGAATCGGAGATCGGAGTAAGCGGAGGTTTTCCAAATGGGGTCTCCCTCTTGTTCACAACTCCCCCTTGGGAATTGGAGCGGAGTGTTCTAGGGGTGTCTACATTAAAGGCCTCTCTGTCAAGTTTTTTCCTGGCCATCACGTCGGCATAAAAAGCTTTCGAGATTGATTCACTGGTCATGGAGAGCTTTTGTTACGTTCTTTCCAGTTTGAGTGGTGCTGTTACCTATGCTTGACTCAATTCCCAAGGGTGCATGAGTCTTTCATGGGAGCCAAGAAATTGTTCTGCCAACCTTTAGAGCTTTAACTTGCATCCTTTAGACGGGGGAGAGGGCCCGCTGTGGCTTAGTTGGTTAGTTAGAGAGGGAATCCTGAGTTGACTCCCAGCAGTGCCTTCCTTTAGTTCTAGGAATCCCTCAGATATTGTGAAGTTATATCTATAAAGCTACAACTTTCTTCAGACTTTTGAACACCTGTTCATTCTTTTGCTGGAAAGGAAAGAGAAGCGGGCCTCATCTAAGATGATTGTGGTACAGATTGCCTAGGCCATCCAACAGGCTCACACAGCCAGGGGCTTGGCTCCTTTGTAGGTAGTGTCTGCTCACTCAACCAGGAGTGGGTCTACACCTGGGGAAGCTTCACAGCATGCGGTTCCAAAGTAGACTGTAGGGCGACCTTGTGGCCCTCAATCAATACGTTTATGTCATGGTTATGCAGTGATCTTCCTGTGTTTGCTTACCTCCCCTCATGTGTTCAGACTAAGAGGCCAGCCACTTCCACCTGGTGGTTTTTATAACCCCTCCTCTAAGCATGGCTCCACCCCAGGCCCTATCAGGGAACCCTATATTAACCTGTGCACTGCAAGCCATCAGTGCTGATCAACCATTGTATATTCATTGTGTATTTGGCTTCCTGGTTCCTGCTTGCCGTGTGCTCTTCGTTTGTCTCTGTTACCGACCTTTGCATGTTCTCAATGATTCCTGTCTGCTTGTGACCTTGACCTTTTGGCATGTCCCTGACTGCCTGTGACCCTGAACCTTTGGTGTGTACTCTGTTCCTGTCTGCTAGTTGCCCTGACCTCTGCCTTATCCCCTTACTATTCTTGTTCCAGCCTGCTGCTTCCTTCTCCTGTAGTCTACTGTGAGTGTGAGCTGTGAGACCTTAGGGGCTGCGACCTGGAGCCAGACTGCAGCCAAGTCCATCCTCACCACTGGAGGCTCTGGTGAACACCTGCTGGCTCTTAGACTCCACGCCCTGGGGAATCTATGCTCTAGAGATCTGTGTTAGTGATCCAGTAGACCTGTGTCCTGAATCTCCCTGGGTATAATCCGCAGCAGTCACTCCTAAGGTCCACTACCTAGCGGTGCACTTCCGACTCCTACGGAGTGCATCTGTCACCTGGTCTCAGGTGACCTGACAGTTTACTATTGTGTAGAGTCTGCTTCCTTATCCTCTGTTGACGGTACAAATTAAGGCCTGTGGGCGGGCACTGCCCGCCCATACATATTCTGCTATGGAGTCGGTCAGGAAAAACTGACAATTTCCTAACAAATGCATACTGTAATTTTCCTTTCCTGATGGACTCCATGGCAGCAGGAGCCCCCCCCCCCCAGTGTCTTGAGGAGGCTAGTTATGGAACGCAGCCTCTGGCTCAGAGAAAAGATTTATGGGAGTGGGGTTCTATAGGGGAGGAGCGGAGGTGTTATTAACCCATACGTATGCTGCCATGGAGTCCATCGGGAAAGGAAAATTATGGTAAGTATTTGAAAGGAAATTTTCCTTTTTCCTTTGGTGGTATTTAATCACCACTTTATTTTTTATTTTTTGTGCTATAAATGAAAAAATACCGATCATTTTGTAAAAAAATAAATAAATAAATAAAAACATTTCTTTATCTCTGTTATAATATTTTGCAAATTAGTAATTTTTCTTCATAAATTTTGGCCAAAATTTATACTGCTACATATCTTCGGTAAAAAATAACCCAAATGAGTGTAAATTATTTGATCTTTGTGAAAGTTATAGAGTTTACAAGCTATGGTGCCAATCATGAAAATTGATCACACCTGATGTACTGACGGCCTATCCAATTTCTTGAGGCACTAACAAGCTAGGAAAGTACAAATACCCCCCAAATTACCCCTTTTTGGAAAGTAGACATTCCAAGGTATTTAGTAAGAGGCATTGTGAGTTTTTTGCAGATTTTTTTTTTTTCACAGAATTGTCAGGTTATTTCTCTTACACAGCATATGCATACCACACATTAAACCCCAAAACACATTCTACTACTCCTCCTGAGTATGGGGATACCACTGTCAGGGCTGGCTTAGCCCTTCCTCCTCTAGTGTGGCCGCTCAGCTGTCGGCTAATTGCCAGCTCTCTTCTCTTTCCACAGTTACCAGCTGTTCCCGATGATGCTCGTCTGACCTGCCTATTTAAAGCCTTCCAGCTCACTCTTTCCTTTGCCTTCCTTTGGTCACATCACTAGAAACCATCTCCTGCTGTTTGTTTCAAGACTGGCCTGCTGACATCCCTCCTGGCTTCTATCCTGCTTGCAGTTGCTCTCCTTGGATCCCTGACGTCTGGACTGGCTGATTACCCGTTCTGGTTTATGAACTTTGGACTGGCTGACTACCTGATCTGGCTACTGGACTCTGGCTATGCTTGATTACGCTTTTTTCTATTTACCTTTTTATTTTTATTAATAAACAAGTGTGATTTGATTGTACTTCTGTCTGTCTGTTTCATGGTTCCTGACAACCACGTGTCAGACTTTTTCACAGCCTAGCCATATACAGAGGCCCAACATGCAGGGAGACTACCTCTTACACTTTTGAAGGCCCTGGAGCACCAGGACAATGGAAAAGTCCCCAAAAAATTACCCAATTTTGGAAAGTAAACACCCAAACGTATATTCTATGAGGCATAATGAGTCTTTTGAACATGTCATCTTTCCCACAAGTTTTTATAAGATATAGCATGTAGATAGCAAAAATTACGCCCCAAAATATATTCTGCTACTCCTCCTTAGTATAGCAATACCAAATGTGTGAGATTTTTATACAGCCTGGTCAACATGCAGGGAGCACCATCAGAAGTTCTAGGGACATAAATTTCAAATCTAATTTGACTACCTATTACACTTTTTCCGAGATGCTTATGGGCACTGTAGTGGCATTGATGTGGCACCAATGAGCATGGATGTGGCACCAATGAGCATGGATGTGGCACCGATGAGCACTGATGTGGCACGGATGAGCACTGATGTGGCACGGATGTGGCACGGATGAGCACGGATGTGGTACGGATGAGCACTGATGTAGCATGGATGTGGCATGGGTGATCACTGATGTGGCATGGATGAGCCATGGATGGGGATGGGTGAGCATGAATGAGCCATGGATGAGCTGATACCCCTGGAAAGTGGAAATCACTAAAGTAAACACTGCTACTCTGGTGATCTCCAGTTGCTTCTGGGTCCTGTGCTGAGTGGCTGGTCTGTTGCATTCTGAACAGAGGTCGGCTGCTCACGAGTGGCATTCGGAGAATGCTTTGCATTCCCTGAATAAATGCAAAGCATTCTCTGATTAGACGAGGTGGAGAGGCAGGACGATGATGTCACAAAACATAGAAGGGTAAGGCAAAAATTCTTTAAGCTGCCTGTTACAAAGCCATATGATTCCAGGGTCTTAATAGAAGAAGACTGGGGGACTTTCTTTTACAGTGTAGGAAAAAAGTTATGAGCAGTCAATGTTTTTTAATTCAAAAGCATGAGGGGCACAGGTTGAATTTCTAAGATCATTTGCCCTGGGGGATTTTTCATAACACAAACTTCCAACTAACCCTTCTGAAGGGGACTAGATTTTTATAATGAATTTTGGGGACACCCTAATAACCATGTTCATTTTTAATTACACCCAAAAACCCACACACCCTAAATGTATCAATATTTAAACAGTATAAACAATATAAAAAGTTAACAATACCCATAATGGTATTGCCTGGCATTACAGTTAAAGTCTAAACAGAATGACAACATGTGAGTATGACTGGGATTTTAAAAGACCTAGGGCATCCTGGCATACAATCTAGAAATCAGTTCTTTGGAAGCAAGAACAGTGACAGTGGCATAAAGGGGAAGGATTAGACAGAACCTGTGCCTAATAATTGTATACACTTGCCAAAGTCATTGTATTCACAAAATACTGCTAATTGTGGGGAAGGAAAAAATGCCCCAACATAAGTGTGAGGAAAAAATGCCTCTGCATTAGTATTAGTGGGAGGAATGTGGGACTGGGAATCAATGTCAGTGGGAGGAAAAATGCTGCTTTGTCAGTGGGAGGAAGAAAGACCAATGTTTTAGTGTTCGTAGGAGGAAATGTATCAATGGGAGGAAATAAAACCACTGCAACACTGGCTTCACTGGAAGGTATAAATGCCACTGCATTCTTGTTAGTAGAAAGAAAAAAAAATGCAGTACAAAGGGGAGGGTAGTTAATGGTGGGGACAGGCTGTACAAAGGGGCAGAGGATGGTGGGGACAGGCAATATTTGGTGTAGTAGTTGATTGTGAGGACAGGCAGTACATAGAGGGCAGTTGATATTGAAGAATTGACAGTACGGAGGAGGAGGCAGTAAACATAGGTTCAAGGCTCAGTAGCTACCCCCCAAATTGTCAGATTTCCCCCCCTATTGCTGTCTCCAGTTATGCCCCTGCACTGTCCAAAGTCTTGAACTTGGGACTTCCTTGCAGTTGGTATTAGATCTGGAGTTGGGTTGCTCAGCAGTCAGGAGAAGCCCTCTCCTTCCCTGATTCTTGTGGGTCCAGGCCCAACACGTCTAGCTTCTATCGCTATCTACTCTCCTGAGCTGTGCTGTCCAATCAAGTGGCACAAAGAAAGGGAGAGAGGGATCCAATGTCTCAGCCACTATGCTCCTAAATTTTAAAGAGGCCACCAGCTATAACTGCATGCAGGGACATGGGCAGCCTCCTTATATCAGGAACTGTCCCCAGAAACCCTACCCTGTTAAAGCTTGGGAAATGGTGGATTGGCAAGTTCGGAATCTGGTCCCTTGGAAAGAGGAGGGCAGGGGATCTGCTCCCATGTTTCTGTACTGCAGGCAGATGGCAGCTGAAGGCTGGGCGACGTACTTATACGTTGGGGATGTTCTTCTAGGTTTTGGGTGCACATGCATGCATCCCATGCCGACCTGGACAGCACTGGACAGCACGAGTTTTGTAGCCGATTTTGACCAATGATTTTGGCTGAAGTCAGTTCTTCAGCTGTGGCGAATTACACACAGAGTTCTGTGTTTACAAAAACACAGAACTCTGTGTACTGTGAATATCAATCTGCCTGTTTCTTGCAGGGAGAAAAAACTGAGAGATAGTTTAAGTAAAAGCAGCACACATTACACATTGTTACAATGCACTAATCCCAACACACATGTTTCTGTAGAAATGGCTGTGCACATAAACGGGTCTTGTAGCAACCAACAGCTGGAACCGTGTCTAGTCAAGGATAACAGATGTCTCCAGCACACCAAGGATCTCCAGAGTAGGCCCAAAGCTTTAATCAGTGATCACATCGTTACAGCAGATTGAAACATTTTGGAGCAACGCAGGACCCCTTTATCAGGCATGTGACATGCCTAATGAAAGGGTCCTGCGTGGCACCTAAACGTTGCAATCTGCTTTAATGATGTGATCACTCAGTGGTGTCGCTAGGGGCTGGCTTTTGGGACTATAGCCCCGAATCTTGGGCCCATAGCCCAAGTCTCTGCAGGGGTTCCTGTGGACCCTGATGTAAGGGGGGCTCTCTGGGGAACCTGATGAAAGGGGGTGCTCTCTGGGGACCCTGATGTAAGTGGGGGTCTCTCTGGGGAAATATACACACACATACGTATATTACTGTATATACATGTGTATGCCCACCCAAGCATATGACTTTCTTTACTATGCTGCTATGGGCTCTAGCCTCAGATTTTTTGTAGACCTAGCAATGCCCCTGTGATCACTGATTAAAGCTATGGACCTACTCTGGAGATCCTTGGTGTGCTGGACACATCTGTTTCCATTACACATTGTTAGGCTCCAGTGATGTAAGTAACTGAGTTACAATAAACAGAGTTACGTAACGCACTTACTTTAGAGGGTAACGAGTAATCTAACTGATTACTCTTCCCCTCATGGTAACTCAGTTCCCATTACTTGGGCAGAGTTACCTCTACTACATCTACCGCCCAGGAGGCCCCGTCGTGGCCGCACTGCCTGGCTGTTCGTTCCGCCCTGGGGAGGGGGGCTTTTGCCCACTGAGCTGAGAAGAGGCTGAGACTCAGAGAGACTGTCTGGACCGCCCCCTTCCCGCCCCGCCTATCCAGAGAGAGAATGTTGGGAGGTGGGGCAGACACTGAAAAATTAAGTCAGCTGACCAGCTGACACCAATTGAGTAAAGGGGAGGGTCTCTCTCTCTCTCCCCATGAGGAAAGACATTCCTGGAGGCATTCAAGTAAGTGACTGATGATTCGAATTGTAGTGCAATGGATCCATACCAAGTTCTCCACCACCTCTGCTTCTTACTGATCCCATCCCTACCCACCCACCATCACTTCTACAACAGAGGTGACGGGGGGGGGGGGGTAGGGTAGGTATGAGATCAGTGTTGGTGGGGGATGGGATCAGTAAGAGGCAGAGGTGGTGGTGGTGGGAGAGGATGGCACCACCACCATTGCCCCCCCCCCCCAAGTACTACGCTGCCTGCCATCCCCCCAGTACACACGACCGCTGCCACCCCCCCAAGTACACCACCACCACTGCCACCTTACCAAGTACCACCACTGTCACCCCCCAAGCCCCAAGTACACCCCCTCAAGTACCAGCGCTGCCACCTCCCTCAACATTTGGGTTCAAATAAATACCAAATGTTCTAAAATACTGTATATAGTGTTTTTATTCTTCAATCAGTTAATATAAACATCTTTGATATTAACCACTTCGCATCCAGGCCAATTCTGACATTTCTCTCCTACATGTAAAATTCATAATTTTTTTTTGCTAGAAAATTACATAGAACCCCCAAACATTATAAATGTTTTTTTTAGCAAAGACCCTAGAGAATACAATGGCAGTTGTTGCAACTTTTTATCTTGCACGGTATTTGCGAAGCAATTTTTCGAACGCGTTTTTTTCAGAAAAAAGTTTCATGCTTAAAAAATAAAAAAACAGTAAAGTTAGCCCAATTTATTTGGAATGGCGCCAAACTTTGGTATTTAGAAATCCCCATAGGCGACGCTTAAATTTTTTTTACTGGTTACATGTTTCGCGTTACAGAGGAGGTCTAGTGCTAGAATTATTGCTCTCGCTCTAACGTTCGCGTTGATACATCACATGTGTGGTTTGCACACTGTTTTCATATGTGGGCGGGACTTGCATATGCGTTCGCTTCTTCGTACGAGCTCACGGGGACAAGGGCGCTTACATTTTTTATTTTTTATTTTTATTGTTAATTTTACTTTTATTTTTTTAGTTTGACACTTAAAAAAAATAAATAAATAATTGATTACTTTTATTCCTGTTACAAGGAATGTAAACATCCCTTGTAATAGAAATATGGCACGATCGGACCTATTTACAGTGAGATATGGGGTCAATAAGACCCCATATCTCACCTCTAGGCTGGGAAGCCTAAAATAAAAAAACGATCCTATCTTCCTAGCCAAATCGGCACCGTTATTTTGAATGCAGAAGCCGGACGTGACCTCATAACATCGCGCCCGGCCTCCGAATGATCATAGAGACTCCGGAGACGATCTGGTCCGCCGGAAATCTCTATGGTATTATCCGGGGGCCGGCGGATCCTGTGACCGACTCACCGATGGAAGCGATGAGTCGGTAGAAGCACCGGAGGGCGGCGAGAGGGAGGACGTCCCCTCCCGCCTCCGGTAAAAACGATCAAGCGGCGAAACAGCCGCTATGATCGTTCATATGGTGCAGGGAATCGCCGGCTGAAAACGCCTATATCTGAATGATGTCTGTGGCCTCAGGCATCATTCCGATATACCCCCAGAAAGTCAAGGACGTCCCTGGACGTACCTTGGGCGGGAATTGGTTAAAGATGTTATAGAATGTAATTGCATTATAGAATATTAAAAAAAAAAGTCAGCTACTTTGCCGAGTAACTAATTACTTTTCCAATATAGTAACCGAGTTACTAACGCAATTACTTTTTGGGAGAAGTAATTTGTAACTTACTTTTTTAAAGTAAGATGACCAACACTGTTAGACACACAGTTAACCCTTCAATTGCCCCTTGATGTTAACCCCTTCCCAGCCAGTGTCGGTGTACGATATTATCTCTGATCTCTGTATATTAGCGCCACTATTGATGTCAGTATCAGTTTGTGTACCTCCCAGCGAGAGTCTGTTAGTGCCAGAATGCCCGCCACCTTATCACAGTCCCACTGATTACTGCCATTACAGTATAGCGTCTATAGCTGCGTAAATTCCAGTATACAGTATATAGTTTCATAGTAGGTAAGGTCGAATAAAGACAATAGTTTATCTAGTTCAACGTATGTAGGTGTGTATGTGTGTGTGTGTGTGTCAAGGTCAATAATCATTTCTCATATCCCTGTATGTTGTGTTCACTAAGATGCACATCCAAGAGTCTCTATAAAAATATCAATACTCCCCGCTGACACCACCAATTGTGTAATAGAGTTCCACATCCTTATTACCCTGACCGTGAAAATATATATACCATAGTTCGTAGAAGCTATAACTTTTTTACAGACCAATTAAGATATACTGATTGGGATTTTACTTTTTACAATATAAGTGGGGAAATTTTTTTTTTTTAATTTTATATTTTTTACTTTCTTATAAAACCTATCCAATAAAAAAAAATAAAAAAAATCAACTTTCTTCATAAATTTAGGTCAAAATGTATTCTACTACATGTCTTTAATAAAAATAAAATCCCAATAAGTGTATATTAATTGGTTTGTGCAAAGGTTGATAAAATACCACCAAAAGAAAGCTCTATTTGTGTGATAAAAAATTATAAATTTTTTTACAGTGTTGCATGACTAAGCAATTGCCAATTAAAGTAGCCTAGTGCTGAAGAGCAAAAATTGCCCTGGTCATGAAGGGGGTAAACACTTCCAGAGGTCAGGTGGTTAAAGTTGGTCATGGATATGATATGTTGTCTTCTCTGGCTATTTGAGGAAGACTTGGCATCAGTCTCATGTCTGTTGACAGCAACTGGCACCTCTAGCTGACAAATGTCCGAAAACCTTGTCAATGTCTGTTGTTTTCCTATGATATAAGTGGTGTCAGAGCTGTCTGCCCACTCCTCTCTTTTTGGATGATCTAAACTTGTTATAAAAAAACAAAACAAAAATAAAATAAAAAAATTGGTACACAAATCAAAAGAAGATGGTCAAACCTTTGATTTTGATGGCCTTTATTCCTAATAATACATTTCTTGTAACATGTGCAAACAGTTTCATTAATTCAGTATATATCCTTGCATAAGAAGAATGCTGCTTCTTGTGTTCATCACCTGAATTACAGGTAGTGTGTGTTTATAAAATATGTAAGTTATGTAAGTAACATTTGGCCGACCGACCTTGTTTTCGCAGAGAGTGCCTTCTCCTTCACGCGCCTAGCGCATAATTACAGGGATCAACGTGCAGAGCACACAGTTCCTGGGATTTACATGCTGGAGACGGTCACATTTCTTGTTAAAGAAACTGCGCTGCAGATCTAGCAGATTTGTTTCTCTAATAGATCTTGAGGGAACATCAATATTTTAACTTTTTTCAGAGCTTTTCATCTTTTTTGTGGCTCACAAAGTTGTCAAGAGTGAATTAAGATTTTAACAGCCATCTAAGGAGTAGTGTTAAAGATCATTTCTCAAATGAGATGTCGCAATCCTGTGTATTGATAAAAGAACTGACACGTCATGATATTTATTTTCACTTCGTACTATGGAGCTGAAACAAAGCATTTGCTTGGGAAATTGAAACCAAGTGAATGGAAACCCATACAGAGGAAATACAAAGGATGTCATTACCTCTGCATCTAAAAACAAACAAATATTAAAATCAGAAATTCGGAATCCACAATTTTTTTTAACATGATTGCTCTTGATCACTAAGACAGCCAAGGAAGTCATTCTGTGCATACTTGCATATTATGGCAAAAGCCAATCCAGCACCCAGAGGTTTAATAACACTTGAAGTAGTTTCATTAAACATAAAATTGATACTTTAATATACTGGTTCAAACTTTGTGTATGTGAGGGAAGTGGCAAAGAGTCTCTAGTGAGTGTGTTTGGGAATTCCTTTGCTAAATTACAAAAATGGGGGTACCAGATTACTCTGGGCTGCTGTTGGAAATCACGGGGCCCCATACAGCCTGTATCAAATGATATTTTCGCTAAAATGCCATGGCTGTGATCAGGGCTGCCATCAGGGGGGTACAGCTGTCACAACTGTAAGGGGCCCCGGGGCCTGCCCGAGCCAGAAGAAGGCAGGACGGACGAAGGGGATTTTACATCAAGCTCTTTACTGCCACCTCTGGCTACTATGTGCATGCGCACCCCTCATGTGACAGTGAACTGACTGTACTATGCTTCTCAGCAACATGTCAGCTTTGTAAAAACGAGCTGGGACCAAGTAGGAAGTTACAAGTATAGGCTGTGAAGGAAAGGGATGGGGGCTGTTTGTGTACAGGGAGGGGCCAGATGCTTGTGTGTGTGTGTATAGATCTGTGTATGTGGGGTTGCCATATATACAGGTGTGGGGGGGGGGGCGCTGACATATATACAAGTGTGTGGGGGCACTGACATACATACAGGTGTGTGTGGGGGGGGGGGGGCGCTGACATATATATATACAGGTGTGTGCATGGGGGGCTGAAATATATACAGGAGTGTGTGGGGGTCTGACATATATACAGGTTTGGGTGGGGTGTGGACAAATATACAGGTGTGTGGGGGGCTGACAAATATACAGGTTTGGGGGGCTGACATATATACAGCATTGAGGGGGGGCTGAGTGCGTACAGGTGAGGTGGCCGGTGTGTGTATTCAGTAGGATGGCCCATAGGCAAGCCCTGGGAAATGTTGATGATCAGCCGGGGGGGGGGGGGGGGCGGGGTTCCAGGCCTAAAGCTGTGTAAGGGGCCCAAAAATTTCTGATGGCTGCCCAGGCTGTGATGCTATGCGTCGCAGCCATGGCAGAAATTATAACACCATCGAACAAGACCCATTCAAGTGAGCAGCACTGCTCTGCAAGCGCTCCACAACCGTGTGCTTTGCTGGCTGCTTTTCAGAGAGAAAAGCATATACAGTGGAACCTCGGACTACGAGTTACGTGGTTTACAAGCGTTTCACAACACAAGCTATTTTTAAAATCCTGACTCGATTTGTGAGCGTTATCTTGCAAGACAGCAGGATTCAAGCCGCTGAGGTGTGCAGTACCCCATTTGGCCAGAGGTTTGGGGACATGCCGTTGATGCTTGGAGACACGCGGAGTGTCTCTGGCGCCCCCGCACCTCTGGCTACATGCGGTACTGCATACACTGGCGCCCCCGCATCTCTGGCCACATACAGTACTGCACAGAGCAGCAGTGGCTGTGGAACGGATTATCTGAGTTTCCATTATTTCCTATGGGGAAACTCGCTTTCATATGCGAGTGCTTTGGATTACAAGCATGCTTCTGGAACAAATTATGCTCGTAATCTAAGGTATTACCGTATAAACAAGTCCTTAATTTTTTTTTATTACTTTTTAGCATTTTATCATTTTAATTGGGGGGGTGTAGCGAAATATCAGGGGTCTAAACAGACTCCTAATGTCTCACATTTGAGACAGGGAAAGTGACATAGATTAATCAGTCCCTTTCTCTGCAGCCTCAGTTGCACTGCACAGTGAATGAATGGGAAGTGCTCTGGAGCGTCCTGTTCATTCACAAATGGAAGCACAGTAAACACAGTTTATTATACTTCAGTGATGAATGGACACAGGAGTGATCAGTACTGATCACTCACTGTGTGCATTCGGGAAAGGAAGGGACCAGTAAATATGACTAAATAACTGGTCCTCTCCCCACTCTCCATCCTGAAACCAAGCCCCCTGTGCTCCCACAGCAGATGCCCCTACCTGAAAGCAGTTTGACAACGTTGGTTGTCGGTGTGAGCCAGTGGAACGTACACCATCCACGGAGGTGGACGCGGAGGTGACTCCACACATCACTCTTTGAGAAGCCAGCAGCCCCAGTGCCGGGACAGGCCCTTTTAAATGTAAGCAGCCATTTGGCTACATGTTTAATACCTGATTTTATTATTAAAACATTATTACGCTATGGATGTTTCTCGCTCTCTTTGTAAATCCTGCCTTTACCCATGAGGAGGAAAGTTCCTACAATCTCCATTTCAATATACACGAGCAGGCACTATCTTGCAAAAGAGTTGTTTGACTATCTTTTTTAAGAAAGAAGTCAAATTGGTCTGGTAAGCAGATCACTTATCCATTCACTTTTGAGTGTTGATTTTTCCTGAGTTTTGGTGAAGGATCTTTTGTTGTAAGACATCATCATATTTGTAAGGTTTGTGTGTGTTTTTTTGTGGACTTTTATGAATTTTTTTTCACTGATGTGTTTTTAGGATTTTGTTGCAACTATGTTGGGACTTTATTGATTCTAACAATTTTTTGTCCAGGCGGACAATCTGAAACAACACTTTTATTTGTGATTTCATACATGATTTTTCAATTTACTATTTTTGATGGGATCACTAATTAGTCAATGATTATCATTAACCACAGCACCCCCTATACCTACTTTTTCACATGTCGATAGGAGGACACCACTCTTTCAGGGGAGCAGCAGTTGTATTTATTTTTAATTGTTTATCAGTTTTTTCTAGCTTGGCGTGGAGTTTTACTTCAATTCACATTTTTCTTATAGCCCTTGCCAGTGATGGTGCCAAGGTTCGTCATCACTGGCCTAGGCCATCTTTATGTAGAGCAACAATTCTTTTTTTCAGATCCTCAGAGTTCTTTACCATGAGGTGCCATGTAAGCACTTGCCGCCCGCCCTATAACAGAAACATGGCAGCAAATTGGTTTCAAAATCCTGACCGAATGTCACATGACGTGATCAGGATTTTGAGCCGATGCGTGCCCCCGGGGGCACGCATCGTGGCGATCGTTGTTGCGTGGTGTCAGTCTGACACCCCGCAACTACGATCTCGGTAAAGAGCCTCCGACAGAGACTCTTTACCACGTGATCAGCCGTTTCCAATCACGGCTGATCACAGTGTAAATAGGAAGAACCGATGATCGCGAGTAGAGGAGAGCCGATCGGCTGCTCCTCTGACGGGGGGGGGGCTGTGATTATCGATCAGTGCCCATCCATGCCCATCTGTGCCACCTATCCATGCCCATCTGTACTGCCTATCCATGCCCATCTGTACCGCCTATCCATGCCCATCCATGCCGCCTATCTATGCCAATCCGTGCCAGCTATCAGTGCCAATTATCAGTGCCCATCGGTGTCGCCCATCAGTGCCACCCATCAGTGCCGCCTATCAGTGCCACATATCAGTGTCCATCAATGCCACCTCATCAGTGCCACCTCATCGGTGACCATCAGTGCCGCCTTATCAGTGCCCATCAGTGAAGGAGAAAACTTACTTATTTACAAAATTTTGAAACTGAAACAAAAAAAACATATATTTTTTCAAAATTTTCAGTATTTTTTTATTTGTTTAGCAAAAAATAAACACCGTAGAGGTGATCAAATACCACCAAAAGAAAGCTCTATTTGTGGGAAAAAAATTATAAAAATTTAATTTGGGTACAGTGTAGCATGACTGCGCAATTGTTATTCAAAGTGCGACAGCGCTGAAAGCTCAAAATTGGTCTGCTCAGGAAGGTGTTTAAGTGCCCAGTATTGAAGTGGTTAACTTCCAGTGACCAGTATGAGAGAGAGTGATAACACCACATTTAACACACCTGCCCCCATTCACACCTGAGACCTTGTAATGCTAATGAGTCACATGACATTGAGGAGGGAAAATGGCTAACTGTCAAGGTACATACTCAAAACCCGTGTTAGTTCTTAAAACAAATATGCCTTTGTACATTATCTGTTGAAAGATGCAGTGAGCTCAGAGTCATTGTTTGTCTTAATAGGCCACAGCCACATTTGAAAAAATATCACATGTTCTAAAGAACATACTGTATGTTGGTTGGTGGCTTTTTTCCACAAGATGTTATATACATTTTTTTTTAAGTATTAAGGTGTGTGTACAACATCCATCAGATGAGGTGGGTGGGTGATTGCTCAGTAAGTGCCAATCTCATGGTCATCAAACTTTTTGGTTGGCTGATTTATCACTGGCAACAGCAAGATGTTAAAAGGTTTTTAAAAGAAAACTATAAATAAAGCTTTAATTCATATATACTGTGTGTGTGTGTGTGTGTGTGTATATATATATATATATATATATATATATATATATATATATATATATATATATATTTACTTACTGCTTATATCTGTTTTTTATAGGAAAAATCAAGTGGGATTGCTGCACAAAAATAATTTTTTATGAAAAATTGTCAAAAAAGACATCAACAAGATAAGGCAGCCTTGGTGACAGTTTTGAGCTAATACAGATCACGCTCTTCTTCAAAACCTCATGCCTATAAATGACCACATACATGGTGGAATATATAGCTCATCGTCAATCAATTTAGAAAGTCAAACAATCTGGATTCCATAGTGCATTGAGAAATATTTGCCCTCGCTGCCCAAGATGCTGATACCGTTCTTGTTGAATGAGCATTCACTTGAGCCGAAGGCTCCAAGTTATTCACCCTGTATGGTTTTTGTATTCATTTTGACAACCCAAGAGGCCCAGGTTCTGGGGGAAGCCTCTCTTCCTCTATTCTTGCCCCATGGGATGATGAGAAGTCTGTCGGAGTTCCTAAAACTCACTGTGGATTCCAGGTAGGCTGTCAGGTCACCTTGAGGCGAGGTGACAGATGCACACCGTAGGGATCAGGCGTGCACCGCAAGGTTGTGGACCCTACGGCTGACTGCTGCAGATGGGGGACAGATCCCACTGGGGTTAGAGCGTAAGATTCCCTGGGGCGCGGAGTCTAAGAGCCAGCAGGTGTTCACCAGCGCCTCTAGTGGTGAGGGTGGACTTGGCTGCAACTGGCTCCAGGTCGCGACCCCCAGGGTCCCTCAGCTCACACCCACAGTAGGCAACAGGAGGATAGGGATGGTGAGGGACAAAGCCAAGGTCGGGGCCACAAGCAGACAAGAATAGTCGGGACACGCCAAAAGGTCAGGATCACAGGCAAACAGGGATAGTCAAAGACACGCCAAAGTCGGTAACGGAAAACAGTAGAAGAGCACACGGCAGGAAACAGGAAGCTAACACACAAAGGATACACAATGGTTGATCAGCCCTGATGGCCTGCAGTGCACAGGTTAATATAGGGCTCCCTGATAGGGCCTGGGGTGGAGCCATGCTTAGAGGAGAGGTTATAAAAACCACCAGGTGGAAGTGGCTGACCTCCTCTTAGTCTGAACACATGAGGGGAGGTAAGCAAACACAGAAAGATCACTGCATAACCATGACAGTACCCTCCCTCTTACGAGACCTCCCCCTCCCCCGCCTGGGTCCAGGCTTAAAGGGAAACTCCAGATGGAACCTCCTTAACAGACAGGGAGCAAAGACCTCAGATGCAGTGATCCAAGACCTCTCCTCAGGACCCAACCCTTTCCAAAGTACGAGGTACTGAAGAATGCCTTTACGGAGCCGGGAATCCAAAACTTGACAAACCTCGTATTTTAGATTATCCTCAGAGACCGAAACAGAGGTAGGGAGAGGACGAGAGGACTTGAGGACTAAAGGCTTTTTAGGAATGGGTAAGGGCATGACAAGATCAGGAGTCTGAGCAGGGTCCCCCACACCCTTAAAGATGAGCTGGGCATCCATACCAGGACCACCAGACTGGGCAGAGGTCAGTGGATCCCTGAGGTCAGGTTGGTTGGAAAGTGAAATGTCACAAGAGTCAAGCTGGATAGCTGCAACACAAACAGAATGCAGAGAATCCTGAGAAAAAGATTGAAAACCCCTCCTGGCCGAATGAGGTATTCTATCCAAAGGATGAATTGAGCCTCTTAAATGGGTTTGAACGGACATAGTAGCAGTAGGGTGAGGCCAGGTCACCGAAGGTGCTGAACAAGAAGCAGGAAGCTCATTGGGCATGGGCAGGACTGGCATAACTGGTGCAGAGGTCGACTGAATAGTATTGTCAGGTGTAGCGACCATCGCATCACAGGGCATAGCAACTGTGGAACTTGCAGACAAGTTAGCCTGGCTGTGCATCCAAGGGAGATTAGGAACAGACAAAGGTAAATGGTTATGTGAACTGGAGTGAATGATCGACTCAGGTTCATAGGTGGGCCCTTCATCCAGAGTACCATATGACCTAGAGAGTGCATCAGTCCGACTATTGCAGGACACATCCCAGAGATCGCTATATACAGTGGGAAGAGCAGAAGATACTGGGATGGTGGTAAAGTTTCTCCTTTGGGGTACCCTTGAGTAGGCAGGAAGAGGAACAGGAGGAACCCCAAGCAAGGATCTGTCCAGCAGACCAGTCAATGTGTGGAGAATGGAGCCGTAACCAAGGAAGACCTAATATGATAGGAGATGAAGCCTTAGGTAAGACAAGGAAGGATATCCACTCCTGGTGGAGCTTCCCTACTGACATCTTAACAGGAATAGTCTGAAAGCGGATAGGGCCCCCTGGGAGAACCGTTCCATCAATCTCCAAGACCGCCAATGGCATTGTAAGGGGCAAAAGGGTAAGTCTCATGGAGGATGCAGTTTCCCAATCCATGAAATTGGCAGGAGCTCCGGAATCCAGATGTGCTGAGACCGAACGAGAGGAAGCACCGACATGAAGCAATACAGAAAGGAGAAAACGAGAAGGTGAAGGTGATATTTCAGGGTCTAATACTCCACCTTCCAGATGTATTAGCCCTGAGCGTTTTTCCGGACGAAGAGAACAAGTGTCAAGGAAATGACCTTTGGCCCCACAATAGAGGCACAGGCCCAGAGTTCTGCGCCTAGCACGTTCTTTAGGAGATAATTTAGTCCAGCCCAACTGCATAGGTTCCTCAGCAGGCAGGGGGTGCTCCTCGGATCGAAGAGAAGGGACTGGGAGCTCAGGCTGCCTAAAGAACGGGGAGTGCTGGCATCTTTTTTCCAGGGCCCTCTCCTGAAAGCGAATATCGATCTGGTTACACAAGGTGATGACACTGTCCCGATCAGCAGGAAGGGATCTTCCTGCTAATTTATCCTTCACTCTATCAGAGAGGCCATGTAAAAAGGTTGCAACTAGGGCCTTATTATTCCAGCTCAATTCAGCTGTGAGGATACGGAACTGAAGAGCATACTGTCCCACAGACGCAGACTCTTGACGGAGACGTAAAAGAGCGCTAGCCGCTGAGGAGACACGACCCGGTTCCTGGAAGATATTCCAAAAAAGTTTCAAGAAATCAGACAGGCTAAAAACCACTGGATCATTCAGTTCCCACAGAGGGGCGGCCCAAGCTAACGCCTCGCCGGACAGGAGGGATATGATATGTGTGACTTTTGCCCGATCGGATAGGAAGTTTTGGGGCTGAAGTTCAAAATGAATTGTGCACTGGCTAAGGAACCCCCTGCAAGCCTTGGAGTCCCCAGAGAAACGGACCGGAGCTGGTAGTTGTAATGAATGTGTGGCTGCGACTGATGCGATAGGTGCAGCAGCAGATAGCGGTTGAGGTTGTTGAACCGGGGGTCCTAATGAGGCCTGAACCTGTTCAACACGCGATGCAAAATCATGAAGGAATCGCATCACCTGGGTCTGATGCGATTCTTGGGTCTCAAGTCTGCGAACTGAGCTCTGCAATGGATCATCTGCAGAAAGCGGCACGTCAGCCGGGTCCAGTCAGGTCACCTTGAGACGAGGTGACAGATGCACACCGTAGGGATCAGGAGTGCACCGCAAGGTTGTGGACCCTACGGCTGACTGCTGCAGACGGGGGACAGATCCCACTGGGGTAAGATTCCCTGGGGCGCGGAGTCTAAGAGCAAACAGGTGTTCACCAGCGCCTCTAGTGGTGAGGATGGACTTGGCTGCAACTGGCTCCAGGTCGCGACCCCCAGGGTCCCCCAGCTCACACCCACAGTAGGAAATAGGAGGATAGGGATGGTGAGGGACAAAGCCAAGGTCGGGGCCACAAGCAGACAAGAATAGTCGGGGACACGCCAAAAGGTCAGGATCACAGGCAAACAGGGATAGTCAAAGACATGCCAAAGTCGGTAACGGAAAACAGTAGAAGAGCACGCGGCAGGAAACAGGAAGCTAATACACAAAGGATACACAATGGTTGATCAGCCCTGATGGCCTGCAGTGCACAGGTTAATATAGGGCTCCCTGATAGGGCCTGGGGTGGAGCCATGCTTAGAGGAGAGGTTATAAAAACCACCAGGTGGAAGTGGCTGACCTCTTAGTCTGAACACATGAGGGGAGGTAAGCAAACACAGGAAGATCACTGCATAACCATGACATAGGCCCTGAGAACTTTGAAGAGCTCTAACTCATGACAGGAGCTTGATTCTGGGTCAGAGATGAATGGTAATGCCCATGGTTCTGATTTTTGCCGTAGAGGTGACCTTGGGCGTGAACCCTCTGAGAGTGTGAAGTTCTACTCTGTCTGGGGGAAAAGAAATGTGCTCATCTCCCACTCCCAGGGAGTGAAGCTCTGAAATCCTCCTGCCAGATGTGATGGCCAGGAGAAAGGGTATCTTCAGGGTTAGGTTCCTAATTGATATTTTATCTATTGGTGCAAATGGGTGAGTGGATACTACTTCCAGTATCAGGAGAAGATCCCATTTTGCAAAGGACGCCTGGCTGGAGGGCGCATCTTCAGAACACCTTTGAGAAATGTTAACACTAGAGGATCTTCAGCCCACCTTGTATTGGTTGCTGCTGAGATTGCCGATACTTGAACTTTAAGGAACTCTGGCTGAGGCCCAAATCGAAACCTGTTTGAAGAAAGCTCAAAATATCAACAGTAGTCAGAGAGACTGGATTAAAACCCTTTCCTGTGGCATAAGATAGGAACTTGTCCCAAACCTTAGCATATACTGCACTGGTTACTGGTTTCCGAGCTTTCAGCAAGGTGGATATAACTTCCTGGGAACATCCTAACAGCTCAAATCACCTTCTTTCAAACTCCATACTCGAAGATCCAGCTTTTGTGGATCTGGATGGATTAACCTGCCCTGGGTTAACAACTGCAGGAAGGGGGAATCTTGATAGGAGGATTCACACTGAGGTGCAAGGCTAGGTGAAACCAAGGTCTCTTCGGCCAGTAAGGTAATACTGCCAGAACTTGAATTGGCTCCCTTAGGAGTCTGAGGAGAAACTCCAATATGAGCAGATGAGGAGGAAAGGCGTAAGCCATCTTGAAGTTCCAAGGGCATGATAATGTGTCTACTCCCTCCGCTTGTGGGTGTGGCAGGTGAGAAAAAAAATCTCCTGAGTTGGAATTCTCCTGGGAAGCAAAGTGATCCACTTGTGGGGTCTGCATAGATGGGAAATCTGATCGAACACATGAGGGTGGAGTGGCCACTCATTGTTGTCCCCAAATCTCCTTGACAAGATGTCTGCCTCTGTGTTCATCTTTCCTGGGAGATATATTGCTCTGAGGTCCAACAAATTCCTTTCTGCCAAAATCATTATGGGTTCCACTTCCCTCAGAAGCATCCAGCTGTGGGAGCCCCCCTGTTTCTGAAGATGGCAAACTGCAGCTTTGTTGCCCAGGCACAGAAGCGCCCTCTGTCCCTTGATCTGTGGTGCAAATGGAGTTAGAGCTAGAAAAGCTGCTCTGATTTCCAATACATTGGATACTATCCCCCTGGTGGGAAAGGGCCATCTCCCCTTAATTCTGACTTTTCCGCAGTCGGCACCCCACCCCTGACCACTCACATCTGAAGTAATTGTGGTCCAAGAGTGGGAACCCAGATGATGAGGACAGGAGAGATTTTCCGGCCTGGTCCACCAGTGCAAGCTCCTGGACATCAGAGTTGACAACAGAATTGTCTGGGATAGATGTTGCTTTTTCCATTGTGCTAGAAAACCTGTCTGGAAGTGCGAATGATACCACATGACTAGGGTAGCCAGATACCTTACTGCCCCACCAATACATGCATGCACTTACTGTTGTACTAAATGAATACATGGACACCTGCTTGGATATAAATGGCCTTAATGGCCTTTATTAACAAAACCAATAAAAACTGTAAATTTTATTTTAAATATTTTTAACAATTTTCAGTCAATCATTCAAAATATTCCAGCTACAAAAGCCAAGTACTTGGCTGCTGGTTCCTGACGACCCCTTATTACTTTTGAGCCTGTGATCCCTTTTCGTTAGCATCTGTCCCCAGCTGCCAGCTCGCCTCGAGGATTCGCTTACTGACCCCAGACCCCCACAACTTATTAGCATTTAATCTGGACTGACACCAGACCAACCAGAAGGACTCCATACCTGGGATGGGTCCCAACATTTCCAAGTGCCTCATGTTTTTTATATATATATATATATATATATATGCCTGTCGTCAAGGATCCAACGCCACAGAACAAGTGTGAAACCTTATACTTGTGCCTGCCGCCATGCCAACAATGCCCTATATATACCATCCTCCAGCCCTAATGCCCAAAGGTCAATCCCAACCGGGTTCAAATGAACTCCATCACCTCTCAAGTACGTCCAAGTGTCCACCTCCAATTCCCAATGCCGGATAACAACACCTCCATTTCGGGCAAGGAACCTTCCCACTTTTGTTCACTTTTATCCTGGTTTTGTTCAGCTTCTAGCATGAACGCGCCCCCTCCAGGGCATGCGGGCCACTATATCGGACCATTCTATGGTCATGTCTGGAAATGCTGTGCGAAGCCTCAAAAAATCCCATTGAATGTCCTTGATGACCAGCCGCATGGGCCTGATCCCCAAACCATTGCCCCCAACATGGAGCACCAACATATCTGGGGGCCTGTCCAACCTGGAAAAACGATGGACCTCAGGGATTACCTTATGCCACATCATGCCATGCCATCTAACCATGCCTTCCTCCCTGGCCACTCTGAGCTGCCTACCATCTGGCCCGACATCCGCCCCTTCTCGCCCCCCAAAAAACATACCAATGTCCCAGTATCCATACGAGACATCGTGGGGGATCTGAAAAGACATAACACAAAATTTAAACCCAACTACTATCCCAAAACAACAGCAAACAAAACATACATGAGATAAGATAAGAATCACAGTAAATGTGGCCTCACATACAATTTATACCTAGTTGATTCCCATCTACCAATCCTCTTTATGACTTCCATCGGAAGTCCCCACCGAGCCGCTTCTGTAGCCGCCCCAATCCTGGAAGAGTGGGCTGCATATTCGCCCGGAGGGAGACCAGCCTCCTTTAAACATTTTCGAAAAACTGCCGAGAACTGAAATCTAGATAAGCACGATCCATCCCGGTGAACCAACAACGATCCTTCCCCTGGCACGCGAATCGCCATAAACTGCCGCATAACCTCAACCGGACAAAACTGGCTGTCCAACCCCTTGAACAATTCCACCCCGACTCCTTTTCCTTCCTGATCCATTTTTGACTTCCTGATCCAGATTCTTACCTTCCCATCCGAACACTGCACATCTTCAATACGCAATCCACCTGCTACCCGCCTTGGTGGCGAAACCAGCTCACTGATTCTGAAGACCCTGAAAAACGCCAGCATAAATGCCGCCCGAAACAGTATTTGCTCAAAAACTGATGAGCACACCTTCCCCAAGACTGACAAAATCAACCCCAACACCGCAAAAGACACAGGGCTCCTAGAGTCTTTTTTGTGGGATCCCCTCCTATAACCCCTTAAAGCCCTGCGGACCATAAAAATTTTTAATAAAATCCCTATGACCTTCCATTTGAAACAAAAAGGCTAAAGCAGCCATCTTTTGTCCCATTGCAGCCCTAGAAACTCCCCTGGAATAGTTATGGCAGATAAAACACAAAACCAACGTTTGCATCTCTTCCGGGTCCTCCGACCCTCCTACCTCTTCCACCAGAGCCAACCACTCCTGCCATACTTTCTGATAGGCCTTCCATGTTCCAGCCCTGAGGGACTGGCGTATCAATCCTGCCGCGACTCCAGCGCAACCTTCCACAACTCCTGTGGGCATGGATCCCCCACCCGATTCTCTTGCCGGTGCCAGCTTGCGAAATTTTTTCCACTGGAAACGAGACAAAGCATCCGCTCGTTTGTTGTCGACCCCAGGGATAAGAACTGCATACACAAACGCATTTCTGCGCAAACAGCTGAGCACCAGTCATTATAACAATCTTATTACAGGAGGAGAAGAGGCTGAGATGTTGTTAATAGCCACAACCACCCCCATATTGTCACAGTTAAACCGCACCTTCTTGTTACATAACTCATCCCCCATAGCTCCACTGCTAGAACGATAGGAAAGAGTTCCAGCAAAACTAAATTATGGAGGAAGCCTGCCTCTTTCCAACGCCCCGGCCAGGAACCCACACTCCACTTACTCTGGCAATATGCGCCGTAACCACCCGATCCTGTCGTGTCCGTGAACAAGACCAGGTCCGCATTGCTGACTGGTCCCACCTGCCACATTGACCTCCCATTGAGGAATTCTTGTAACTCCCTAGTCAGCCATATGAAGTGATTTGGCACCTGCACTCCTGCGGTGGCAGCCTCCAATCGTCAGCAAAAAATGCATCCCATGGGAATAATTGTACATTTTAACTTGCCCAATAACGATTGTACTTCCTTCAAAGTTTTCACCTAACACTTGCCATACTCACCTCCCGTCGCAGGGCCACTAGCTTATCCTCTGGCAATCTACACTCCATGGCCATTGAATCGATAGTGATACCTAGGCAAACCAGCTCAGATTTGGGGCCCTCCGTCTTATCCGTCGCCAGGGCGATCCCGAACCTCTCAGCCAAGTGCTGCACCGTCCCTAGCAAGATTCCACAACATGTAGAATTCGGTGGGCCTATGCACAAAAAATCATCCAAGTAATGGATAATTGAATACCCCTGCAACCTCCCTAACTGCCCACTCAAAAAATGAGCTTAAAGCCTCAAAAAACGCACAAGAAATTGAACAGCCCATCGGCAGGCAAAAAGATGGTAGGATAGGGACATGAAGGTAGGCGTCCTGCAGGTCTACTGATATCAACAAATCTCCTGGTTGTATGACCTGGATGATTGTCTACAGCGACTCTATCTTGAAACGCTCAAGATGAATGTATTTGTTGAGTCTCTTCAAGTCTATCACGGGTCTCCAGTTGAACGTCTTCTTCTGCACCAGGAAAAGGGTGGAATAGAAACCTGTAAAACGCTCCGCTGGAGGGACGGGTCCTGCGGCCCCCTGAAGCTAAAGCGACTTCATAAACTGACCTAAAGCCAGAGCTTTCTCCGGGAAGGATGGAACCTGGGTTTCCTTGAAGGACGTGTGTGAAATCTGATGATAGAAAGTCCAGAAATGTCCATGCCGAGTTGTTGATAGGACCCATGGGTCCTGGCACCTGGCAGCCCAGACTGGGAAAATAAGTTTTAGCCGGGCTCCTACTGGGGGCTTCTCCATCCTTTTGACATCAAAAAGACTTCGTCCCCTCCTGGGAAGCAGTGAGAGCCTTGTTTTTTCTGACACCCAAAAAGGAAGACTGAGTTCCCCGCCGTGACCTCTTGTTGTCGTTAAAGGGACAAGATTGCGAGATGTATAATTTCTTGTCCTCCGAACCTTCCTGTCCTGAGGAAGCAAGATTTTTCTCCTGTTACTCTGGAAATTGCTTTGTCCAGCCTTTCTCCAAAGAGGGATTTTCCTTCAAACAGAATATTGCACCAATTTTGTTTTGACACAAGATCAGCAGCCCATGGTTTCAGCCATAGGGCCCTTTTTGCCATGACCGAGTGCAGCATTGAGTTAGCCGAACAGTGAACCGCGTCGATGGTTGCTTCACCCACAAAATCCACTGCCAACTTAAGCTCCTCCAGAGCCTTGATTATATCATCCTTGGGGACATCCTGGTGGAGGGCTGCTTCTATGTTTTCTGTCCATGACCTGACAGCGTTAGAGACAGACGTTAATGCAATTGCAGGTCTGCAATCTGCCCCCACAGCTAGATAGCTTCTCTTGAGATCCAAGTCAATTTGCCTATCCAGGGGATCCTAAATGAAGCTGAATCCTCCATTGGCAAAGTTACGTTCTTTGCTAGCCATACAACTGCAGCATCAAGCACAGGCATTGAGCTTAAACTTATTGGCTAAAGGATACAACTTACACAGACGTCTTATTCCATTTGTCCTCTATGACCCTTTGATCTCTCCCATTAATGGGAAGAATGCTTGCTTTTCCTTAAGGAAAGGAAAATAAGTCTTTGACTTTTGAGGTGGTTCTTCTAGATCCTCCCAACCAATGGCATTCTTCACTGCCTCAACAAATGGTTGGACCAAGGAAAAACTAAAAGCCGAAGATTTATCTTCCTCTGATGACTCTCCAGAAGAGTCCTCAAGGGAAGAGTGTCTGGCTGTGTTTCCTGAAGTTGTAAGCGGGTTACCATCTGATGAAGGACCCGGAGTACCGGGGTCTAGGCATTGAGCCTGAACAGCCTGAGGAGCTACACGGGTGGGTATTATGGCCACCAGCTCTGATAAAGAGTCCTTCATGGTCTGTTTGAGCAGATCAACCACCTGACGGCTCTCTAGTTCACGGTTGGCTGCGTAGTCCCTGAGACAGTCCTTACAGACCAATTTATCAGGGAGTGGTACAGTGCCACATGCCCAACATTTCTTGTTTAACCCTATAGATGGGGATGAGGGAGAGCGATGACGTCTTCTAGAGCCAGATCTCCGGGAAGATTTATGACAGGAAGAACGTGACTCTTGCTCAGTGCTGTCGTCATTATCATATCGTCTTGAAGATTTTCTGGACCACTTGGCGGGAGCAGGGCTGCAACAAACAGGGTTTGTTATAAGCGGCACACTCTTTTTTTTTTTTTTTTTTTATACTCACATAAGGATGGTCCTATACCTTTTATACAAAAGAGGATCTTGACTGTGAGAGGAATGGCTCATGGTGAAATGGACAGGAGGATCAGCTGAAGAAATACAGAAAAGGAGAAAAAATAGGACCCTAAAGAGAGACCTAACAAAAATCCATAATGTTAGTGTAAAGAAACGGCCCGTATCCAAGGTACTAGGGGAAGGGCCGGCATGACGAGGGTGGGGGGCAGTGAGGGTTGGCTGTACGTCGCTGGGAAGTGAGGAGGCGGGCCGATGGGCGGCAAGGGTGATGTGGCAGGGGGCGGAGTCGGCACGCGGAAGCTCAGTTGGCGCCGTGATCGGGAAGCAGGAGGAGAGTTTTTCCCACCCTCCCTCCCTAATTGAAGTTTTTAATTTGTCAGAGAGAAGTGGCAATCGGGGTGGTTTTCTTGTTTTTGGGCGGTTCTTTGATAATTTTTGGGTACTCAGGGCAGGTTATTAAAAATTTGTTGTCGTAGCAGCGTTAGGTCTATGGGGTCTTTGAAGGCGGTGCTGAGTAATAATGGAGGTTTAAGGGGGTTGGGTACATATGGAGGTATGGGTGTCCTTTCCCTTAAAATGTTAATAATGGAATGGAGAAGGTTGTATCTGGAAGGAAGTTGCTGGTTTGTCCCTGAGCTTGCATAATAATATGCATTAAGTTATGTTTCAGAGTATTTTTGTATTTCATACGTTTGTAATAAAAAGAAAAAAGGGGTGCTATGGCCATTCGACTCCAAAAGAGAATGTGTCGTCTGGTCATTTGTTAGGTAAGTCATAGAGGGTATAGGTGGTCACTGGTCATAAAAAGAGCCTCACGATTAAGCACATCCCCTAGTCATGTAAAAAGGTGACACATACCTGTTTGCTGAAAAGTTTTTTTGAGCTGCAGGGAACACACAGGATATGAGGAGCAGCCCTGAGCTCAAAAAGAAACAAACCTTTATAGGGAGAGAGGGAGGGAACACTCCGTTAATTAATTTAATTGTTTAAACAAAAAGAAACCTGTAGTTAATTTAGTCCAAGCTCTTCCTGGCAATACTAACTAGAATAGCATGATTCTTCTCTCAAGGAAGATGGTGGCCGAGGCTTTGCACCAAGGGCTATTGTCAGAGAACTCACCATGCGAAGATCCGTAGCAGCAGCTCACTTCCAACCCAAGGATCATGCGCGGTGTCCCCGTCGGAGGCGTGCGAGTTCCGGTACGAACGGACGCACACCAATACGAACACGTGGACGCACTCGCGCCAACCGAACGTGTGTACGTAATTACGCACGCACGCACGGCCACGTCCACCAATCCGGGCACATCTCACCCTATATAAACAGGATCCTGACGTGATACCAGTGCTGGATCGTCTTCAGCTACTCCTGAGACACCCTGACCATTGTTCCTGTGCTCTTGTTCCGGTGACCTTGTTCCTGATACCCATTCCTTTGGATACTCCTTGTTTTGATCTCCTGGACTACCTCTGACCTCGGCTTGGACTTTTGACTTTGGCTTGCTTCCTGATTTTGTACCTCATTGCTATCACGTTACCAGACCCTTGCTCGTCCTTGACTACGCACCTGCCTCTTGTTCCTGTACCGCATTGCCTGCCAGTTGCCGACTTTGCTTGTTCCAGACGCGCAGTGTTTCCTGTATACCTGCTGAACCTCCGCTGTCTACCTCCGTGATCAACCAACACCTCTTCCTCCGTGAGGTCCCAGCGTTTCCAGGTCTTCAACTTCCACCTGCAGGCACCTGCACCCTTTCGCTGTCTTCACGCTCCCTGTTACCACCTCCAGGGGTGTGGAGACCGGAACCGTGCAAGAGGCCACCCTCAACAGTCTGACTCCGCTGTAAGGTACGTGACAGTACGATCCAGCCAGAATGGAGTCCGACAGGGGGGCCTCACCCTTGGAAGCCTTGTGCCAACAAATTTCCACCCTCACCCAAGCAGTCCAGGGCCTGCAAGATGGTTATCACCAACTCGAGCAGAGGGTGGAGTCATTTACACCAAGCACCGCTGCTCTCCAAGGGGCCACAGCATCCCGATCCTCCGTTCCGACAACATCCGCATCTGCACATACAGTAGTGATGCCACCCCCAGAACCTCGAGTTCCTACCCCAGAGAGGTTTTCCGGAGATCGCAGCAAATTTCGCGCCTTCAAGAACGCCTGCTAGTTATATTTTTTGCTGCAGCCTCGTACTTTTTCCCTGGAAAGCACAAAGGTGGGATTCATTGTTTCCTTACTTCAGGGCGAACCCCAAACCTGGGCCCACCGCTTATTGGAACAGGCCAGCCCTCTGCTTGATACCATGGACTCTTTTTTAAATGAGATGGCTAAGTTATATGATGACCCTCAGCGTGCCACAACTGCAGAGGCCAGTCTCCATGCCCTTCAGCAGGGTCGCAGACCTGTAGAGGACTACGTAACGGACTTCAGGAGGTGGAGTTCTGATACTCAATGGAACGACGCCGCCCTCCGTTATCAGTTCCGCATTGGACTATCCGAGGCTCTAAAAGACGAGTTGGCCCGTATCGGAGTTCCCAGTTCTTTGGAGGACCTAATACAAGTGTCAATTCAAATTGATCGTCGTCTCAGGGAAAGGAGATCTGAGAGAATCAGCCAAATTCGTCCCACATGGATGTTGCCTAAAATCCCGAATCATCCTTCCATTCCTTCATCTCATACACCTGTTACCACTTCTGAAACTCCAGAACCAATGCAAATAGGCTTGCTTCGTTCGCCGTTATCTGGGGAAGAAAAACAGCGCCGTCGTCAGAACAATCTCTGTCTCTATTGTGGAGAAGCTGGTCATTATGCAAATACGTGTCCAAACAAGACTCGTAAGTTCCACCCTTCATTTCTTGAACCCAATGCTTTGCCTTTAACAAAATCCATTCACATCGCTGTTCCCATTTCCCTACAGCTTCCAGAAGGAACACTCCAGGTTCAAGCTATAGTTGACTCTGGCGCCTGCAGCTGCTTCATTGATCACGCTCTGGTCCTTCAACATAATATACCTCTGATATCCAAGCAACGTCAACTCTCCATACGGTTGGCGGATGGGTCAAACATTAAATCTGGCCCCATCACCCATGAGACTCAACCACTATCCGCCAACATACTACCCAACCATCAGGAACTACTCCGCCTGGACGTTATTTCTTCACCTCTATTTCCGATCATTCTGGGGATGCCCTGGCTACAAGCCCATAATCCTCAAATAAACTGGGTGACTGGTAAAGTGGTTTTTCAATCCGCCTACTGCCTTCAGAACTGCCTCAAGATCTCCCATCACTTGGTCCCAGTTCTTGCCTGCTCAGAGCCCGCATCCGAGGCTCAAAGACTGGTCCCGGCTACTTATCACAGTTTTCTAGATGTTTTTGACAAACAAAAAGCTGACACTCTTCCTCCACATCGGGTTTACGATTGCCCAATTGAATTATTACCAGGAGCTGAAATTCCCTTCGGAAGGATATTTCCCTGATCGGAACCTGAACTTCTGGTCCTCAAAGAATATATTGATGAGAACCTCAAGAAGGGGTTCATCCGGCATTCCTCCTCTCCAGCTGGTGCTGGAATATTCTTTGTGGAGAAAAAAGATCATTCCCTCCGCCCATGCGTGGACTACAGGGACTTGAACAAAGTAACGATTAAAAATCGATATCCCCTTCCATTGATCCCGGAATTATTCCAGAGACTTCGGTCGGCAAGTATATTTACAAAACTAGATTTGCGAGGGGCCTATAATTTGATCAGAATCCGTGAAGGGGATGAGTGGAAAACGGCTTTCCGGACACGCTTTGGCCACTTCGAGTATTTGGTCATGCCATTCGGACTCTGCAACGCACCAGCTACGTTCCAGCATTTTGTTAACGATATTTTTAGAGACTTTTTGGATTTGTTTGTGATCGTTTATTTGGACGATATTTTGATATTTTCAGACTCCTTAGAAACACATCGTAACCACGTAAAACAGGTTCTTCTCAGACTGAGGCAAAACGGACTCTATGCCAAAGCCGAGAAATGTGAGTTTGAGCGCCAGACCATTCACTTTCTCGGCTTGGTGATATCGATTGAGGGTGTGGAAATGGATCCTCAGAAGGTTTCAGCCATCTTATCCTGGCCACCTCCAACCGATAAGAAAGGGGTACAACGTTTTATTGGGTTTTCTAATTTCTATAGAAAATTTATCAAGAACTTCTCCAGCATTATTGCACCTATCACACAACTCACAAGAAAACAAAGTCGGTTTCAATGGACTGCTGCAGCTCAAGCTGCGTTTGATAAATTAAAAGGACTGTTCACATCTGCCCCAATATTAAAACATCCTGACCCTGCTCTGCCTTATACCCTGGAAGTGGATGCATCAGAAAATGCTGTAGGAGCCATTTTGTCTCAACGCCAAGGGCCTCAGTCCTTAATGCATCCTGTAGCTTTCTTTTCCAAAAAACTAGGTGCATCAGAAAAGAACTATGATGTGGGGGATCGGGAACTTTTGGCAATAAAATCAGCTTTAGAGGAATGGCGGTACCTCCTGGAAGGGGCAACACACCCAATATTGATCTTCACAGATCATAAAAATTTGGAGTACCTCAGAACGGCCAAACGTCTCAGGCCTCGGCAGGCAAGATTGGCTCTTTTCTTTTCTCGTTTTAATTTTCACATAACTTACAGACCAGGATCCAAGAACAGTAAACCTGATGCGTTATCCCGTATGTTCACAGAAACTGAAGTCTCATCTCCTCCAGACACTATCCTGCAAGCTGGAAATTTCTTATTAACACAACCTAGTTTCTTATCACAGGTTCGTCAGTCCTCCCAAGGAACATTAATCCCTCCAGATACAAACCTCCAAGAGAAGGATGGTCTCTTCTGGCTGAAAGACAAACTTTTCATCCCTCAGGATCTTCGCACTTCTGTTCTACAGGTTTGCCATGACTATCCTCTGGCTGGTCACTTTGGGGGTCACAAGACTACGAATCTAGTTCAAAGACACTTCTGGTGGCCAAATCTTGCAAAAGACTGTAGGGACTATGTCAACTCTTGCCCAACTTGTCTCAGGAATAAAAATAGCAAGAATAAAGCATGGGGACTGTTGAGACCACTACCCATTCCCGAAAGACCATGGGATAAGATCGCAATGGATTTCATTGTTGAACTTCCTCCATCTGAAGGGTTTTCTTCCATTTTTGTGGTAGTGGATCGTTTTTCTAAAATGTCACACTTCATTCCCATGAGAGGAACTCCATCTGCGACTGAAACAGCCAAAATATTCATTAAAGAAATTGTTAGGCTCCACGGAATTCCCAGTGATATTGTCTCTGACCGTGGAGTTCAGTTCACGTCAAAATTCTGGAAATCCTTGTGTGAGGCACTAGGCATCAAATTGAATTTTTCTTCAGCCTATCATCCCCAAACCAACGGACAAACGGAACGTACTAATCAGACGTTGGAGCAGTATTTACGTTGTTTCACTTCCTTTTCCCAAGAGGATTGGGCTTCATTATTACCCTTGGCAGAATTTGCATTCAATAATTCTACTCACTCTGCCACAAACCAGTCACCATTCTTTTCTAACTATGGTTTTCATCCTTCTTTTCTGCCAACATTTGTAGTGGATTCTCCTGTACCAGCTGTCCAGGACAGGCTAAATTTCTTTGTTGCCAACAATCAGGTACTTAAGGAAACCATTGCCAAAGCACAAGAAGACAATAAAAGATTCTTCGATAGAAAGAAAAGGGGAGAATTGGATTTAAAGGTTGGTGATTGTGCATGGCTTTCAACCGCGAACCTAAAACTGGCATGTCCCTCTAGAAAATTGGGACCCAGATATTTGGGACCTTTTCCAATTAAAAAGAAAATCAATCCAGTGGCATATGAACTTGAACTTCCTGACTCATTTAGGATCCATCCTGTGTTCCATGCTTCTTTACTTAAACCTGATGTACCCAATTCCTTTCCAGGTCGTGAAATAGGCCCTCCAGAAGCTGTGTTGGTAGATGGGCAGGAGGAGTTCGAAATCGAAGCCATTTTGGATTACAGGAAACGCCAAGGACAAAACCAATATTTAATTAAATGGAAAGGCTTTGGTCCTGAGGAGAATTCCTGGGAACCCGAAACAAACCTCCATGCCCAGAGGCTCATACGGGCCTTTCATCATTCTCAAAGTGTGGTTCGAAGAGGCATCCGGAGGCTGCCCTTAAGGGGGGGGCACTGTCAGAGAACTCACCATGCGAAGATCCGTCCCCGTGTAGCAGCAGCTCACTTCCGACCCAAGGATCATGCGCGGTGTCCCCGTCGGAGGCGTGCGAGTTCCGGTACGAACGGACGCACGCCAATACGAACACGTGGACGCACTCGCGCCAACCTAACGTGTGTACGTAATTACGCACGCGCGGCCACGTCCACCAATCCGGGCACATCTCACCCTATATAAACAGGATCCTGACGTGATACCAGTGCTGGATCGTCTTCAGCTACTCCTGAGACACCCTGACCATTGTTCCTGTGCTCTTGTTCCTGTGACCTTGTTCCTGATACCCATTCCTTTGGATACTCCTTGTTTTGATCTCCTGGACTACCTCTGACCTCGGCTTGGACTTTTGACTTTGGCTTGCTTCCTGATTTTGTACCTCATTGCTATCACGTTACCAGACCCTTGCTCGTCCTTGACTACGCACCTGCCTCTTGTTCCTGTACCGCATTGCCTGCCAGTTGCCGACCTTGCTTGTTCCAGACGCGCAGTGTTTCCTGTATACCTGCTGAACCTCCGCTGTCTACCTCCGTGATCAACCAACACCTCTTCCTCCGTGAGGTCCCAGCGTCTCCAGGTCTTCAACTTCCACCTGCAGGCACCTGCACCCTTTCGCTGTCTTCACGCTCCCTGTTACCACCTCCAGAGGTGTGGAGACCGGAACCGTGCAAGAGGCCACCCTCAACAGTCTGACTCCGCTGTAAGGTACGTGACAGCTATCCAAGACTGCTATCTACGTGCAGCAACGTATCCCGGGCCGCGCCTCCGCACAGGGACCAGAGACACGGCGTGCCCGACAGGAGAGGATACCACCACACCAACTTTCTCCCCACCCCTCCTTCAGGGAGTAGGGAGAGGAGAGACCCTGAAAGAGGCCACGGAAAGATCTGCAGCAACCCGGGATACACCTCAGATAAAGAAAAAGGCAAACGTAAGAAGCCCGGGTCGCACATGTTAACATCTTAAAGGGGACAAATTTTACTTTAATTAAAGATTGAAGCAACCTCCTCTTATTAAAAGGAACAAAATCTAACCTGACCAAAGGGACCGAAAAAGAGAAGCTGATCCTCCTGCTGCCTCCACCAATCATTTGTTTATTCTTAAATCACTAGCAGACTGCGTTCCTATGAGGAAACTCTGCAAGGCCCCAAAAGATCCACAGAAGGGGTTCCCAGTCTTATCAGCACTAATAGCAGTCCAAGAACAGGGACTGCGCACGGGAGAGACTAAACCCATCAGATGCTGCCGACTGCAGAGGTATGGTCATACTGCTACTCTTCACCAGATCCAAAGGTATGAAGAAAAGAAGGAGGATATTGGGGGAGGGCTATGCCTTTTACTTTATGCTATTCACTAGTCCTGAAGGAGGAGTAGAGGCGGAGCTCTCACAGGTATGCTGCAATAGAGGCACTAGGAAAAAAAAAATTGTGCAGCAATCCCACTTGATTTTTTCAATATTTAAGCCCTTGGGGAGTCTTGATTGCTTTAGCACATACTGCTGTGTCCAACGTGCACCTCACCTCCTGGACTTATATATATATATATATATATATATATATATATATATATATATATATATATATAAATATATATATATATATATTGGGGCAGAGCGAGGCTCTGTCCCTATGAAATTGGAGGTAAAAGAGACACAGAGTTTGCATATCTGCAGACTGCAAGACTACAGAGTGTAGAGTTTAAATGGAGAAAACTGCTCTGTCAGTTTTCTCCAGGTTTTGCTAGTTCCGGATGGGTTTCTTTAGTTTGGAGAACCCTGAGAGTCATGGGTGGGGACAGGATCTCCAACCCTGTGTCTGGTTCTTGAGGATAGCAAGCAGGGTGTGTGCCCAGCTGCACACAGCCCATAAAACGAAGGGCTGGTGAGAGTAGAGTGTGGAGGATGGTGGAGTGGGAGCAGCTTGCTGCTGCTACTGTGTGAAGACAGACTTGTGTATGTAGAGTGGTCATCCCTGTCAGAGATTGTAGCCTGTGTAAGGGGGATTCTTTGCCCAAGAACTGGGAAAGGCTGGCCAGCCTTGAGAGTTGGGAAGACTACTGAAGCCAGTGAGTCCAGGGGGCTGGAAAGAATCGATAAGTCTGTTGGGAGCAAGCAGAGGAACTGCTGACAAGAGAGAACCAGATGGCTTGGTAGGTTTTCATTTATGTGTGCTGAATGAAGTTAAACCCCTGTGTGGGATTCCTGGATGGACTGTTGTTTTGTTTTCCCTTTAATAAACGTGGGCTACCAGGCCCTTGACTATAAATGCCTGTCTGATGTGGACTTGTTGCACAAAAAATGCATCTAACCACTTGAGCTAAACACCCCAATGTCACAAAAAAAAAAAAAATATATATATATATATATAATATACACATATACATACACACACACACACACACACACACACACACACACACACACACACACACACACACACACACACACACACACACACACACACACACACACACACACACACACACACACACTTTTTTGTTATACAAGTAAACAATTTATACATAAAAAAGTATTCCCATGGATTATAGATGCAACACTAGCATGCATTTTGTCTCACTTTGCCACTGAATGACTTAGTTCTCTGGTTAATGAGCAGTTTGAGGTTGCAGGAAACTAACATCTCAATGTTAGTTGTAAAAGAGAAAAAGAACTGTGTGAAACTGAAGAACATGAAAAAGAACTGAGATATCCACCTTTGGGATAAAAAATATAAAAGATCAACATGCAATATGTGACATATCAACTCTCTGTGAATGTTGAGCTATAGTGCCTGTAAACAAAAGGGTTTTTTTTTCACCGGGCTGCAAATAAAAACTAAAAAAAAGATAAAAATATCATGAAATCATCCTGTCATTGCACAGCAGCATACACATGTGCTGGTAGGGAACATGCTGACAGAAGAGTGAGCAGAGTTCATGACTCATATGACTCCTTATTGTCCAATCAGCAGGCTGTGGGCATTAAGGTGATGCCAATATATTCCATAAATCAAATGTATTGTAGATTTGTATAAATGTTCTTTTTCTGGTTATAAATATTGCATAGGAATAATATGTGATCTTTTATCCAACCAAAACGTAGGACTCATGCCTCCTTTTTCACCTGTAGTGTATCCACACAGACATTTTAGTTGAAATTTACATGTACAAGACTAGGCATTCCTTATCAGACAGCTCAGTCAGAAGCCTCAATCTGACAAAGCTTCATCTGAAAGGACTTTTCTGTGCTTTCCCTTTAGTTAACTCATTGTGCCCTGGAAACCTTTTAATTGATTAAGCGCAACTATACTTACCTCCAATCTAGCAATGACCAGGTACTCCTTTGCTGGCCAGTCTTCTTCTGGGTTCCAATCTTCTTTGATTTTACTGACCAAGCCAAGTGTCAATGACAATTCTAGGTACCAGGGAGTGTCCCCTGTGCAGGGCCGGATTAACATAAGGGCTATTGGAGCAGCAGCTTCAGGCCCCTTACCTTACCAAAAGAAACACAAAGCTTTGAGGGTTGTAGAGACCACAAATTTGGGGGTAGGTAGCTGAAGCCCTACCCTATCACTGGTCAATGTTTGGGGCTCCTAGGACCTAAGGTTCCAGAGTTATGGGGCTCCTTGTGCAGCCTGTCAGAAGCTACTGTCGCATACTTTTCTGGTAGAGCCTGACAAGCAGAGGAAGGCCTCTCATACAGCTCCAGTTCAGGGACCACTGAGTTTGCAACAGGGGCCGCAAGAGCGTGGTGAGGTTGTAGTGCCTGTGGTGTTCTCTGTAGCAGTGGGACACTAGTAGCTTACGGCAGCGGTAGTGGAGCTGTGGTTGGTGGTTGTCGATGCAGGCACTCGTGGATGAAAGGGTGCTGCGGATGCATGTAGGTTGCTGGTGCTGGGTACCGCAGATGCAGGTACAGGGAGGCTGTAGAGAAGGGAGGAGACTGATGTAGAGTCAGCCAAACCAGGTCAGATACAGAGGAATCGGGTACATCAGAGATATCAAAAAGAATGGTCAAGTTCATGCAGAGGTTTGGCAACAGAGAATCCGGAGAGTAAGAAAGGTTAAGCAAGCCGAGATCCGGAATGGAGAGAATCAGAAGAGTCAGGAAAGCTGGGTAAAATCAGAGCAAGGACAGGTACTGGAAACAGGATACATAGGGAAGACTGCATATGAGACAGCAAAGGCCCTAGTGTATCTGCTATCTCTACATACTGCAATTGGCACCAGTGCTAATGGGTGCGTGCGCACATGCACATATGCGTTTGCCGGAACTTGCGGAAATGCCTCTGCAAATCTGCTCTGTTATGGCCAGCAAGTCCCTGACAACTACATACAGTGTGATCAGTTTAAATACAAGCTGGCACACTCTGTTTGCAGCAGACTGAGAGAATGAGCTCACAGTGCCTCTCACTTCTTGTTTGAGGCACTGAGCTCAATCGACAGCTTGGAGCCTTGGACTTATGGTAAAGTACTATTGGCGCCAGCTGTCCAATAAAAATGCTTCAGTGGAGGCTGTCCTCACACTGCAGTGTCATAGAAGGGGCATGTGTCTAAAAGACAAATGCTTCCTTCCAGCCCAGCTCTCTTAATTAGAAGGAAAAAACATGGGTTTATGGGTATAAGATTTACCCACAATCCCATGTTTTTCTCACACAGTTAAGAGAGAGAATGAGAATCTTCTTCTGTTGAAAAGATACTGTTTCAATCAAGCTAAACCATATATTATTATGTGGAGAGAAAAATAGTGCATCTAATTATGCTAAATATCTGACCAGATAACTGATTATTGAAAAATCGATTAGAGTATTAAATCGATCGTGTCCTTATTATTCCAAAAAATTTTGTTACATTGTTTTTCACTGGTATTTGTTTTTTCAATAATCAGTTATCTGGTCAGATATTTAGCATATTTAGATGCACTATTTTTCTCTCCACATATATTTTTTCTTACCACATTGGAAAGTCGTATTTATATATATGAACTTGGCATTTTTTGCACTTATTCCTTTATAGGCCTGGTGGAATCATCAACTATTTCTAATTCTATTTATTTATTTAATTTTTCACTGATTGAATATTTATTTATTTATTCCTCTAGCGCAGCCCACTTTCTTTTCTTTTTGTGTGAATGTAGTATAACATTTGGGCATTGTGCTTGTTTTTGTGCATTGATCAGGCAAGCACGTTTTTTTTCTTTCTTTTTTTATATATTATTGTGCTATATAACATACTTTATTATTTATCTATTTACTGTGAAAATACTGGTTTAAAGTTATAACTTAAAACTTCAGTAATTTGTCCGTTAGGCCCCTTTCACATCAGCTTGCTCAGCAGGGATCGATCTGTTGACCCCCTGCTGAGCCAACGAATGACAAGTCCGTCTCTGCACACTGTGCAGAAACGAACCTGTCAGATCTCTGTTCTCCTCTATGGGGGGATCGGATGAAAACGGACTGCCTGTCCGTTTTCATCCGATCCACCGGATGGATGGAAAACGGGGATTCCATCCATCTGGATTTAGCGGATCGGGTGGGGGCGGGTCAGATGTCAGCGGACACGTCACCACTGACATCCTTTGCTCCATAGAGATGTATGGAGGGACCGTTCAGGTCCGACCTGAAAAAACTGACAGGCGGATCTGAATGGTCCACATGTGTGAAAGCAACCTGCTTGAGTACAATTTTTGAAAATATAGTAAATTACCTTAAAAACAATATATAATAATTATTTGTATGTTACTTAGTTATGGTAATTAACCCCTTGTCACCCAGGCCAATTTTGACACTTCTCTCCTATATGTAAAACTCATCATTTTTACATGTACATACTGCCCACTTTCATAAACTCCTCTACTGTACACAGTGCATAGTACTGTACCCTCCACACTCCTCTTCTGTACATACTGCCCACTCTCATACCCACCACACTCCTCTCCTGTACATACTGCCCACTGTCATACCCTCCACACTCCTCTCCTGTATAAACTGCCCACTGTCATCCCCTCTACACTCCTCTCTTGTACATACTGCCCACTGGCATACCCTCCACACTCCTCTCCTGTACATAGTGCCCACTGTAAACCCTCCACACTCCTTTGCTGTGCATACTGCCCAGTGTCAAACCCTGCACTCTCATCTCCTGTACATAGTGCACACTGCCATACCCTCCACACTCCTCTCCTGTACATAGTGCCCACTGTTATACCTTCCACATTCCTCTCCCTCATCTGCACATACTTCCCACTTTTATACCACCATACTCCTCCCCTATGACTCTTAAACACAACGCCAGTAGGGGGCCCCATAAGAGACTTCTGGGATCCTGTGATATAAAAGTGGTAGTAAACATTGCTAACATTACTACTTTTTAGAGGCCCCAAGGTAGGTTATGCCATAATGTACAAGTATCGACAGCATAGTAGCACATTAGGGTACACTTACTTGTCAGACTGAGCCCTCCAGCACTGCGCTGTGATCAATCAAGGTGGGTCCTTGGGCACTTCTTTCTTCACCCGGTCATCCTTCCGGGTTATGTGCTTTCGGTCACTTGCCTTGGCTGGGCTATGTTGATGTCCCTCCCACACATGCTCATGCGCATCCTTTCTCTTTCTCACTCTCTCTTATCATCCCTCCCTTACGCTTCACCCCTCTCTCATCCCCTTTCTCTCTCTCTGTCTCTCTCTGAGTTTAGTCTCTATGGAACTACCTCCCCCACAATCCTCAGTTCCCTCCAGCATTCACAGCACTTCAAGCAGTCCACATCCTCTTCCTCTGTGTGGTGGGTGGACTTAAAGGGGAAGTCCACCCTAACACTAAAATCTCTACATCTACAGACATCTATGATCTAAGACTAACCTATATAGCCCTGTAAAGAAGAAATTACTATACGTACCTTTTCTGAAGCCGATGCGGTCCAGTCCCACGCTGGGCTGTCCCACGCTTATAGGTGGGTGCAGAGGAGGCGGCTGACAATGAAAGCCCTATAGTAACTCTATAGGTGAAGTCACTTCTCAGACATTTCACAGCCATTGTCACACGGCGGCCCATCCATTAAGAGCGCACAGGCGCCGCCCCCTCTATCCATGCTATCATCTATATGGTTAATGGATAGATTCATGCATAGCATGAATCTATCCACTGCCACCGCAGCAACATGCATCCGGCCCCTTTCAGGACGCCGGGCACATAAATTGAAGCACCTGATTAGAGCCATAGGCTCTAATAGGTTTCAAAATAGGGTGGATTTGGAGCGCAGAGCATTGCGCTCAGAGCCCACCCAGGTGTGTTAGCAAATGAATATTAATTTTCTTTTCTAACACTGAATTGCCTCTCCGCCAGGAAGAGTGGGCTTGATACCCATTTCCCGATTGGCTGAAGGGTCAGGCGATCCTATTGGACACCTAGGAGGAGGAGAGGGATGCACGGCGGGATCCACAACACAGGAGGAGGAAGAAAGCCGCTGGACGCGCTGTCTTCTTGCTTCTTAGATGGGGTGCGGGCTTTGATGCCCCTGCTGACCCGGCTGTCCTCCTGGGGAGGGTTTGCCGTTGCTGCCTAACTGGAGGTGGGGTGGTCTTTCTGCCTGTTTGCCGCCCCCAAAAGAAAAACTACCAGCCACCATGGCATTGTCGGCTATTTCCTCTGCAGAGCTTCCGCCGCTGGACACTGGACCAGACACTGGAAACTGGACCAGATCAGGTTCCAAAAAGGTATGTATATCGATTTCTCCTTTACAGCGTCAGATAGGTTAGTCTTAGATCATGGATGCCTGTAGATGTAGCAATTTTAGTGTTGGGATGGACTTTCCTTTTAATAAGCTACACAAAGCTATGTAATAACAGTCTCTAATTACAGCTGTGTCTGTCCCCCTACATACAAAAGAAGGGACAGCAGCAGAAACAATGAACCTGCAGCAGCAACTCTCTCTGTGGACCAGGGCTAGAATTGCTATCCTGCTAGATGAGATTCATATTTATTTTTATGACTACTGTTAGTGAAACAACATGATGGAAAATCCAGAATTTTAGTGTTGTCCCAAAACTAGAGGTAAGGGAAAATCTTCCAAAGGGGACACCTGTTCCAGTGCAGCTATCTAATGAGGGAATTACCCTGAACTTGGTTGATTTTTTTCTAACTTCCTGTCATGGCTCTGGGACAGGAAATGAAGCTAAATCTCTCCAATAGTACACAAACAGTAAAAAGGGACTTTAAAAATGTTCTCTCAAATGATCTGAAGGAGTGGCAACAGGGCCTATTTACCTGGTTTGGACGCAGTAGTATAATAAAAATGAATATTATGCCAAGACTTCTATATCATTTTCAAGTACTCCCAATACAAATCCCTAATACCTTCTTGAAAATGACAAATAGAGTGATAACCCAATTCATCTGGGCTGGTAAAACTCCACGACTCGCACAAACAATGCTTAGACTCCCAAAATTGAAGGGTGGCATGGCTCTTCCAGACGCCAATCTATACCACACAGCTTGTCACCTAACCCATGTATTGGATTGGAGCAGACACGGAGCTTTGCAGCAATGGGTACAAATAGAGAACTCCTTGGTGGGGGTCCGGTTGGATCAAGTCCCCTGGTGCCAGCAACCTTTACCAAAACAGATAATGTCACGCCCTGCGGTAGGGTTGACAATCTGGACCGCCTGGAGGGCCTTTGGAAACCTGGAGGTTGCGGCGATCCCCTCTCCACTTACCCCTATAATGGGTAACCCGGCTTTCACTCCGGGATTAAGGGATCCTAGATTCCTAGATCTGCAGTCGACTGAAAGATCCCAGGCTAGACATTTTCTCATAAATGGGAGGTGGAAAACTAGACAACAAATCATGGAGGATACGGCGCTGCAAGGACTTTCCTTTTGGCAGAAAGTCCAGCTTGCTCATTACATTGGCTCCTTGCCACCACCAGAGGCATTCAAGAGGCAACTGACACCCTTTGAGACGATGTGCTTAGACCAAACGCCAATAAGACACGCGATCTCTTTAACATACCAACTACTGATGACCCCGCAGCCAGATTCCAGACCACCCTACATAGACAGATGGGAACGTGATCTAGGGCTACAATTTACAGATAAACAGGTGGATCGGATTATACTTTTTCCTAACAAGACTTCCATATGTGCAAGACACCAAGAAGCAGAATACAAAGTGGTGTCTCGCTGGTACTTTACACCAGTTAGGATACACAAAATGTTCCCTGGGTCCACAGACCTATGCTGGAGATGTGGAGAGGAAGTTGGAACACTGTTACATGTGTTCTGGTCTTGCATGTTGATACGATCTTACTGGACGGAAGTACACTGGATCGTCCAGAAATGTACAGATCATGAGTTGCCAGACTCTCCTGAGTTCTTTTTTCTGCGCCATCATACAATCCCAACCAAGAGCTACAGGAAATCCATCCTACCATTCCTGCTCACGGCAGCAAAAAGCTGCATCCCGCTGTATTGGAAACAGACCCAGCCACCGACGGTAGCAGTATGGCTGAAAAAAGTAGCAGACATACATGCAATGGAGCACTTGGTGGCTACCGAAAAAGGCTTAAAAGAAAAATTCTCCAAAAAATTTTACTTTTGGCGCAAATTTATTTACTCTGAGGAGTTCGGAAGGCTAATTAACCGACCCCCATGAAGGGGAATAGTGGCAAAACTTCCTGGCGGGGATGGAGGTGACTGTACCCCCCCCCCCTTAGTACCCCAATTTTAATTCTTTTTTTTTTTCTCCTCCTCTTCCCTCTCTCTCCCTCTCTTTCCCTACTCTCCTTCTTTGCTCTTACCTCATCTCAGATTTGCCTCTTCCCCACATTTTAATTTCTCCCTTTCTTTTCTGTTCCTTTTCAGTTTCCATTCCTAGTCCTGCACGACATAGATTCTCCAATGCTGGTGTGAACCGGCTCCAACTCCACACCTAAACTCTTAAATCACGGCGTTTGCCGGGAAAAAATTACGGGAGTCAGGCGGGGTGCAGAGGTCTCCTGTTCGATAGGTACACACTCTGCATTGATCCAGAGAAGGTAAATTATGAAAGATACCCCTAAAAATGCGTGTAATGGGGGGTAATGAGCTATACAATGTGTTATGCCTTTGTAACATTCCTTGATGTGCCTTATGTATCTTTGCCTGATATATCCTGTTAAATAAATAAAGAATTTACAAAAAAAAAATGTTCTCTCAAAGCAGAAGGTGTTTACATTTATTTACTTTCATCCAAAATTATTTCTTTAATCCTTTGTGGATAACAGTATATTCAGCAATGCTGATGTATAGTACAATTAAAGCCTGGTTATACAGATGCATTTATTCCCGCTGATGTTAGGCAGGGTTGCTATTAAATGTATTTGTCAAGTAATAGTTGCCTTGGCCAATTGTTAGGAGGTCAATTGATTTCACCCTAATTCTGGAATTGCTGCACTTCTCTCTTCTGTCACTAGATGGCCAGGTATCTGGTGACATTAGGTAAGACAAGGACACTGCAAGGACAGATTAGGAATGTATGAAGTGTCTCAGCCAACGGGCAGGGATTTTATTGGGTCCCTTGGCCTGCTGGAAGAACCTATTTATTTGGGTGGAGTCAGGTGATCGGGGTTCTGTGCCAACTGGACGACTATCTGGGTGGACGTGTGTCATATTGCCTTGGGCTGCTAGGCCAGAAACCTAAGGCCTATCCTGGGGACAGCTGGCTGCTAGGTTATCTGAGAGTCTATCTAGAAGCAGGGTTGGGACTGTGGGCTTGTAGTCCAACCAGAACTAACGATTCCACCGGGGAACCAGTCATGCTACCTGAGACCGTTGTAAATAAGATGAGGCCAGTACAAGAACAGACTTCTCGCCAACCGGGAACCGTGAAGAAGTGGGAAAGCATCGGCAAGTGCCAAGTCAGGGACCCAGTGGGACAGTAGAAGTAGCACTTGTGGAGTGCCAAGCCAGGGACCTAACGTGTCAGCATTCAGAAGGGGTGAAGCTTGAGGAGTATCTGTGAGTGCCAAGCCAGAGACCCAGCAGTGAAGCCTGGGTGACGCTTGAGGAAGATACTGAGTGGTACAGTGAAAGAGCTCGGGGATCCAGTGGGTAGTGGATCTGAAGTCTAGTGAGAGAGACTGGGAGCTCGTTGAGTGAAGACCCACAGTGAGTGAGTGTGGGGTAGAGAGAACTGTTCATATTGCAGATAGTTGAATACCTTTACCATTAGTAACAGCTACAAGATTGTTGCCATAAGAAACAGCGGTCCTATCTATACAGAAGTGGTGTCCGGCTGGAGGCCTTCACCTGTATAGCTGTCTACCTATAGAAGTATTGGAGTCTGACAATTTACATTGGATCTACCTAAGGGTGTCCTGGCCCTAATCCTCTCTCCCACAGTTCAATTTAAGAGACAATAAATCTCTTTGCATTCAAAAAGTAGCTGGCGCCCACCTGTTCATCTTGCATTACACCCACCATGACTAGTAGCCCACTCTACACTGAAGGATGTCAGCTGTCCTTAACTTTGGAGGTCATCATTGGTCTTAAGGGGCCCTGGGACTTTGCTACACTTGTAAACGGTTGTTTGGGACTTTTTGGTTCTAATCGGCAAAAAATATGCAACACATCATGACAAGAAGAGGTACCTAAGTGCTTTAAGGAGAAAGAGGTACATCTGGCTGAAGAAGTGATTGCTAAAGTGTTCCCACTCCAAGTGGGGGGAGAACAGACTGAGAGGCAGCCCCCGAACAGAACTCAGGAAAGGGGTCCAATACCTGTTGGAGCCCACTCTTAAGGGACTAGTGCTCCTCCTCTCTCTTTCTACACGGATATGAGCTGGCTAGTTGATAGCTTAGTGGAGAATTGGTCTGGAAATGCCAACCAGAGCTATCGAAGACTCAGCTTCTTCTCAGGGCAAATACCGACTCCGGTGGGGGAAGATGGGTTTGAAACGTGGATGAGTCAGGCCTTGCAGGCCATGGAAGAGTGGAGTGTTCCAGAGGCTGTGAAATGACAACGGCTTAGTGAGAGCCTTTGAGGCCCAGCAGCTGATGTGATCCGTAATCTGAGGATGGGCAAGAAAACTTGTGTTGCCATGGACTACATAGATGCTCTGTATGCTGTATTTGGGAGGGTTGTGACGTGGAGATTACGCTATACGTAATCAATCTCACTTGCGCTAATACGCGCCCTCTCAGTCTAATGGTATAATGCATCTTTAAACAACCCATGTCTCCCGCATTTCCCCAGTAAACGGACATAATCATCATCTTAGCCCCATCATTCCTTTATCTGCCCTGCTGGGCAGAGGCTCCCTGCTTTTATTCACACACACAAACAGGAAGTCACATACAGGAAATCACAAACAGGAAGCCCTGGCCCCAACAGCCAATCGCTTCATCCACAGGATATGACCTCACAGGATATGAATGTCAACATGGGAAATCCTTTCAAACAAGATGAATTTTATACAACAACCAATGAATAAAGTCTTATGGGCGTGTCTGGGCGGGGACAGCGTGTACAATCTCCAGCCCCCTGTCTCTGTATCACAGGAAGCCTGAGATTATGAATGCTGTTCACGACCACAACGTTTCAAAGGCTCCTGTTTTTATCGTTTGTTCATGAATTATTATTCTGCTTTGTTCAGAGAACAAAACATACCTGGACTATACTACTGTCTCTGTGGTTGGGAGATTATCTCCAGGCATAAGCCATGGCACCCCAAATATGTTTATCAGGCATACAGGGGTGACACGAGTGCACATCCACTAAACCGATAATGTCTTTGCAGAGTGAACACATCCGGGCCCAAATAATCGTTCTTTGCATCGCATAGGGGCCCTTCTCTGGCGGACATATGCCCACTCTGCAAACACTTCTCTACATCCTCAAGGAGCTTTCCACTACCAAATGGATATCAACTAGTGTCAGTCTGCCCCAGTCAGCTCTTTAGAGCAGGCTGTGGGAGTACTAACACTGGGAGACACTATGACAATACATATTAAAATACATCTTCATAAAATTTCCACAACAGTTGAAACTACCACAGATCTGATGTACAAATTCAACCACACATACACCAACAGAAAAGAGAGAGCTTGACCGAATACATCTCTTGAGTAGACAGGATGCTGCATCAAAATATCAACAAGAGGGGTATTGACCCCAAAGATGTTGACAAGGCTCGTCTGGACCGGGTGTTGCAAGGGGCTCGGTCAAATGATCCCATCGTATTAAAGTTATTACTGAAGAGAACCCAAGTGGTACCCACACATACCCTGAACCAATGAGAGAAGTACGAGAGGAGGAGGCTCTAATAGAAGAGAAAAGCCAAAGATCAAGAGAACTGGGCTAAATAGCTGGGAACAAAGAGAAAGTGGTGGCTCGAGCTGTTCATGCGGGAATGGATTTCTCAGATCAAGATAGTGGGATCTGAAACCGGTGGGATTGGCCCCTCCTGACATTAATAAGCCAGTAGCAGAACTCGGGCCAACTGAATGGATGGCTCAGGTAGCTCAAGCCCAAATCCAAATGTATCATGTTCTAATGCGAGTGATGGAGACCCAAGCCATGGTCCAGGAACAAGGAACTTGTCAAGTTGAGCAAAAACTGTACAAGGGGTGGGAGAAGAGATGTTTTGTGAAGTATTTATATCCACTACTCAGGAGCAGCAATGTAAATATCTGTAATTAAATTATTATTATTTTTTTTTTCCAAGGCAGTGACCCAGAAACTTATATGTTTCATTACAGATATTTACATTGCTGTTCCTGAAGAGTGGATATAAATACTTCACAAAACGCTTAGAGCCTTTGTATATGCAATGTTTAAACCAACTAAGTTATTAATATTATTCATATGTACAACTATATATGTTCATGAGTTTTAAAAAATGTTGATGCAAAAGGAAGTTCTCAGGTTGTGTAGGTTGAATCCCTCTCCATTGTCGTGTATTATCATGTTCCTTTCTGCATATAGATGAATTATTCCATGACCTCACTTATTGATTTTTATAAAATGCAATAAATGTACCTTGTCTTGACCCCTCATTGATGACTGTGTGCTTCATTCAAAGTCCCGTTCTGCCCTTTTTTGTTCATATACACAGGGATGGAGGCATGAGACCACACCAGGTGTCAGCCTCACTCAAAGTCCCAAACTCCCCCCTCTTTTTTGCTTCTGAGCTGAATGCCCCAAGTCTGGCATCAGTCCTCAATTACTCACGGAAGTTCTGAGAGCACTACAAAAATTACTTTTCCCAAAGCCGGAACGAAACTTCAGGGGACCTCAGTGAAGGAGCTAGTTGAGAGTCCCGAAGGCAAACTATGCTCCAAAGCCAAGAGAAGAAAAAGAAGGGATGCAAGTCACGTGTTACCTCTACCTCTTCTTTACTTAAACAAGTGAAAGAAAACAAATTCTCAGAGAAAGGAAGACAGAGACAGGAAATCAATACACACCTTAATGACGAATAGCTAGACCGAGTCCATTGCCTCCAAAGAAGTTGGTTAAGGCACAATCTATCGAGCCACCTGTGAGAAACCTACCAAAGAACTTAGTGGGGCCCTCCCCCATAGTCTTGGTACAAGTAGAGGGCATCTATACACAGGCAATACTGGTGCTCAGGTGATGTTGCTGTATCAAAACTTTTACCACAAGTACCTGAAGCATATCTCTTTGTGCAAGCTCGAGGAGTTAGAAATTTGGGGCATAGGGACACAGAACTGCCCATATGACAGATGCATACCCATCAAGATAACCTTTGATCCTGCCATGGCAAGAAAATCAGAGACTTTCAATGCGTTGGCTGTTGTCTGTCCCCGGCCTACTACCACGCTGTGTACAACATTCCAGCCCAGACGTGAGGGTCCTAACACTGCTTGCTGTTCATCAGACATCCATCCAGCACCACTTCGGTCGCCTGTCAACCTGTGTTCTGAGCTTCGCATTGGGAGATCAATACGGCGGATCCGCTGCACACGTGTCGCAACAGGAGCTGCTATCTGGAAGGCATTAAATCTAGCTATTATCTAATCTGGATACAATTTAATGAGCTCCTCCTGCTGGAGAAGAGTCCTTATACCATTGCCATTAAGTCTGACCTCTTATTAGGATTAATAGTTTTTAGGCTGGCTGAGCTTTCCTCTTCAGTAGTTTGTCAGTATAACCATCAACCATTGTTAACCTTTCAGGTGCAAGCAGAACTCCACTGTACATGTGTATATAATACACTGTTTACCTGCAAATATCATTACTTGTGTAATTCGGAGGAATTCCTTTGCTGAGTTGGTGCTGTTGCCTAAAACTCAGCAGATCAATCACCTCCTCTTTGTAACTGTATCTAGCATACATTATCAGAACATAAACGCACAGAGTTCTCTGACTTATTGCTTTAAGGTAGTGCAAAGATGTCGGAACCCAGAGTGTCAGGTGGGTTGGAATGTTCATCAGGTCATTGCAATGCAGATGAGCAGGTAATTCCAAGAAGCCCCTCAGGGGATCGTGCTACACTACACAACTTATCATTGTTGGATGTTGACTACAAGATTTTCCTGCATGCGCCATAGCCAGTGGTGCCTGTCTTTTTGCAAATATCTGCTAAACCGTGTAGGCCAGGCCAGTAGCTCAATTGCATACTATGCAAGCTCTGGCCAGTGATCCATCCTCAAGATCCAGTAAGCCCAGTAAGGAGAGGTCCGCTTTGATCTTTGGTGTGGGTCTTTAAGGTACACTTGCCAACAAGCTGCATGGCAGGTCAAGCATGTGGTGCCCAAGCGGCTGATGTTTTGGCCACGCGAGATACGCTTGAGACATATGGTGCAAATAGCAGCAGTGCGATCTGATGCACTCGTCTCAAAAAAGGCCCACACCAAAGAATTTTTGGAATAATGCGCACAGGCGGAGCCCTGCGGTGTGATTCAGTCGGTGTGCTGCCCCTAAGCTGGCCCACAGAGGGCATCCTGCCTCGTTGGAGATGTGCCTCCTCCTATTGGGCACCCACATGGAGTCAGTGACCTCATCATCCCCTCCCTCTTCATCACTGGAGCAAACCTGGCAGTATGCTGCAGCTGGTGGAACATGACTGCCAGATTGCTGTCCTTCTTGAGCATCCCCTCTCTCTGCGCTCACGCTACTGCCTTCCTCTAGCTGGGTATCATCATTAGAGCCTTCAAAACGCTGGGCATCCTCCTGGAGCATGTACCCAACACTGTGCTCAAACAGTTTGGGGGACTCCTCAGGAGGACATGGTGGGTCTAGGGAAGGAGTGACTGATGATGACATTGAGACGAGGGAAGAGGACACATTGGCAGCTGCTTTGCTAGTACCCTGAGCCTGGGTGAGAGAGGATGAGGAGGATGAAGAGGGCTTGGTCATCCACTCTACCAAGTCTTCGGCATGATGCGGCTCAACATGTCCAGCTGCCGAAAATAAGGACAAGCGTGTCCCATGCTAATCAAAAAATGCATCTCACACAGAGTGGTGCAGTGGATACACAGAAGTACAGCAAGTGCCACGTCCCAATTAATATTTTACAAAAAAAGACAAAAGGTGGGGCTTCTGGACTTTTTAGGCACCATGTATAAAATAACAATCATAGAATAAAGATAAAAATCAACATTTTATTAAGAACATATTATTTTTTCATTGTACTAGACAACAGAGATTGCTAAAAGAGCATCTAATCACAGCAGGACTCATATCCTCCATAATATACAGACTATATCGCCATTTCACATTTTCACTTTTAAAAATAGATAGTAAACATTTAATACATAATCTTCAGAAATATGATTATTCTACTCGCGGTATTAAGTGTACTGCTTGAGAAGGAGAAAGCTCTACATGTTTCGCGTGTTTTAACACGCTTCTTCTGGAGCGAGAGATTTGTGTGACTAGTAAATCAAAAAAGTGGGTTTAAAGCGAGGGACCCCACAAGGCTGATTCCCAATCCTATAGAAGACTGCTGCAGTTTCAATGTTCAAATGGTTGATAGCACCTAAACGCAAGCATCAATGCCTCCAGTTCAGGAGAAAGGTTTTTTATTTTATCTTGTTTTACTTTTTGGCCACGATATCCACACCATAAAGTATGGCCTCTCCTGCAAACATCTAGTGTTTGTAAGCCTGAAATCAGGAGACTGTATAAATCAGTAGTTGTCTCAAACCGTGTGGAACATCCGATTCGGACAAGAAAGTTTCCCTGTGTAGTTGCACCAGAGCCAGTAATCTCTGCAATCCTCTAAAGTTTTCAGCCTAGTGTTTGTTTCCCAGATTCTATGATTGTTATTTTATACATGGTGCCTAAAAAGTCCAGAAGCCCCACCTTTTGTCTTTTTTTGTAAAAGCGCGTCCCATGGTCACTTGCTAATGACGACGCACCGCGTCCATGGCCAGCACTGTTGTCTCTAGACACAGAGCCTTCTTGCCCTCTTTTATTGGCTCATGACTGTCTGCCTCTCCTTGTTGGCCTTCCAGACATAGTAATGGCGTACAGAGAGATGGGAAAACCAGCAATTGGGTAGTGTATACTGTGCTGGAGGCACACAACACCCACTAACTCCTGCAGATGCCTGTATGAGAGAACACCAGCAATAAAGGGTAGATACAGGTGTATACTGTGCAGTGCTGTAGGCACACAACACCCACTAACTACTGCAGATGCATTTATGAGAGAACACCAGCAATAAATGGTAGATACAGGTGTATAGTGTGCTGTGCTGTAGGCACACAACACCCACTAACTCCTGCAAATGCCTGTATGAGAGAACACCAGCAATAATGGGTAGATACAGGTGTATACTATGCTATGCTGTAGGCGCACAACACCCACTAACTACTGCAGATGCCTGTATGATAGAACGCCAGCAATGAAGGGTTGATACAGGTGTATACTGTGCTGGAGGCACACAACACCCACTAACTACTGCAGATGCCTGTATGAGAGAACACCAGCAATAAAGGGTAGATACAGGTGTATACTGTGCTGTGCTGTAGGCACACAACATCCACTAACTACTGCAGATGCCTGTATGAGAGAACACCAGCAATAAAGGGTAGATACAGGTGTATACTGCGCTGGAGGCACACAACACCCACTAACTACTGCAGATGCCTGTATGAGAGAACACCAGCAATAAAGGGTAGATACAAGTGTATACTGTGCTGTGCTGTAGGCACACAACATCCACTAACTACTGCAGATGCCTGTATGAGAGAACACCAGCAATAAAGGGTAGATACAGGTGTATACTGCGCTGGAGGCACACAACACCCACTAACTCCTGCAGATGCCTGAGAAAAGAACACACTGTCCCTGCCTATCTAGCTCTTTCCCTGCACGTCGGAACACACTACACAAGGCCGCCATGCTGGCGGCCTTATATAGTGTGGGGCGTGTACTAAACCCCCCTGAGCTATAATTGCCTGTGGCCAATTATTGCTCTCTTTGCTGCCGGCGCTGTGATTGGCCAAGCATGCGGGGTCACAGTGCATGCTTGGCCAATCATGAGCCAGCAATGCACTGTGATGGCGCAGTGCGTTGTGGGTCGTGAGCGCCACACGAATTTGGCGCGAACGGCCCATAACGTTCGGTATTCGCAGAACATGCGAACAGCAGATGTTCGAGACGAACATACGTTCGACTCAAACACAAAGCTCATCCCTAATAACCACCAACATATCTTTTATATATTCTATATTTATAAGCATACACATACAGATCACTTGGGCATGCACATTTATGTCAAAGCCGGCAGGAATGGGAAGGCCAGCCACCATTACTGGCTTTCTGGGAGCATGAGGGAAGACAACAATCAGCCAAACTGTATAAACTATCTATCAAAAATGTATAACAATCATTATGTATCTTAATATATTATTATCAGGAAGACAGGGATGTCCAATGCAGTATATACTGTATTTTAGTTAAACTAAAGTGACCAATAGAGCCTTGGATATAACAAACATGTTATATGCAAATATTGATTATGATTATAAAAGGCAAATTGGGAAGCGACCATTTCAAGTTTTACAGGAAATGTTGAGTTGCACAAATTTGGAGATTTGATGTATGACCAGATATAATGAAGATCAGACCTCCCAGGCCTTCTTTGGCTCACATTTGGCCATTTACATGTATATTTATATGCATGGCCACCTTTGCCATTAAATTTGTGTAAATTTTACTTAAGCTTTCTCCAGTCTCTAAACTCATTTCAGGAATGCTCTCAGATGAACAAAGTAAAGAAATCTAGCATGTGACTGCCATCTAGTGGTAGAAGCATGAAGCAATTTCTACTATATCACAAAAAAAGTCAAATATTTTTAATCCCTGTTTTCTTCTAAATGGCACAGTTACCAGAACCAAACAGGTATTCTAATTCTCAAGGGTCAAATCACGCCAGTAACTTTGATGAAGATGTGTGGCAGCTCCTTGTTTATTTTCTCTGGTGATTTGTAGGTAGCTAAAAAGTTGCTGTTGTAGCTGATCATAGTGCTTGTCTGTGCAGCTCCAAATCTCTGGTGTGCTATGGTCATCAGCTGCATTAAGTAACATAAATAACTACTGAACTTGGAGATTCCATAGCTGGCTTCATACACTGCAAAAAAAAATTGATTACTCAGCAGCAGAGCTTCAAATCGTAACACTAATCTTTGACTCCAATTCTATTTTTCCAAGCCATAAAAACAAGGACAGAGATTGCGCAGCTGTTAGACAATTGGTATATGGTAACATGGCTCTAATAAAAATAGCTTTCACTCTTTATATGCTGTAATATTAAATGCTTTTTTTTTTTCAAATGTTACAGTATTTGCCTCTTAAAATTGGGACATCTGTATCTGTAAATGTTGAAATATGAAATGTTTACAAATCAACATGCGCTAAAGAATGCAGTTTGGTTTTTGCTAATTTACTTCTTTCAAGCAGAATTAATGTCAAAATTTGTAAAAAGGCTGACAGGCAGGGTTTTTATATCAGACAATACCCTAGTGTTGTCTTCTGTAATAAATGCCTCTCCCAGCCTGTGAACGGTAATGTAATCAAAGTTGCACAGATCACATTTACGGTACCCGGTACCACACCATGTCGCGATTAAGGGCTCATATACACTTGCTTTGGCTTCAACACACATTAAAGAGCCTATCGCTTCATCATGCTTCTTTCATGTGTATTTGATGCTTTGATGCTTTAGTGGTGCTTCGGTGGTGTTTCAAGTGAGTTTTGTCAAAGACTTCGATGGATGCGTTGAAGCACCACTAAAGCAACATGGGGTATCATTTTTGAAGTAAACACAAAGCAAAGCAAAAGCAAGGTGTTAACAGGACTGTAAGCTAGCCATTTTATTTTGTCACAGGGGCTTTGACTAGAGTTCAGCAAAGTGTTTAACAAATCGTGTCTGAAGCCTTGTTTTGAAGCAAGTGTAAACTAGCCCTAAGTGTTTTCCGTGTGGATGCAAAAAAAAGTGATGTCATCAGGGCCAATTTTTTTTTTTTACCCCATTTATATATCTACAAATTACAAACTATAGGAACTATATAAACAAGCTGAGGAATTCATGAAGAGTGTCATAAACACCCTTTAGAATTCCATCTGGGCGCAGCACCCAAAGTGACAGTGCTTGCGTCCAATTCATGTACCTGTTTATGACAGGTTCACCAGGTAAGTTGATGCCATACTGGACACTCCTTCCTCAGTGTGAGCCCCCCCCGACTGCCGGGTAGTTTTAAACTAGGGGTTGTTGCAGCCTGATGAGGAACTAAGAGACTAGTCTCCCCTTAGGTCCACATTTGATTGACAGCCAATGGCATTGGGTGAATCCATAGCCTCTATCAGTCCAATAGCAGCTCAAAAATCTATCCATTGCCATGCACTCTCAATCGCAGGTCAGGAGGAGCTGCTGGGGAACTAGTCTGCATGTTCACCGTTAGGGCCCATGCACCCAGCATGCACAGCAGGTGTGAATCTGGTGACAACAGAGTCAACAATGGAGTAGTCGAGTGGGAGGATTACCTTGCTTGGGATTGACAGAAGATGTCAGTGGGCGAATTCCAAAGCGACTATTGGACTGAATATCATCTACAGATCCACCCACTGCTATCGGCTGTTAGTCACAGGCAAAGCGGGCCTAATCGGGAACTAGTCTTTCACCGTACCCCATCAGGCTCCACACACTGTCAGTTCAGTGTGAATTGTGTCATTGGTTATAGAACATGGACGGTCTTTGTCCTGGCAACCATAGCTATAAATGTAAAACACAAACATATTAGTAAAGTAATGAAAGCACAACACACCCCTTGTCAACTTTGTGTTGGTCTTGATTACTGCCAGTTTGTTTATTTGTGAACTGATGATAATTATTTTAAAATCTGTCACAATCATCGTGACAGATTCTAAAAGTGGCAAAATTGAGAACTACCTGAATCTGGTGCATGCGTTGGTACCTGTACTGAAACTGGAGTAAGGTTTTCATGAATTAGATGTAGATGATATTAAAGGAGTCACAGCGCCAGCAAAGTGATGTTGCTGCTTTATTGAATTCCCATGAAGGTTTATATTGGATTAACGCACATCTATAACTGAGTTCACATTCAGCTGATTTCTTTCACTTGCATACTGAACAAAACGTTTAAGAGCCTTTTTACATCTATGGGCATCTGCAGGTGTGAATGTGCCCTCATACATTTCATTTAAAAATGTTAACACTAAACTACAGCATATAGATGTAGATCACAAGAAAGAATGGCCGTTTTTTACTTGAAGTTTATTTTCATGCAGTATAATGTATGTGTTTTATTGCAGGAAAACAGACAAGTGTAAATAGGTCATAAAGAACTATAATTCCTCTTTGAAGTTGACCTCCAGGCTAAACTCTTTTTATTTGGAAAGGGTTACAACCCCTGCCCCCTTTTTTTGTATTGCTGTCTTTATCCCCATTGGGGAGGATTTTTTCACCTCCTGTCCCTGTGATTGTGGATTTTGAGACATCAGTGAAATTAGAAATTAAACTAAAATTAATTAAATTGAAACCACTAACCTTTCCTCAATCCAATACCAAAAAAGAAATGTTTGGTTGTAATCATACTGGACTTGTGCATACATAGGACAATTAATGCCAGGGATCTGGCATTCTTAGGATTCATAAACATGGGGTTGAGAGTATAACTTTATGACTCTGCCAAGGTCACACAGCTGCATGCTGTGACATCTATGGGGCCTCAAAAACATGCAACATGTTTGCTCATGGGCAAATAATTTAAATGTAGCCCTCTTGATTGCGACATACAAGATCCAGTAATTTGGTGATGTTAGGTCCCCAAGAATGGCTGTATGAGTGCTGTTGCCACTGTGTAATGCCCTGTACACATGGTCGGAAATTATATTGATTATATTGATTATTATATTATATTGTCGGAAAATCCGATCGTGTGTGGGCTCTATCTGACTTTTTCCGTTGGAAATTCCAACGGAAAAAAATTTGAGAGCAGGATCTCAATTTTTACAACAAAAAAATCCGATCTGACTTTTTCCGACCGTTTGTAGAGAATTCCGATCGGAGAAAGTGTCACGCATGCTCAGATCAAATTATGAAACCAAAGCTATTGGCTACTAGCCTCAATGTAGTCCCATTGTAACGAACGAACGTCATCATCTTCCGAGCGATCGGATTTTCCGACAACTTTGTCCGACCATGTGTATGTAACACAGGTTTCGGACAAAATCCGTTGGAAAAAAATCAGACGGATTTTTGCGTCGGAATGTCCGACCGTGTGTACGGAGGCATAGAGTCTATTTGTCCCATTATATGGCTGCTGTCTCAAACTACAACTCCCAAAAGTCTCAGCACTCTGCATAAAAGTCTATGGGCTTGCTTGGCTTTAGCTCTCCCCCTGCTGGCCAGAGCTGAATGGTACAACATAACATCACTATCTTAGTAGAGGGAGAGAAAACTAAAAATTCTTCATATTGCTGTAGCCCAGCACCTGGCTACACATGTATGCATACAGCAATAATATAGCCATTGGTACAGTGTCCAATTGTTTACCTGCCACACCAAAATTATGTAGCTTTGTACTCGCTCAGAAATCTGCCCTATTTGTGAAAATGACTGTCCTGTCTACTGTTTGTTGCATACAGAGAAGGTTGAGTCTGTAAAAAAAAAAAATAGTCAGCAGCTACAAATCCTATAGCTGCTGACTTTTAATAAATGGACTCTTACCTGCCCATGGATCCAGTGCCGTCCTCACCCAAGCTAGTTCTTCACTAGCCTCCAGGTTCCACTGTGCGTGAGCCAGCCGCTCTGCACTTTGTGAATGGTCCCACAGTCTTCTGGGACCTGTGACGTGTCTCAGAAGTCTGTGGGGGGGGGGGGGGGGGGCAGAGATTCTGCTTGGATCGCCTAGGAGATCCAAGTGAAAAGGTGAACGGATACCTGTCAAAACTAGGTAACTGTTCCCCCCCCTCCAAAATGAAATGCCAAGTTAGGCAGAGAAGGGGAGTGGGGTGTCTTAAAGCAGATCTTCCCTTTTGGCTGAAGCTCCACTTTATGGCTTGGTCCGAACAGAAGTTTGGACTGAACTGTGGCTGTTTGGTCAGTCAGGAATCCTAAATCTTATAAACAAAGGGGCAGGTTTGCATGTTAACATCAGAGCCCAGAGTGAAGCTTCCCCTAGACTTCTCCTTGGCTCTGACATCTCTTATGACAGAGTAGGAGGAGGAGCCTGGGAGGAAGATCATCTCCTGGGAATGAGCCCAAGGCAGCTGAGGTCTGTGTGGGGGAATAATAAAGTTTGTGCTGGGGGGGGGGGGGGGGTGTTTGCATGCAAGAGCTTTTGTATTGAGAAAGAAAGGAGAGGATTTGTCATTGGAGGGGGATTGGGGAGGGGAAATAAGAGGATTTGAGCAAGAAGGAGGGACTGGGGGGAGGAGTGCTGTGGGGGAATTAAGGAGTAAAGAGAATTTGTATTAGAAGGGGAATTTTGGATGGAAGATTTAGACTAGAGGGGGGATTTTGTAGTGGTGAGGATTTATGCTGGGAGGGGAGAATTTAAGGGTTGGAAGAGGAAGAGGATTTGTGCTTGAAGGGTGGATTGGGGGAATTTATGATGGGGGGATTTGGAGAGGAAGAGGATTTACTCTGGGAGAGGTATTTTTTTTGGGGGGGGGGGTTGGGTATTTGTGCCAGGAGGGGGGATTGAGGGGTGGTTGAGAAGAATTTCTACTGGGAAGGAGGATTGGAGGGGATCGTTTTTGCTGGAAGGGGGGATAGGTGGGGATGATTTGTGCTGTGGGGATTCGGAGGGGAAGAGGATTTGTACTAGAAGTATTTATACTGGAGGGGGAATTGAGATGGAGAAGATTTGTGCTAGAAGAGGGGAGAGGATTTGTCCTGGGAGGAGGGCAAGGATGGTGCTGGGAGGGGTGAGTGTGCAGATTAGTGCTGCTTTTTTTGGGGGGGGGGGGGTTTGCTGAAAGGGTAAAGTGGGGGAGATTATGGAGAATATTTCTTGCATGGGGAATTATGTACTCTCCTGATTCTTACACTGCATAGACAAACACTGGTGCAGATTAGGGATGAGCCGAACACCCCCCGGTTCGGTTCGCACCAGAACTTGCGAACGACCCCCGCGTTCGGTACGAACGTTAGAACCCCATTGAAGTCTATGGGACTCGAACGTTCGAATTGGAAAGTGCTAATTTTAACGGCTAATATGCAAGATAGTGTCCTAAAAAGGGTTTGGCGACCTGCCTCCTGCCTCAGGGGACATGGGTCACTGCAAAAAAAAGTTTTAAAAACTACCGTTTTGGTGGGAGTACTGATTTTAATGACGATTAAAGTGAAAAAAAAAAAGTGAAATATTCCTTTAAATATGGTGCCTGGTGGGTGTCTGTAGTATGCCTGTGAAGTGCCACGTGTTTCCCGTGTTTAGAACAGTCCCTGCACAAAATGACATTAAGCGGAAATAACACCATTTAAAACTGCTTGCGGTTTTAATGTTATATCTGGTTCCTGCAATATGGTTGAAAATCATTCAGAAAAATGGCATGGGTAGCCCTCCCTGCCCATTACCAGCCTATTTGGGTCTTGTACGCATATTAAGGGGAACCCTGTACCCATATTAAAAAAAGGAAATGCGTGTGGCCCCCAGGCCCTATATACTCAGAACAGCAGTATACAGGCGGTGCAAACAAGACTGGGACTGTGTAGGTTTGTTGTGTTAAGTTGAATCTGTTTGTAATTTTCAACTGGTACATTTTTAAAGTGTAGCTCCAGTCAAAAAAAATATTTTTAAGCTTTTTGGAAAACATAGGGAAGGGTTATCACCCCTGTATAATTTGTTTTGTCGTCCATCTTTTTTCATCTCACTTGCTGTTGTCTCCTTCCGTTTGCAAGTAGGAGATGTTTGTAAGTTGGATGTTTGAAAGTAGGGGCCTGCCCTATATGCTCTGCAGAAATGGCGGAACAAGGTGTTGGTTTTGCAACAACATTGTAAGCCCTCAAAGTGACTCTTGGTGGGCGCTGGAGCGCCCTGCTGTGAACGATTATATCAAGAATTGTAATTACATGCCATTGTTGAACAGTGGTAGAAAAATTGACCTTTGGTGGTTGTGGTGCTGGTGCCACAACACTATAAGTCCTCACAGTTACTCTGGGTGGGCACAGGAAGGGGCCCTCCTGTGAAATATTATATCAAGAATTGTAATTACATGTCCCTGTTAAACAGGGGCAGAAAAATTGGGCCTTAGGCACTGGTGCCATCACACTGCAACCTCTGCCATACACTATAGTTTTATTGCAGGAATTAGCCCTGCTGCAAAGCATTGCATCAAAAATTGTACTTAAACGCCCCTGTTAAACAGGGGCAGAAAAATTGGGCCTTAGGCACTGGTGCCATCACACTGCAACCTCTGCCATACACTCTAGTTTTTTTGCAGGAATTAGCCCTGCTGCAAAGCATTGCATCAAAAATTTTACTTAAACGCCCCTGTTAAACAGGGGCAGAAAAATTGGGCCTTAGGCACTGGTGCCATCACACTGCAACCTCTGCCATACACTCTAGTTTTTTTGCAGGAATTAGCCCTGCTGCAAAGCATTGCATCAAAAATTGTACTTAAACGCCCCTGTTAAACAGGGGCAGAAAAATTGGGCCTTAGGCACTGGTGCCATCACACTGCAACCTCTGCCATACACTCTAGTTTTTTTGCAGGAATTAGCCCTGCTGCAAAGCATTGCATCAAAAATTGTACTTAAACGCCCCTGTTAAACAGGGGCAGAAAAATTGGGCCTTAGGCACTGGTGCCATCACACTGCAACCTCTGCCATACACTCTAGTTTTTTTGCAGGAATTAGCCCTGCTGCAAAGCATTGCATCAAAAATTGTACTTAAACGCCCCTGTTAAACAGGGGCAGAAAAATTGGGCTGCTGGCATCACCCAGAACCAAAAATGTTCTTCCAACATATCAGCGGAGGAGGAAGAGGATAGACAATCAACATAACAGGACAGTCACTCAGCATCAGCATAGGCAGTCTTGAAGGGATGTGGTATTTCAAAAAAAATTATTCGGTTACATCAGCTTCAGGTGCTTGGTAGCTGTGGGTGATCCAAGACTGATTCATCTTGATGAAGGTCAGTCGATCAACTGATTCGGTGGACAGGCGCACCCTGTGATTGGTAACAAAGCCACCAGCAGCACTGAAGGTGCGTTCCGAAAGAACGCTGGATGCAGGACAGGCCAGTAGCTCAATTGCATACTGTGCAAGCTCTGGCCAGTGATCCATCCTCAAGACCCAGTAAGCCAGAGGATTTTCAGTGGGAAAGGTGTCCAAGTCTGACCTTGCCCCTAGGTATTCCTGCACCATGTAAATTAGACGCTGGCGATGGGTGCTGGAACCAATCATACCTTGGGGCTGCGGACTAAAAAATTGTCTGAAAGCATCAGTCAGACGGCCACCTTCTCCACCGCTCCTTCTGACTGATGCCTCAGCAACACGTTGTCCAGGACCAGGAGTTTGTGACCTCCCAGTCTCTGGGAACGCGTTGCACAGAGCTTTCTGCAAGGCCTCCCGGAGATGTCTCATCCTCTGCTCCCTCTGCGATGGCAAGATAAGGTCGGCAACCTTACCCTTGTACCGTGGATCAAGGAGAGTGGCCAGCCAGTAATGGTCCCTCTCCTTGATCCGAAGAATACGAGGATCCTTCCGCAGGCTTTGCAGGATCAGGGAGGCCATGCAGCGTAGGTTAGCTGAGGCATTCGGTCCGGAGTCCTCTGGGTCACTAAGGACAACATGATCCGCAGCTACCTCCTCCCAGCCACGTACAAGTCCACGTGTTTCTTGGGACTGTAAATCATCCCTATAAGACTGCTGCTGCTGATGCTGAGTGCCAGCCTCCACCTCCATGCTGACACAATCATCCTCCTCCTCCTCTTCCTCCTCCTCACCCTCTTCCTGTGTGATGGGTGGCACAGCAGGAACACTGTCTGGATAAAGGGGGCCTTGAGAGGCAAGGAAGTCCTCCTCTTCCTGCCTCTGTTCTGCCTCAAGTGCCCTGTCCATTATTCCACGCAGCGTATGCTCCAAGAGGTGGACAAGAGGTATAGTGTCACTGATGCATGCACTGTCACTGCTCACCATCCTTGTGGCCTCCTCAAACGGTGACAGGACAGTGCATGCATCCCTGATCATGCCCCACTGGCGTGGTGAGAAAAAACCAAGCTCTCCTGACCCTGTCCTGGTGCCGTAGTCGCAGTTGCACAGGTACTCATTGATGGCCCTCTGCTGCGTGTGCAGCCGCTGCAGCATGGCCAATGTTGAGTTCTGGTGGGCATGTCACATATAAGGCGGTTCTTGGGCAGGTTCAACTCCTTTTGGAGCTCAGCCAGCCGAGCACAGGCATTAAATGATCGGCGGAAATGCACACAGACTCTCCTGGCCTGTTTCAGGACATCCTGTAAGCCGGGGTACCTGCCCAAGAACCGCTGCACCACCAGGTTAAGGACGTGAGCTACACAGGGCACATGGGTCAGTTGTCCCTGTCGGAGGGCGGAGAGGAGGTTGGTGCCATTGTCGCAAACCACCATTCCTGGCTTAAGCTGGCGTGGCGTCAACCACCTCTCGGCCTGCCCCTGCAGAGCTGACAAAACATCCGCCCCAGTGTGGCTCCTGTCCCCCAAACAAACCAGCGCAAGCACGGCATGGCATCGTTTTGCCTGCGTACTTGCGTAGCCCCTGCAACGCCTACGGAGCACCGCTGGTTCTGAGGACAGAGCACTGGAAGAGGCCATGGAGGAAGAAGAAGAGGAGGGGGTGGAGGAGAGAGGTGTGTCACAACCAATAGTAGCATTTTGGAGGCGTGGTGGCGGAACAACCTCCAATACTACTGCACCTTGTCCTGCATCCTTCCCAGCAGCCAGAAGAGTGACCCAATGGGCCGTGAAAGACAGGTAACGTCCCTGTCCATGCCTGCTGGACCATGAGTCAGCGGTAATATGCACCTTACCGCTGACCGCCCTGTCCAGCGAGGCAAGGACATTGCCTTCCACATGCCGGTAGAGAGCCGGAATTGCCTTCCGTGAGAAAAAGTGGCGTTTGGGGACCTGCCACTGAGGAACCGCACATTGTACAAACTCACGGAAGGGGGCCGAGTCTACCAACTGAAAAGGCAGCAGTTGAAGTGCTAGCAATTTAGCCAAGCTAGCATTCAACCGCTGGGCATGTGGATGGCTGGGAGTAAATTTCTTCCGCCGGTCCAGCAGCTGGGGCAGGGACATTTGTCTGCTATAATCGGACGTGGATGTACCACTAGCAGAGTTCCCGGAAGCACTTGGCTGTGACACACCTAATTCTACACCTTCATTCCTCTCAGAGCAGGTTTCAGAGAGGACTGAAGGTCTAGTGGGGTTGGAGATGCCAGCTGATGAGGAGCAAGGAGAGGTCCGCTTTGTTCTTTGGTGTGGGTCTTTGAGGTATGCTTGCCAACGAGCTGCATGGCAGGTCAACATATGTCTGGTCAAGCATGTGGTGCCCAAGCGGCTGATGTTTTGGCCACGTGAGATACGCTTGAGACATATGTTGCAAATAGCAGCGGTGCGATCTGATGCACTCGTCTCAAAAAAGGCCCACACCAAAGAACTTTTAGAATAACGCGCAGAGGAAGCGCTCTGCGCAGAGGAAGCGCTCTGCGCAGGCGGAGCTCTGCGGTGTGATTCAGTCGGTGTGCTGCCCCTAAGCTGGCCCCCGGAGGGCATCCTGCCTCGTTGGGCATGTGCCTCCTCCTCCTCCTCCTCCTCCTCCCTCCTTCCAGGCACCCACGTGGAGTCAGTGCCCTCATCATCCCCTCCCTCTTCATCGCTGTAGCAAACCTGGCAGTATGCTGCAGCTTGTGGAACATGACTGCCAGATTGCTGTCCTTCTTGAGCATCCCCTCTCTCTGTGCTCACGCTACTGCCTTCCTCTAGCTGAGTGTCATCATCAGAGCCCACCAAACACTGGGCATCCTCCTGGAGCATGTACCCAACACTGTGCTCAAAGAGTTCAGGAGACTCCTCAGGAGGACGTGGTGGGTCTAGGGAAGGAGTCACTGATGATGACATTGAGAGGAGGGACGACGATGTGTTGGCAGCTGCTTTTCTACTACCCTGAGACTGGGTGAGAGAGGATGAGGAGGATGAAGAGGGCTTGGTCATCCACTCTACCAAGTCGTTGGCATGTTGCGGTTCAACATGTCCAGCTGCAGAAAAGAGCTGCAGCATGGCCACGTGCTGATGACAATGCACCGCGTCCACGACCAGCACTGTTGTCTCTAGACACAGAGCCTGCTTGCCCTCTTTTATCGGCTCGCGCCTGTCTGCCTCTCCTTGCTGGCCTTCCAGACATGGTAATGGCCTGAAGGGAGTTGGGTAAAACAGTAGTTGGGTAGTTTATATTGTGCTGGAGGCACACAACACCCACTAACTCCTGCAGATGCCTTTTTTATAGAACAGCAGAGTTAAAGGGGTATATACAGATGTATACTGTGCTGTGCTGGAAGCACACACAACTTCCAATAACTCCAGCAGATGCCAATCGGGCCCAAATAGAGAACAGCTATGTAGGTGGATAATAGCGGTATGTACTGGGTACAGAGCAGGCACACAGCACGCACTATCTCCTGAGTGACACTACTGACTGCAAGCTCTATTGTTAAAGATGGACCACTAGCTATATAGGTGAGGTGAATATCACGGTGTATACTGCGGTCAGGGCACGCAGACAATAACCAGAAAACAGCAGAGTTAAAGGGGTATATACAGATGTATACTGTGCTGTGCTGGAAGCACACACAACTTCCAATAACTCCAGCAGATGCCAATCGGGCCCAAATAGAGAACAGCTATGTAGGTGGATAATAGCGGTATGTACTGGGTACAGAGCAGGCACACAGCACGCACTATCTCCTGAGTAACACTGCTGACTGCAAGCTCTATTGTTAAAGATGGACCACTAGCTATATAGGTGAGGTGAATATCACGGTGTATACTGCGGTCAGGGCACGCAGACAATAACAAGAAAACAGCAGAGTTAAAGGGGTATATACAGATGTATACTGTGCTGTGCTGGAAGCACACACAACTTCCAATAACTCCAGCAGATGTCAATCGGGCCCAAATAGAGAACAGCTATGTAGGTGGATAATAGCGGTATGTACTGGGTACAGAGCAGGCACACAGCACGCACTATCTCCTGAGTGACACTGCTGACTGCAAGCTCTATTGTTAAAGATGGACCACTAGCTATATAGGTGAGGTGAATATCACGGTGTATACTGCGGTCAGGGCACGCAGACAATAACAAGAAAACAGCAGAGTTAAAGGGGTATATACAGATGTATACTGTGCTGTGCTGGAGGCACACACAACTTCCAATAACTCCAGCAAATGACAATCGGGCTCAAATAGAGAACAGCTTTGTAGGTGTATATAGTGGTATGTACTGGGTACAGAGCACGCAGACAGCACGCACTAACACTACTGACTGCAAGCTCTATTATTAAAGCTAGATCACTAGCTATATAGGTGAGGTGAATATAGTGGTGTATACTGCGGTCAGGGCACAGACAGTAACCACTACACAAGAGCAAAATAGTAAATCAGCCAAAAACGATTGGTGTGTAACTGTGTTGAAGGTACACAGAACACCCACTGCTTCAGATGCTAACAAACACTACACGAGGCCGCCTGAAAGGCAGCTTTATATAGTGTGGGGCGTGCACTACACAGTCTGAGCTATGATTGGCCACAGGCAGGATGCCTGTGGCCAACCATTGCTCTCCTCGCTACTGGCGCTGCGATTGGCCAAGCATGCGGGGTCACAGTGCATGCTTGGCCAATCGTGAGACAGCAATGCATTGCGCCATCGCAGTGCATTGTGGGCCACACGAATTTTGCCGCGAACGGCCCAAACGTTCGGAATTCGGCGAACGCACGAACGACCGATGTTCGAGTCGAACATGCGTTCGACTCGAACACGAAGCTCATCCCTAGTGCAGATTGTACAAAACAGCTTGTCAGGCTACAATATGCTACAGAAAAATGGCGATTGCACACAGGACGCCAACTCCCTTTTGACCAAAACTAAACCAGTAATGTAAGATGGCTTCAGCTCTGATCTTCACCCACACACACCCCTGGCTCCTGCACTCTTTTCATTTTGTACTCCTGACCCCTGCTATGCATTATATATTATTGTCCTCTGCTCTGTTTGTGACGCACTCCTTAACCCAGCACTGACTGCAGCACTCTGTGCATTACATACTCCTGACCCTTGAACTTTTAGCATTAAATCATCCAGGACCCCTGCACTGTGTTTATTATACATCCTGACCTTTGTACTATGTGCATTAGACACCTCTGACCCTATATTCTGTGTTATGTATTGCTAAACCTGTCACCGGCCCTTGTACTCTGAACATTACGCATTCCTGACTCTTACACTGTGCCTTACAGTCTCCTGCACTATATACAGCATATTGTCCATTTATCCGGCTTAACAAACTATTCGTTGTCTCAACAGTTGGCTGGTTGCTAAGCAGTCCCTAAAGCCCCATACATACTATCAGTTTTTCATTTAGATTTACCAAAACCATATAATATGAGGTCAAGCCTTAGGAGTTTCAATTTGTATGCAATCAGGCAGGCCCTTGCACTACATGGTTTTGGTAAACCTGAAGGAAAAAATCTGTGTGTATGGGGCATTCCTACATGACTACAAAATCAAGAGAAGCAGGGGTCTTATACCTGCTGGATGGTGGATTCTACTCTGTTCCTCTCCCAATAGCAGGCAGCTGTGGGTGAAAGTGAGTGGGCACCAAGAGCACACCTCGGTCTTAGCTTGGCACTGCTGGAGATTGAAGGAAGAGTGCCCTTCTTCCTGTATCCCCTTGTCATGTGACATATCACATGACCTGAGATGGAAGGAAGGAGAGGCTGCCTTCCATTCCAGTGGGCACACTGAAACAGAGGTGAGAACTGTAAACAGTACACAGAGGGTGGGGGAACAACTCATTAGACCTTCCCTCTCCTCTTCAGAAACCTCTCAAGAGATCCTTAGCTTCCTCCCTTCTTTAGGACTCTTTTACACTTGTGGTAGCCCTTTGAAGAAAAATTTGTAGTTAGCGGCTTTTCAGAGGGCGTTTGAAAGGGGATGAGAAGGCATTATGTTACCTCCTTGCCACCTTTGTAACTCCTAAAATCCCATTTCACTGCTTGTGCCTTTATTAGCCTCATCCTCTCCTTTGCCCATTGAGGGGGGTGGCACAGTTGCTAACTTTGTCTTGGGCACTGTATGAGGGTGTCAAGCAACAGGATATTGTCCAAGTAATGGAACACTTACAAAGTCTGGTTGCACAAAATGGAAATGACTGGGAGTATTGTTTTGGAGAATGTCCTGGGGGATGCAGAGTGGCCAAAATGCAGTAAAAATGAAGAGAAATTGGATCTCTAGAATGGAAAAGTGAAGATACTTATGGAAACATAAATGTACAGGAATATGTAAATGCTCTTCTGCTAGATGTAAAAATTTCATCTAATCTCCTGGTTTTATAGCTTGCTTGCTTGATTGACTGCAGTGATTCCATGTGGAATTTATGGACCTTGATCCTTTTGTTTAATGCTTTGAAGTCCAGAATGGTTTAAGGTCTGTTTTTTTTTCTTCAGTAAGAATAATGTGGAGTAGAAACCTTGATATCTTTGCTGGACAAAAACTGGTTGGCCTTCTTTTGCAATAACTTTTGGATATACAGGTATGTGTAGAACCTGAGTTGGAAAGAAATGGGTAGGAATGGGAGAAGAGAAGTGCCAAGAATCTTCTTCTAAAATGACCTACAAGACACAAGGATACCCAAACCCGCTGCTGCTTCTAGGTGGGAGCTGACTAAGTTTGTTCAAATGGAGAAATAATGGCTGTGATCTCTTCCATACTTTTTTGTAATCCTTCTCTTGCTTGTATGATTTAGTATTTAATAAATCTTTCACTTCCTTGACTTCTTTCTATTTGATGGCATTTAAAGGCCTCCTTCACTACCCTGACTAAAATTTAAACAGAGGAGAAGTCAAGGTCTTTAGCAAATGGGCTTTCCAATTGTGAATCCTCACCTGATACTAGTGAAGACTCTGTAAAGCAGGGGTGTCCAAACTTTTTTCAAAGAGGGCCAGATTCGAAGAAGTGAACATGCGTGAGGTGAGGGCCGACCATTTTGATTGACATTCTTTGAACCATTAAAATGAAATGTAAATTAACTAATATACTGCCCAACAAGAATTATCTTGCCTCTGTGGCTGTGTGTGGTGAAGAGTCTAAGGATTAGCTTGGGCGTGTTTTTTGGTAAATATAATCTTTTGTGGCCCCCAACGAATCCCAGAGCACTGCTCAGGAGTAAGTATGAACTTGGGTGTGTTATTTTGATATACCTTATTTATCGGCGTATAACATCCACCTTTCACATTAAGAGGGACGTTTCAGAAAAAAACTTACATTTTAAATAAAAAACTGTGAAGTAAAATAAGGGTCAGTGCCCATCAATGCAGTCTAATGTAAAAATGTTAAAATATTTAAAAAAATGAATAGAACAAAGTGGGACTCTAATTGTGCCTCAGAGGAGTACAAACAAATGAAAGACAATATAATTATACAAAAATAAACACATTTTTATTCTCTAAAAAACAACATTTTTATCCAGAAGACCCGAGCAACTCCGGGAATCCTCTCTCATACACCTTCTGGGACCAATTATGTTAGTTAGGCTTCCCTATATAACACACATTCCCTCAGTCTCTCCTCAGCGGCTCATCCCTCCACCTGCGAGGAATGCTGTGCAGAGACTCTCCATTTGCGGTCTTTTTTGGTGAGTTGAGGGGCATGCTATGGAAAGTTTGCACTCTATTTGCTACATAGTTATCTGGTTTTATCTATTTTGACCTTTTGCATTTAAGTCATTTTATCAAAAAAAATTGGTACACTTTTTGGTGTGTGTATGTATATATATGTATGTATGTGTATATATATATATATATATATATATATATATATATATATATATATATATATATATATTATGACTATGTTTATATATTTAATATCTTTTCATGTGGTATAGGAATTTTATCAATATCTGTTGTAATGTTTATATTTTCTGATGTAAGTGTATGTAAAGACAAATAGATTAACATATCTATGTTGATTGCATCATTATGTATTTACATTAATTATATGATATATGGTACATTCATCAACACTCTATTTGTGTCAGGGCTGGTTTAGCCCTTCCTTCTCTACGCTGGCTGCTCAGCTGTCGGCTAATTGCCAGCTCTCATCTCTCTCCACAGTTACCAGCTGTTCCTGATCATGCTCGTCTGACCTGCCTACTTAAAGCTCTGCCTTCGCCCTGGTCACATCACACGAAACCATCTCCTGCGGTTCTGTTTAAAGACTGGCTTGCTGACATCCCTTCTGGCTCCTTCTCCTGCTTGCTGTTGCTCTACTTGGATCCCTGACTTCTGGCCTGGCTGATTACCCGATCTGGTTATTGAACTCTGGCCTGGCTGACTACTCGATCCGGTTACTGGACTCTGGCTATGCTTTGGCTACGCTTTTTCTATTAACTTTTTTATTTTTATTTAATAAACAAGTGTGATTTAATTGTACTTCTGTCTCGGTCTGATTCATGGTTTCTGACAATTTGTAGAATTCACACGTTTACATCTGTGCTATCCTCCATGCCCTGACGAAGCAGAATCACCCACGAAACACGTAGGCCTTTTTCTGTATAACCTGCTGGGAACTAGCACATGCCTGAACTCAAATTGAATCATTAAGACTGTAATGTATCTTAAATTTAGTTTTTTAGAAATTAACAATTTGTTTATTTTTGTATAATAATATTGTCTTTCATTTTTTTGTACTCCTCTGAGGCACAATTTGTCCCACTTTGTTCTATTTTTTTTTAAATATATTTACATATATCTTCTGGGATAGTGCCTCTGTAGGAGTATTGGTGTTCCATGCTCACCCCACCCCTACACTAATCAGTGCCCATCCGCAGCCTCACAAGTGCCATGAATGCAGCCTCACCAATGCCATAAGTGCAGATTGATCCATGCCCATCTGCAGACTCAGCGGGGACAAGCAACAGATTACATACAGGAGAATCTCCTGTTTACTCAACGGCCTCTTTAATATAAAGTCCTGCCTCCTATGATAGACAGAACAGTTGTCCAATGCCAGCCCAGGAGATGGGACTTCCTATTACAGAGGCTGCAGAGTAAACAGGAGAATCTCCTGTATGTAAGCTTTTGGCACACGCCACCGCTCCCTCCCTGTCCCCTCTGAGGCAGCCAAAATTGAATGAACAGCGTATAACATGCACACACAATTTTCACCCGATTTTCAGGGTGAAAAAGAGTGTGTTCCATGCTGATAAATACGGTATATATCTTTTGTGGCCTCAGGGATTCGTTGGGGGCCACAAAAGATACAGTATCTCAAAAAAATGAGTACACCCCTCACATTTTTGTAAATATTTTATTCGATTTTTTCATGTGACAACACTGAAGAAATGACACTTTGCTACAATGTAAAGTAGTGAGTGTACAGCTTGTATAACAGTGTAAATATGCGGTCTCCTCAAAATATAAACTCACTATTTTACATTGTAGCAAAGTGTAATTTCTTCAGTTTTGTCACATTAAAAGATATAATAAAATATTTACAAAAATTTGAGGGGTGTACTCACTTTTATATCCAAATTACCAGTGGGGCCGTATTAAACCGTAACACGGGCTGCAATTGGCCCGCAAGCCAGACTTTGGACATGCCTGCTCTAAAGCCTCGCACACGCGATCAGATTTTTGGATGACCATTCTTCTGTTTTTGTTGCATGCTAGCCTCATGTCAAAAGTGAAGAGGTTACCCACCATAAGAAAATTCTCGTACGACAGAATACAACTTCAGAAGTGACGTAATGTGTTGACTAGTTTTGTATGTATTCTTTCATTTCTGACCATGCGTAGTCTTACTCCTATGATTTTTTTCGTACAAAAACCGTACTAATTAAACAAAAAAACTTTGAGTTCATGTACGACCAACATAGTTTGAACATCCAGCTTTTGTCAGACGAAAAAACGGAATCGGCTGTCGAAAGCACCATACTATCTGAAAATCGACAGATTGTTTGTCAGACAAAATTTTTGTTCTGATTTTTGTATCGTATGTACGGGTCTTTACTGACTGCTCTGGGCTAGAGAAGAACTTGAGACAGATGTTGCTGCTTGACTTTGTTTAGTAGCTGACAGCTCATGAATTGAGGTCTTCAAGGTTTGTTTAACAAGGGTCCAGACCTCCACCTTCTCTGCCTCCTTTTCCACTGCTGCTTTTGACATGCAAACCAGGCACAACATTTTGCCTGGCAAAGCCAGGTGACCACAAACCCAACATTGTTCATGGGTTGGACAATCCCTATGACATAAGGCTTTCTCTTTATTTCAGCCGTGTTATCATTACATGACTGGGAAGCAAGTTAGAAATCTGACTGGCATCCTAAACACAACCCAATGATGGAGAGCCCAGTCCAATATATCACCAGCACACCATGTAGATAAATGGTCTATCTTGAAGTGTATTTGTGCTTTGGTGGCGCCATCTGCCATTTCACCCCTGCACCCCTATGAATGGGTTGCAATGCTGTATCAAGTGTGTTGGAAACTTTTTATTTATGGCCATGATGAAAGCAGCTAAATGGAGGGAGGGAACACCAATAGACCAGATTCCTATACCCAAAAATGTACACATATAGGGAGGTCTTCCCTCATAGCATGCATTTAGCAGCCTGAACAGAGGGAACTTCATATAGATGTAGTACGAACCTCCAGCAGGCCAGATGAATCCAGCAAGGTGATGGTAAAAGAAGCCGTTTACCAACAGCATTGCTGGCTTGAGCAGTGAGAAAAAAGCAGAATACTAGCCTTATTTAATTTCATTTATAGTATAAGGAGTCCTGTGAGTAAGTAGGGGCATAGCCAGACCCATGTGAATGTTTCATGCTTCTGTCAAAAAAAAATGCTAACCTACCTAAAAAGGTGAAAATTGTTTTAATTCTGTTGCCGCAGACACGCGGTCGGATTTTCTGACGGGAAATGTTGGATGTGAACTTGTTGTCGGAAAGTCCGACCATGTGTATGCTCCATTGAACATTTGCTGTCGGACTTTCCGCCAACAAATGTTTGATAACAGGTTCTCAAATTTTCTGCCAACAAAACTTTGTTGTTGGAAAGTCTGATTGAGTGTACACAAGTCCGTTGCACAAAAGTTCACGCATGATTGGAATCAAGCAAAAGGAGCCACATTGGCTATTGAACTTCCTTTCTCTCGACTCGTCCTACGTCTTGTACATCACTGCATTCTCACGTTTGTAATTGTCGGCCAACATTTGTGTGACAGTGTATATGTAAGACGTGTTTGAGACAACAACCTTCGAAAATACACGGTTTTGTTGGCGGAAAGTCCCATCATGTGTACGAGGCATAACAGGTTATTCTCATTACAGTAATATATATTTAAAATCTATGGCACACTTAAAACAGCTTTGTCTTTGGCACTTATGTCTAAAAGTGGCCTTTATTTTGACATATGTCTCCAAGTCACAAGCATATATTTTACTAGAAAACGCTCAGTACATTCTTTCCTTGAAATCACTTTTATAACTGTGCCCCATTGTGTTTACTAGGTATGTGTAAATACAACAAGACCCTCTAAATGCCTGACTTACAGGAAAGCAAAAGTATGCATGTTTCCCGGAATTTTTATATTTAAGAATTCTTTCCCACTCTCCCACTGGTATATGTTAATATCACCAAAAACAAACAAATTTTATTAGTATTTTTCTTGACAGAATATTTAGTCCATGGAGACTCTACTAAACCATCTTTGCTCAAGTCATTTTGTTTTTTGGTGATGGTTGGTTACCTAGTGACCATGTGGTATGATGTTAACAAAACTGTTCAATATTGACCAACTGACATCATCAGTACGTCATCACTACCAAAGAGAAAATGTAAATTAAATGTAACTTATCTGTAAAATTGTGAATAAAGTGGTAAGAAAACTTTTTAGAGTTCTATCCTAGTTCTACTGTTTTGTAGAGATATGTAAGTTTTGAAGATTCAATATTTTTATTTTATTCAAATATATGTAAAGTTATAATGAGATGATTTGTCACATAGAATTCAGAGTTTTAGAAAACCTAGATGTACATGCCTGTTATATAACAGCATTGTCACAAATAACTGTATCTTATTTGCACTGGAAATTACTAATCATAAGATCTCAATAAACATATTATATAAACAGGCATTACTTACTGCATGATTTATTGAGTATTATTAATTATCTTTTAAGTTCATGGGGATCCAGAAGAGTAGCGGTTTTTCATCTTTTTTGGGTAGAAGCAGGATGTATAGGACAGAAATGTGATGCCGTGTACACACGACCGGACTTTACGATTGACTTGGTGGAATCCGTCGGACAATTTGATCGTGTGTGGGCTCCAGCGGACTTTTTCTTCCCAAAAGTCAGGCGGACCTAGAAATAAAACTTGCTTCAAATCTTTCCGACGGACTCGAGTCTGGTCGAAAAATCCGGTCGTCTGTGTGCTAGTCCGACAGACTAAAACCGACGCTAGGGCAGCTATTGGCTACTGGCTATGAACTTCCTTATTCTATGTCATCACGTTTGAATCCGTCTGACTTTTGGAGTGATCGTGTGTGGTCAAGTCCGTTCGTTTGAAAGTCCGGCGGACCTCAGCTGCAAAGTCCGTCGGATTGTCCGCCGGACCATGTCTGTCGAAAAGTCCAGTCGTATGTACGCGGCATAAAATAGAAGGGGATAGTAAAAAAAAAAGCAGGAGAAAAAGAGTATGGCTAGTGTAATACCCCACCTGCTTGGGTTTATTGATGTGGTTATGATATTAAACTAGGCTACATAGATTTTACACATCTAAGCTTAGGTACATTGTACCATGTAAAGGAGAGCACATGTAACGCAAACAAATTATTTGAAGAGCGACATTTATGAGCTACAGGAAGGTACAGATGTTACACATTAATAAAATTTATATAAAAGAAAGGTAAAACAGAGGGGGGGGAGAAGTTTGGGACTTTAAATGAAGCACAACATGGTGCTTCCATCCCGATAATCAGTAAAAAATGTAAAGGGGATTTGGGACTTTTAGATGAAGCAATTGTATAGTATAGACAAACTGTAAATTAATGATATTTAAATATTTATTAAATTGAAGACATTCATCTAGAATCATAAAGAATATAATTTATTTCATATACATTTATACTGCACATAAGGCCTGAACATCATGAGTAAGATAATATAATCAAAACGATATAAGATCAAAGTCAAATAAATAAATAAATAAATAAAGAAGGAGAAAAAAATACTAAAAGATGTATAATTGCTATGGCGAAAAAATGCCACAGCGACAGATCCAAAACTGGCATATGCACCCACAGGACCTATACAGATCTATTGACTAATCTAAGGACCATATCATGAAATGTTGATAAAAGCTGGATAGGGATCAATCCATATGGAATACAATATGGATTGTCTTCAATTTAATAAATATTTAAATATCATTAATTTACAGTTTGTCTATACTATACAATTGCTTCATCTAAAAGTCCCAAATCCCCTTTACATTTTTTATATAAAAAAAAAGTTAAACAGCCTTGAAAAAGTATTCATACCCTTTTGACATTTTCCACATTTTATAATGTTACAACCAAAAGCGTAAATGTATTGTATTGGGATTTTATGTGATAGACCAACACAAAGTGGCACATAATTGTGAAGTTGAAGGAAATGAAAATGGTTTTTAGCATTTTTTTACAAATAAATATGTGAAAAGTGTGGGGTGCATTTGTATTCAGCCTCCCTGAGTCAATACTTTGTAGAACCACCTTACACTGCAATTACAGTCTTTTTGGGGATGTCTCTACCAGCTTTGCACATCTAGAGAGTGACATTCTTGTCCATTTTTCTGTGCAAAAATCGCTTAAGCTCTGTCAGATGGGATGGATACCATCTGTAAAGAGCAATTTCCAAGTCTTACCACAGATTCTCAATTGGATTTTGGTCTGGAGTTTGACTGGGCCATGAATATGCTTTGATCTAAACCATTCCATTGTAGCTCTGGCTTTATGTTTAGGGTTGTTGTCCTGCTGAAAGGTAAACCACCGCCCCAGTTTCAAGTTTTTTGCAAACTCTAACAGCTTTTCTTATTAAGCCCCATACACACTATCAGTTTTTCTGCTGAGTTTTATCTTCAGATTTACCAAAATCATATAATATGAGGTCAAACCTTAGGAGTTTCAATTTGTATGCAATCAGGCAGGCCCCTGCACTACATGGTTTTGGTAAACCTGAAGGAAAAAAATCAGCAGAAAATCTGATAGTGTGTATGGGGCATGAGATTGCCCTGTATTTACCTCCATTCATCTTCCCATCAACTCTGACCAGCTTCCCTGTCCCTGCTGAAAAGAAGCATTCCAGCAACATGATGCTGCCACCACCATGCTTCACGCTGGGGATGGTGTGTTCAGGGTGACCTGCAGTGTTAGTTTGCCACTACACATAGAGTTTTGCTTTTAGGCCAAAAAGTAAAATTTTGGTCTCATCTGAGCAGAGCACCTTCTTCCGCATGTTTTTGTGTTCCCCACGTGGCTTCCCACAAATAGCAAACAGGACTTCTTATGGCTTTTTTTCAACAATGGCTTTCTTTTTGCCACTCTTCAATAAAGGCCAGATTTGTGGAGTGCACAACTAATAGTTGTCCTGGGGACAGATTCTCTGACCTGAGCTGTGGATCTCTGCAGCTCCTCCAGACTTACCATGGGCCTCTTGGTTGCTTCTCTGATGAATGCTCTCCTTGCTCGGCCTGTCAGTTTAAGTGGACAGCCATGTCTTGGTAGGTTTGTAGTTGTGCTATACGCTTTCCATTTTCAGATTTTTTTCAGACGGATTTTGTCCGAAAGTGGTGTTGTATACACACGGTTGGACAAAGTAGTCGGAAAATCCGATCGTTCGGGAACGTGATGACGTTCGGTCGTTGCGACGGAACTACGTTGCGACTAGTAGCCAATAGCTTTGGTCTCGTAATTTGATCTGGGCATGTGTGGCACTTTGTCCATTTGGAATTCTCTACAAACAATCGGACAAAGTCCGATCGGATCATTTTATATCCAGCTCTCAAACTTTGTTGATCGGACATTCTGACGGAAAAAGTCCTATGGAGCCCACACACGGCCAGATTATCCAACAACACGATCCGATCGGACCTTTTCCGTCGGAATGTCCAACCGTGTGTACAAGGGCTTAAACTTCTCCACAACTTTATCCCTGACCTAGTGTGGTTCTTGGTTTTCATGATGCTGTTTGTTCATTAAGGTTCTATTTACTAATTAGGTGACTTCTGAAGGCAATTGGTTTCACTAGATTTTAGTTAGGTGTATCAGAGTGAATGGGGCTGAATACAAATGCACACCACACTTTTCACATATTTATTTGTAAAAAAAAAAATTGAAAACCATTTATCATTTTATTTCCACTTCACAATTATGTGCCACTTTGTGTTGGTCTAAAATCCCAATAAAATACATTTATGTTTGTGGTTGTAACATGACAAAAAGTGAATAATTTCAAGGGGTATGAATACTTTTTCAAGGCATTGTAACAGTGAGGTTGATTTACTAACACTGGAGAGTGAAAAATCTTTGCTCCTTTTTTCAGACAACCTGATCAAACCGTCTAGTGAAGGGGCATCTCCAATGCTTCTGTAAAATTGCAAAAAAAGCCCCCACACCTACAAATTTGGCAAAGATATAGGCACATATAGGTTTCAAGTGTCCTCCAAAAACATAGCTTACATTGACCCATCACCCTGAACTGGTGTCCACAAATCTTCAGCCGCTTAGCTAATCCAGCTTAATATATAAACTAATAACATTGTATGGATCAAAAAAATACATATCTGTACCCCCCTTCAATGATAATAAACCATAACCAAATTCTAACAAAAACGAGGGCTTTAAAGGGTACGATATTTCAAAATGACTGTTAAAAAAGTACACCTGTTTGAGTATAAAAGGCAGAAGAGCACATCCGGTTCTAGGATGACAAATTGCATTCCTTATGGGGGCAGACTTATTTCTGAGGGTAAAGGATATGGTGCACTGGTCTAAATCATTTGGTGGAGGGGGGAATATGGTGTGGGGTTGTTTTTCAGGGGTTGGGCCTACAAGCCAGGCCTTCTCATCCAACATCAGTGCCTGACCTTGCAAATGGAAGATCGGTCAAACATTCACATAGACACTGTCCTAAACCTTGTGGGCAGCCTTCCCAGTTGAGCTGAAGCTGTTATAGCTGCAAAAGGTGGGCCAACTCAATATTGAAACCTATGGACTAAGCCCGGGATGCCATTAAAGTTCATGTGGGTGTAAAGACAGGCGTCCCAATACTTCTGACAATATACAACAAAAAACAGGAAATCGCCCTGGGACTTTAAATGAGGTGAATGCGGTTATCCAACAATTGACAGCGTAAATGCAGTCTCAAAATTTATTAAAATTGTCATGCAAACATAAACAACATGAATCATAACCAAGCCACTGAAATGATACACACAGTAAAAAATGTCATTACACGTATCATGGTATAAAATTTAAATTGTAAAGTACACAGGCATGAAAAGTATCCCGACACATTTCCCAAGACCATGCTTGCTTCATCAGGGTTTGATGCATGTGTAGTACATCTGTTGGGGGCATAATGAACCAAATAAGTATCAACACAGAGATGGTATTGTGACAATTAGTCAAGAGGGTTCAAAACGTACCAAATGTTAAATACCCAGAGGCAGCAATAATGAACATCCGGCTCGGGAGCTGAGGAGGCAGAGGAATAACCAACCCAGCAGAGCACAAACGGGGGGCAGACATGGCCGGGATGGGGGAATGTGTCACCAAAGATCTCCCTGTATCCATTAATAATGTCAACTGAAACATAAGTGCATATGTATCAATAGATGCTGTCATAACAACATAGAAGTAAAGTAGTATATGGTATATTCATGAAACAATCTTGCTCAATAATGGTATGGGTTTAGAATCTAGGGGACAATAGAAAAAAAAAAAAAAAATAATATGATCAACTTGAAATAATATTATGTGCCCCAAGCCCTGCTGTGTACCGCCTGTTGTGTTCTACTGTGTGCCCTGTGATGTGCTCTACTGTGTGCCCCATGCCCTGTGATGTGCGGTATACTCCCTGATGTGCCCTACTGTGTGCCCCATGCCCTGTGATGTGTCCTCTTCCCAATGATGTGCCCTACTGTGTGCTCTGCTGTGTGCCCTATGAGCCACATGCCCTGTGATGTGTGGCATGTCCTGCTGTGTACCTCCTGATGTGCCCTGTGATGTGCCCCTCTGTGTACCCACTGATGTGCTCTGTACCCCCTGTGATGCACCATGCTGTACTCAATAATGTGCCCTGCTGTGTACAGCATAATAACCCCTGCTGTGTGCCCCATGATGTGCCCTACTGTGTGCCCTGTGGTGTGCCCCATGCCCTGTGATGTGCTCAGTTTCCTGCTGGGTGCCCCATTATGTGTCCTCCTGTGTGCCCTGTGATGTGCCCTACTGTGTGCCCCATGCCCTGTGGTGTGCTCAGTTTCCTGCTGGGTGCCCCATTATGTGTCCTCCTGTGTCCCCTGTGATGTGCCCTACTGTGTGCCCCATGCCCTGTGATGTGCTCAGTGCCCTCCTGTGTGCCCCATGATGCACCCTCCTGTGTGCCCTGCAATGTGCCCTACTGTGTGCCTCATGCCCTGTGCCCCGCTGTGTGCCCCATTATTTATGTAGGTGGGACTTTATGTAGGTGTGGCTTGTGTGTGGGTGGGGACACATGGGGCACCATGATCTTCTATTGCCTGGGGCCCCCTTGAGTTGTCAGTCCGACCCTGGGCCATCCTCAAACTATGCCGATAAAGTGGGGAGCATGAAATTGTCCAAAATGTCTTTGTATGCTGACGCTTTAAGAGTTCCTTTCACTGGAACTAAAGCTGGCCATACACCATACAATTTTCTTATTCAATTTCCTTTAGATTTACCTTCAACTGTGTGGTACAAGGGCCGGTCTGATTGCAAACAAATTGAAAGTGTTTAGATTTGACCTCATATTATATGGTTTTGGTAAATCTAAAGGAAATCTATAGAAGAAAATTGTATAATGTATGGCCAGCATTAGAGGTAACATAGTGGATGTTGCTGGCCAGTTTACCAGGTTAAAACAGAGGGGAAAAAAAACATAAAAAAGAAAATGAATGCGGTCACCACAATTTATGACTGTTAAGTTGCAATTAATTACATTTTTGGTTTTGGGTTTAATATTTCTTTAAAGAATAGCATATTTCTAGATGTTTTTTTTTTTTAATTCTATTCAAAATAAAGTGATGCTCTTTTTCAAGTCATTTTGCATTATTGCACCCTTTACCATCCAACTTTTTGTTATGATTTGGTTTCCATTAACCTTGCAATAAATCTTGAGATGCCTTGCCCTTTAAAGAACATTTTCTCTATGCTTCTGAAAGGAGCATTCCATTCCTATCTAACAAATTACCCTGACCACACATTTATCAGGCAGTTTTAGATACAATAAAATTTCAGGAAACAACAATGTGAAATTGGAATATTACTTAATCCCATTCTCCGGTTTGTATATAAAGCGAATGAATACATTTTTAGCACATGTTATGTTTCACATTCATCACAAGATCTTGAAGTCCATATTGAGTTCATTTATTTGATATTTTAGACTTGCTTTGTTTTTTCTTGAGAGTATTTGTTTCATTTCATCTTTGTGGTGAAATGGAACAATTTATTTCAGACTAAACACAAAATGTCCCAAGGCAATTATAGCCAGCGGTGAGTGAGAGTGATCTGGAATAAGCAAGCACAGCTGGGACGGTACAGGTGAAATCTGGAAACTTGTCTGTTTGCTTTGTAAAGCAATCTTACATTTACTTTTCTGTAAAACTTGCAGAATGAAAGACATTTCACTCAGAGTCAAGAACACATTCTTGGCTGCTATCAGGACAAACATGACTCTAGTAAGGACTGGTCAGAAACAGACACCTAATTTCACAATGTTTTTGGAATGTTCTAACTTTTACACAAACCCAAGGAAGTTGAGATACACTATATTACCAAAAATCTTGGGACGCCTGCTTTTACACGTACATTAACTTTAACTGGTTGGCGCCCGTCCATCATCAAATGACAGCGGGTCGTTGTGGCTCTCGTTCTGGGATGCCGTCATAGGATGCCGTCTATGACGGTGTCCCAGAATAGCCGCTCTCGCACGCTCGCGGCGGCCATGCCGTGTTGCTAGGACACGACGCGACCGCAATCTCTGTTGGCTCTTTAACCATGTGATCGGCTGTGTCCAATCACAGCTGGTCACATGTAAACAAGGAAGTGCCAGTAATCGGCGCTCCGATCAGCAGCATCTGTACACGGGGGACATCGAGGAATGTAATCAGGGCACTGATCATCAGTGCCCTAATTACAATATAGAAATACAGTGTCTCCATACAGTGTCCACCATTAGTGATGGCCGAACGGTTCGCCCGGCGGTCGTTTCGCGGCGAATTTCCGACATTCGCGGTCCGCACGTTCGAACGCCTTTTTCCGTCGTTCGCCGCGGCGGACTTACGTGTTTAATGTATACAAGAACTTTAACCTTTGGTGACACGTTTATCATGTGATACAGGACAGCCAATTGAGACATGACAGCACATGGACACTTGTACATTCCCCCTAACCTATAAATACACCCGATCCGGTGGCCATTTTACATTCTTTCTTCTGTTAAGATAGGGACAGGTTCCTGTGTGGAGTAGGGAGAGATAAACCACTAGCTATTTGGTACACAAAAGTTCTTTTCAGGACTGGTATAGGTGTTAGGTGTTGATAGGTTTGCTGTGCTGCTGATTCTTGCAGCAGCCTGAGTGTCTTTTGTTAGTTTAGAGAAAGGGAAAGGACGGTGTATGCTACAGGGACAGCCAGATTAGTCTTTCATCATCATCATCATCATCATCATCATTAGCTGTTACTATCAAGGTCCACAAAAGAGCTGTTCCAGTAACCACTAATCGTTCTCTTTTTTTGCCAATTTGTATAGGGACAGGAAGGAAGCAGTGTTGTCAGGCAGTGAGGGTAATTTTAAAGACTTGCTGTTATTATTAGTTCCACAAAGGTTCTTTTCAGGACTGGTATCAGTGGTACAGTAATAGGCTTGTACATGTATAATATTCTTTCTTCCAAATATAGAAAGGATATTATACTTGACTGCTGCCCTTCTGCTGCAGTCTGCTAAACATTCACAACTCACTTGTTCCACAAAAGTTCTTATAAGGACTGGTAACTTGGTATAGGGTGCTACGGTACATAGGCTTGAGTGCGGTACAGTCTGCTGTTCTGTAAGGACCGCTATCGGTCCACAATAGATAGGGTTGACGTGCACCACTGCTGACCGCTGCCCTATACTGCAGCAGTCCTTCAGCGGTATAGGGACTGACGTACAGTCTGCTAATCACTAACACACAACCTGCTTGTTCCACAAAAGTTCTTATAAGGACTGGTAACTTGGTATAGGGTGCTACGGTACATAGGCTTGAGTGCGGTACAGTCTGCTGTTCTGTAAGGACCGCTATCGGTCCACAATAGATAGGGTTGACGTGCACCACTGCTGACCGCTGCCCTATACTGCAGCAGTCCTTCAGCGGTATAGGGACTGACGTACAGTCTGCTAAACACTAATACACAACCTGCTTGGTCCACAAAAGTTCTTATAAGGACTGGTAACTTGGTATAGGGTGCTACGGTACATAGGCTTGAGTGCGGTACAGTCTGCTGTTCTGTAAGGACCGCTATCGGTCCACAATAGATAGGGTTGACGTGCACCACTGCTGACCGCTGCCCTATACTGCAGCAGTCCTTCAGCGGTATAGGGACTGACGTACAGTCTGCTAAACACTAATACACAACCTGCTTGGTCCACAAAAGTTCTTATAAGGACTGGTAACTTGGTATAGGGTGCTACGGTACATAGGCTTGAGTGCGGTACAGTCTGCTGTTCTGTAAGGACCGCTATCGGTCCACAATAGATAGGGTTGACGTGCACCACTGCTGACCGCTCACCTATACTGCAGCAGTCCTTCAGCGGTATAGGGACTGACGTACAGTCTGCTAATCACTAACACACAACCTGCTTGTTCCACAAAAGTTCTTATAAGGACTGGTAACTTGGTATAGGGTGCTACGGTACATAGGCTTGAGTGCGGTACAGTCTGCTGTTCTGTAAGGACCGCTATCGGTCCACAATAGATAGGGTTGACGTGCACCACTGCTGACCGCTGCCCTATACTGCAGCAGTCCTTCAGCGGTATAGGGACTGACGTACAGTCTGCTAATCACTAACACACAACCTGCTTGTTCCACAAAAGTTCTTATAAGGACTGGTAACTTGGTATAGGGTGCTACGGTACATAGGCTTGAGTGCGGTACAGTCTGCTGTTCTGTAAGGACCGCTATCGGTCCACAATAGATAGGGTTGACGTGCACCACTGCTGACCGCTCACCTATACTGCAGCAGTCCTTCAGCGGTATAGGGACTGACGTACAGTCTGCTAAACACTAATACACAACCTGCTTGTTCCACAAAAGTTCTTATAAGGACTGGTAACTTGGTATAGGGTGCTACGGTACATAGGCTTGAGTGCGGTACAGTCTGCTGTTCTGTAAGGACCGCTATCGGTCCACAATAGATAGGGTTGACGTGCACCACTGCTGACCGCTGCCCTATACTGCAGCAGTCCTTCAGCGGTATAGGGACTGACGTACAGTCTGCTAAACACTAATACACAACCTGCTTGGTCCACAAAAGTTCTTATAAGGACTGGTAACTTGGTATAGGGTGCTACGGTACATAGGCTTGAGTGCGGTACAGTCTGCTGTTCTGTAAGGACCGCTATCGGTCCACAATAGATAGGGTTGACGTGCACCACTGCTGACCGCTCACCTATACTGCAGCAGTCCTTCAGCGGTATAGGGACTGACGTACAGTCTGCTAATCACTAACACACAACCTGCTTGTTCCACAAAAGTTCTTATAAGGACTGGTAACTTGGTATAGGGTGCTACGGTACATAGGCTTGAGTGCGGTACAGTCTGCTGTTCTGTAAGGACCGCTATCGGTCCACAATAGATAGGGTTGACGTGCACCACTGCTGACCGCTGCCCTATACTGCAGCAGTCCTTCAGCGGTATAGGGACTGACGTACAGTCTGCTAAACACTAATACACAACCTGCTTGGTCCACAAAAGTTCTTATAAGGACTGGTAACTTGGTATAGGGTGCTACGGTACATAGGCTTGAGTGCGGTACAGTCTGCTGTTCTGTAAGGACCGCTATCGGTCCACAATAGATAGGGTTGACGTGCACCACTGCTGACCGCTCACCTATACTGCAGCAGTCCTTCAGCGGTATAGGGACTGACGTACAGTCTGCTAATCACTAACACACAACCTGCTTGTTCCACAAAAGTTCTTATAAGGACTGGTAACTTGGTATAGGGTGCTACGGTACATAGGCTTGAGTGCGGTACAGTCTGCTGTTCTGTAAGGACCGCTATCGGTCCACAATAGATAGGGTTGACGTGCACCACTGCTGACCGCTCACCTATACTGCAGCAGTCCTTCAGCGGTATAGGGACTGACGTACAGTCTGCTAATCACTAATAGTGATGGACGAACTTCCGACGGGACGTTTCGCGAACGCGAAACGCGAACGGACACAAACGTTCGCGAAAACGACCGTTCGCCGCGGGCTCCATTGACTTCAATGGGAGGCGAATTTCGCAAACCTTTAGGTCGAATTTGCGGCCACGGGGTAATTATTAGGGGGTAGCACGTAGTCCCACCACCTGGACAATAGCATAATACATGTATGAGGTGAATTTGGGATCGATAACTACAAGCATTTTTTTTTTATTTGGGAAATTGTTCTGACAATTCAGGACTATGGAGCTAATGAAGGCAATGGAGGAGAGGGAAGGTCAGGGACCAGGGTAGGCAAACAAGAGGGTGCAGGAGATACAGAGCACTGACAGCAGCACCGTAATACAGAGCACTGACATCAGCACCGTGACATACAGCGCTGACAGCAGCTCCGTGACATACAGCGCTGACAGCAGCTCCGTGACATACAGCGCTGACAGCAGCTCCGTGACATACAGCGCTGACAGCAGCTCCGTGACATACAGCGCTGACAGCAGCTCCGTGACATACAGCGCTGACAGCAGCACCGTGACATACAGCGCTGACAGCAGCTCCGTGACATACAGCGCTGACAGCAGCTCCGTGACATACAGCGCTGACAGCAGCTCCGTGACATACAGCACTGACAGCAGCTCCGTGACATACAGCGCTGACAGCAGCTCCGTGACATACAGCGCTGACAGCAGCACCGTGACATACAGCGCTGACAGCAGCTCCGTGACATACAGCGCTGACAGCAGCTCCGTGACATACAGCGCTGACAGCAGCTCCGTGACATACAGCGCTGACAGCAGCTCCGTGACATACAGCGCTGACAGCAGCTCCGTGACATACAGCGCTGACAGCAGCACCGTGACATACAGCGCTGACAGCAGCTCCGTGACATACAGCGCTGACAGCAGCTCCGTGACATACAGCGCTGACAGCAGCTCCGTGACATACAGCACTGACAGCAGCTCCGTGACATACAGCGCTGACAGCAGCTCCGTGACATACAGCGCTGACAGCAGCACCGTGACATACAGCGCTGACAGCAGCTCCGTGACATACAGCGCTGACAGCAGCTCCGTGACATACAGCGCTGACAGCAGCTCCGTGACATACAGCGCTGACAGCAGCTCCGTGACATACAGCGCTGACAGCAGCACCGTAAGCAGCCCCAGGAGGAAGTCAGCACAGCACAGGGATGGTGTGATCCCCTCATAATAAGAACCCCCAGGAGGAAGTCAGCACAGCACAGGGATGGTGGGAGCCCCTCATAATAAGAACACCCAGGAGGAAGTCAGCACAGCACAGGGATGGTGGGAACCCCTCATAATAAGCAGCCCCAGTAGAAATATGACACCGCTCAACCTCTTCAAAGAGGAGGGTAGGGGCATATAGTACGGTGTGCTTTTTTGGGTCAGGGAAGTGAGCCAAATGAATTAAGAAGGTCTGTGTGCTTGATTCCAAAAATTGTTTATAGACATATACATGGTCTACTGATCACATGTGTTGAATTCCTCCGAGATCCATGCCTCATTCATTTTTAGAAATGTGAGGTAGTTAACACTGTGGTGAGCTAGGCGAGTACGCTTATCGGTCACAATCCCCCCTGCTGCGCTGAACGTCCTTTCGGACAGGACACTGGATGAGGGGCAAGCCAACAGTTCGATTGCAAATTGGGCAAGCTCTGGCCAGAGGTCAAGCCTGCCCACCCAGTAGTCTAGGGGTTCATCACTCCTCAGAGCGTCCACATCGGCCGTTAACCCAATGTAGTCGGACACCTGACGGTCTAGGCGTTCCCTGATGCTGGATCCGGATGACACCTGTCGATGGGTCGGCTGAAAGAATGACCTCATATCCGAAGTCACCAACACATCTTCAAACCGGCCTCTTCTTGCAGGCGCTGTTGGATTGGTACCCGCAAATCCTTCTCTGGGAGTGGGAATTGCTCCTCTGCCAGCGCACGCAAAAGCAGAATGCAGCATTTCTCGAAGCAAGGCCTGGAAGTGCTGCATTCTGACAGCCCTCTGCGACGGCGGTAACATTTCCGCCATTTTGTGTTTGTACCGGGGGTCTAAGTACGTTGCCACCCAGTACTGGTCCTTGACCCTCATGCTTTTTATACGGGGGTCCCTATTAAAACACTGGAGCATGAAGGCCCCCATTTGCACTAAAGTGGAAGCGGTGTGGTGGCCTGGCTCCTGCTCATCATCCAGGATAATGTCGTCCTCTTCATTCTCCTCTCCCCATCCTCGCACAACAGGGATCCCAGAAAGGTTTAAAGCATGCTCTTCTTGCTCCTGCTCATCCGCCCCGGCACCATCCTCCTCTGACTCCTCATCAGACTCCTGTTGTTGACTTGTCTCAGATAGAGTAGCCCCCCCTGGGAATTCATCCAGCATTGCGACTTCCTCATCTTCCCGCTCCTGCTCCTCCACAGCCTGATCAATGACACGACGCAATGCACGCTCCAGAAAGAAGGCATAAGGTACCATGTCACTGATGGCGCCATGGCTGCGACTGACCAGTTTGGTGATCTCCTCAAATGGCCGCAGAAGTCTGCATGTGTCGCGCATGAGCAGCCACTGGCGCGGTGAAAAAAAACCCAGCTCCCCAGAACCGTTTCTTTCGCAGAGTTCATACAGGTAGACGTTAACTGCACGTTTCTGCTGGAGCAGCCTATCAAGCATATAGAAGGTTGAGTTCCATCGCGTCGGGCAATCGCAAATAAGACGTCTGACCGGCAGATGGTGTCGCCGCTGAATGTCAGCAAGGCGAGCCATGGCCGTGTAAGATCTTCTGAAATGGGCCGAGATTTTCCTTGCCTGCCGCAAGATGTCCTGGACCCCAGGGTATTTGACAAGGAATCGCTGCACGACCAAGTTTAAGACGTGTGCCATGCACGGCACGTGCGTGATTTTGCCCTGTTTCAATGCGCTAAGCAGATTGGCACCGTTGTCACACACCACTTTACCAACTGTCAAATTGAGCGGTGTTAGCCACTCATCTGCCTGTGAACGCAAAGCTGAAAGGAGTGCCGGGCCAGTGTGGCTCTTTGCTTCCAGGCACAACAGACGCAGCACGGCATGGCAACGTCTCACCTGGCATGTGGAATAGGTTCTGGGGAGCTTGGGCGGTGCAGTGGAAGAGACGCTAGCAGCGGAAAAGGAGGAGGCAGCTGAGGAGGAGAGGGAGGAGGATGGAGTAGGAGGAGGAGAAGAAGAGTCAGGCCTGCATGCAATCCGTGGCGGTAAAACCAAATCTACACGGGTGCCACGGGTTACATGCTTGACGGCCGTCAGAAGGTTCACCCAGTGGGCAGTAAAACTGATATACCTTCCCTGCCCGTGTTTGCTAGACCACGTGTCTGTGGTCAGATGTATCTTGGCACCGACACTGTGTGCCAGAGATACATTCACTTGCCGCTGAACATGGCCATATAGCTCTGGGATGCCCTTCTCTGAGAAATACTTCCTTCCTGGGACCTTCCATTGTGGTGTTCCAATGGCCACAAATTTGCGAAAGGCCTCCGAGTCCACCAGTTTATATGGCAGTAGTTGGCGGGCTATGAGTTCTGACAAGCCAGCCGCCAACCGTTGGGCAAGAGGGTTATCCGGCGTCATCATTTTTTTACGCTCAAACATTAGGCCCACGGAAGCCTGCCTTTTTGCAGAAAAATGTGAGCTTGGCGTGATGGAAGGTGGAGTGGAGGACAATTGTGAGGAGAGAGGAGAAGGAGAAGTAGAAGACGAGGCTGGACGGTGAGAGCCTGCAGTGTGGCTTTGTGTGTTCCGTTGCTCCCACTGGGCTCGGTGATGGCTGCTCATGTGCCTTCTTAAGGCGGTCGTCCCTAGGTGAGTATTGGGCTTACCGCGACTAACGCGTTGACTGCAAAGATTGCAGATGGCAACGCTATTGTCAGCAGCGGACACGTTAAAAAAAGCCCACACTGCGGAGCCATGTGCCGGTGTCCTGGGAGCGCCAGATGTGACCGTACATGGTCGATGACTCGCTCCTGATACATTTGCAGTCTGCTTTGTCCCTGCTGTGCAATGTAAGTCATTGCTGCTTCTCCTCCCTATCTGCTGGTCCATATCTCCCTCTGAACTCCCCTCCTCTTCCTCTCTTGTGGGCACCCACGTGACATCACTAGACACGTCATCATCAACGTCACCTTCCCCACCGCTATAAGTAGAGTAGGCAGCAACACCGGGGACCAACCTCCTCCTTGGGCTGATCTGGGTACTGGCGTCAGACTGCTGAGTAGCGCTTGTTGCTACCTCCTCTTCCTGATCCAATACCAAGAGTGGCTGCGCATCAGAAATGTCCTCTTGATATGGATCGGAAAATAATTCCAGTGACTCAAGCGGAAGGTATGTGGTGGTGGTGGTGGTGGTCGTGTTGTTGGTGGTAGTGTCTTTGGGGGTGCACATAGCAGAGAGTGAAGAAGAGGGTGCAGATCGAGAGGATGAGGAGGGTGCAGAAGAGTAAGGCTGAGCGAGCCACTCAACCAAGTCTGGTGCATCCTTTAAAGTAATTGAACGCACCTTCTGCAACTTCCCACTTTGGCTCAAGCCTGTTGCTCCTGCCCTACCCCTACCACCCCTGCGGAAGGGCCTGCCTCTTCCTCTGCATGTCATTTTTTAAATGACCCTGTGACAAAACTCTTAGTCCCTATACCGCTGAAGGACTGCTGCAGTATAGGTGAGCGGTCAGCAGTGGTGCACGTCAACCCTATCTATTGTGGACCTATAGCGGTCCTTACAGAACAGCAGACTGTACCGCACTCAAGCCTATGTACCGTAGCACCCTATACCAAGTTACCAGTCCTTATAAGAACTTTTGTGGACCAAGCAGGTTGTGTATTAGTGTTTAGCAGACTGTACGTCAGTCCCTATACCGCTGAAGGACTGCTGCAGTATAGGGCAGCGGTCAGCAGTGGTGCACGTCAACCCTATCTATTGTGGACCGATAGCGGTCCTTACAGAACAGCAGACTGTACCGCACTCAAGCCTATGTACCGTAGCACCCTATACCAAGTTACCAGTCCTTATAAGAACTTTTGTGGACCAAGCAGGTTGTGTATTAGTGTTTAGCAGACTGTACGTCAGTCCCTATACCGCTGAAGGACTGCTGCAGTATAGGGCAGCGGTCAGCAGTGGTGCACGTCAACCCTATCTATTGTGGACCGATAGCGGTCCTTACAGAACAGCAGACTGTACCGCACTCAAGCCTATGTACCGTAGCACCCTATACCAAGTTACCAGTCCTTATAAGAACTTTTGTGGAACAAGCAGGTTGTGTGTTAGTGATTAGCAGACTGTACGTCAGTCCCTATACCAATGAAGGACTGCTGCAGTATAGGGCAGCGGTCAGCAGTAGTGCACGGCAACCCTATGTATTGTGGACCGATAGCGGTCCTTACAGAACAGCAGACTGTACCGCACTCAAGCCTATGTACCGTAGCACCCTATACCAAGTTACCAGTCCTTATAAGAACTTTTGTGGACCAAGCAGGTTGTGTATTAGTGTTTAGCAGACTGTACGTCAGTCCCTATACCGCTGAAGGACTGCTGCAGTATAGGGCAGCGGTCAGCAGTGGTGCACGTCAACCCTATCTATTGTGGACCGATAGCGGTCCTTACAGAACAGCAGACTGTACCGCACTCAAGCCTATGTACCGTAGCACCCTATACCAAGTTACCAGTCCTTATAAGAACTTTTGTGGACCAAGCAGGTTGTGTATTAGTGTTTAGCAGACTGTACGTCAGTCCCTATACCGCTGAAGGACTGCTGCAGTATAGGGCAGCGGTCAGCAGTGGTGCACGTCAACCCTATCTATTGTGGACCGATAGCGGTCCTTACAGAACAGCAGACTGTACCGCACTCAAGCCTATGTACCGTAGCACCCTATACCAAGTTACCAGTCCTTATAAGAACTTTTGTGGAACAAGCAGGTTGTGTGTTAGTGATTAGCAGACTGTACGTCAGTCCCTATACCAATGAAGGACTGCTGCAGTATAGGGCAGCGGTCAGCAGTGGTGCACGTCAACCCTATGTATTGTGGACCGATAGCGGTCCTTACAGAACAGCAGACTGTAACGCACTCAGGCCTATGTACCGTAGCACCCTATACCAAGTTACCAGTCCTTATAAGAACTTTTGTGGACCAAGCAGGTTGTGTGTTAGTGATTAGCAGACTGTACGTCAGTCCCTATACCAATGAAGGACTGCTGCAGTATAGGGCAGCGGTCAGCAGTAGTGCACGGCAACCCTATGTATTGTGGACCGATAGCGGTCCTTACAGAACAGCAGACTGTAACGCACTCAGGCCTATGTACCGTAGCACCCTATACCAAGTTACCAGTCCTTATAAAAACTTTTGTGGACCAAGCAGGTTGTGTGTTAGTGTTTAGCAGACTGTGCGTCAGTCCCTATACCGCTGAAGGACTGCTGCAGTATAGGGCAGCGGTCAGCAGTGGTGCACGTCAACCCTATCTATTGTGGACCGATAGCGGTCCTTACAGAACAGCAGACTGTACCGCACTCAAGCCTATGTACCGTAGCACCCTATACCAAGTTACCAGTCCTTATAAGAACTTTTGTGGACCAAGCAGGTTGTGTATTAGTGTTTAGCAGACTGTACGTCAGTCCCTATACCGCTGAAGGACTGCTGCAGTATAGGGCAGCGGTCAGCAGTGGTGCACGTCAACCCTATGTATTGTGGACCGATAGCGGTCCTTACAGAACAGCAGACTGTAACGCACTCAGGCCTATGTACCGTAGCACCCTATACCAAGTTACCAGTCCTTATAAGAACTTTTGTGGACCAAGCAGGTTGTGTGTTAGTGATTAGCAGACTGTACGTCAGTCCCTATACCAATGAAGGACTGCTGCAGTATAGGGCAGCGGTCAGCAGTAGTGCACGGCAACCCTATGTATTGTGGACCGATAGCGGTCCTTACAGAACAGCAGACTGTACTGCACTCAGGCCTATGTACCGTAGCACCCTATACCAAGTTACCAGTCCTTATAAGAACTTTTGTGGACCAAGCAGGTTGTGTGTTAGTGTTTAGCAGACTGTGCGTCAGTCCCTATACCGCTGAAGGACTGCTGCAGTATAGGGCAGCGGTCAGCAGTAGTGCACGGCAACCCTATGTATTGTGGACCGATAGCGGTCCTTACAGAACAGCAGACTGTAACGCACTCAGGCCTATGTACCGTAGCACCCTATACCAAGTTACCAGTCCTTATAAGAACTTTTGTGGACCAAGCAGGTTGTGTGTTAGTGATTAGCAGACTGTACGTCAGTCCCTATACCAATGAAGGACTGCTGCAGTATAGGGCAGCGGTCAGCAGTAGTGCACGGCAACCCTATGTATTGTGGACCGATAGCGGTCCTTACAGAACAGCAGACTGTACCGCACCCAAGCCTATGTACCGTAGCACCCTAGACAGACCAAGTTACCAGTCCTGATAAAGAGCTTTGTGGAACAAGTGAGTTGTGAATGATTAGCAGACTGCAGCAGAAGGGCAGCAGTCAAGTATAATATTCTTTCTATATTTGGAAGAAAGAATATTATACGTGTACAAGCCTATTACCGTACCACTGATACCAGTCCTGAAAAGAACCTTTGTGGAACTAATAGTAACAGCAAGTCTTTAAAATTATCCTCACTGCCTGACACACTGCTTCCTGCCTGTCCCTATACAAATTGGCAAAAAAGAGTAGGCTGGAACGATTAGCTGGAACAGCTCTTTTGTGGACCTGATAGTAACAGCTAATGATGATGATGATGATGATGATGAAGAAAGACTAATCTGGCTGAGCTGTCCCTAAAATAGCAGCATACAGCGCTCTGTCCCTTTATCTAAACTGACAAAAGAAACTCAGGCTGCTGACCTAACACCTATACCAGTCCTGAAAAGAACTTTTGTGTACCAAATAGCTAGCGTTTTCTCTGTCCCTACTCCACACAGGATCCTTTCCCTACAGTGACAGAAGAAAGAATGTAAAATGGCCACCGGATCGGGTGTATTTATAGGTTAGGGGGAATGTCCAAGTGTCCATGAGCTGTCATGTCTCAATTGGTTGTCCTGTAACACATGATAAACGTGTCACGAAAGGTTAAAGTTCTTGTATACATTAAACACGTAAGTCCGCCGGGGCGAACGACGGAAAAAGGCGTTCGAACCCGCGGACGGCGAAAGTCGGAAATTCGCCGCGAAACGACCGCCGGGCGAACCGTTCGGCCATCACTAATCACTAACACACAACCTGCTTGTTCCACAAAAGTTCTTATAAGGACTGGTAACTTGGTATAGGGTGCTACGGTACATAGGCTTGAGTGCGGTACAGTCTGCTGTTCTGTAAGGACCGCTATCGGTCCACAATAGATAGGGTTGACGTGCACCACTGCTGACCGCTGCCCTATACTGCAGCAGTCCTTCAGCGGTATAGGGACTGACGTACAGTCTGCTAAACACTAATACACAACCTGCTTGGTCCACAAAAGTTCTTATAAGGACTGGTAACTTGGTATAGGGTGCTACGGTACATAGGCTTGAGTGCGGTACAGTCTGCTGTTCTGTAAGGACCGCTATCGGTCCACAATAGATAGGGTTGACGTGCACCACTGCTGACCGCTCACCTATACTGCAGCAGTCCTTCAGCGGTATAGGGACTGACGTACAGTCTGCTAATCACTAACACACAACCTGCTTGTTCCACAAAAGTTCTTATAAGGACTGGTAACTTGGTATAGGGTGCTACGGTACATAGGCTTGAGTGCGGTACAGTCTGCTGTTCTGTAAGGACCGCTATCGGTCCACAATAGATAGGGTTGACGTGCACCACTGCTGACCGCTGCCCTATACTGCAGCAGTCCTTCAGCGGTATAGGGACTGACGTACAGTCTGCTAAACACTAATACACAACCTGCTTGGTCCACAAAAGTTCTTATAAGGACTGGTAACTTGGTATAGGGTGCTACGGTACATAGGCTTGAGTGCGGTACAGTCTGCTGTTCTGTAAGGACCGCTATCGGTCCACAATAGATAGGGTTGACGTGCACCACTGCTGACCGCTGCCCTATACTGCAGCAGTCCTTCAGCGGTATAGGGACTGACGTACAGTCTGCTAAACACTAATACACAACCTGCTTGGTCCACAAAAGTTCTTATAAGGACTGGTAACTTGGTATAGGGTGCTACGGTACATAGGCTTGAGTGCGGTACAGTCTGCTGTTCTGTAAGGACCGCTATCGGTCCACAATAGATAGGGTTGACGTGCACCACTGCTGACCGCTCACCTATACTGCAGCAGTCCTTCAGCGGTATAGGGACTGACGTACAGTCTGCTAATCACTAACACACAACCTGCTTGTTCCACAAAAGTTCTTATAAGGACTGGTAACTTGGTATAGGGTGCTACGGTACATAGGCTTGAGTGCGGTACAGTCTGCTGTTCTGTAAGGACCGCTATCGGTCCACAATAGATAGGGTTGACGTGCACCACTGCTGACCGCTCACCTATACTGCAGCAGTCCTTCAGCGGTATAGGGACTGACGTACAGTCTGCTAATCACTAACACACAACCTGCTTGTTCCACAAAAGTTCTTATAAGGACTGGTAACTTGGTATAGGGTGCTACGGTACATAGGCTTGAGTGCGGTACAGTCTGCTGTTCTGTAAGGACCGCTATAGGTCCACAATAGATAGGGTTGACGTGCACCACTGCTGACCGCTCACCTATACTGCAGCAGTCCTTCAGCGGTATAGGGACTAAGAGTTTTGTCACAGGGTCATTTAAAAAATGACATGCAGAGGAAGAGGCAGGCCCTTCCGCAGGGGTGGTAGGGGTAGGGCAGGAGCAACAGGCTTGAGCCAAAGTGGGAAGTTGCAGAAGGTGCGTTCAATTACTTTAAAGGATGCACCAGACTTGGTTGAGTGGCTCGCTCAGCCTTACTCTTCTGCACCCTCCTCATCCTCTCGATCTGCACCCTCTTCTTCACTCTCTGCTATGTGCACCCCCAAAGACACTACCACCAACAACACGACCACCACCACCACCACCACATACCTTCCGCTTGAGTCACTGGAATTATTTTCCGATCCATATCAAGAGGACATTTCTGATGCGCAGCCACTCTTGGTATTGGATCAGGAAGAGGAGGTAGCAACAAGCGCTACTCAGCAGTCTGACGCCAGTACCCAGATCAGCCCAAGGAGGAGGTTGGTCCCCGGTGTTGCTGCCTACTCCGAGATCTCTACTTATAGCGGTGGGGAAGGTGACGTTGATGATGACGTGTCTAGTGATGTCACGTGGGTGCCCACAAGAGAGGAAGAGGAGGGGAGTTCAGAGGGAGATATGGACCAGCAGATAGGGAGGAGAAGCAGCAATGACTTACATTGCACAGCAGGGACAAAGCAGACTGCAAATGTATCAGGAGCGAGTCATCGACCATGTACGGTCACATCTGGCGCTCCCAGGACACCGGCACATGGCTCCGCAGTGTGGGCTTTTTTTAACGTGTCCGCTGCTGACAATAGCGTTGCCATCTGCAATCTTTGCAGTCAACGCGTTAGTCGCGGTAAGCCCAATACTCACCTAGGGACGACCGCCTTAAGAAGGCACATGAGCAGCCATCACCGAGCCCAGTGGGAGCAACGGAACACACAAAGCCACACTGCAGGCTCTCACCGTCCAGCCTCGTCTTCTACTTCTCCTTCTCCTCTCTCCTCACAATTGTCCTCCACTCCACCTTCCATCACGCCAAGCTCACATTTTTCTGCAAAAAGGCAGGCTTCCGTGGGCCTAATGTTTGAGCGTAAAAAAATGATGACGCCGGATAACCCTCTTGCCCAACGGTTGGCGGCTGGCTTGTCAGAACTCATAGCCCGCCAACTACTGCCATATAAACTGGTGGACTCGGAGGCCTTTCGCAAATTTGTGGCCATTGGAACACCACAATGGAAGGTCCCAGGAAGGAAGTATTTCTCAGAGAAGGGCATCCCAGAGCTATATGGCCATGTTCAGCGGCAAGTGAATGTATCTCTGGCACACAGTGTCGGTGCCAAGATACATCTGACCACAGACACGTGGTCTAGCAAACACGGGCAGGGAAGGTATATCAGTTTTACTGCCCACTGGGTGAACCTTCTGACGGCCGTCAAGCATGTAACCCGTGGCACCCGTGTAGATTTGGTTTTACCGCCACGGATTGCATGCAGGCCTGACTCTTCTTCTCCTCCTCCTACTCCATCCTCCTCCCTCTCCTCCTCAGCTGCCTCCTCCTTTTCCGCTGCTAGCGTCTCTTCCACTGCACCGCCCAAGCTCCCCAGAACCTATTCCACATGCCAGGTGAGACGTTGCCATGCCGTGCTGCGTCTGTTGTGCCTGGAAGCAAAGAGCCACACTGGCCCGGCACTCCTTTCAGCTTTGCGTTCACAGGCAGATGAGTGGCTAACACCGCTCAATTTGACAGTTGGTAAAGTGGTGTGTGACAACGGTGCCAATCTGCTTAGCGCATTGAAACAGGGCAAAATCACGCACGTGCCGTGCATGGCACACGTCTTAAACTTGGTCGTGCAGCGATTCCTTGTCAAATACCCTGGGGTCCAGGACATCTTGCGGCAGGCAAGGAAAATCTCGGCCCATTTCAGAAGATCTTACACGGCCATGGCTCGCCTTGCTGACATTCAGCGGCGACACCATCTGCCGGTCAGACGTCTTATTTGCGATTGCCCGACGCGATGGAACTCAACCTTCTATATGCTTGATAGGCTGCTCCAGCAGAAACGTGCAGTTAACGTCTACCTGTATGAACTCTGCGAAAGAAACGGTTCTGGGGAGCTGGGTTTTTTTTCACCGCGCCAGTGGCTGCTCATGCGCGACACATGCAGACTTCTGCGGCCATTTGAGGAGATCACCAAACTGGTCAGTCGCAGCCATGGCGCCATCAGTGACATGGTACCTTATGCCTTCTTTCTGGAGCGTGCATTGCGTCGTGTCATTGATCAGGCTGTGGAGGAGCAGGAGCGGGAAGATGAGGAAGTCGCAATGCTGGATGAATTCCCAGGGGGGGCTACTCTATCTGAGACAAGTCAACAACAGGAGTCTGATGAGGAGTCAGAGGAGGATGGTGCCGGGGCGGATGAGCAGGAGCAAGAAGAGCATGCTTTAAACCTTTCTGGGATCCCTGTTGTGCGAGGATGGGGAGAGGAGAATGAAGAGGACGACATTATCCTGGATGATGAGCAGGAGCCAGGCCACCACACCGCTTCCACTTTAGTGCAAATGGGGGCCTTCATGCTCCAGTGTTTTAATAGGGACCCCCGTATAAAAAGCATGAGGGTCAAGGACCAGTACTGGGTGGCAACGTACTTAGACCCCCGGTACAAACACAAAATGGCGGAAATGTTACCGCCGTCGCAGAGGGCTGTCAGAATGCAGCACTTCCAGGCCTTGCTTCGAGAAATGCTGCATTCTGCTTTTGCGTGCGCTGGCAGAGGAGCAATTCCCACTCCCAGAGAAGGATTTGCGGGTACCAATCCAACAGCGCCTGCAAGAAGAGGCCGGTTTGAAGATGTGTTGGTGACTTCGGATATGAGGTCATTCTTTCAGCCGACCCATCGACAGGTGTCATCCGGATCCAGCATCAGGGAACGCCTAGACCGTCAGGTGTCCGACTACATTGGGTTAACGGCCGATGTGGACGCTCTGAGGAGTGATGAACCCCTAGACTACTGGGTGGGCAGGCTTGACCTCTGGCCAGAGCTTGCCCAATTTGCAATCGAACTGTTGGCTTGCCCCTCATCCAGTGTCCTGTCCGAAAGGACGTTCAGCGCAGCAGGGGGGATTGTGACCGATAAGCGTACTCGCCTAGCTCACCACAGTGTTAACTACCTCACATTTCTAAAAATGAATGAGGCATGGATCTCGGAGGAATTCAACACATGTGACCAGTAGACCATGTATATGTCTATAAACTATTTTTTTAATCAAGCACACAGACCTTCTTAATTCATTTGGCTCACTTCCTTGACCCAAAAAAGCACACCGTACTATATGCCCCTACCCTCCTCTTTGAAGAGGTTGAGCGGTGTCATATTTCTACTGGGGCTGCTTATGATATCCCTGTGCTGTGCTGACTTCCTCCTGGGGGTTCTTATTATGAAGGGATCACACTATCCCTGTGCTGTGCTGACTTCCTCCTGGGGGTTCTTATTATGAGGGGATCACACCATCCCTGTGCTGTGCTGACTTCCTCCTGGGGCTGCTTACGGTGCTGCTGTCAGTGCTGTATGTCACGGTGCTGCTGTCAGCGCTGTATGTCACGGTGCTGCTGTCAGCGCTGTATGTCACGGTGCTGCTGTCAGCGCTGTATGTCACGGTGCTGCTGTCAGCGCTGTATGTCACGGTGCTGCTGTCAGCGCTGTATGTCACGGTGCTGCTGTCAGCGCTGTATGTCACGGTGCTGCTGTCAGCGCTGTATGTCACGGTGCTGCTGTCAGCGCTGTATGTCACGGTGCTGCTGTCAGCGCTGTATGTCACGGTGCTGCTGTCAGCGCTGTATGTCACGGTGCTGCTGTCAGCGCTGTATGTCACGGTGCTGCTGTCAGTGCTCTGTATTACGGTGCTGCTGTCAGATGCCTCTATCACGGTGCATGTGTCATTCCGGTATGTCACGCTGCTGGTGATCATCTCCTGCACCCTCTTCTTTGCCTACCCTGGTCCCTGACCTTCCCTCTCCTCCATTGCCTTCATTAGCTCCATAGTCCTGAATTGTTAGAACAATTTCCCAAATAAAATAAAAATGCTTGTAGTTATCGATCCCAAATTCACCTCATACATGTATTATGTCATTGTCCAGATGGTGGGACTACGTTTTACCCCCTAATAATTACCACGTGGCCGCAAATTCGACATGAAGGTTTGCAAAGTTCGCCTCCCATTGAAGTCAATGGGGCCCGCGGCGAACGTTCGGTTTCGCGAACGTTTGGGTCCGTTCGCATTTCGCGTTCGCGAAACGTCCCGTCGGAAGTTCGTCCATCACTATCCACCATTGCCCACCAATGGCAGCAATCAGTACCCACCAGTGGAAGCAATCAGTGCCCACAAGTGCCACCAATCAGTGCCCATTAGCGATGCCAGTCAGTGCTGGCTATCAGTGCTGCCCATCACTGCTGTTGATCAATGCCCATCAGTGCCTATCAGTACTGCCTATCCATGCCACCTATCAGTGCCCACCAGTGCTGCCTATCAGTGCCCACCAGTGTCGCCTATCAGTGCCCATCAGTGTCGCCTATCAGTGCTCATCAGTGCCACCTAATCAGTACCCATAAGTGCCATCTCATCAGTACCCATAAGCGCCACCTCATCAATGCCCACCAGTTCAGTCTATCAGTGTCCATCAGTGTGGCCTCATCAGCGCACATCAGTGAAGGCGAAAAATTACTTAGTTACAAAATGAATTAGTTTCAAAATGTGTAAAAAAAAAAAAAAAACAGCAGTAATTAAATACCACCAAAAGAAAGCTCTATTTGTGTGAAGAAAATGATAAAAAATTTGTTTGGGTACAGTGTAGCATGTCCGCACAATTGTCATTCAAACTGCGACAGCACTAACAACTGAAAAATTGCTTGGGCAGGAAGGGGGAGTAAGTGCCCGGTAGGCAAGTGGTTAATGGCATCCCAGTCTTAGTCTGTAGGATTTAATATTGAGTTGGCTCACCCTTTGCACCTTTGCAACAGCTTCAACTCTTCTGGGAAGGCTGTCCTCAAGGTTTAGGAGTATCTCTATGGGAATATTTGACCATTCTTCCAGAAGCGCATTTGTGAGGTCAGGCACTGATGTGGACAAGAAGGCCTGGCTCACACTCTCCACTCTAAGGGTCGGTTCACACTGAGGAAGCACGACTTGCAGCGCGACTGCCTCAGGCGACCTGCTTCCGACTTCAACGGCGACTTGCAGAATGACTTCTGTATAGAAGTCAATGCAAGTCGCTTGCAGTCATCCCCAAAGTAGTATAGGAACCTTTTTCTAAGTCGGAGCGACTTGTTTTGCTCCTATTAGAATGGTTCCATTGTACAGAATGGAGCGCGACTTGCCAGGCGGCTAAGTCGCTTGACAAGTCGTCCCAGTGTGAACCGAGACTTATTCATCCCAAAGGTGTTCTATTGGGTTGAGGTCAGGCACAAGCCAGTCAAGTTTCTCCACTCCAAACTCACTCATCCATGTCTTTATAGATCTTGTTTATGCACTGGTGCGCAGCCATGTTGAAACAGGAAGGGTCCATCCCCAAACTGTTCCCACAAAGTTGGGAGCTTGAAGTTGTACAAAAATGTCTTGTTATGCTGATGACTTTAAGTTTTTCTTCACTGGAACTAAGGAGTCAAGCACAACCCCTGAAAAACAACTCTACAACATAATCCCCCCTTTCACCAAATTATTTGGACCATTGCATAACGCAAGGTCCATAAAAACATGGGCGAGTTTGGGGTGGAGGAACTTGAATGGCCTGCACAGTCCTGACCTCAAGCCAATAGAACACCTTTGAGGTAAATTAGAGTGCAGACTATGAGCCAGGCCTTCTCCTCCACATCAGTGCCTGACCTCACAAATGCGCTTCTGGAAGAATGGTCAAACATTCCCATAGACACAATCCTAAACCTTGTGGACAGCCTTCCCAGAAGAATTATAGATGCAAAAGGTGGGCCAACTCAACATTGAACCCTACGGACTAAGACTGGGATGCCATTAAAGTTCATGTGTGTGTAAAGGCAGGAGTCCCAAAAAGTACACTTGAAATTGCACTGAAAGTGCACTTGGAAGTGCAGTCGCTGTAAATCTGAGGGGTAGATCTGAAATGAGGGGAAGCTCTGCTGATTTTATTATCCAATCATGTGCAAGCTAAAATGCTGTTTTTTATTGTCCTTGCATGTCTCCCTTGGATCTACAGCAACTGCACTTCCAAGTGCACTTTCAGGGCAATTTCAAGTGTACTTTGCACTTGTAGTTTGTACTTGTAGTGCAAAGTGGATTTGCCTTTCATAAATAAACCCCTTTGCTACAATGTAAAGTAGTGAGTGTACAGCTTGTATAACAGTGTAGATTTTCTGTCCCCTCAAAATAACTCAACACACAGCCATTAATGTCTAAACCGCTGACAACAAAAGTGAGTACACCCCCAAGTGAAAATATCCAGATTGGGCCCAATTAGCCATTTTCCCTCCCCGATGTCATGCGTCTCGTTAGTGTTACAAGGTCTCAGGTGTGAAAGGGGAGCAGGTGTGTTAAATTTGGTGTTATCGCTCTCATTCTCCCCTACTGGTCACTGGAAGTAGGAGCACACTATACAGTATTTCTGAGGCATTATAAAATAAAATGAAAATGTGCTGTGGTTATCTAGTGACAAGTAAATCACAAGGGTACTAGCAGCTGGGAGTGGAAGGGAAATTGTACATCAGCTGCACAGACAATATATTGGTTTGTTTAAAGGCCAGTAAGCATTCTGGAATGTTTTTGTATTTGTTTTTTGCATGTTTTTGTATTTCTGATAATGTTCCTAATAGCGATTAAACTGGCACCCATCCTGCATGAAGGCTGCCTTTGTTTTTGTGCTTTTGTCCACTGCAAGCTGTGCAGGCAGCCTATAGAAGAGGATGCAGATGCAGCAGCTGCATGGACACAGCTGCATTTCAAAGTATGACAGCTGTGCAGGAGAGGCTGAATGGCCTGGAATGCAGAGAGCATGTGTTAGGGGCTGTGCAGCCTCCTCAGCACCATTGTGTGATGTGCGGCCTTCGATCTCAAGTGAGTATTACGTAATGAACCAGTATGCTATGCATACTAGCTCATTATGCCTTTGTCTTGCAGGCTTCTTTTTTTTTTTTTAAAGTGGGTTTACAACTACGTTAAGCTTCATCAATGTTGTGAAACATGGGTTCAAGGCAATCCGGACTAAGGATGAGCTCAGGCGTGTGCGCACACTCCATGTGCAGAGCCAGCCAGGAAGTCGGCGCAGTGCTGCGCTAATCACAAGCAGTGAGACATTGCCCCAATGCGCGGCTGCAGAGATCGGGAAATGTCTCACTGCCTGTGATTAGCGCAGCGCTGCCCCGACTTCCTGGCGGGCTCTGCACATGGAGTGTGCGAACACGCCTGAGCTCATCCCTAATCCAGACTATGGGCTTTATGATGACCTTGCAAACTATTTAATAAAAATGTATATTTAAAAATGATTACACCATAATCTACTGCTCGGTAATCTATCCTCCCAAACACATTTTGCTCATATCTATAATAAGCACCAACAAAAATAACGTATCCACATTCAAATAGCAGAACTCTTTTAGTTATAACTGATACTATGTACAGAGGTAGCCCTGAACTGGTTAACTCCATGTAATAGCTCTCAGGTTTGGCAGTTCCATAAACCTGTGAGGGGGAGAGAGGCGGCTTGTGGTAATAGTGCAATGTTTCTGGAAGATGAAACTGCCAAATAAGAAAAAGAAAAGAAAACCCTTCACCTCCTCCTTCCCCAGCCCACCCCCTGACTCCTTCCTCCCCTCTCTTTCCCCCAAACCACCTCTCATTAACATGAACAGAAATCCCAAGCAAAGAGAAGTGACTAGGAGCCAGTAGAGGCATGCACATTGAGCTGATCCTGTCACACTTCCAGTTTTTTTTCCCCAGGTGCTGAGCATTGTGGTATGACAAAATGGATGCTGTTATGCTATCAGGTTATTTGACCAGACACAATTCTTCTACTAGGTAAGTCAATGTCTTGTGCTAAAATATATGTTTAATATTGTTAGACTTTAATGTGCGGGTATACACAGGGTAACAGAGTTCCCCCCCCCCCCAAAAAAAAAACTTGATAAACTTGCTAGTAGTGATTTATAAGGGTGCCATGCCATATCAGTAATTAGCAATAGGATAATCATATAAAATGGATAAAATTTGTAGAAAAGTATTTGTGGTGTTCCCGGTATTCTGGTTCATAGGAAGGTGTGTACAAACTGCAGCACATAATTTTTCTATATCAATATTCACATTGTAGGAGACAATGCTGCAGTAGAATAAAAAAAATGGCGATGTAGTGTTTGGCGCAAGTATCCTATTGGGTGGTGTTAAAATATATTTGTAATTTTTTTTTTAGCATAACTCAGGTGCATCAGAGTTGAGAGGGAAAAGGGTTTGACAATGTAGCTGTGGTCATATCTTCAACTTCTCCTTGTTGGTTTTTCTTTTCTGCTTTTGGAAAAGAAAAGGGTGTAACATTCCTGGAGGTACTGCAATACCGGGTTGATGCATGGAGTGGACAGAGCAAGCTCTTCTTCAATCTCCCTGTTATAAAAAATCAATTTAGACCAGTTTTTAAAAATGCAGTTAATATGCTTTATGGAGATGAGGGTTGCTGTTTAAACAGTAAATGGGTATATTGTCCAATGGAGAGCAGTGTACTACCTTGTCTGCATATAGTGCCAGTCTGCACCTGTAAACTACAGATAATTTGGAAATACCGTATTTATCTGCGTATAAAACACACTTTTTTTCCCCCTTTAAAATCAGGGGAAAATCGTGAGTGCGTGTTATATGCCGATCCCCCCTGATTGCGAGGGGAGAGGAGCGAGCGCTGCCGATATACACATATCGGCAGCGCACGCTATACACATAGACGAGTTCATGCTTAGTCCCGCCATTGGACCTGTGTTATGTCCATGACAGGAGCCGAGTACAGAGGACATCTGGCTCTGTGTATCTCGGTGGTGCTAATTTTAAACAAGCAAGGCTGCGATCAGACTGGGCAAGGCTGCAATGACATAGGGCAAGGCTACAATGAGACTGGGCAAGGCTGCAGATAGACACTGATCATTCTGCAATGATCGACAAGGCTGCAGATGGGCACTGATAAGGCTGCATTGATGGGCATTTAAATGTAAAGTTTTTTTTTCCTTAAAATTCCCTCCTAAACTTGGGGTGCGTGTTATACACCGATAAATACGGTATCTGTCTCTCACTGCCCATCATTCTCTATCAGCCATCGCTCCCAAGTGCCAAGAGAGCCAAGACTCACAGGGGGAGATTTATTTATTTTTTAATTAAAGAAAAAAAATTGATTTTATTAAGAGATAAAACAGGAAAACAAAGCAGTACACAAAGCAGGTTTCGAAGACAGCGGGCATCCGTATAAGAAATTACACATGCATTTGAGTAAAATAACACAGACATAAAAAAAAAACAGAAAGAAAACAGTACAATAACCACCACATTAGAGATATTCAAGCTTGCAATCCCCACCTTTGGCACTTGTTGTCAAGCGTACAGCTACAATCAGTAATCAGTCCCGACCTAGCCAGTCTATCCATCACTAGTTCCAACGGGCTCAGGCCTGGAGTGTCCAGTCATGGACCCCATTGGGGTCGTCCCCAATGCTGGTAAATGTATTTCTCTAATCTAAGGGTCTCTCCAATATATTACACCCAATCTTTGTGAGAAGGGGAGTCAGTAGACTTCCAGTTTCTAAGTATTACCCTTCTGCCTTAAAAAAGAGCTCTGGCAACTGCCTCTCTCGTGGGAGCTTGTAATTGAAAGTCATCTAAAATGCCCAGAAGGCTGGTTTGGGGTCAGGTGGTATGGAAGTCTGAAACACAGAATATATGGTGTTCACCACTCCCACCCAATAAAGATGCAGTTTGGGGCACCTCCAGGTTAAAGCGGAGTTCCACCCAAAAATGGAACGTCCGCGTCAAGGGAAGGTGACCCCCTGACATGCCACATCTGGCATGTAATTTTTTTTGGGGGGGGAGCAGAACCCCTCTTTTTTTAGAGGGTTCCTGCTCCCACTTCCTCCTGGTGCACCGTGGCGCCGGAAGCAAGTTAACCTCTCCCCCCTCCCTCTCAGCAATCACAGGTCCCAGATGATTGCCCGGCCAGTCACACGCACTGCACGGCTCGCGCATTCGCAGTGTGTGTCTGGCTTGAAGCCACAGCCGGGCGCCCACAGTGACAATGCCACAGAGAGGAGGGGGAGACGAGCGGTGCTTCGTTCCCCATGCATCGCTGGACCCTGAGACAGGTAAGTGTCTGATTATTAAAAGTCAGCAGCTGCAGTAATTGGAACTCTGCTTTAAGTGAATCAAATCTCCATGATCCCTTTATAGGGAGAGGTTTACTAAAACTGGTGCAGCTGAGCATGGTAGCCAATCAGCTTCTAACTTCAGCTTGTTCAATTAAGCTTTGGTAATAAAACCTGAAAGCTGATTGGTTTCGATGCAGAGTTGCACAAGATCTTGCACGCCTTCAGTTTTAGTAAATAGCCCCCATAGAGTACCTGTCCTATTTGGGAGTTGTAAGAGCTGAACTCTGGGCACAAAAATGTTCTTTTAAATATATCCCTCAATAGTCACAAAGGTTATAAATTCACTTTGTGTACAGCAAATGCCTTTAAAGACCCAGGTAATACCTTGTAAAAGTAGCTGTGACATCATCACTGTGCTGTACATAGCCTGTGCAGAGAGAAGAGCTGTGGGGGGGACTGAGTAGAACCCACCCACTACTGACTGCTTACAAAGTACTAAAGGAGGGGGCGGATTCAAGACCAGACATAATGCACAAGGAGAGAGACCAGCAGTGATCAGTTTTTATTACAGGAAGATCCTGCACAGAGGAAATGTTTCACACTGGATAACTGCACAGATCTGGAAGATCTGGAAGAAATACACAAAGCAAGATTAAGATAAGAATATACATGTCTTTTGCAATTAGACATAATTTGCTTAACCTATAATTCAGCTTTAAGAAACAAATGTATTGTTTGAAAGTAGTTTTCTTTTTATTCTTTGCCTTTAAAGGGTTAGGTTACCTAAAAAAAATGCATATGCAGTTAAGGAGGTCCTGTAGATAAATAAAAAGAAAAAAAGTTCATAGGCCCGACGCTTTATTGAACTGCCAAAGGATACATGGGGGGGGGGGGGGGATCTTTATACCTCTTCCTCCTTAAAGTCCATCAAGTTATAGTCTCTGAGCAGACTGTGAACCAGTCTGTGGCAGTCCTCGATGGACATCCTCTCCTGCTGGTGGATGAGGCGCTTTCTGATGCACCATACAGCTTCCTTAAAGCAACACAGCAACACGGCACCCGCCAGGCACTGTCATCTCCTCCTGTGAATGGGTTCTACAGAAGAGTCCGTTCAACACACCAAAGTGTGTGTGAATGCAGTCTGTGGTACAAAGTCTCTAAGTTCAGGTTCCAAAGACCTTAACAGGCCCCGTGCAAAGGGGCACTCCCAGAAAACATGCAAAGCAGTTTCCTCCTGGATGATACAAAAAGGACAGTGCCTGTATCTGCACAGGTTTCTTGCATGAATGCATGAATGTCCTGAGCAGCAACCCATCTTGAATTGCAATCCATGCCAGATCTTTGTGCCTGTTGGTGAGTCTCTTTGAAGAAACATTTTTCCAGACCACTTTGCAAGTGGCTGAAGGGAGGCCTGGAATAGTCTCAACAATGTCTGATGCTCTAATCAACTTGTGGATAGTTTTTGGCTTCCACAAGTCAGGCTTAACTCCATGCAGCCCCAGCTCCTTAATAAACTTGAAAGTGTCCAAGTAATACCAAGGATTGTCCCATTTGGAGGGGATGGAACTGTTCCATGTCCCATCCAAAGGACCTCAAAAGAGGCAGGAGGAAAAATCAGGACATGGCGTTACTGCCAGAGTCCAAAGTTCTGTCAAGTCCTGCGGATGCAGTTACAAGCAAAAAACACCCTCAGTAGAGTGGCGATGTCAGGCACGCCCTTAAGTGGTTCCTTAAACATAACTGCCCACTTCACTCTGTCCATTTGGGAGCTCCAGATGAAGTGAAACACCGCCCTTGTGATGGCCTTGCAGGTGTTAACCCCGGGGGGGCAGGCCTGAGCGAGGTACTGCAACACAGGGAGAATCTCACTGAGGAGTACCAGTGTTTTACCTTCGATGGTTAGTTCTCTGAGGTTCCAAAGTCCAAACTTCTGACGCAACTTGGCCAGTCTCTCCTCCCAGGACTTCAGAGCTGCACCCTCAGCTCCAAACCAGACCCCAAGAATTTTGATGAAGTCCGCTTTGATGCTTAAAGGAATGGGTGTAGAATAAGGAAAGACAACTTTCCGAAGAGCATGACTTCTGACTTCCCGCAGTTGACCTTTGCCCCAAAAGCTTGGCCGAAGTCCTCGCAGGTCTGCGCAAGTGTCAAAGGAGCACCAATCGGCACAGAACACCGTCACGTCGTCCATATAGAGTGAGCACTTGACCTCCCGTCTGTCTGGTCCTCGTGTAGTGATCCCTCTGATCTCTGGGTTCTGTCTGATGCTTTGGGCGAAGAGTTCTATACAGCAAACAAAAAGAAGAGGTGAGAGAGGGCAGCATTGTCTGACCCCAGACAGAACTGGAAAGGGGTCAGTTTTCCAACCATTCACCAACACCAAGCTACAGATGTCATTATACATTACATTCATATTTCTTTTCAGGGGTGGTGGTTGTGGCGGCGACTTGCTCCGGGGCTTCAAATTAAGTGGCTGGAGCAGGGTTCTTCATCGTTTTGCTGGTCTTGTTGCTCTTCCCCATCACGTCAAAGAGTTGGATGTCGCTTCAGGCGTTTCTTAGATGGCTTCCTTCTGGTTCCTCGATGTCTTGACTCTTTCCCAGCCTTTACAAAGGCTCTTGAGTGTCTACTGCCTGAAAGTAGTAACGCAGAATGGGGTGGGGGGAGGGAAGACCGCAAACTCTTTCCCTGTGGGTGCTAAACTTCTGCCCAATAGCAGTAAGTAGGTGAAGCTGAATTGAATCAATGATCCTACAAGGCCTAGCAGAGGGTACCCCACAAGGACCAAATGGCTTGGATAGATACAAGTGGTTCTCAACGTCCTAGCTGTGAAGCAGAGACAACCCTAAAGGCTATAGTCGATACTACACTTGATCTTAACCAAAAGGCTGACATCAACGTTGAATTTTGACAGCTGGTCTCTCTCTGCATTCAGTTACATTACATGACAGTGTGACACACTGAGCACCTTTGGCAAGGGTCAATATCGGCTCAGTCAGTGTGAAACTGTCTCACAGACAGCACATTCATCGGATGCAACATTTCACAGCAGTCTAATTCTAATTTTCTAAATAGGGGGGATGTCCTGAAAAAATAGAAATAGTTGGAAATTACATACTTGGTGTATGCTGAAAAAACAGTAATTTCTGACCTAGGTTTTTGCAATGCAAAAGAGTGAGGTTTAAAAACAGCCCATAGATGACTCTTTTTTTTTTTTTTTTTTCATTCAACCAGTGGGTTGACTGAAAAAAAATACTTGATTCCTTCATCCATACATCCAATATGGACTAGGGAAACCACCCCATTGCGCTATTGTATTCTAACAGTGGGGAGACTTCTCCACCGTCAGAACACACTAATTGGCACTGCAGGTTATATCAGTTGGCACTGTTTAAGCCTCAAAAATCAGACATGGCTGATGTCCAGAAATTGATTTGTAGATTGACTTCTGTAAAACCATCCTGCCCCTATATGGATTGAAATTCAACTGGTCCCTGCTGAACCGGAAGAATTTTGATTCATGTGTGGCCAGCTTTATGTAGCTTAATGAATTTTTGTTCCCTACTTAAAAAGTTACAGAATTGCATTGGTTGCCATGTACAGCAAAACACATTTTTCATTCCATCAGTTTACATAATCCAGATGTTTTATTGTCATAATTTTTGTATAAATTTATAAGAGATATTGTACATTCTGTATGAAAGGGTCAACTACACTAAAGCCTTATACACACTATAAGAATATCGGATGAATGATCGTCCATTTTTTTATTTATTTAAATGTTAGTCTCATATCAATAAATCATAAAGTTACTAAAATCCCCGGACCACAGAATAGAACTTTGGAAGTGACGTAATGTATTGTATTGCAGTGTATTCTTTCATTTTCGAGACTGTGCGGTTTTGGTCACGCGATTTTTTGTCGTACAAATACCATACTAATTGAACATTTTTTGTTCTGTCATCTTATAAGAAAAATTTTCATGCTTGTTCCATCTGATATTTTTGCATAAACGGTCAAAAATTGTGTACTAACGATCAGATTATCAGACGATCGCTACGAAAGCAGTATTTTTTTATTACATTTTCCCATCTTGTGTACTGGGCATTACAGGGATAAACTAACAATTCTCCCTGTTTCACACAACGTTTAAAATCTTTCCTATGTAAATACAATTGAGTGAATGCCACACAGCTATATATCCTTTGACTCTTCAGTGAAGTAGATCCGGTGCATTGTTAATCTCCTTGGATTTGGGCAAACAAGGCCATTTATCTTGGCCACTTCTGGAATTCGGCACTTGTGTTAAGTGACCTAGAGTAATTCTTTTGAGCTATTATTGCTCATGGGACAAAAAATATTAGTTAGAACAAGCTCATCCTTATATTGTAATGCACTGTTTTTGGAAATTGTTCATCATCCAAAAGCCTCTACCCAAAATACAATTATATTTTTTTACTAATGCAAAAGAAAGATAATTGAGTGTTTCTAGATGGCATATTTTACTGTATAGAATCTACTATGTTGTACCTATATTACATTATCAATTTAAAAATGTACCACTAAACAAATAGAAGGGCTGCACAGTAATGCATGCCTGCCTACTTTACTTGCCTTCTGTCTACAGTTAGGAGCCATTCACTCATAATCACAATGAAGTGAAGCACAATTGTTTTTTGAACAATGAGGTTCTCTGGGTTAAGCAGCCTATTCAAACAAAACTGGCCATAATACATTTAAAAACAATTTAGGGTGTGTCAGATCCCACCCATAGTGTGCTGCACGTGTTGTTGTGCATTGCAAAATGTTGCCATTCTGGTGGTGTGTTGGCACCACAATGCGTCAACACTTGCATCCTACATTGTCATACATTGCAGTAATGCTCATGTGTACCATGACATGCTGCATGGCGCTGGTGTGAACAAACCCCAAGTGGTTATTTGGCACCCTACCCACAAGCTCATTTTAATCTGCTGATTTGGATATTTGGCTGTTCTTTCTTTGACTAAATATAGGCATGCAGATTTATTCTCCTGGAACAATAGATTCCAGTGGTCATATCCTGGCTCTGAAGAAATTAGTATTTGGGTTACAGGGAAGGTTTGTATAAGGGTTTAAGGCCCGGTTCACGCTGCTGCGATGCAGGAACCCTGCAAATCCACTGCAGGTTCCCGCATCGCACCCGACCTGCACGGCAGTTCACACTGCCATATGCAAACTGCGGGAAGTGTCAATACATTGTTAATGACAACCCCATTTCAGCTTGCATATCGCACTGCTAACTGTCAGTTCGGACATGAATTGGATCACATAGGTGTGAACACCAATGCGATCCGATTCTGGACCAAAAAAAGGGGTCCTGTGTGAGTTTAGTCCGAATGCAATGCGATTCAGCCATACTATCTGTATGGCTGAAATCGCATTGCATGAACATCGCATGTGATTTGCACTGCAGTGCGGTGCGAATCACGTGCAATCTCTCACCATGCAGCAGTGTGAACCGGCCCATAGGGAGGGTTACTGAGAAGGTTCTAGGGAGAGTTGGTGTTACGGTTTCAGGAAGGTAGTGTGAGGGTCACAGCTAAGGTTGGAGAGGGATGGTTTGAGGGTTATAGGGAGAGCTACCATGAGGATTACAGAAAAGGTTAGTGTTAGGGTTACAGAAGAGCTAGTGTGAGAGTTATGCCGTGTACACACGAATGTTTTTTCTGCCAGAATAAACTCTGAAGGTTTCTCCGACAGAAGCTGTCTTGCATACACACAGTCACACCAAAGTCAAGAACGCGGTGACATACAACATGTACGACGGGACTAGAAAAAGGAAGTTCAATAGCCAGTAGCCAATAGCTTCTGTCTAGTACTCGCTTCAGAGCATGTGTCGTTTTTGGTACGTTGGAACAGCATACAGACGAGCGGTTTTCCTGATCGGAATTGGTTCCGTCTGAAAAATTTAGAACAGGTTCTCTTTCTAGGTCCATCAGAACTTTCGACGTAAAAAGTCAGATGGGGCATACACACAATTGGAATATACAATGAAAAGCTCCCCTTCGGACTTTTTTGTCCGAAATTCCGCTTTTGTGTACATGGCATCACAGAGAGGGTTAAGCCACATACACACAGGCCGAATGCCGGGGTGACATCGGCCGGTTCAATAAAATCCAGCTGACATTCGGGCCGTGTGTATGGCAGCCGGTCGGATGGAAGTCGGCCATTTGGCTGGCTTCTGTCGGATGAGCATGCTGGAAAACCAGCAGCTGACCGGATCTCGATCAGCACTCTCAGCCAATGTTGGATCGTTAGTACAGAGGCTCCAACCGGAGCTGACATTTTTTTTTAAATTAGAGGGTTAAAGGGAGGGTTACAGGGAATGTTTTTAAGAGAGTATGTGCAAGGATTAGTGAGAGGGTTTCAGGCATTGTAAATCCTGGTACACGATATGAGTTTTATAACATTTAAACCAGTGGGTTGAACGTAAAAAACTGTTGAGTTCGGTCGGAGCCACTGTACTAATGATCCAATGTAGCTGTTGTATTCTGACAGGGGGACCCCCCAGAACACTCTGATCAGACCTCTCAGCCAGTGCCCGAGAGCGCTTATTGAGAGCAGGTCGACTGCTGCTCATCCGACAGAAGCCGGCCATACGCACATAGGTGAAATGTATGCTGGTTTTTATTGAACCGTCCAATGTCGTTCCACATTCGGGACTTTAGTGTGAGTAACATAGGCATCACTCTCAACACCAGACATATTAAACTGATAGTTACTGGCACCAATGTGTCAATTTAAGATAATTTTGCAGGTTTATCCAGTCTCTGAAGAATCCAATGACTAATAAATCATAGTTCCCTGCATTTATGAATTTGATGTTATTTGTGGAGCAAAGAGATCTACAAATAGGCATTCAGGAGATTCCTAAAATTAGTTTCCCCCATCTCACATCTTTTCTATTGCCATTAATTAAAGCATAAGCTCCATGTCTGTAAAAATGATGTCTGCTGGCTCCTACATAAGATTGATTGACTTCTGCGTGCTATAATAATATTCCACCTCTGTCCCAGTCCATCAGAATTTGGATGCATGAATTTATATGTAATAAATACTTAGCCACAGTCATGAAATGACAGCCTTTGGCTGACTGCAGCTCTGTGGCCAAAACAATGCTTGGATTCAGCTTGTTACACCATTTCTGTCTGCCTTCTCCCGCCATGATAACTAAGAAAAACACAGGTTAAATGAAAATTGTTCCAGATGTTGAATGTAGAGAGATGTGTGTTATTATTCTATCGGTCTTATTGTTTAGATTATTTCGGTTTTCCATAGTAGCCATATGGAAAGTTTGATTATGAAAATAGGAATGTGCCCAGTCACTGATTGCAATTCACATCTGTCTTTGTGCTTTTTGTACGAGATACATGTTGCCTCTCTTTAGTGGAAAGTTGTAATTGTAGTTGTAGGGGATGGCTCAAGGACTTCCCTCTCTACTCTACCGATCTTTGAGATGTACAAAGGCCACATTAGGAGATTTTGGTTTACATTCTCTCCCTCTTAAAAGCTAATGACTTGTGCTGCTATAATAATATTGTTCCCACCCCACGGGACGAAATCTAACATTCCTCACAAATGGAGTATAACGAGAACCCATTTGTTGATATCATTGAAGGAGGCAAAACTGTTCAGTACAAAAAACTTTCTATGAAGTCATTTTGCATATTGTTATAATAAATGTGAAATGTTCTGTGTACCTGATGGCATGGTATTTATTTACAACTAAACTGCACTCGATCTGGCTAATTTTTATGGCCATGTGATCACGTCTATTGGAAAGTCAAGAAACACATTGCAAACTCATATGACACTGCCCTAATGCGTTTGACAAATGGATTTTTGAAAAAATAATTGCACACTGTGATCCGAACTGTGTTTACTGGTATTTAGCCACTTTAAGACCGGATTTCCCCCCTAATGATCAGACCATTTTTTTGCAATACGGCTCTGCATTGTTTTAGCTGACAATTGCGCGGTCGTGTGCCATTGTACCAAAGCAAGATTGACGTCCTTTTTTCCCCACAAATAGAGCTTTCTTTTAGTTGTATTTGATCACCTCTGCAGGTTTTATTTTTTACGCTATAAAACAAAAAAAGCAACAATTTTGAAAAAAAGCAATATTTTTTTACTTTCTGCTATAATACAGATCCCAAAAAAAAAAGTGTGTGTGTGTGTGTATATATATATATAAAACGAATCATCAGTTTAGGCCGATATATATATTCTATGAATTTTTGGTAAAAAAATAAAAATAAGTTGCAATAGGCATATATATATACCATTGATTGGTTTGCATAAAAGTCTACAAACTATTGGATAGATTTAGGGACTTATTTTTTATTGTTTTTTACTGGTAATGGCAGCGATCTACAATTTTTAGCTGGACTGAGACATTGCAGCGGACAAATCTGACCCCAAATTACACTTTGGTGACCAGTGACATTATTACATTGATCAGTGCTATAAAAATGAACTGATCAATGTATAAATGACATTGGCAGGGAAGGGGTTAACGCTAGGGGGGCGATCAAGGGGATAACTGTGTTCCCTCCAGCGTGTTCTAACTCCGGGGGGGGGCATCAGGGACATGACAGAGATCGCTGTTCCCGATCACTGGAGATCAGAACAGAAGATCTGACATGTCTCCTTTCAGAACAGGGATTTGCCTTGTTTACAAAGGCAGATCCCCATTCTGCCTCTGTACAGTGATCTCGGGTCGCCAGCAGACATCGAGTTCGCCGGACCTGCTGGCGAGCTCCCACAGCACACAGCAGGCATGCGCGCACCTGCTAGATTACATGCATGGACCAACGTGCAATGACGGCTTATAAAAAAAGGGGGAAAAAAAGGTATTTATATAGGTATGTGTAGGCTCCTACAGATGCCCTCACTGCATACATGCAACAGGTTTCCCCTATTCTTTCCTTTTAAAAAGAGTCTCAGAAATAGCACCTGTGGCTCTAAATAGAAAACTATGGTGCCTGTAACTTCAGTGTATAATCTGTGTTTAAGGACTGCTGGAAGACTGCTAAATAGACTTGTCAGCATCTTTGTTATAACAGAGTCATATAAAGGTACATGGTTATGTAAACTATAGTCACATTTGGAAACGTTGACATGAACAGGATCTGAATAGGACTGGAAAAAAGGCACGTGACTGGTACTGGCCACACAAGAGTTATACAAGGGCAACTGGTCAGCGGTTTTAATGCAATTCTGGATACAGGTCTGGGACCAGCACCCAATCTCCTCTGCAGCCCAGTCTATGTGAGAGTTGTGGAGTTTAAGCCAGGGATACCCCAAGATAAGGGGATAAGCAGGAGAAGAGATCAGGTAGAAGCTGATTGTCTCCTTGTAAAATTCCCCAATGGTCAGGGTAATAGGTACTGTACACAAGGTCACCAGACCCATGGACAAGGGGGAATTACCAATGGCTAAGACTGAGAAGGGTCTGTGCACCTTAGTCACTGGAACCTGTAGACTGTGTGCTAGGTCCCTTTCAATGAAATTGCTAGCAGCACCAGAATCAATGAAAGGTGGTGAAAAAGCTTGGCAGAACTAAGTTGTGCAGGAGCAAATAAGCCATCTCTGAGGGAAACAGACACAGTATGTCTATAGAAGCAGACCCCACCCACACTAGACTCTTGGCATTTTTCAGCTTATTAGGACAGCTAGCGACAAAGTGGCTGTGGTTGCCACAATATAAGCAGAGACCCTGAGATCTCCTTCTAGCCTTTTCCCCAGAGGATAAATGGGTAGCACCAATTTGCATGGGCTCATCCTCCTGGAGAGGCTGAGAGGGCTCAGGAAATTAAGAAAAGGTGGACGAAGAAACAAATCTCTCTGTACGCCTTTCCTGTAAACGCCTGTCAATATGGATGGCTACTTGCATGGCTTCATTCAATGACTTTGGTTCAGTGTAGTGAACTAAGGAGACTTTGATTGAGTCTGATAAGCCTAATCTGAATTGGCTTCTTAGAGCTGGGTCATTCCACACTGAGTCAGGTGCCCAGTGGCGGAAATCAGAACAGTATTGTTCAGCTGTGCATTTATCCTGATGCAGTAACCTAATGTTAGCTTCAGCTGAATGAGCGCGGTCTAGATCGGCCTTTCTCAACCTTTTCAACACAGAGGAACCCTTGAAATAGTTCTCCAGTCTTAGGGAACACCTACAAATTAGTAGAGATCTACAACTCATGATACATTAGTGTGATGGTCAGTAGGAAGAATGGTGCTTACACTTGTGGTCATTGAGAAGAATTACCTCCTTACAGATAGCTAAAAAGATCAATGGTGTCAGTGGGAACTTATCTGAGAGGCAGAAATTGCTCAATGCTGAAGGAACGCCTAGCAACCTCTGGAGGAACCCTAGGGTTCCACGGAAACCTGGTTGAGAATCACTGGTCTCGATCATCATACAGTAAACCTAAGGCTTTGAAAAAGGCTTCAACTGACCCTCTGACTGGGTCATCTGTGGGGAGACGAAATGCCCAAGACTGGGGATCCGCCTGCAACCATGTAATAATCAGGCTGACCCGCTGTACTTCAGAACCAGAGGAGTGGGGCTTGAGCTTAAAGTATAGCATACAACTATTTTTAAAGTTAGAAAACACATGGGTGTCACCAGAAAAATGGTGCGTTACTGCTGGAGGTGTGGTTACATGCACAGACAGTTCTTGAACTTGGTGTGCCAGTTTGCAAATTTCCTTAGCAGATAAGCGAGCCTGTGTAGAGTCCATCTTCACAAAAATTTTTTGTTAAAGGCTTGTGATAATGTAATGAATGTCACGTCTTCCTCAATGCAGGTGATCAGACACTATAGCTAGCTACTGTGTGCTTCACCTATAGCAGTCCCTTTCCCTTAAGACAAGCAGGCTACCGGTGCTTGGTTGCCCCCAGGATTTATACACAATGCTATAGTGCCTGGCCACCACACTAGGGCAGACGCGATCAGAGCAAACAGACTACTAGCAGTTTAGCAGACAGATAGCGTGGTTCCAAGACGGTCCAGGTAATAAGGCAGGCTGAGTTCACGGAATAGTCCAATATCCGATCTGGGTCATACACAGGGAAATCCATGCCGAGGGAGCTGATATATTCCAGGTATCGTGGCCCTGGCCTTTGAGTGGCCGGAGCCGCGATATTGTCACTCCCGTGCATATGTGCGGGAGATTTCTTTCCGGCAAGGTGCGGCGTCTGCCGGGCTTTCAGCCAAGAATCCCCTGTGTGCATGAGCCGCTGCAGTCAGCAGCTCATTGCGAGGGGAATATCTCCTAAACCATACAGGTTTAGGAGATATTTATAATAAGGCTTAACTTATAATAAGGCTTAAAAAACGATCAAAAACAGCGCATCAAAGGGACTAGTAGATTGATGTGAAAAAGACTTTAAAATGTCATTTATTAAATGTAAAAAATAAACACAGACATCTGATCCCTGCAGGATCTCAAACACATAAAAAACACCAATCATAAAACGGACAGATGTTTGATAATGAAAAGCTCCTCAGATCTCTCAATTATAACTTTGGAAAGGTCAAAACCAACGACCAATGTGCACAGCTTTCGAATGCCTAATGAATGCAATCAATCATCTGAAAGAACCCAAAAAGTCAGTGTAAACGAATGGAACAACGTTTCTAGGGACACTCACTTCATAGGTGTTCAATGGGCTGCAGAGCTGATGAGTCCAGTCTGATGACCGAGGGGGAGGTGTTTATTTCAGCTCCATCTGAAGCGTTCGGCTTGGAGGCAGAGGTGTAATGCTGCACGCTAGGTGGTAAGGATCAAGCTTAGTCACCAGATGATATCAGCTGTACACATAGGCAGCTTGGAGAACGCTTATAATAAGGCTTACCTGTAGGTAAAAGTAAAAAAAAAAAAAAAAAGACTATACAACCGCTTTAAGAGATTAAATCTCTTGTTCGCATTCAAAAAGTGAAAATCATTTCTTCCTGTATCACACCCACCATGCCTGGTAAGCCACTCTAGAAAGAAGGATGTCAGCTCTCCCTGACTCTGGAGGTCACCATTAGGCTATACTTAAAATTCTACCTTGGGAAACACCAGTATAGCAAATAATTGCTATACTAGAGGGTGAAAAGTATTTATGAAATACACACATACAATAATAATAATCTATGAGGTGAGTGAAAATGAAATGGAGTTGTCGAGTTTATCTTATTTTTTTTTATTTTTTTTTTAGATACTATTTTCGGTACATGTAGTTCTATTTGTAGTATTACTACTAGTTATTGTGTCAGTTGATGAGTTGTGTGGAATGTTTATTGCCTAAAGTTGCTAAGCACAGTGAAATTGTAAAGGGTGTATTGAGGAAAGGGCCATTCACATAATTTCTTTTGTGACTAAACCAAAGCAAAGCACAGCATGACCCCTCTTAGCTTTAATGGTATGGGCTATTTTTTACCTCCTTTTGCAATTGTTATTTTCTTAAGTGGAGCATGGACATTTATCACCTACTTGTAGAGAAATGCAACAAAAACTTTTATAAAAGGAGCAAGAACACCAGAGGCCTAAAATCTAAATACAAGGGAAAAAGTTCTCTACAAGAACTGTATCCATGAGAATGACGAAAAATATCGTCTTGGAGTGCAGTGCCGAGCAAAGTTTCCTCCAGTAGCTATGATCCCATCATGCCTTATGCGCCTTTGTTTTCTGACAAACAAATTAAGTTATATGTAAACCCAATTATTAAAGCCACACATACACTTTAGCATGTTAATGCCATTTCAAAGTAATTAATTTTTAATTTTTTAATTTGTGGCTTTCATTTAAATTTACATATAGGAAGCTATTGGTTAATTATGGTAGTTTCCTGTTATATGTATAATGACAGTTCTCTGTCCCTGTCTAACACTTATGCTGCGTACACACAAGCGGAATATCTGACAGAAAAAATCAGACGGGAGCTTTTCATCATATATTCCGATTGTGTGTATGCCCATCTGACTTTTTACAACGAAAATTCTGATGGACCTAGAAATAGAACATGTTCTAAATATTTACGACGGAACCAATTCCTATCGGGAAAACCGCTCGTCTGTATGCTGTTCCGATGGACCAAAAACTACGCATGCTCTGAAGCAAGTACGAGACGGAAGCTATTGGCTACTGGCTATTGAACTTCCTTTTTCTAGTCCTGTCGTACGTGTTGTACGTCACGGTGTTCTTGACAGTCGGACTTTGGTGAGATCGTGTGTATGCAAGACAGTTTCAGCGGAACTCCGTCGGAAAAACCTTCAGTTTATTCCAACAGGAAAACTGGTCATGTGTACAGGGCACCAGGCATCTATGTTGTTACACAGGCCTCTGATGGAGCCTACAGGTGGCCATCTTAAAACACCTTATCTAGATATGGACCACTGTTGTCACCATTAGGAATCCCACCCACCCAACCATGTAATGCAGCCATCATGCATGTCATGCAGTGACTGCAGTGACTACAAAGAGACAGGGGGACATCAGCAGTACTGAAACAGAACAAAGGATAAAAAAAAAAAAGGAGAAAACGATTTTATTAGAAAAATAATGCAATTGTATATGATACTCAGTGCTTTAGCAAATATATTATTAGAGGAAAAGGGGTGTTCTAAAATCATTTAGATCTCTGTTCAGCACAATAACTGTTACCTGAGACTTTAATGGCTTTCTAACACTTCATTTCATTTGATGTGCTCACACGCTAAAAACTCCACCTGCTGCAAGTAAATGGTATATATGAAATATTTATATGCAGTATTTCATACAAGCAAATGATGGCCTAGAAATCATATATGTGGATTTAGAATGATAAGGTTCCCCCTTTTATTACTACAAGTGTTGTCTTGTTCAAACAATAAAGACCAATATCTTAGTTCAGCAAAAGAAAACAAAAAATGGCTATGTTTACTGAGCAGAGTACATCTCATCAGCTTATGCAAATCAAGAGGTTCTTTTTTTTTTTTTTTTTTTTTTTTTTTTAAATAGAGACCTCGGAAATGCAAAAGGCACAATTTACTATGTTGGAAGTATTATTTTGCGGTTTATTTATTTATTTTTTTTATTTTTATTTTTTTTTACAGTTTTAGTTCACATGCAAAAATACTTATGCCGCGTACACACGATCGGAATTTTGGTCGGAAAAAGCTCTGATGATTTTCCGGACGGAATTTCCGATGGGATTTCGCTCAAGCTGTCTTGCATGCACACAGTCACACCAAATTCCGACCATCAAGAACCCGGTGACATAAAGCACGTACGATGGGACTAGAAAAAGGAAGTTCAATAGCCATTAGCCAATAGCTTCCGTCTCCTAGTTGAATCTGAGCATGCGTGAGTTTTTGCACGTCAGAATTGTATACACACGATTGGAATTTCCGATAGAAACTTTTTCCGTCTGAAAAATTGAGAACCTGCTCTCAATCTTTTGCTGGTGGAAATTCAGCCAGCAAAATTTCCGATGGAGCATACACACAGTCGTATTTTCCAATGAAAAGCTCTCATCTGTCTTTTGCTGGCCAAAATTCCGACCGTGTGTACATGGCATTAAAGTGTAAGTAAACCCCCTATTGTTTTCAGCCAATGAATCTGCCATCTTTGCCTCTGTTTAATCCACAACTGCCATTATGCTACACATGTGATCAGTTATGACACCAGCCATTGGATGGTTTGACAGTTTGGTTGAGAGCACAACCAATGGAAGTGTTACCTTTCCGGCACGTGCCTGAAACTGGTAAATGGATGGGTTTACTTCTGCTTTAAAAAGGCTTTTTTAGAATTGTTAGTTAACATCTGAATGCCTTATGTTCTCATGAATGGTCATTTTATCTTATGAATACCTTTTTTTTGTAACAAAGTGCTTTTTTTTAATTTTTATCATCGCTTTAAATAACTTAACCGGCTCTCTTTGATAGCAACATCAATTAAACTAGCATGTTTGGATCTATTGGTGTTTAGAGGAGTAGTGACCTGTGCAATAGTCTTTGCTGGCTATTTTTACACGCAAAATACTTTGAAAACTTAAAATAACATAAAATAACCAATGTTAAGCAAATGTATCTGATTCTTGTGCCTATAGTAAATTGCAGAAATCCATTTCAATTATAAGAAACACAGATATGACAGATGTTTTTGTGATGACAGGTTCTCATGGCAGTCTAGAAAATCCCTAGCACCCTAAATGATTTCAAGTTAAAACCTCTACCTAGGTGCTTACTTCTGTATGGTGGCAGCGGCAGCCACCCACCGTGTGTATAGCCAAGGGCAGATATGCTCCCACATACTGGGTGTGTATTAGCCCCTGTACACACGGTCATAGATTCTGCCAACCAAATCCGTCTGATTTTGTCCGTCGGATTTAGTCGGACTAAGATGTCGAAAAATCCGATCTTTCAGAACGTGATGACGTAATTTCGTTACGATGGGTCTACATTCAGGCTAATAGCCAATAGCTTTGATGTAGGAATTTGATCTGAGCATGCGTGGCACTTGGTCCGATCAAAATTCGCTACACATGATCGGAGTATGTCCGATCAAACCAGTTGGTCGGGAAATATTTCCAACATGTTGGAAAATTGGGTCCGATGGATATTCGGACGGAATCAGTCCGATGCATACAACACACAGTCGGATTATCCGACGATACGGTCCGATAGGACACATTCCGACGGATTCTCCGACCGTGTGTACAAGGGCTTTGAGTATGTGTGTCAAGCTTAGAATAGGTAAGGGGTCTAGGGAGGTGGGCTGTGGATATTTTAGTTTAAAGTGAGCCTACACTTTAAATCTAATATCTCAAGCACCAGTTTTAAATGAGAACAACCATGGATGTATAGAAAAAAATGTAAACCTGTGCAATTTCGGAAGACTTGAAGAAATAACTTGTTTGGGAATAATTAGGACCAGTTAAGTTTACAGATAAGAGTTCTTTCTACAGCATGAAAATAGCAGTTTTTATTCATATCATTAGGATAAAATCAATTCAAATAGCTTAAATGTTAATATAATACATCAGTAGAGGTTAAGTTCCCTAAAAACAAAACAAAAAAACAAGCAAAAATAAGTAGAACCAGAATAGTTGGCAGCTGGAATTTAAATGCAAATCTTGATTTCTTCCTCCTTTTCGGCCAATGAAGCCATTCATTAAAAGACCAATAGGGAGGCTTATGAAGCAGGATGACTAAGGTACACACAGATAAAAAATTTGGCCAGTTCAGCAGGGACCGGATCACTTTTCATCTGAGCGTGGCCTCCCTGTTCGAAAGAAGTGGAGATCGGTAGATCACCTTCTGTCAAATGGGACTCTTGATGAACTTTCATTCAATCAGAGACTGCAGCACTGATCGGTGTATTCTGACAGTTGAGGGGTTCATCCATCTGCTTCACGTGTGTGAATGGGAAATCCTTTAATTTTTTTTTTTTTTCAGCCCGCCAACTGAAAAAAATAAATGAAGCGTCTATACCCAGCTTTATGGCCAAACTTGACTTTTACAGGGGAAGTTTGAATTTGTATGTAAGTTCAGATGACAAATTTGGATCTACTGATCATTTTTGCATGTAGCATTTGCTGAAGGTTGCCTCTGCATTTTCATTTTATGCCAAGTTTGTATTGCCCCTTTCATGAGGCCCTAGGGCTTCATTTAATTTTTAGTTACACCATTGTTTATTATTTAAAATAGTCTAATGGCAAAAAAAATCACCAAAGTGACCTATGGAAGCAAATTTGTGTGTTTAATAGATGGGTTTAGAATGTGAAAGATTATGTGCTTCTAGGCTACTGGCACTTTTCCCAGATTTTCTTTTTCATTTTATGATTACTATTAAATATTTATATGTATGATCCACCAACAATGTACGGCGTTTTACAAAATATATTAAAGCATTTGTTACCCCAGCACTTCATATTCCTGACATGTGACTGCTGTACTATGTAGTTGTATGAAAAAGTATCCTGTTCTCTTTGTATTGCTTCCTTTATGTGGAATCCCTGGTGTTCTTGACAGTTCCTCTGCTTTCCTATTAAAAAAACTGACGACACTAGGCAGGAGAGCACAGCTTGGTCAATTCTCTAGCTATGCTTGTAACTTGGTGTACTCTCCTCCAATGATCAGATTAGTCCTGATATGCCCCTGCTGCACAGCCATTCACCGGGGAGCTCAGTGTACTGCTGCTTCTCCTCCCCCCAGCTCTTATGCAGCTGAGAACAAAGGGAATATGATCACTTATAAAAAAGGGGAAAAATTAGGTATTTAATAATGTTTTTTTTTATGTCTATACAAAAATGTTTTAACTTTAATTTCTATTTGCAACTGAATGAGTTGTTTTACAAGGTGATCCTTTAGAATCACTTTAAGTTTTAACACACAACAAAGACAAATCCAGAGAAGCCTTGATAATCAGAGCTTATATTTTATTTAAAAGAAAAAGATAACCTTATCATGGTTGTGAATATATGTGTTGGAGCCATATCACAAAATCCAAAAATATTCCTCTATAGACACAGACTATTAACTGCTGTTATAACCTATAAAAGTTCCAATACAATCCAAACCTTTTTTGCCAAATGCTATTGCTACCTGTAAAAAGTGTTGTGTAGTTAGGAAGCAACACAATGCTGGGCCCTCTGTACTTCTGGGCCCCATTGCAGTTGCATGCTCTGTATGGTTATAGTAATGCCCTTGAACATCATAGTCCCAATCAGTGATACAAGGGGGAACATGGTTTGGCTCCATCCAGAATACTGATCCGCAACTTGTATATGACCACAGCCCACAGCACTTCTGTGGCTGATTGCTTGGCTTTTATGTGGACATATTGTACAACCACATAAGAAACATGTATTGATACAATACATTTTAGAAGACTTTGAAACAGTGTATTAGCTTCGATTCACTTTCCTTTCTAAAATGCCCACATGAGCACTAGACATGTGCAGAGTAAAATATTTCGTTTCGGAATTTCGTTTTCGTCTGAAAACTTAATTTATTTAGTTACTCCCGAAATTCGTTTTTATTTATTTCGTTTTTCGTTCAAAAATGGCATTCGTCCGAAAATCCACATGAATTACGGTCAAATCTGTCTTGGAAGGCTTATGGTGTCTGTCGAATGTATAAAGAAGATTCGACGGAGCTAACTATATAGCATACTTTAGAACCCTATTAAAGTCTATGGGACTCCAACGTTCAAAATCTAAAGTGCTAATTTTAAAGGCTAATTTGCAAGTTACTGTCCTAAAAAGTGTTTGGGGACCCGGGTCCTGCCCCAGGGGACATGTATCAATGCAAAAAAAAGTTTTAAAAACGGCCGTTTTTTCGGGAGCAGTGATTTTAATAATGATTAAAGTGAAACAATAAAAGTGTAATATTCCTTTAAATTTCGTAGGGGGGGGGTTGTCTATAGTATGCCTGTGAAGGGGCGCATGTTTCCCGTGCTTAGAATTGTCCCTGCACAAAGTGTCATTTATGCAGGAAAAAAAGTCCTTTAAAATCACTCGCAGCTATAATGAATTGTCGGCTCCCGTAATACAGAGAACACTCATTGAAAGTCATTGATAAAAAAATAAATAAATAAATAAATAAAAAAAAAAGCGTGGGGGTCCCCCAAATTCAATTACCAGGCCCTTCAGGTCTGGTATGGATATTAAGGAGAACCCTGCCTCAAATTTAAGAAAAAATTTGACGTGGGGTTCCCCCTAAATATCCATAACCAGACCCTTCAGGTCTGGTATGGATATTAAGGGGAACCCCGCGTCAAATTAAAAAAAAAATTGACGTGGGGTTCCCCCTAAAAATCCATACCAGACCCTTTATCCGAGCACGCAACCTGGCAGGCCGCAGGAAAAGAGGGGGGGACGAGAAAGCGGCCCCCCCTCCCTCCTGAACCGTACCAGGCCACATGCCCTCAACATTGGGAGGATGCTTTGGGGGTCCGTGACCCCTCAAAGCACCTTGTCCCCATGTTGATGAGGACAAGGGCCTCATCCCCACAACCCTGGCCGGTGGTTGTGGAGGTCTGCGGGCGGGGGGCTTATCAGAATCTGGAAGCCCCCTTTAACAAGGGGACCCCCAGATCCCGGCCCCCCCCCTGTTTGAAATGGTAAGGGGGTACAAAAGTACCCCTACCATTTCACAAAGAAAGTGTAAAAAATGTTTAAATAAAACAAACACACTTTTTAAAAATTCCTTTATTAAAAATAAAAAAAGATTCCAGCGGCGGTAATCCACTCTTGCTATCCAGCGACGGACGGTCAGCTCTCCATCGATGTCTAATGTCATCCAGCGCAGCGCAGCATCCTTCTTCTGTCTCCTCCACGGAGACACTGGAGGCATTCCGGCGCTGACGTTTCTTATATACGGAGGGCGGGGCCACCCGTCACCTGACCCCGCCCCCCTCTGACGCAAGGGGAAACCCGGGGTTCCCCGTGACGTATGGGTGACCCCGCCCCCCTCTGATGTAACGGAAACCTGCCTGTGTTACATCAGAGGGGTGCGGGTCACCCCTACGTCACAGGGAACCCCGGGTTTCCCCTTGCGTCAGAGGGGGGCGGGGTCAGGTGACGGGTGGCCCCGCCCACCCTATATAAGAAACGTCAAGCCGCCGGAATGTCTGTAGTGTCTCCTCCACGGAGACAGAAGAAGGATGCTGCGCTGCGCTGGATGACATTAGACATCGATGGAGAGCTGACCGTCCGTCGCTGGATAGCAAGAGTGGATTACCGCCGCTGGAATCTTTTTTTTATTTTTAATAAAGGAATTTTTCAAAAGTGTGTTTGTTTTATTTAACCATTTTTTACACTTTCTTTGTGAAATGGTAGGGGTACTTTTGTACCCCCTTACCATTTCAAACAGGGGGGGGCCGGGATCTGGGGGTCCCCTTGTTAAAGGGGGCTTCCAGATTCTGATAAGCCCCCCGCCCGCAGACCTCCACAACCACCGGCCAGGGTTGTGGGGATGAGGCCCTTGTCCTCATCAACATGGGGACAAGGTGCTTTGAGGGGTCACGGACCCCCAAAGCATCCTCCCAATGTTGAGGGCATGTGGCCTGGTACGGTTCAGGAGGGAGGGGGGGCCGCTCTCTCGTCCCCCCCTCTTTTCCTGCGGCCTGCCAGGTTGCGTGCTCGGATAAAGGGTCTGGTATGGATTTTTAGGGGGAACCCCATGTCAAATTTTTTTTAAATTTGATGCGGGGTTCCCCTTAATATCCATACCAGACCTGAAGGGTCTGGTTATGGATATTTAGGGGGAACCCCACGTCAAATTTTTTCTTAAATTTGAGGCAGGGTTCCCCTTAATATCCATACCAGACCTGAAGGGCCTGGAAATTTAATTTGGGGGACCCCCACGCTTTTTTATTTATTTATTTATTTATTTTTTTATCAATGACTTTCAATGAGTGTTCTCTGTATTACGGGAGCCGACAATTCATTATAGCTGCGAGTGATTTTAAAGGACTTTTTTTCCTGCATAAATGACACTTTGTGCAGGGACAATTCTAAGCACGGGAAACATGCGCCCCTTCACAGGCATACTATAGACAACCCCCCCCTATGAAATTTAAAGGAATATTACACTTTTATTGTTTCACTTTAATCATTATTAAAATCACTGCTCCCGAAAAAACGGCCGTTTTTAAAACTTTTTTTTGCATTGATACATGTCCCCTGGGGCAGGACCCGGGTCCCCAAACACTTTTTAGGACAGTAACTTGCAGAATCTTTTCTCTCTGTCAAATCTTTTTTCTCTGTCGAATATTTTCTCTATATAATCTTGGACTAATAGAGGTAAGGTTAAGCACATTCGAACACAGGTTCTATAGACAGATTGTTATCGTCAGAGTCATGTCGAATCTCCTATTCTATATCGAACTGTTGTAACAATGAAAACGAAAATAAAGCATTTATTTGTCGGATCTTTCGTTTTTCGGATTTTGTGCTTTCGTTATCGTTTGTCAAAACGAAAACGAAAATAGCTGAAATTCGGACGAAAATGCATTCGGACGAAAACGAATGCACATGTCTAATGAGCACTTCAAAAACTCCCTCTAGACAATTTTATAAATAAGCCTTGTGTTTCAACAGGCTTCGCATGTTCACCGAAAGGAATTTACCGTAATATGTAATTGCTAAAAATAATAGTAGCCTACATCAGGGTTGTGTAACTACAAAAGAGGAAGACATTCCTGGCTCACAGTGACAAGCATGAGAGTAGCTCCTGATTTACCAGCTAGCAATATAAGCTGAACAGTGTTTGATGTTTGCCATGGCAACTTCAGAGGAAGATGACTTAGAAAATAATGAACTGTAATGTTAGAAATACACCAAAGGCAGCAAAAGCAGTGTAAGCTCTGGGAACTAACCTGATTAGCAAAGTGGAGATTACTCATAGCCACTTTTATAATAGTCTAGTTTAAAGCCTAACACCAGACATTTTTGTTTAGTTTTTCGTAGAAAATAATTAAAATGACTGCTCTGTTTTTTGTTTTTGTTTTTTGTCTGTGACCTACATATTTGGGAAATTTTCCCCAAATTTTCCCAGAAAGAAGCAGAAATGTGGGGCTTGGTAGACACTGAGACAAGTATGAACATATAGCAAAAAGCATTGTCACAAGCTCTAAGCCCCTGTACACACGGTCGGAGATTCTGCCAACCAAATCCGTCTGATTTTGTCCGTCAGATTTAGTCTGATGGATTGTGTCCGAAACTGTTGCATACACACGGTCAGAATAAGTTGTCGAAAAATCCGATCTTTCAGAACGTGATGACGTAATTTCGTTACGATGGGACTACATTCAGGCTAGTAGCCAATAGCTTTGATGTTGGAATTTGATCTGAGCATGCGTGGCACTTGGTCCGATCAAAATTCTCTACACATGATCGGATTACTTCCGACCGGCCCAGTTGGTCGGGAAATATTTCCAACATGTTGGAAAATTGGGTCCGACGGAGATTCGGACGGAATCAGTCCGATGCATACCACACACAGTCAGATTATCTGACGACACGGTCCGATAAGACACATTCCGACGGATTCTCCGACCGTGTGTACGCGGCATAATACTTCTCCACTCTGCTAAAAATGCAATTTTTTTTTTGCTTGTACCCTTGCTGCAATAGATTTAGACACTTTATTTCCCCACAGCAAGTGAGGGTAAGTCGCCCTCCCCCCCCCAGCAGGTACACAAATGGCAATAGAAACCTGATCGAGTTTGTAGCACTTCCCCACTCTATCCAAAAATGAAATAAAAAGTTGTGTCTGGATTTGGACATTAAAGCCCCACATGGAGCAAAAGTAAAGACCTTACTCATTCCTCTCTCTAACCTATTCACACATTTAAAAACCTTACAAAAACTTGAATTCATCTCTGTCTGCCATTTAATTACATAATTTGATGGTCCCTCCTCATGATATCATCATTTCACTGCAGTCTCTTGGACCCTGAGAGGATCGCACTGCTGAACAGCCAATATAAAGTGTCCATGCAATCTGCTGAAGAAAGACCCTTACACTATATACAGAAAGAAATAGAGACTTGGGACCCTGCACATCACATTGCCATAGATTTCACTTTTTTTTTTGTTGCTAATTGCAGCTATTCGTCAGAAGGAGGTAGTCAAGAGTTTCAGAAAATAGCTTTAATCATTTGCACCCTTTAAAGCTATAGATGTTTGTTTTGGTACATAAGAGTATACAGAAGCAGTTATTGGTATTTACTGGTGGCATCAGTTCGATCAAATCTATACCTGAATTGGAAATCATGGTGACAGCATTAATGAGTTAGGTTTGTTTTGCAACAGACTCTACCTTTTTTTTAAGTGCACTTACAAAGTACAACTGTCTTGGTATTAAACTCACTAAACTGATAGCATGACTGGCAAGCAGCTATCTAGAGGTGCCTGTACACAGCTTAAGATATCGTCATGAGTGCCCCAAAAGCTGCAAACTTGAGCCTTCCAGTTATTCAACTCTTTAGTTCAGCTGGGAGCCCAAGTTCTAGTACATCACATTCCCTCTTCTGCAACTTACTACGTGTTCCTCATCATGTATGATGGATAGTCTTAAAGACCAATATTGAAGTAATAATTGAAAGCCCTGTATTTTGGGGCTTCCTAAGTGTTTCTGAAGATCTTTAATGCTACATGCAGGCATCTCTAGATGTTGAATTTCCAGCTATGGTATCACTCTTGCAAGTTCATAATCGCAGGTGTCATAGTCTGAGGACAGGCTTGGGGGCCAGTGGCTGTAGCAGTAAAGAGGTTCACAGATTGTTGGCTGGAAATATACAAGCAGATCCCCCAATGGATGACGAGGGCCCACCTGAGGAGCGGGGTCTAAGCACTAACCTCTATTCTCCAGAACTCCTAATGGTGGAGATGGGTTTTGCTGCATGTTTAACAAGGTCGTGGCCCTCAGGATCGCCCTACCAGGTGCTGAGCAGGCCAGGGTCCGGTAGCAGATATAGCAGGTAGCAAAGCCTGATGAGGAAGGCCTCTCTTACACCTCTGTCTCGGGGACCCTGATAGTGTAGCAAGAGGCGAAGGAGTACAGAGTGGCACGAGTGCCTGTAAGCCTTGCTAGCAGCTGGGCAGGTGTACACACTGGGCAGCTGAAGTCAACAGAAGGCTGGTAGCAGACGGTAGGTCAGCCAAAACAACAGGGTGGTAGATGGTGTGAGGGGGTTCGCTCGGTAGCGGGTGTGTGTGACCCCCTGGATGGGTTCACAACACAAAGTCAGGCACAGCAGACAGCGTTGTAGGTGCAAAAAACAAAAGATCCGGTTTATTTATGCTACATGCAGTGATACATATAACAGCCAAACAAAATAAAACAAGAAAATAAATCCTGGTCAGCTTGACCTCTAACTACACACGTAGACTCCCTGTCTAACAACTGGGTGCAGCCTTGTGCTGCCCCAGTCCCTGTCCCTATTGTAGGGGTTTGCCACACAGGCGTTAACTCACCGCACAGAACAGATCTCAGACTCCCCAGTCTATACACACAAAACTGGTTCCAGGATGGAGCATCTCCCTATGCATGCTGGGGTTTTTTGTAGAGGTCTTAATGAGCCCATTTACTTCAGCTGGGCTCATTAACTCTTCCCCTCTAGTTGTACAAGTCTGCATAAAGCCTGAATCTAGGGCACACATATTTCCCATCCTGAATACAACCAGGTGATTTTACCTGCGTGCTGCCACATACCCCCCCCCCTCTTGTTTCAACCTTGGGGTTGTAACACAAGCAGCCAGACACGCATGTATCCGAGACAAAGCATCCACATTCCCCATTTTAACACCAGGGCGATGCTTAACTGTAAAGTTAAATTCCTGTAGGGCCAGGAACCACCTATTTACCCTTCTATTGGTCTCCTTGTTTTGAGCCATCCACTTTAAAGGAGCGTGATCAGTCACCAGGTCAAAGTGCCTACCTAGCAGATAGTACCGAAGAGAATCTAGAGCCCACTTCACTGCTAAACATTCCTTCTCAATCGTGGAGTAATTTTTTTTTTTTTTTAATCTTTATTTAAATTTTTTCCATACAAAAAGTATAAAACATAGTATACATATACATATGCATCCTACTACCCCCCCCCCCCCCCTATAGCCCTACTACCTCTTCATATTTCTTCGTTGATTTAAACAGTTTCCATTGCTTCCATTTCTTTCGAAATTTCTTTTCCCCGCTCTCCTCATCCTCTTCCCATCCCTCCATTCTATACATGTCCTCTACTTTACCTATCCATTCCCTCAATTTTGGGGCTTCCGCCTGTCTCCAGTTTTTTGGTATCAAGCTCTTTGTTACGTTTATTAGGTTTCCTATGAGGCCTTCTTTGTACTTTTGAGTTGGGGTGTCTGTACCGTGGAAAAGACATGTCCATGGGTTTTCTAGTACCTGAGTTCCTGTTATTATTTTTATTAAAGTTAATGTTTCTCTCCAGTAATTTCTAATTTTTGGGCATTCCCACCAAATATGTGCCGCAGTCCCTTGCTGTCCACACCCTCTCCAGCACCTCCCGAGTTGCTCTTCCTGATATCTCCTCATCTTGTCTGGTGTCCTATACCATCTAGCAAGGCTTTTATAATTCATTTCTATTGTATTAAGATTTTTCGATGTCCCGTGTGTTAAGTGTAAGATTTTTTCTAAATTCTGTTTCTCCCCTCGTGGCCCTATTTCTTCTTCCCACTTTTTTATATATATAGGTACCTCCGTCTCGTCCACTTCTCCCAGCATCTTGTATATCTGTGAGATATTTACTCTTATTATTTTCCCCTCACATATCCGCTCTAAGGCGTTAAGGTCTGTTCCACTTCTCAGTGGTTGTGGCAATGATGAGACAAAATGTCTGAGCTGGAGGTACCTCCATCCGTCTATATCCATGTACTCCTGTAGTGTTTCTAACGTGTTTATTTTACCCGCATTTATTATGTGTCTCAATTGAATATCTTCTCTTCTAATCCAGTGTCCTCCCATAGTGCTCTTCCCCGGTGGAAATAAATTATTTTCTTTTAATGCCATTAGTGGAGAGTTGTATTTCCACTTGTTATGCTTATGAATTCCATCCCATATTCTAAAAACGTTTTTTGTGAGTGCAAGTGTTGTTGGTCCGAGTGATCTGTGTTTTGGGGGTATCCAAATTTCCTTTCCTAATCGTGTCTCTGCAGCGCTGTGTTCTATTGCCACCCATCTTTTTTCATTATCTAATTTTGTCCACTCCACCACCCGTGTTAATACTATAGATTCGTAATATTTCTTAAAATCCGGTACTTTTAGGCCTCCCCTCTCTTTTCCCAGTTGTAATACCTTTAAGGCTATTCTAGGCTTCTTATTTTTCCAGATGAGCTTGGTTATTAGACGTTTAATAGTATTAAAGTAGACTGGGGGAATATATATCGGTAACATCTGTAACTTATATAATATTTTTGGTTGTATGATCATCTTAAGGGCATTTATCCGGCCAAACCAGGACAATGGTTTCGTCATTATTTTTTTTGTGTCTTCTCTTACTTCGTCCAGTAGGGGGATATAGTTTATCTCATAGATTTTCTTTATTGAGGCTGCCAGCTTTATACCTAAATATTTAATTTCCTTTTTCCATAGGAAGGGAAATTTGCCCTTGATATCCTGTTCTTCCCCACTGCTCGTGCTGACACTTAAAACCTCTGTTTTTTTTGAATTTATTTTAAAATTTGATAGATCTCCATATTGCTCGATACTCTTTACCAAATTTGGCATGGAGATTCTAGGTTTTGTCACATAAAATAGGACATCGTCCGCAAATGCGGCTACTTTATGAACCTCTTCCCCCAGCTCAATTCCTCAATTCAAAGTGCCTACCTAGCAGATAGTACCGAAGAGAATCTAGAGCCCACTTCACTGCTAAACATTCCTTCTCAATCGTGGAGTAATTTACCTCATGGGACTTTAACTTCCTGCTGAGGTAAATGACTGGGTGCTCTTCCCCGTTCCAGACCTGGGATAACACTGCTCCTAACCCAACGTCTGATGCATCAGTTTGTACAACAAAGTCCTTAGAGAAGTCTGGTGAGTACAACACTGGCTGGCTACATAAGGCTGTTTTTAAGGACTGAAATGCTTCCTCAGCCTCTGGGGACCATTTAACCATAACCGACTCTTTCCCTTTTGTCAGGTTGGTGAGGGGCACAGCCTGAGAAGCAAAATGGGGAATGAATCGTCGATAATAGCCAGCGATTCCCAGAAAGGCTCGTACCTGTTTCTTGCTGTTGGGACGTGGCCAACTCTGTATGGCCTCGACTTTATTGACTTGGGGTTTTATCACCCCCCTCCCAATAGTGTACCCAAGATATTTGGCCTCCTCCTGTCCAATGGTACACTTCTTTGGATTGGCCGTAAACCCAGCTTCCCGGATAGAGTCTAGGACTGCTTGTACTTTTGGCAAATGTGAGACCCAGTCTGTGCTATGGATAATCACATCATCCAGGTAAGCTGCAGCATATTTATGATGGGGCCTCAGAATCTTATCCATTTTCCGCTGGAATGTTGCCGGTGCATTCTGTAACCCAAACGGCATTCTCTTATATTGGAATGCCCCATCTGGGGTTACAAATGCAGTTTTCTCCTTGGCCGACTCGGCCAGGGGAATTTGCCAATACCCTTTGGTGAGATCAAGAGTTGTCATATATCGGGCTGTTCCCAGCCGGTCAACCAACTCATCTATACGTGGCATGGGGTAGGTGTCAAATTTTTTAACTTTATTTAATTGTCTAAAATCGTTACAAAACCGCCAGCTCCCATCAGGTTTGGGCACTAGTACAATAGGACTGGACCAGTCACTCTGGGACTCCTCTATCACACCCAATTCCAGCATCCTTTGAACCTCCCCACGTATTGCCTCCCGTCGGGCCTCTGGTATTCTATAAGGTTTTAGTTTTACCCTTTCTCCTGGCGGGGTGATAATGTCTCTACGCCAGATGTTTGTCCCGGAAGCTCAGAGAAAATCTCTTTGTTACGAAGTACAAACTCTTTAACCTCCTGTTGTTGGGGTTTCGATAAGGTGTCTGCTATTCCAACCTCAGGAACTAAGCAATCAGGCTGTACTTGTGACAAAGTCTCTGCGACTAGGGATTCCCTATCCCTCCAGGCTTTCAGCAGATTGACGTGATAGATCTGCTCAGGCTTCAGATCGCTGCTGGGCTTGTTGCTGAGCTTCCAAACTCTGCTGCAAAGTTGCATTTGTCTGCTGCTGATTTGCATTTGCCTGCTGCTGGGCTTCCAAACTCTGCTGCTGATTTGCATTTGCCTGCTGCTGGGCTTGTTGTTGAGCTGCAAGGCTCTTTTGTAAAGCTGCATTTGTTTGCTGCTGGTTTGCATTTGCTAGAGCCAGCTGTCTCAGTATCTCCTCCATGCTGGCCTTAACAAAAAAAAAAAAAAAAAAAACTGCCCGCATTCTCCACCAACTGTGAGGGGGTTCGCTCGGTAGCGGGTGTGTGTGACCCCCTGGATGGGTTCACAACACAAAGTCAGGCACAACAGACAGCGTTGTAGGTGCAAAAAACAAAAGATCCGGTTTATTTATGCTACATGCAGTGATACATATAACAGCCAAACAAAATAAAACAAGAAAATAAATCCTGGTCAGCTTGACCTCTAACTACACACGTAGACTCCCTGTCTAACAACTGGGTGCAGCCTTGTGCTGCCCCAGTCCCTGTCCCTATTGTAGGGGTTTGCCACACAGGCGTTAACTCACCGCACAGAACAGATCTCAGACTCCCCAGTCTATACACACAAAACTGGTTCCAGGATGGAGCATCTCCCTATGCATGCTGGGGTTTTTTGTAGAGGTCTTAATGAGCCCATTTACTTCAGCTGGGCTCATTAACTCTTCCCCTCTAGTTGTACAAGTCTGCATAAAGCCTGAATCTAGGGCACACATATTTCCCATCCTGAATACAACCAGGTGATTTTACCTGCGTGCTGCCACAATGGGTACCAGTGACAGCAGGCCGAGTAGTAAGGTCTGGCAGGCCGGGTCATACACAGACAGGATGGATCAGGTACAAGGCACAGGCAGGAGCGTGGTCAGGAAAAAAGTTGGGTCTGGAACTAATCAGTGAAGCAGGAGCCAATGGAGCAGACAGAAGTGGAGGTTAGGGGACAAGCCCAGGTCAGTGCAGGCAGAGTTCAGAGAGTGGTCCAGATAAGCCGGGTCATCAACTAGAGCACAGGATTCACAGGAGGTTTAAGACAAAGCAACACTGATCCTGAGCACTGGCCCAGTTTAAATAGCCCATTTGGCACCAACATCTGTCAAAAGTGCATTTGAGTGCTGGCATGCACGGGTATGTGTGCTTGCACAGGTATGCATATTAGCATTAGCAAGTGCCCAATTTCTGCAAGCACAAAAGGGAACTTCCAGAGGAGCCATCTTGTCTAGTGACACGCCCTTCCTTACGCATAGTCAGTAAACAAAGGTCAGCAACAAGTAGTACATAGCTGGATAAGATCAGACAAAAACATAGTCGATGAACAAGCCAAGCGAACATACAAGGTAAGACTGTCCAAGGAATCAGGCAGGAAACTGTCCAGCATCTCTGGAGCGTCTGAATCTGGAAGAACATTTAGATCCTTCTGAGCAAAGTGAATAATAGAAAAATACATGCCTACAATACTTCCTAGAATTCCCAGTTTCTCCTTCCTTCCTTCTATAAGTCTGATCAATTTGGATACATAATTTAATAAAGGCCTTGAGATCTTCAGAAGTCTTTACTCTGCAGAGCTCGTCCTTTACTCAGAGAGCCCTTGACTGACTTGATTCTTTTGCACTGCTAAATTCAAAGTGGTATCTGAAATCCATAATTGGAACTCAGCTGTGTATGCTGCATTAGAGCATCTGCCCGTAAATGGTGCAAGTTTTTTACTTCAGCAGTAGCACAGCGGTTGGGATCATCGAAAACTTGATCCATAGCAGTCACAAAAGAATCGCAATCATCAAGGACAGGATTGTCCTGCTCCACATAAGGTAAGGCCCAAGCTAAGGCTTCAGTTTAGAGGCTGATAAACAGTAGCCTTTTTCTCTCAGAATTAAATGCAGCAGGTTGCATCACAAAGTACATATTTACAACATTGATTATAGAAACCTCTGTAATAGGGACAGTTTCCATTGAACTTGAGTGGCAGAGGCATCTGTGCATTAGTATCTCAGGAATGTAAGTGCCGCAATTGTTTATGCAGATTAAGAATGCCCTAGACATGTGCATTCGTTTTCGTCCGAATGCATTTTCGTCCGAATTTCAGCTATTTTCGTTTTCGTTTTGACAAACGATAATGAAAGCACAGAATCCGAAAAATGAAAGATTCGACATAAATAAATGCTTTATTTTCGTTCTAGTTGTTACAACAGTTCGATATAGAATAGGAGATTCGACGTGACTCTGACAATAACAATCTGTGTCTATAGAACCTGTGGTCGAATATGCCTAACCTTACCTCTATTAGTCCAAGATTATATAGAGAAAATATTCGACAGAGAAAAAAAGATTTGACAGAGAGAAAAGATTCTGCAAGTTACTGTCCTAAAAAGTGTTTGGGGACCCGGGTCCTGCCCCAGGGGACATGTATCAATGCAAAAATTTTTTTTAAAACGGCTGTTTTTTCGGGAGCAGTGATTTTAATAATGATTAAAGTGAAACAATAAAAGTGTAATATTCCTTTAAATTTCGTAGGGGGGGGGGGGGTTGTCTATAGTATGCCTGTGAAGGGGCGCATGTTTCTGGTGCTTAGAACTGTCCCTGCACAAAGTGTCATTTATGCAGGAAAAAAAGTCCTTTAAAATCACTCGCAGCTATTATGAATTGCCGGCTCCGTAATACAGAGAACACTCATTGAAAGTCATTGATAAAAAATAAATAAATAAAAAGCGTGGGAGTCCCCCAAATTCAATTACCAGGCCCTTCAGGTCTGGTATGGATATTAAGGGGAACCCTGCGTCAAATTTAAAAACAAAATTGACGTGGGGGTCCCCCTAAAAATCCATACCAGACCCTTTATCCGAGCACGCAACCTGGCAGGCCGCAGGAAAAGAGGGGGGGGGGCGAGAGAGCGCCCCCCCCCTCCTGAACCGTACCAGGCCACATGCCCTCAACATTGGGAGGATGCTTTGGGGGTCTGTGACCCCTCAAAGCACCTTGTCCCCATGTTGATGAGGACAAGGGCCTCATCCCCACAACCGTGGCCGGTGGTTGTGGGGGTCTGTGGGCAGGGGGCTTATCAGAATCTGGAAGCCCCCTTTAACAAGGGGACCCCCAGATCCCGGCCCCCCCCCTGTTTGAAATGGTAAGGGGTTACAAAAGTACCCCTACCATTTCACAAAGAAAGTGTAAAAAATAGTTAAATAAGACAAACACACTTTTGAAAAATTCCTTTATTAGAAATAAAGCGGTGCTAATCCACTCTTGCTATCCAGCGATGGATCTCTGATCCAGCGCAGTGAATCCATCCATCTTCTGTCTCCACGGAGGAGACACTGCGGGGATTCCGGCGGCCTGACGTTTGTTATATGCGGAGGGCGGGGCCACCCGTCACCTGACCCCGCCCCCCTCTGACGCAAGGGGAAACCCGGGTTTCCCCGTGACGTATGGGTGACCCCGCACCCCTCTGATGTAACACAGGCAGGTTTCCGTTACATCAGAGGGGGCGGGGTCACCCATACGTCACAGGGAAACCTGGGTTTCCCCTTGCGTCAGAGGGGGGCGGGGTCAGGTGACGGGTGGCCCCGCGCTCCACACATAACAAACGTCAGGCCGCCGGGATCCCGCAGTGTCTCCTCAGTGGAGACAGAAGATGGATTGATTCGCTGTGCTGATTCAGATGAGCCATCGCTGGACCCCAGATAGATGATCGTCGGTCGCTGGATAGCAAGAGTGGATTACCACCGCTGAAATCTTTTTTTTTTTTTTTTTTTTTTTTTTTAATAAAGGAATTTTTCAAAAGTGTGTTTGTCTTATTTAACTATTTTTTACACTTTCTTTGTGAAATGGTAGGGGTACTTTTGTACCCCCCTTACCATTTCAAACAGGGGGGGCAGGATCTGGGGGTCCCCTTGTTAAAGGGGGCTTCCAGATTCTGATAAGCCCCCCGCCCGCAGACCCCCACAACCACCGGCCACGGTTGTGGGGATGAGGCCCTTCTCCACATCAACATGGGGACATCCTCCCAATGTTGAGGGCATGTGGCCTGGTACGGTTCAGGAGGGAGGGGGGCTGCTCTCTCGTCCCCCCTCTTTTCCTGCGGCCTGCCAGGTTGCGTGCTCGGATAAAGGGTCTGGTATGGATTTTTAGGGGGACCTCCACGGCAATTTATCTTTTTATTTGACGCGGGGTTCCCCTTAATATCCATACCAGACCTGAAGGGCCTGGTAATTGAATTTGGGGGACCCCCACGCTTTTTTTTTAACATTTATTTATTTATTTTATGACTAATGACTTTCAATGACTGTTCTCTGTATTACGGAGCCGACAATTCATAATAGCTGCGAGTGATTTTAAAGGACTTTTTTTCCTGCATAAATGACACTTTGTGCAGGGACAGTTCTAAGCACCAGAAACATGCGCCCCTTCACAGGCATACTATAGACACCCCCCCCCCCCCTACGAAATTGAAAGGAATATTACACTTTTATTGTTTCACTTTAATCATTATTAAAATCACTGCTCCCGAAAAAACTGCAGTTTTTAAAACTTTTTTTTGCATTGATACATGTCCCCTGGGGTAGGACCCAGGTCCCCAAACACTTTTTAGGACAGTAACTTGCATATTAGCCTTTAAAATTAGTACTTTAGAACCCTTTTAAAGTCTATGGGACTCCAACGTTCAAAATCTAAAGTTCACACGAAGTATGCTATATACTAGCTCCGTCGAATCTTCTTTATACATTTGACAGACACCATAAGCCTTCAAAGACAGATTCAACCGTAATTCATGTGGATTTTCGGACGAATGCAATTTTTAAATAAACACGAATTTCGGGAGTAACTAAATTAATTTTTCGGACGAAAACGAAATTCCGAAACAAAATATTTTACTCTGCACATGTCTAGAATGCCCTCTTGTAGCCCTTTCACCTAAATTTAGAAACCGAAAATCTTTCCGGTAGTTAACACAAAACTCCATCAACTGAGCGATTCACTGCATGAGTGGAGTCACAGCAGTTGCTACAATGATCTCCATGTTTAGGGCCAAATTATTCTGTCACGGTCTGGGGTCAAGTCCAATGACTGGCTTTTGTTGAATGGTCTTGCTGGGAAAACCAGCATTTGGTCAGTGCTTGAAGCCAATGGCTGTCAGTTTTTTTTTTTTTTTTTTTCGTTCAACCTGTAGGTTAAACCAAAAAACTGAATGTGTATGCCCAGCTTTACAAAGAACTGTTATGCTATCAAGGCATGATGCCTTACCCTAAATCCCATCTCCAGTTTTAACTTATGTGTCATAGACTCTGGGCTTCAGGAGAACCATTGCCCAGAGAACTCTGTGTTTTACTGTGTTTTAAAATTATACAGAAGGAGCTGGTAACTAGTTGAATTGAATTCCCATCTGTTCTTCCATCTAGCCAGGGCACTCCATAAGCACTTCAACAAGTCCTAGCCACATTCATTCACTGTATAGCAGATAGGGCCAGTAGCAATACCTGCTAACTTTACTAGGAGTCGCTTCAAAGGCCCATTTTCCTGACATTTTCCTTTAACCAGCTGTCACTCCGTCCTTGTCCACAAGGATCATATCATATGGGCATCCAGGACTATCAAATGGTATACCGGGATTGCCGTCACTCCCTCAGGATTACCCGAAAAGAACCATCATTGTAACATATGCCTTCCTATGTATAATGTATTCCTATGTGTGCGCCGGACTGTCTGAGGTGGGCATTGTCTGTGATAATGTGGTTAGCTCTAGCTAGGCTTTTTTTCTATAAATTCAGTATGTTTCTTTAATAAATGAAAATTCTTCTTGTTTACTCCAAAAACTGGTGTTGCTTAGTTCTTTGGGGTAGTTACAGCTTCATGTTCCAGAGTCCCAGATACCCAGTTGGGGTGTCCAGAGTCTGTCACATTATTTTTAAGAAAATCCTTTGCACCTCCCTCCATATTAAAAAAAAAAAAATACTACTTACCCTTCATGATCTAGGACTGTCCTCTGCATCCTCTTCCACTGCTGGCTACCAGTTTCTTCTGGGTTTCAATGAGATTAAGCAACATTCAACTGACTTCCTGTGAGCCCAAGCTGTCATGGACACATTCCCTTGAGGTGAATCATCACGCAGCCTGGGCTCACAGGAAAATGCTGCATATAATGGAATCCATACAATATTAGGTTATTATCATTACCACAGCCTTGAGGACATCCACTTGTGATTTTGGAGAAGATAAGAAAGGATCCCTCTTAACATATGACCACATAGAAGACACCTGGAATTTAGGTATGCATTCTGAAATGAAAAATAATATGCATAGAGGGGTGTCAAGCAAAGGGGGGCGGGGGTCTTTAAAATCTATACAACCTGCAAAGTTCTGTGTAAGCCACTGCAAACTGCTCAACTGTTTTGTGGTTGGATCTACTTCCTAAACCCTGTTATGTGCAACTCCCACTGTCACTATTCACCAATTAGATTCAGACTTTTAAGGCAGGTCTGAAACTGACTGGGGGTCACTAGCTACCTCCCCTTGAAAACAGATAAGTAAAATGGGTTTCTTGGGCTATCCTTTCATATCTCAATACAAAATTGAGGTGCTGAGCAGGTATGCTGTGTCCCCAATGTGCATTTGAATGCATAGTTGTAATTTTTAATTGAACTTGCCTCTATTTAAAGTATTTATAGTTCTAACATAACACCTCATCAAAAAAAGTCTTGCATTTGCTGCATTTAGACATCACATATTTAGCTAGCATTTAGGCAGAGCTATGACTCCTGCCCAGGGGCGGACTGACCATTCGGGCACTGCCCCAGGGCCCCATGCCACTAAGGGGCCCCATCAGGGTTGCCAGCCTCAATAAAACCAGGAACAGTATGTAAAAATCTGTGTTTTTTTTTTTTTTAAATCCCAAGATTATAGCTGCCCCGCCTCTCCAGTACCTTTTCAATGTGTATGAGTATTCTGTGTGTGTATACTGTGTGTATGTGTGTAAAGTGTGGCCCCATAATATATTGCCTGGGGGCCCCATAATTTCCTGCTGCCTGGGGGGCCCCATAATCTCCTATTGCCCAGGGGCCCCATGAGTTATCATTCTACTCCTGCTCCTGCCCCTCTTTTTAGGTTAGTAGCCCCTTCTCCTAGAGAAAAATAAAAACATGCATATGCTGACTTTGCTCACTTTGGTTGAAACTGTTAGTGTAATACATTTTTTAGGGAAACAGAGATGGAAATCAGACCCTAGAATGAAAAAAAAATACTGAAAAATACGTGTCTGTCTTTGTTTCAGCTTAATATTTCCAGCGTTGTTATATTTGAGATACATGAAGTCGAATTCCAAATCAAACACCGCCGTTTGACTATGTGAAGGAAATGAGTGCTGTCAACTCTCTGTTATAAAAGTGCATGTTCTGCAATGTGTGGGTATGCAATTTTGCACTCATCTACACAGAGTGTCTGTGGTCTTCAAGCTGACCCAGCAGACTGTAGCTCATGTCTTTCTACCCATTAAGAATTGCTACAGTAATAAAATAAATATAGTTCAGGAAAGTTAGCAATCTGCTGTTAATGAAAAATTTCTAAGGATCACTGCTAACAACTTGACTGGCCTGCACCTCAGCCCGATAGAACACCTTTGGGATGAATTAGAGCGGAGACTGCAAGCCAGGCCTTCTCGTCTAACATCAGTGCCTGACCTCACAAAAACGCTTCTGGAAGAATGGTCAATTATTGCCAAACAATGGCCAACTCAATATTGAACCCTACAAACTAAGACTGGGATGCCAATAAAGTTCATGTGCGTGTAAAGGCAGGTGTCCCAATACTTTTTACAATATAGTGTAGATGTAGTTTGTACTTCTAACTTGCTCTCTTGTAGTACTGAAAATGTATATTTGGTGGCTACTTCTCCAAATGTGTTGAGTGGTTTCATTCAATCAGCATGAAGTTTGTTTCTGAACTTCACCCTTCAGTTGTACCTGGTATAGATGAAGGGCATGCTTATCTATTTCAACATAGTTCCCCAGTGGCCACCTTCAGACTTTCTTTTGTGGAAGAAAATATCCTTAGCTGTTTAGAATACAGGACATTAGTGATGGAGTTACTCAAAAGTGGAACAGGGGGAAAAGATCAGTACTGATCCCGCAAACAGATTTTTGCAGTGTGTGTGTATATGAGGGCTGTGAAGAGTCAGAATATGAGTACTAATTGCATGGACCTCCCAGGTGAATAAACAACTAGTGTTTAAATCGCATGACTTTTCCAAGCAGTATGCTGCTTGGAAAAGTCATGCCTACTGGGAACCCCATCTTTTCTAAACAGTGAAACGCATATTATTTGAATATGCAAGGAATTTGTGTTTGTGGGAAGGGGTGTAACTATATTGAAAATGTGAACACAGGGGTATCATTCCGTATATAGTAGCAAAGAGGGAGAATGGGTGTTGGGACTTTAGCACATGGGGGTATATCTAGCACCCATTCTCCCTCTTTGCTCATATTATTTGAAGATACAGTATTGGCCACTTGGGAAGTTTTTATTGAATGTTGTAACCTCAAAAATCATTGCACTTGGTTGTTCACTGTAAAGGCTTATCCGTTATGAGTGAGATTTAATGGGGTTATCTGCTTTTCTAGCCTTTACACAAACACTAAATACAACTATATTTGATGCAACCAAGGAGGTTTTTTGTTACTCCATGTGCCCCACAAACACATGTTAAGCTTCTCATTGAAGTCCACCTAGTGTAGCTTTGGGTGATGTTAGTCAGTAATCCTTAGGTGCTCCTGAATTCAAAATAGAGTTGCCACTCTCATGTAGGCTATGCCTGCTTGTACTACAGTGGGATGAAAATGTTGTAGGGGCTATTATCATTATTCATATTCATTATTCCTAGCCCTACCTGCAGCTTTTTGGATTGACGCAGATGTGCTTCTCAACATTAATTAAAACTTTATATGCACTTCTGATCCTTGTGTTTTCCTCTCTACCAAGTATCCAGCTCATGGCAATACTATCCAACTGTTGTCTACCTATACTTTAAAGACTAAAGATGTTAAAGATTGGTATTCCTGTACTAACAGAGCAGTTATCCACCCACATGGGCACCCTTGAGTCCCCACAAGGAGCAAGTGCCACAGTGCTTAAAGAGTATGTAAAACCAAAACAAAAGCGCTACTCCTAAGGCCCCTTTCACACGGGACGGATCAGTAATGATCTGCCCCATGATGATCCGCTTGCTCAGCGGGGATCGCACTGTTGTCCCCTCTGAGCCGGCAGGGGGACAGGGCGGTCCCTGCACACTGTGCAGGGACCGCCCTGTCGGCTCTCCTCTATGGGGGATCGGATTTACACGGACCGCTTGTCCGTGTTCATCCAATCCGCTCTGCAGACAGATAGAAAAATAGGATTTTCCTCCGTCTGCAGAATCGGACAATAGCGGAGGGGTAAGAAGAACCGAAGAGGGGAACAAGACCCCCGAAGTCGGAAGAAGACCCCCGGACGGCGGCGAAGAAGAAAGCCGGGCTCCTCCGCTAGTAAAAGAGCTAGCAGAAGATAGCGGAGAAGTCTGGCGAGAAGACCCCCCAAGACGGAAGAAGACCCCCGGAGCTGTGCAATAAATTATTTTTAACCCTTGTGTGTTGTGTTTTATTTACATTTTTTTTCACAGGTGAATGGGTAGGGGTACATTGTACCCCATACTCATTCACATAGGGTGGGGGGCCTTGTTAAAGGGGGCTCCCGGATTCCGATAAGCCCCCTGCCCACAGACCCCGACAACCAACGGCCAGGGTTGTCGGGAAGAAGCCCTCGTCCTCATCAACAAGGGAACAAGGTGCTTTGGGGTGGGGGGGCCGCGCTTCCCCAAAGCATCCCCCCCCATGTTGAGAGCATGCGGCCTGGTACGGCTCAGGAGGGGGGACGCTTGTTCGTCCCCACCCCCTTTCCTGACCGGCCGGGTAGCGTGCTTGGATAAGGGTCTGATATGGACCTAGGGGGGACCCCCACACTGTTTTTTTGGCATAGGGCTTCCCCTTTAAGTCCATACCAGGTGACGAGGCCAGCGACGTGTGCGTCGAAGGCAGTGACATTGACTTCCTTCGCTAGTCCTGGCTACCTGGAGCCGCGCTAAAAATGAACGGACTTTCCTCTGTGCGTGGGGGCAAGTCCGTTCATTCCAAAAGTACGGCGGATAGTCCGGCGGACTACGTCCGCCGGACCTAGTCTGCTGGAAAAGTCCCGTGTGTGGGCAGGTCCACTCGTTCGGACAGTCCGGCAGACTTTACGGCGGTTTGTCCGCCAGACTAAGTCCGCCGGATAGTCTGATCGTGTGTACGCGCCATTAGATAACAAAAAAATGTATTTTTATCAAGTATTATTAGCATAGATTACAATATATTCATCAAATTCAGATAGATTAAATGCTTTTATGACTTTTAACATTTGTCTTAGATGGTACATTCAATTAGAATTAGATAATATCCCATTTAACCGCTTGCCGACCACCACACGAACATTTATGTCTGCAGAATGGCACGGACAGGAAAATGGGCATACAGGTACGTCCCTTGAAATTTGTCGCCATGTGATTGCACCCGTTCAACCCTGCTGCAAGCTCGGTGAGTGTGATCGCAAGACCCGTGGACTCAATGTCCATGGGGATACCCGCGATCGTCTCACGGAGAGGAAGGACGGGGAAATGCTGATGTAAACAAGCATTTCCCCATTCTGCCTAGTGACACTGACACTGTGTTCGGGAGCGGTGATCAGTGTTGTCACACGTAGCCCCTCCCCCCACAGTTAGAATCACTCCCTAGGACACACTTAACCCCTGCAGCGCCCCTTCACTGCCAGTCACATGTACACAATAATCAGCGCATTTTTAATCACACTGATCACTGTATAAATGTAAATGCTCCCAAAATAGCGCCAAAAGTGTCCTCAGATCGCCGCCATTATTAATAAAAATGCCATAAAACTATCCATTATTTTGTAGACGCTATAACTTTTGCGCAAACCAATTAATAAACACTTATTGAAAAAAATTTTTACCAAAAATATGTACAAGAATACATATCTGCCTAAACTGAGGAAAATGTTTTTTTGTTATTTTATATATTTTTTGGGCATATTTATTATAGCAAAAAATAAAAAATATAGCGTTTTTGTTTCAAAATTGACGCTCTTTTTTTGTTTATAGAGCAAAAAATAAAAACTGGAGAGGTGATCAAATACCACCAAAAGAAAGCTCTATTTGTGGGGGAAAAGGGACGTGAATTTTGTTTGTGAGCCAAGTCACCTGATCTTGCAATTGTCAGTTAAAGCGAAGCAGTGCCGAATCGCAAAAAACAGCTCTGTTCTTTGGGCAGCCAAATGGTCCAGGGCTGAAGTGGTTAAAATAATCACAAATTTACTTTCACTTTAATTTAGTTTATCAAATTTAAAGTCCTTGCTACTGAATCAGCTCAACATTCCAAACCTTGATCACAGTCAGACTGCCTTCTCTGTCTCCTGACTTGAGTTTTGATAAATCTGTAAAAATACAAACCTGTGAATTATTCCCATTTCTTGTATCCAGCTGCCAAACCCACACGCAATGCCCTGCATATCTGTAAAACCACAATAGATAATATGAATTTGTGATTTTGATATGCTTGGCTGTCCTATCCTACTTGTGACTTGGACATCAATTACAGAACTGCCAGTATGAATGAATGCTATTTCCGTCTTTCAGTCTGAACAAATGGAGAATAGACATTAACATGTTTAACAGTTTATAGCGTATGTCAAGTCAAAAATATCTAAATAGAGGGGGAGAGATTATAACCACTTTTAGGTTTTTACTGCTATCTGGGGCTCTGATGGATAGATTTGCCCTCACATCCTGTCTTTCCTTGAGGACTTCTTTCTATAGCTCTGCACTCCAGTAATGTAATGATTAGGCTAACAGCTCTCCTGCTACCTGTCCTTGATTTAGACATACTTTATGTTAATATATTTAAATTTAAAGAAATGTATCAACTTAGTGTGTTAAATAAACCATGTTCACCACAATCCCACCTTTTACCATAGACACCAATAACATTCTTTAGCCTAAAGGAAACATTCATTATTATAAAAGGGCCAGTTGATTGCACTTGCCACCCAGGCCACAAACTTCAAGTTCTCTTCTGATATATATCAAGAAAATGTTAAATGCAAATAATCTAGATGTCCTGTCTCAATCAGAAAGAAAGCAAGTGATGGGAAATGTTTCCAATGAAGACACCAGAAAGCAAAAAATAAGTTTTCTAGTTAAGCAGAAAAGGTTCAAAACCTCTAAAAGGTATTTATTACTACCTGCAGTATGTCTCCTTATCTCAATGATGCCCATTCTCTTAATGTCGCGTACACACGACCAGACTATTCAGCAGACTGGAATCCATCGGACAATTCGATCGTGTGTGGACTTCAGCGGACTTTTTCTTCCCAAAAGTCTGGCGGACCTAGAAATAAACCTTGCTTCAAATCTTTCCGACGGACTCGAGTCCGGTCGAAAAATCCGGTCGTCTGTGTGCTAGTCCGACGGATTAAAACCGACACTAGGGCAGTTATTGGCTACTGGCTATGAACTTCCTTATTCTACATCATCACGTTCGAATCCGTTTGACTTTTGGAGTGACCGTGTGTGGCCAAGTCCATTTGTTTGAAAGTCCAGTAGACCTCAGCTGCAAAGTCCGTCGGATTGTCCGCCGGACCAAGTCGGTCAAAGTCTGGTCGTGTGTACGGGGCATTAGGAGCATTAAAAACGTGACTATGTTCAAACCCTCCCATTTCTCTGTGCAAAACTAGAAAAGAAATGTAAATTTAAACTTGCAATCCTCTGCAAAGATAATTCTCAAATCTGCTCATCAGCCCAATTTTAACCTTGATGTCCAAAACAAAATTGTTCTTTTTAATTGTTCTATTCCTAGCCATAGATGCCATTATAGGCCTTTATTCACTTTTTGTGACAACTTTCTATTAACAACCTCAGAACCGAACACTTTCATCCCCTTCTTACTCAGGGCATTTTTCAGCCTTCAGTGCTGTCACACTTTGAATAAGTTACTCAGTCATGCAACATTGTACCCAAATTACATTTTTATAATTTTTTTATACAGAGAGAGAGCTATCTTTTTCTGGATTTTTTTTTTACTTTAACCGCTTGCTGAACAAATACTGTATATATACGGCGGCAAGGCGGCTCTGTTGAACATTACATATATAGTAAGTGATCTTGCACTTCTGGGTATGGGGCACATGCATGCCCTCGTCGGCTGGCTCCTGCTTTGATTAGACACAGTGGGAGCTAATCGGCGAGTATGGCGGGCATTCCTGATGTAATGACTGCTTACGTCAGTTCACAAGGCCCTAAAATGCCAGTATATGGACAGTATAAATGCTTCCCAAATGACCCCCTTTTTTTTAAAGAAGACAGTTCAAGGTATTAGGATATTAGGTTATTTAGTAAGAGGCATGGTGAGTTTTTTTTTGAAGTTGTAATTTTTTTGTCACAATTTTTTGGATAATTAAGAAATGTCATCGTGTTCACAATTGTTTAAAAATGTTCACAAAGTTGTCATTTTAAGTTATTTCTCCCACACAGCCTAGGCATACTTATAATTACACCCCAAAACACCCCATGTAAGATTTTTTTCACAGCTTAGAGGGGTCCAAAACCAAGGAGCACTTTTTGGGCTTTTTAAGAAGCATAAATGACACATAACTTGTGCATCTAATTTTCTGACCACCTATTACATTTATGGAGGCCCTGGAGCATTAGGACGGTGGAAACAACCACACAATGACCCCAATATGGAAAGAAAATACTCCAAGGTATTTTCTGAAAAGTCATTTTTTTTGGCACAAGTTTTTGGAAAATACAGGAAAGGAAAAGAAGATGTCAGTTAGTAAGCTATTTCTAACATGCATAATAGACATACTTAGAATTGCACCCAAAAACGTATTCCACTACTCCTCTTTTTTCATTTTCTTTTTCTTTTCCTATCCTCTCTCTCCCCCCTATTTTTTTCCCCCTCCTCATTTACACCCCCTTTTTTCATTATCCCCCTCCACTCCTTTAGATTTCTAGAATTGCAATGTATCCACCTACTTTCTCACATTTAGGTTGGGTTCAGACAACAGGCCTCCTCACTGGAGACTCTTCGTGTATGGGCGAGCTTTCCTATCCCTTTCCTCATATGACTACCTTGGGTCAGGGGCATACGGGAGACTTCAATACCTAAATTATACTTAAATATTTGTTTCTCTGTGTATTGTCCATTTTGATTCCTTTGTGCAAAAGTTTGTTTTACTATATTTGCACTTCTAGATCTATGCTACACTACCTGAAGTAGATCACATTTCTGTTTTGTATATTCTTCCCTGCATTTTGTACCTACTTTGCAATGTATGTACTGTACTTGGAACGTTTTCATTGTGTTCTCTCATTTACTCAATAAAATTTTTATGAAATGAAAAACAAAAAAATAGAAGATGCATTAAGCGCTTTAATATTTCTATCCTGCTTTGTGCACACTTGTACAAAGCCTAGACACCAGCTCTTAAATATTTCAGTAGACACAAGTGAATGGAAGTGTGCCAGTCTGTGGTTACAATATTATCTGTGAGATGTTGTTGAGGTTAACTAGAACACAGGAGCCCTACAATACTTGTACAGAGGAACTACGTTCTTGACTTAGGTTGTGTTACGCCTGATTTACTTTTTCTCATATAAAAGTAAGGGCATGAAATATTTACTTTATATGTAAACCAAGTCACTAAACCTCATATAAAAACCTTAACATGTTCAAGTCAATCCACGAGAAATTTAAATGTATTTTTTTAGGCCTCGTGCACATGGACTTCCTAAAAGCTGAAAATACCACTAGCGTCTTGGGCGCGCCACAGGTGCCAAGTACAGCTACCCGTACAAGCGAAAAAGGCTGTACACTTGCTTGCTCATTTAAGCACTGATGGCTTCTACATTGGCATTTACCTGTGCATTCTATTCTAGTATTTAGAGTGGGAAGGACAATTACACAGTTGGGCATATGTATCTGATCGTACCAATCCTTCAGATTCTTGTTCAGAAGTATGATTTGTGAGATAATAAATATTTGCCTCACTATTGCAGATCGTTCTCTCTACCTCTTGGGTCTTTGCCTGGAGAGGCTGTGTTCTTAGAGTGTCTCTCTACTTGAGCCTTGCCTCAGCCTGGGGTATGTCCCAGAGGCCAAAGAACTTAAAGTGGAGTTCTGCTTAACAAAAAAAAATTAGTCAGCAGCTACAAATACTGCAGCTGCTGACTTTTAATAATCGGACACTTAGCTGTCCCAGGGTCCAGCAATGTGGGGGAACAAAGCCCCGCTCGTCTCCCCCTCCTCTCTGCTTTGCCAGCATTGTAACTGTGGGCGTCCGGCTGTGGTTTCACAGCCGGGAACCCACTGCGAAAGCACGAGCCGCTCCACGTGCCGTGACTGGTCAGGCAATCATCTGGGACCTGTGACATGTCCCAGATGATTGCCAAGAGGTGATCTCCCTTGCGGTGTGCCAGATGGAAGTGGAAGTGGGAGTTGGGACCCCCCAAAAAAATGACATGCCAAATGTGGCATGTCAGGGGTCACCTCCTTTAAAGCGGAAGTTCCATTTTTGGATGGAACTCCTCTTTAATGACACTGGCTGTAAATTTGAGGTTGTTGTCCTGCTGCAGAATAAATTTGTATCTACCTGTATTTCTCAGCATTGAGGACACTATTTATACTGACGAAATATCCAAATTAATTTGCAGAAATGTAGCCTCAAACCTGCAAGGAACCACCGCCATGCTTCACTGTTGCTTTCAGACTCTCAATATTGTACAGCTCTCCAGCCCTTCAGTGAACAAATTGCCTTCTGCTACAGCCAAATATTTCAAATTTTGACTCATTAGTCCAGTGCACCCAATGCCATTTTTCATGCACACCATTTCCTTTATTTTTATGCGTAGTTAAGATGCTCAGCCTTATTTCCATATCAGAGGTATGACTTTTTTTGGCAGCAATTCCTCCATAAAGACCTGTTCTGCTCAGACTTCTCTGGTCAGTAAATGCGAGTTCTGTTACTGCCCCCATCTCCACGACACTGTCAGAAGATGCGCTTACATAAACTTTGTAGAACTTTGTGAAAATGTGAACGGACGACCAAGTCACCTCCTTACACACTTGGGAGACTGACGCTTGATGGCAGAAAGCCCAAGAGATCCCAAATGCCCTGGTGGAATGGGCCGTGACAGGAAAGGGGGCACCTGCCCCTTAAAGGCGTAAGCCTGGACCACGATTTGTCTGATCCACCTGGAAATGGTGGTCAACAAGACCACCAGCCATTTTTTCGGACCAGCTACCGAAACAAACAGAGAATTTGACTTCCGGAAAGGAGCCATGGCAGACAGATATACCCTTAGAGCCTGGATCACGTCCAGAGAATGGAGGGCCACCTCCTTAGGATGTGTCAGTTTAGGACACAGAGATGATAACACAATGTCTTCATTGAGATGGTAGGCCGAAACCACCTTCAGCGGAAAGAAGGTTGCAGACGCAACACCACCTTATCCCTGTGGATAACCAGATAGGGCGACTTGCAAGACAAGGCCGCCAGCTCAGAAACCCTCCTGGCAGATGTAATAGCCACTAGAAAGACCACTTTCTGAGAAAGAGTCAACAAGGGAATTTGCTTGATATTCTCAAACGGCGGTTTCTGAAGGGCCGATAGCACCAGGTTCAGATCCCACGGAGGTAGGGGTGGTCGCACCAGAGGGACTACATGCCGGACCCCTTGCACAAAGGTGCTCACCAATGAGTGAGACACCAGGGGACGTTGGAAAAAAACAGCTGATATCTGTCCCTTGATGGTGCTCAAGGCCAACTTCTGGTCTAATCTACGTTGTAAAAACAACAGAATCCTGGAAACAGAATAGGATCGTGGACGCCACCCCATCTCGTCACACATGGAGATATAAGCCTTTCACATATGATGGTATATCTTCCTAGAAGATTTTCGTGCCCTTAGCATAGTAGAAACTACCGAGTCCGACAGACCTCAGTTCCTTAGTACCTGGCTTTCAACAGTCATGACGTTAAAACCAGTGACGGTAAAGCAGGATGGAGTATCGGACCTTGCGATAGGAGGTCTTCTCGCATCGGCAACAGCCAAGGAGCATCCGCCACCAGGAGTACCAAGTTGGTGTACCAAGGGCCAATCTGGGGCAATCAGTATTACTGGAATCCCCTCGGCCTCCACTCTGCGGAGCAGACATTGTAACAGTTTGAGTGGAGGGAAGGTGTAAATCAGCTGGTACTGCTCCCATGGAGCCACCAACGCATCTGACGTATCCACCCAAGGATCTCTTGTCCTGGACATGAACCTCCCCACCTTTCGATTGAGCTGAGAGGCCAGAAGATACACATCTGGTGTGCCCCACCGCAGGCAAAGAAGCCTGAACACCTCCTGATGCAGTGACCATTCTCCTGGGTCCAGCATCTGGTGACTTAGATAGTCCGCCTGCCAGTTTTCTACTCCCGGGATGTATATGGCCGACAGGGTGGGTACGTGTTGCTCTGCCCACCAAAGGATGTGAGCGACCTCCCGTGCTGCAGCCAAGCTTCTTGTTCCTCCTTGATGGTTGACATATGCTACCGCCGTGGCGTTGTCTGACTGGTTCTGATCGGACGCCCTTGTAGTCTCATCGACCATGTGGAGAGGCATAGCCTGATCGCTTGACCCACTCAGTAAGGGTCTGTGATACTAATGCCATGGCCAGTACCGGTCGTAGCGCTGACCCCACTACCGTAAACATGGACCGGGCCACTGCCTCGGCCCTCCTGTCAGTAGGGTCCTTAAATGCAGGAGCCCCTTCTACCGGGATCGTGGTTACTTTGTTTTGCCTGGATACTGGGGGGTCAATGACCGGGGGAGCCAACCATTTTTTAAGAAGGCTCTTATCAAAGGGATAACGCACTGCCATTCTTTTTGGGACGGAAAAAGTCTGTTGCGGACTTCCCCATTCCTTTTATATGAACTTATCAAAATAAGTCAGATACGGAAACACCTTAGGTGTACGGGCTGCCTTACCCAAAAGGGACCGCCACCTCAGCAGAGGATCCTGCTGCATCCTGTATTTTCAGGGTATCACGCACAGCAGTCATAAGTGCTCCAACTAGCGCCTTTTCCTGTGCGGACCCGTACACGGAATCATCCTCCCTGTCCGATCGGTCCCGGTCAGCGCCCTCTGACACATCAGAACAGGGGCCGCCAGTTACTGCGGGGCCCGAGTCTAAATCAGAGCTCTCCCCAGAGGACAGTGGGGCAGGGGTCATTTTTTACCCTCCTTGCGCCCGCACACAGCCTCCACCCTGGCATTGAACGTTTCAAGGACCGCCGACAAAGCATCCAAAGCCACTGCACTATTTGCAGGTGAGCCGGTTGCAATTGCAGGGAGGTCTGAGGAAGAAATGCTAGCTTCTGATGCCATGCTGACCCACCCTGGTTGCCACCCTTGGAGAGTTAGGACAAGGTGCTCAATTCCATCCTCCTAGCTAACAGAAAATGGCGATCATGATGTACACAGAAAGTACACAGAAAATGGCAGCGGTCAGCACTATGGCGGCAGCACATGCAGAGCCCGCGGACACCAGCAGAGAGACAGATGACAGCACAGAGACACAGGCAGCCAGCGCAGTTCCCAATCAAGGATCAGACACCCCTAGAGGACCCCTGGCCCAGTTACACACACTGCACTACAGCCCAGTCATGTAGCATCCCCCACGGGGGGAGGGAAAACAGGGAGAGAGGAAAGGGAGAAGAGGGACCCCCTAATCAACCTCCCAGGGATTGCGCAGCTGCTCTGTCGTGCTGAGACAGGGAGAGCTGTACTTACCGTCCGGACAAGCTGGAGGCATCCCATCACAGACCCACACCCAAGCAGTACGGGGTGGCTGCGGACCACGGCACACTGTGACAAAGACATCCGTAGTCTGGTCATATGTGTGCCTTGGAGCATGTAGCTCACCGGCCACCCCTGGAGCCTGAGGGGCATGTCGTGACCTACCTAGCGTGTAGCTAGGGCCTGCATACGCTCGATGGCCAGGCTGGGGAGACTACATTGATCTATATTATCCAGCCTGTCACCCAGCCGACTGTTGCTAGAAGATCACAGGATCTTAAAATCTTGTGCAAAAGGCAAAAAAACTGAAAAAATTCCCAGGACCGATGGTCCCGCAGGGAGCCTAGGTCCTTCTCCTTCACTAGGCAGAAAGCAGGCTGAGGGGTTATTGCCAGAGGGACCTGGGTGGAACTGTACAGTTCTGTTGTTTTTCACATGTATTACATGTTCTGCCTATTAATTTCCTGAAGGTGGCATAATAACCCTACGATCAAGATTAATGGAACCTGTAAGTGTAGCATAAAAACTAATTTATATTAAAATCTAAATGCACTCACAAAAGGAGATGAAACAAAGCTGTGCAAAAGATAACACACTTCTCTGGTATCACAGACTGAATCGGGAGCAGACAGGGAATCACACCACTTGGAAATGAGACACCAGCAGGTGTCACACAAGGTCCTGCCTCCTGAATCTACTCCTATGATGGATGTCACACTGGTCCAATCTCCCAGAATTGGACCAGTGTGCCGTCCATCATAGGAGAGTATTCAGAAGACGAGACCTTGTTTGACAGAGGCCTCTTCTCCTACCGATTCAGGCTGTGATCTTAGTGTTGTGTGTAATTTTCTGCACAGCTTTGTTTAATGCTTCACTTTTTCTGAGTGCATTTTAGTTTTTGTTTTTAATAAACATTCTTGCTTTTATGCTATACTTAGAGGCTCCTTTATACCCTGAGTTTTTTTTTTTGTTTAGATCCCCCTCCTGGTGCCCTAAGGCAGCTGCTTTACCAGCCTATATGCTGGCACTGGCCCTGGCTGGACAACGTCTAAAGTTTAAAGGCATATAAGCATGATGTGTCTTTTCTCTGCTACATTAAAGTGGTTGTAAACCCTATAAAAAAATTCCCCCCAAAAAAACCTACAAGACAAAGGCATAATGAGCTAGTATGCATAGCATACTAGCTCATTATGAATTACTTACCTGAGATCGAAGCCCCCGCAGCGGTCCTCGTTCCCTGCTCTGGCGGCAGACATCTCTCCAGGGGTTAATTCTGGGCTCCAAGTCTAAGTACTCACATAATTCTGTGTATTGCGGCTCTGGCGCTGTGAGCCGCCGGTAACGGCACTGAAGAGGTGATTTACATATCTCATGCACAAGCCTGAGAGAGGCATTCTGTGTACTTCAGATCCCCTCCTCCTTTCTTCTCCAGCTCTCCGGAGACTGGTTGCTCCACACCTCAACATGATTGGGCATGCTGAAGCCATGTGGTGATTTTTCTGGGTTTTGACTGGATGTTAGTGATCATATCAGAAGCTCAGTGTAAGAAATAAACAGGAGGAAATGCATGTTGACAAGGATACTGACATCATGACTCCACCCACCGAGCTCCTGCCAACAGACCCACCCACAGAATCTGCAGTTTTTCCGGTCTCCTAACAGACAGAGGGGAGACATTTGACAGGTAAGGATACATAAAGAAAAAGAAGCTTCACTGAAAGTCATAAAAATGTGTGATATATACTCATATACCATATAGTAGTACTAAAATAAATCGTTATCACCGTGAAAAAATGTATTTACCACCATATATACAAAATTATTAATATTACAAAAATGAAAGTAAAAAACAATAGTGAAAGACAAATGTATATAGTCCAAAAATAGATGAGAAATCGGTGGTTTAATATAGTGTGTAAAATAACGAGCCGGTTGGCTCTCTCTCTTTCTCACTGCCCGTCCTTCCTAGACCAACAGGGAATGGCGGTGACGTCAGCACGCCACTCAACCCCGCTGCTGACGTCACTGAGGCTTGTTATTTTACACACATGCTTGTATACGGCTAAATTGTGAGTTTGAATTCATGATATTTATATGTTTTAATAAAAGTCTTTTGTAGATTTACGCTATGGGACGCTCTAAGGAGGAGATATACAGATCGGAGTTACCAGCGGTGTAATTTGATACAAAGGTCCAGACTGGGGGTTAAATTTGGAGGCACGTTTGAGCTCCTTAAAAAGAGATCTGGCTAGCTGGTAAGTCTCACTGGATCTAGGGGTGGAGGATTCTTTTCTTGGTGCACTTGTTTCATATCCTGAGGGTGCTGTGTGCAGTGTTACCACCTAAGAGGATTGAAGTTTTATTTCCTTATCCTCCTGCCTCTATATTTAACCACCGATTTCTCATCTATTTTTGGACTATATACATTTGTCTTTCACTATTGTTTTTTACTTAAATTTTTGTAATATTAATAATTTTGTATATATGGTGGGAAATACGTTTTTTCACGGTGATAACGATTTATTTTAGTACCACTATATGGTATATGAGTATATATCACACATTTTTATGATTTTCAGTGCAGCTTCTTTTTCTTCATTGGTTTTCATTGTGTGTATCTCACATTAAGTTGCAGCAGGAGTTCTCTAAAACTTTATTTGTATTTATTTATTTGTTTATAGACAGCTCTGTTTTTTTTCACTTTTTACAGGTAAGGATACATGCAAGAGGCATGTATATCCTTATAGATAACCATTATGACAGTAGTTTAAAGCGGGATTCCGCTCTTTTTTTTTTTTTTTCTTAACTGTGTTACAGGTGGGCGACTGCTACCTTCGCTTAGCATCCACGTCCGGCGTTTTTTTGACCCCCGGCGCGACGATTCTTTTCCTCGGGATGACTTTTAAAAAAGTGCTCTGGCATTTTCCATTTTAAGTGTGGGCGTCTGAAGCCCACAGGCATTTACTTCCTGTATATCGATGACGCTCGGCTCCCAGCATGCTCCGCTCCATCTCGCACATGCTCAGTGTGCAATGGTGGTAATGGCAGATACAGCTGCCTGCCCACTTTAAAAATGGCAAATTCGGACACGTCCTCGTCACGTGACCGGCATCTCACGAGATTTCGCAATTTCATTGTCCCCCCATGGATTCTTGGGAAATTTCCCAGGGACCATTGCGAGGACGATAACCACGCCTACTCCCACGGGAGGACAACCAGGAAGTCAGCAGAAACATCTGAAATAAAAGGTAAGTAAAGAATATTTTTTTTTTCAGGGTTCATTTAGGTAAGTATTCTATCTTGTGATTTTAATAATATGAAGTTTAATTTTTAGGTACCAAACCGCTTTAAGGATGATACAAGTAGGTTTACATCCACTTAAACTTTCCTTGGCAGAGTACTGCAGCTACATAACTCATTGTTTCCCATTTCTTCGTGCTTCATCTTGAAACCCCACTCTGCTTTGAAATCTTCAGAGACCTTGCTGATATAGTATATATCTGGTATCTTGTTGCAGTGCTCAGTTTTGCCATGGTGTATGACCTATAACATGAAACTGTCTTCCCCAGCCTCAGCTTAGTAGCAGAGTTTGGCTATTCTTCACCCTGTTTTAAGCCTCCTACACAGCTGTTTCTGTTTCCGTTAATGAGTGTGTTTCAACTTTCCTTTTCTTTTTTTTTTCTTCTAATTGCTCACTTTGCATTTTGTAAAGTGATTGAAATAAACAATTAAAATATATATTTTTTAAAGCATTCTTACATTACTGCATTTATTCATACCTGCCTAAAACGTTTGCACAGTACTGTATATGCATGTGACCTGTGAGTTAATGGAGTTAAGAATAAAATGCTATGTAAACCCTATGAGGGCTGTTTTCAAAAGTTGTTCAGAGACTCCTTGAACAAAATGTATACAGGCTAATATATATATATATATATATATATATATATATATATATATATATATATATATATATATATATACCAAATTACTATTATAAATGATGCACCCATGAAAGAAAAAGTGGAAATGTGATTGAAAATCCCTTACACAGCAAATGAAGCATAACATCTATGTAATGTACCCCAAAACACTTGGCAAAGCCTATCTATTTACAATATTCCAGGAATGAAATAGGTAAACCAAAAATTGTGGATTCATGAATGTGGCTGATAACAAACATATGGTTTAAACATCTCCCATCCTGTCAGACCGAGGTTGTGAGGCTTGAACTCCAGAAAGTGACAAGAAAAATACTTATTTTCCAGAGAGTAAGGAGATGTGGTTTGTACGTACTTTTGTCAACCTCAAAAAGAAGTGTGTGTTTTACGGGGTGTGATAACTATCAATGGCCCAACTTATCAGCCTAACAAGATATTACGTTTCATGAGCTGTAGTGCTTGCTGAATAATGCCTGCAGATGTATGAAAAGGTCTGGAACAGAAATCATTATGTAGGCTTACAAAAATGGTTTCAGCTATTTAACTATTTCTTTTTCTAATGGGTCACATAAATCTTCTTTATAAAATCATTTGGAGCCTTGCCCATGTAAATGACTTTAATTCCCACAGTTACTAAAGATTATAAAATGAGACCTGGCAAGATTGGATGAACACATTCACCTGGTTTGGTGGCAACAGTATTTTTAAAATGAATGTTTCTGACATAATTTTGTATTTACTACAAACCCTATCTATTTATTACCTGGGTTCCAAAAATGATTGACATGATCCTTTTGGGGTGGGAAAAAGCCAAGAATCAAAAACATTATTTTAATCTGTCTTAAACTTAGTGGTGTGTAGGTCTTCTGGACCCTCAACTTTATTTTGTGGCCTTGCACTGAAACAGAATTATTAACTGGTGCTTTAATAGAGGCTCCGAAAAATGGATACCCTTGGAACAGATTCAATCTCCACTCCCTCTGTCAGGCATTTTTATGGTTGACCGAAGAGAGCCCAGAGGTGTGGAGGAAACATCTCTACATTAGTACAGTTACAGCTATCTCAAGACACATAGCTATATATATTTCCTCTTCCTCACTCGTATTCTTGGAAACACCAAGTTTATGTAACTCTCAATTGAAGGGCTGCTTTAGAGACATTTCTAGACCATTTTAGCCTCATACACACGATCAGATTTTCATCAGTTTTTTTGTTGCATGCTAGTCCCATGTCAAAAGTGAAGAGGTTACTCACCATACGAGAATTCAACTTCAACTTCAGAAGTGACGTAATGTGTTAAATAGTTTTGTATGTATTCTTTTGTTTCTGAGCATGCGTAATCTTGTTGTTACAATTTTTTTCAGACAAAACCTTACTAATTAAAAAAATTGGACGTTGTGTTTTTACAAACAACCCAAATTTTTTGAGAAAGATAAAAAAAGAAAAGAAGGGCGCATCGGCCTTCTGCATTATTCTTTGGATATCTTTTTATTAAAATTAATTAAAAAGAAAACTACTCACAAACAACTGTAGAATTCTTGCAATATGAATAATCCAGTGGAAAGGGGGAGGGGCCTCAAGGCCTTGATTGATTGATAGAGAGTGCATATGTATGCATATATATATATATAAGTACTGCTAAAGGAGTGTACACTGCTGAGCTCTAGCAGTGGCCTCTGTGATTTCCTCCGTGACTTCTGGAGTGTATTGTTCATCTTAGATGGATTGCTGCTATTTGGCGATTATATATCTTGCAAGAATTCTACAGTTGTTTGTGAGTAGTTTTCTTTTTAATTACTTTTAATAAAACATCCAAAGGATAATGCACAAGGCTGGTGTGCCCCTTATTTTCCTTTTTTATCTTTGACTATTAAGATACCCCTATCCTTGACGGCCATAAGATCCTTTCTTTCATTCCACTCCCAAACCTCGAGGTTCTTTAGAGGCCTTACTAAGTTTGAACATGCTCTGTCTCTTCTCAACCTGAAAGACTAGACCCTGGTTACCAATGAGACAGAGATCTTGGTAAAACTGAGCAGTTTATATAGGTATAGGCTAATTTTGCATTTGCTATCTCCTAAAGTGATTATGTACTCTGCACCCATATTTTACACAGCCCCTATCGACCCCCCCCCCCCCCCCCACCCAGGTTGAGCCTCTCTTGGAGTTGCAAGGTCCAGAAAGGATAGAGGTAAATCCCCTTATGACACTGGACGCCCTGAGTGCCGGGGCAGGCTGTAGCGAGCTGTAGAGGAATTTAAAAGTTACCTGCAAAGGGCTCACATCTACTCTATCCTTCTGCTCTCCCCTCCCAGCCAGGTTTGGCTGAATTGCTCACTGCTACTGCTCCTGGCCCTCTCTGTCATCCTGTACTTGTTTGCTGCAGGTAAGATGGCCGATGGTGGCCGACAATTTAAAGGGGCAGCACGCATTAAAAAAAAACAGATGCGTCTATTACTAAACGTAAAAAATTTTCACGTTCCGTCAGTAGCCATGAGCTTGCCACAGCAGGCATGAAGATCTGTGGAAAGGTAGGAGGGGTCTACCGGAGACTAAAACTGTAAAAGAGTGCCGCACACGTAAGTAAGGTGTTGCTTAATCTTTTTTTAGAAGACATTCCCGGAATGAAAAGTCCTGCCACCAGGGTCCCATTCCAAATGCAGGGATCAATCTCCCAGTGGTCCAAGCTGCAGTAAATCTTCAGAAGTAAAACCAAGGCAGTCCAGGAGACCGGCAGATGGCCTATGCTGGGCTTGTCTGTGCCGAATGCATGAAAGATGTTTCCATGGATAAGAAAGCAGAAGCTTGGAAGGTTAAGGACTATATCCATGAGGCAGTGGCCTAAAGCATACAGCTAGCCTCTAGTGCAACCTGTTCTAGAGAAGAACCTAAACCAGGCACCTCTACAGATCAAGGCCGAAAATCGCCAAGGATCTGTGAGATCTTATCAGGCTCCTCGTCAGAAGCAGAGGACATGTCCAAGCATTTGTTCGATCCCCATCTGATTGAGCCATACGTTAGGGCCATAAAGGAGGCCATAGAATGGGATCAGGACTCTAAACCTCTAGAGAAGGTAAGATATTTTTTCCAAATTTAAGGAAGCAATGCCCCTTTTTCCATTTATGCAGGAAATATGGGAATTAATGGAGGATGAATGGGAGAACCCGGAGTGCAAAGTGAGAATAAAAAATCACTTTACTAAACTCTATCCCTTTGATCCATTGGATGCCTCTTTTTGGGAGTCAGCACCAGGGATAGATGCAGCCCCACAGTGTCTCTCTCCCGCTGGAGGATTCCACCACATTAAGGGATCTGATGGATAGAAAGACAGACGCCGACCTTAAAAAGATATACGCTGTTGCAGGAGCAGCCTGTTGCCCATCCATAGTCCTAACGTCAATCTCGAGCCCTAAAGTTTTGGGTTATGAATGTGGAGACGGCACTGCGTGCTGGAGTGGAGACAGCTAAAGTCATTGACGCTCTTGAGGAACTTAACCTGACAGCGGCTTTTTTGACCGAGTCTTCCACAGATCTAGTAAGATTACTGGGTAGGTTAATGGCACATGCAGTGACAGCAAAAAGGGCACTATGGCTCCGACATTGGATCGGCATCTAAACAGGCATTATGCAACATTCCGTATAACAGTAAGATGCTGTTTGGAAAGACCCTAGAGGATGCAATTAAGCGGGTCACAGTGGAAAATCGGGCCTATTTCCTCACACCTCTAGAAAGAGACAGCAACCCTTCTGGTCAGGCCAGTTTGATTCCAGATTGGGCCACCAGGCCAGATCATATAGGCCAAGCCGGGAATACCACAGATCTCAATGGAGGGGTACACAGAGCTACTTCCTGCACAAGGTGAAATTGACCGCAGGGCAGGCGGCAAAAAAGACTGACACAATCGGAATTTTGGCCAGCAAAAGACAGATGAGAGCTTTTCATTGGAAAATGCGACCGTGTGTATGCTCCATCGGAATTTAGCTGGCCAAATTCGCGCCAGCAAAAATTTGATAGCATGTTCTCAATTTTCCCCATGGAAAAACTTTCTATCAGAAATTCCGGTCGTGTGTATGCAATTCCGACATGCTCAGATTCAACTACGAGATGGAAGCTATTGGCTGCTAGGTATTGAACTTGCTTTCTCTAGTCCCCGTCGTATGTGTTGTACGCCACCGCATTCTTGGCGGTCGGAATTTGGTGTGACCGTGTGTAGGCAAGACAGTTTGAGCGGAATTCCGTTGGAATTCCGATGGGAAAACCATCTGAGCTTTTTCCGACGAGAATTCCAATCTCGTGCACGTGGCATGAGAAGTCTTTTTGACGGTCAGTCCATCCAAACCCAGCAGGTTGGAGCCAGGTTGGGAGTGGAGTTGACAAAGAATGTGAATTACCGCTGGATCTGACAGACCATAAAGCATGGATACAAGATAAGATTTCAAAAGAAACCTCTGAATATCTTTGTCCGAACATATTACGCACAGGATCAGTAGAAATGCAAGTGTTTGCAGGAATATGTTGCTGAATTATCTGGGAAACAAGCAAGTATGTCAGTGCCACAGGGGTGCCAGGAGAAGGGAGTATATTCTCAGATATTTCTAGTACCCAAAGCATCCGGAGAGCTCAGACCGGATGTTGTACCTGAGGTCCCTAAATCTTTTCATCATTCCCAAGAGATTCAGGATGGAGTCAATATATACAATAGCATCAGTGGTTCAGCGAGGAGATTGTTTAATCTCACCAATTTGGCAGATGCCTATTTAAACATCGCAATCTAAAAACATCACCAAAATACCTCAGACTCACAATAGAGGAAAGACATTATCAGTTCAAATGTCTGCCCTTCAGCATCAACACAGCGCCCAGGGTTTTCTCCAAGATCCTGTTGGTGACCATAGCATTTATCCAATTGCAGGGAATGAAAATTTTTCATTATTTAGATGACATTCTTGTCATGGCACATTCAAGCAAAAAGCTGGCGCTACAGCGCGACAAAGTGATAGTGATCCTGTCCAACTTCGGATGGCAAATAAACACTCAAAAGGGCAACCTCTTTCCTGCCCAATGGATTGAGTATTTAGGCATGGTGTTTAACACCCAGTCAGGTCAGATTCTTCTGCCATATCGCAAGGTGGCTGACCTGAAAGCCTGTGTCTACAGGGTAATGGAGGCTCTGACGCTGTCGGCAAGAGACTGCATGACAATGTTGGGGATGTTCACCACAGCTATCCCATCGATACCTTGGGCAAGATTCCATATGAGAGCCTTCCAGATGTTCTTCCTGGGACAGTGGGACAGACAGTCATTGGACCAGAAGAGCTGGATACCAGGATGGATCCAACAGAGCCCAAGCTGGTGGACCTTGCCAGAAACTCTGTCGTGGGGCATGCATCTCAGCTGGGGAGTCTGGATTGTAATTACCTCGGACACCAGCCTCCAGGGCTGGGGGGCTCACTGCCTTGGCAGGCAGGTTCAAGGCACTTGGAGCATGAAAAATCCAGACACTCCAATCTACGGGAGCTACAGGCAGCATACATGGCCCTGATGGCATCCAAGGTGGTGATTCAGGAAGTTCAAGTCAAACTTCGATAGGACAACCAGACAGCAGTATCATATATCAATCGAACAGGGAGGAACCAAGAGTCTGGCGTTACTCCGATTAGCAACCAAAATTCTCCACTGGGCCGAGACTCACGTGGAGGTTTTAACAGCAGTGTACAAACCAGGCAGCCAAAACTAGATAGCAGACCATCTGAGTCAGAGGTTTCTCAGCCGTGGAGAATGGGCAATCAGCAGTCACTATATTCAACCAATTTTCGCCAGATGGGGGACACCCAATGTAGACCTGATGGCCACACCAGGGAATGTGCAGGTACGAGAGTTTGCCACGAGGTTCAAGTACGAGGCGATAGCTCAGGATACCTTCTCGATCTTATGGCAGTTTCCCCTAGTGTACCTGTTTCCTCCAATCCCATTAATCATGAGGACCCTGCTGAAGATCACGAAGGAGGAGGTGCACACCCTTCTGGCCCAGAAGGTCATGGTTTCCTCTGCTCTTGCAGATGGTGTCAGCCCCACCAGTACACCTACCTCTCAGGAGGGACCTGTTACAGCAGGAACAGTGGATGCACCCCAACCCAGGTAGACTGCGGCTGATGGCCTGGCTGTTGAATTGGCTTGACTGCATGCACAGGGCCTCTCAGAGGAGGTAATCGCTGCATTACTGGGGGCAAGGAAGATTATAATGAACACCACATATTCCAGGATTTGGAGAAAATTTGTGGGCATTGCATTACAGCATAGTTTCTCCCCGTTAAATCTGGGTATCGCAAATATTTTGGAATTTATACAAACAGCATAACTATAGGCTTGGCATACAACTCAATTAAAATTCAAGTGTCAGCTGTCCCGCTTCACCAGACATAGATGGGCTAATGTGCCTTTGATAAAGCAATTCCTCAGAGCCACAATAAGAGTGTGACCATCAAGGATAAACCTCTTCCCAACTTGGGCGGGATCCTAAAGGCACTGTTGCAGCCCCCATTCAGTCCAGCTGAATCATGTACACTGGGATTTGTAACAATCAAACTGGTCTTCTTGACAGCCATTACGATGGCCAGAAGAATGTCGTAATTAGCAGCCTTATCCTGTGAAGAACCATTCTGCATTATTTATCTGGACAGAGTGATCCTGAGACCCGCTTCAGCCTTGGCCTCTAAGGTGGTCTCAAGGTTTCATGTAAACTGAGAGGCAGTGTTACCTTGCTTTACACAGCCTTCAGAGCAGGCAAACCAATTTGATTTGAGACCTCTGGATATTGGCCTTGCTCCCTTGGAGACTATAAGGGCTCATTCTACAAGAGGTATGGCAGCTTTGTGGGCATCCATGGCAAAGATCCCAGTGGAAGACATATGCAGGACTGCTAGCTGGCGTTCCTGTGAGACTTTTGCCCGGCACTACCAACTGGATGTGGTCGCCGCTAGTCCTTTGATGTTTGGAGCGGGCGGCAGTGTCGACTCCTTTGACTAATTAATTAAAGTGTGGTGAAGCATGGCATTGGGTGAGTCTTGTCGTTTCTTTCCCACCCTATATTGGCTTGGGTATATCCCATATTAAGCTGATGGGAGGATGACCAGGAAAACATAAAATTGTTATTAAAGCGGAGCTCCACCCTAAAGTGGAGCTTCCGCTCATTGGAACCCTCCCCCCCTTCAGCGCCACAATTGGCACCTTTCAGGGGGAGGGGGGTGCAGGTACCTGTACAGGTATCTGCACCCACTTCCGGCATAGATATCCGCAGAATCTGCGGATATTTACGACCCTTTCCGCAGGTCCCTCGCTGTCTGCTGGGAAACACACGGATCCCAGAGACAGCGGGGACCATCCTTATTGCGCAGCAAAAAAAGATGATCCTGAGGGTTAATGAGCAACAGTTAACCCATAGTGTGCTGACATGAGGATGGTCCAGGAAATGAGAATTATGGTGAGTATTAATAACAATTTTACGTTTTTCGTGTGCTTGACCTTGTGATAAATAAAGGAAAAAATGCAAATGCTACAAGTAAGCATTTTAAAATATTTTTCTGCCTTTTTCAAGTTGGTAACAAGGTCTCCTTACGTATGCCTCCTGTAATGATTAGCCTTGCTGGGTGCTGCAAAATTTTGTATTATGGCATATTGCCATTTGCTCTTTCTTGTGGATTTGCTGTTTATACTGATGTAAAACAGTGTGAAAGACTATACCCCACAAAGAAATTGTGATTTATCCCTGCAGTATGCAAAATGTCATATACTGTATAAGACTGCATATGTCTATTTAACCACTTGCTTACTGGGCACTTAAACCCCCCTCAGTCCCAGACCAATTTTCAGCTTTCAGCGCTGATGCACTTTGAATGACAATTGCGCGGGCATACAACACTGTACCCAAATGAAATTTTTATCATTTTTTTCCCACAAATAGAGCTTTCTTTTGGTGGTATTTAATCACAGCTGGGAGTTTTATTTTTTGCTAAACAAACAAAAAAAGATGCAAAAAAAAAAAATCATGTTTAATAGTTTGTTATAAAATTTTGCAAACAGGTCATTTTTCTCCTTCATTGAAGTGCGCTGATGAGGCGGCACTGATAGGCTGCACTGGTGGGCACTGATGGGCTGCATTGGTGGGCATTGATGGGCTGCATTGGTGGGCATTGATGGGCTGCATTGGTGGGCACTGATAGGCTGCACTGGTGGGCACTGATAGGCTGCACTGGTGGGCACTGATAGGCATAGTTAAGGCGGCACTAATAGGCACAGATAAGGCGGCACTGATGGGCAAAGATGGGCACAGATAAGATGGCACGGATGGGTGGCACAGATGGGTGGCACGGATGGGTGGCACGGATGGGCACTGATAGGTACCACTGATAGATGGGACTGATGGGCACTGATAGGTGGCACTGATAGGTGGCTCTGATAGGTGGCACTGCTGGGCACTGATGGGCGGCACTGCTGGGCACTGATGGGCACTGGTAGATGACACTGATGGGCACGGATATGTGGCACTGGGGTGCAGCACCTTTGTTGAGGCAGATTGTGGGCACTGCTGGATGGCACTGTGGGCACTGCTGGGTGGCACTGTGGGCACTGCTGGGTGGCACTATGGGCACTGCTGGGTGGCACTGACGGGGGGGGCACAAATTTTTTATTATGTGTAGTTATGAGGGGGCAGGTGGGCACTGGCAGGGGGCAGGTGGGCACTGGCAGGGCTGGCCGTGATCGGGACTCATGTCCCGCTCACGGCCGCCGGTGATCGGCTTTTTTTTTTTTCTCCTCGCGCTGACAGCGCGAGGAGAAAAAAAAATCCGATTACCGGCTCCGTTATATCACATGATCAGCTGTCATTGGCTGACAGCTGATCACGTGATAAGGGGTCGGGATCGACCCCTTGCACGGATCGGTGATCAGGCGAGTCTCGTAGACTCGCCGTTCACAGAGCGCGCCGCGCGCGCCCCTCAGGGGGCGCGCAGGCCGCTCGTGCACGGGACTACGTCTATTGACGTCGTCCCGGAAAAGGAGATCCGCGCTGTAGCCGTCATTCGGCTATAGCGCGGGTCTCAAGTGGTTAAGCAACAAAAAATAAGGCTTGATCAAAAGCAGTTTTGGATAAAAAAGGCTAAAAGGAATACAAAAGAAACACAAGGTTTTGAGAGAAAAAAATATGATACACTATTTAGAAGTAGTAAACCTAATTTGTCCTATATAAAGGTTGCGTATGATTAAACTTCCTGTGAGATAATTGGATATTGTTTGAACTGGATGGAAAATCTAGTTGCATGATGTCAAGTCAATTAAACTCCTGGTATATTGATCTGGTCAGTTAAGTAGCAGAGGGGGTTGTTAATCTGTTTCAGCTTCTTTGGTGTCAATGAAATTAACAACAGGTGCACTAGATGGGCAACAATAAGAAAACCTCCAAAACAGTAATGGTTTTACAGGTGGAGGCCACTGACATTTTTTTCCCTACTCATCTTTTCTGAATGTTTTTCACTAGTTTTGCATTTGGCTAGGGTCAGTGTCACCACTAGTAGCATGAGGCAATACCTGGACTCTATAGAGGTTGCACAGGCTGTCCGACTCCTCCAGGATGGCATATCAATAGGTACCATTGCCAGAAGGTTTTCTGTGTTTTCTCAAAAGCATTGCAGAGATTCAAGGAGACATGTGGTTACTCTAAGAGAGCTAGATAGGGCTGAAGAAGGTCCTTAACTCATCAGCAGGACAGGTATCTGCTGCTTTGTGCAAGGAGGAACAGGATGAGCACTGCCAGAGCCCTACAAATTATCTCCAGCAAGCCACTGGTGTGAATGTCTCTGACCATACAATCAGAAACAGAATTCACGAGGGGGGCCTGAGGGCGCAATGTCCTCTAGTGGGCCCTGTGTTCACTGCCCCGTACCGTGGAGCTCGATTGACATTTACCATTAAACACCAGAATTGACAAGTCCACCACTGGTGCCCTGTGCTTTTCACAGGGCGCCAGTGGCGAACTTGTCATCTGTGTTTTTCACGGATGAGAGCAGGTTCACCCTGAGCACATGTGACAGACGTGAAACGCTTTGGAGAAGCCATGGAGAATGTTATGCTGCCTGCAACATTCTTCAGCATTTGGGATGGGCTGAACGGACTCCTGTTTGGTTCGCACCAGAACTTTTGAACACAAAGTTTGAACTCTAATAACTAATACCATTAAAGTCAATGGGACCTGAACGTCAAAAATCAAACGTGTCCATTTTGAAGGCTTATATGCAAGAAATTTGGCATACAATTGTTATAGGGGTCTGGGTCCTGCCCTGAGGGACATGTATCAATAAAAGCATAATGAAAGCATAAAAATTAACAATTCCTTCCAATATAGTGCCTGGGGGGTCCCCATAGTCTACCTGTAAAGTGGCAGATCTGTACCATGTCTAGAATATGCTGCAGCAATAACTGCATTTATAAAGCCAAAAAAATGAAAATTTCCCTGGGGCCAGTGTGTATGATGAGACCACAATGTAGTGCACTGGGAACAAGATTAGAGATTTTTTTGATACATTCTGGTGCCAATTTGAATTTGGATAGAAGTATCGGATGCATACAAATTGCCCCTTCCAAACATAACCCTATAGAGGTACTCTTGATGAAAGCAAGAATTGGCCTTGCTGTAAAAAATTGCAATGATATGCACCTGTCAAGCAGGTGCTGAAATATTGGTCTTTGGGTGTTAATTGTGCCCATGAAAACCTATACCAAAAACATTCTTCCAGATGAAATGATTGAACACCCTCAAAGCTAGGCAGCCACGAAGTCCTGCAGAGATTCCACATCCCAAAAAGACTTAATCAGTGATATCGGCATCAGGGGTTTCATAGCTGGAAATCCAGGACTGATTCATTTTTATAAAAGTCAGCCGATCCATGGAGTCTGTGGACAGATGCGTTCTATGATCAATAACAAAACCTCCTGCAGCGCTGAATGCCACTCTGAAAGCACGCTGGATGCAGGGCAGCCCAACAGCTCAATAGCATACTGGGCAAGTTCTGGCCAGTGGTCTATTCTCATGACCCAGTAAGTCAGTGGATCATCAGCTGTAAAGCTCTCCATCTCTGTTTTGACCCCGAGGTAATCTCCCACCATGTGATGCAGACACTGCCGATGGGAAGTGGAAGCTGACAGCCCTGGGCGGCGAGGACTGAAAAAAAATATGAAATGCCTCACTTAGGCGGACGCCTTCTCCAACATTCCTCTGTTGAACAAACAGAAGACTCAAAACTATGTTTTCCACCACACTGTAACCTACTAGAGTTCAATAAAATCCTCTTTAACGGGTCCTCAAGAGATTTTATCTTCTGCATTCTCTGTGGGGACGAGTTCTGAGTCCTTCCCCTTATAACGGTGGTCAAGGAGGGTTGCCAACCAGTAATCATCCTTCTCCTTTATGCCACATATATTCTTGGGTCCTTTCGCAGGCTTTAAAGCATGAGATTGGCCCTGCGCCTCAAATTTGCTGAGGCTTGAGAAGCAGACTCCTCGGGGTCAATCAGGATGATAGCATCTGGAACTTCCACCTCCCAGCCACATACTACCCCCAAGGGTCCTGGGGTTGAAAAGCCATCGCTTATAGATTGATGCATGTCTTCCTCTTCTTCAAAGCCTATGAAAGTGCCAGAGTCCTCCGCCTCATCCTCCTCCTGTCTGTTCTGTGACAGGAATGATGGTGTCTGGATAAAGTGGGCCTAGAGAGGAAAGGAAGTCCTCCTCTTCCTCCTGCTGCTCTGCCTCCAGTGCCCTGTCCATAATGCCACACGGAGTCTGCTCCAGCAGGAACACAACAGGGCCTGAAATGGCTACAGACTTTTCTGGCCTGTTTTAGTACATCTTGCAGCCCTGGGTACGTACTTAGGAAATGCTGCACCACCAAATTGAGGATATGTGCCAAACATGCCACATGTGTAAACTTTTCCTGTCTAAGGGCAGACAGGAGGTTTGAGCCATTATTGGACACCACCATTCCTGGCTCCAGTTGGCATGATGTGAACCACCGCTGGGCCCGTCCCTGCAGAGCTGCAAGAATCTCTGCTCCAGTATGGTTCCTGTCCCCTAAATACACCAGCTGAAGCCTGGCTCTGGCAATAGCCCTTTGAATGCTTAGTGTGTACCTGATGTTCATAGGACAATTTTGCAAAGGAGGGCATTTAGGTGGTGGAAGAGGAGGAGGAGGGGGTAGAGCTCACAGGTCTAGCATCATCACCACCAGCTGTATGGAGACGTGGGGGCACAACAAGCTGCAGCACCGAGCCCTGTCCTGCATCCTTTCGAGTTGCAAGCAGCGTTACCCAATGTGCTGTGAACTAAATATATCGTCCCTGCCCATGCTTGCTGGACCACATGTCAGCAGTATGGGGGATTTTATGGCTGACTGCCTTGCCAAAGGATGCCAGAACATTCCCTTCCACGTGATGGTAGAGAGATGGAACGTCCTTACATGAAAAGTAGTAGTGACTGGGAACCTGCCATTGTGGTACAGCACATTGTGAAAATTCACAGAACGCATACTTTAATTGAAGGACAATAAAAAGTATAAAAGCTTGGTTTCAGAATGGTTTGCAATCTCTTGTCTATACAATGTTACTTAACATAAGTAAATTGTTTATATAAAATACAACTGTGGGAAGGTGTGGATCACCCTAAAGATTATGTGTTTTCTCTAGGGCAAACATTGCAAATCTGAGTGTGAATTGAAGAAGCATGGCTATTAATCAGATTGGCATCACAGATTATAACTGACAACAGAGACAGTGAGCTTGATGCAAGACATTACCGAGCAGGTACTATATGATATCTAAAAACATGTACATTTTCATGGGTGGGAATTTCGAACAAATACTGCTTAAATATATATGTAGTCATAAGTATCCATTTACATATGTGTTCTGCACTTAACACGGGCATGTGCTTCACCCATGCAGGGCAAAGTAATAGGTTTGCTTTAATGTTGGCCCTTGCACCAGCTTATACTCACCTTTCCTTGGCATCCCTGCAGCTTTCTTCACAGTCAGGAGTGAAGTGTCATGCCCAATACTTCTGGTTATAAGGAAGCATATTACTTACTCTCCTCTGTCTCATGTGACAGCCCCAGTGTTTTTCAATTGGCTCTGACAGCAGCACATTGGTGTGGGAAGCAGTGACGGCTGGTGCTCACTATTTTGGGGGGGGGGGGGGACACAAAATAACACAACCAAACCCCCCCTCCACAGGAGACACAGACAGTGACAATGAGTCCTAAAACTCCCTGGCCAATAGGGGCTTCCTGATTGGCTGAGAGGAGAATAAGGAAGACAATAGCGAATATTAATTTGCTATGGGTACACAAGTGGGTGTCCATGGGAATTCATGCATCCTGCGCCCCGCATGTAGATTAGGGGGCCGGATTCATGGGTGGGGGGTGGCGCCCCTGCGCCCCTTATGCAGCAGCCCCCACTGGCAGGAAGAGAGTCTTTACCGTGTATAAGCACTGACATAAATTGTATCGGGGCTTATATAGGGCTTCCTCTCTTTGCTCTGGGAGAAAATGGAGATAAGTAAGGATAAAGCCACGTACACACGGGCGGACTGTATGGCCTACTTAGTCCGTCGAAACACATTTCAGCGGACAGTCCGCTCGTGTGTGGGCTTCAGCTGACTTTTTCAGCGTGCAGTCTGGCGTACTAAGTATTTCGGATTTTTCGAAATTCTGTCCGTCATACTTTGGTTTCAGCGGACAATCCGCTCGTCAGTAGGCTAGTTCGACGGACTAAGAATGGCGCATGCTCAGAAAGGATTTACACGGCGGAAGGTTGCATTGCTGTGTATTCGACTTCCTATTTCTAGTCCCGTCGTACGTGCTGTACACGTCATCGCGCAAGCTTTCGACGGACTGTTTGTGCATCCGTGTGTGGTCAAGTCCATTCATTCGAAAGTATGACGGACTGTCCGTCGGATTGTATGACGGACTAAGTAGGCCATACAGTCCGCCCGTGTGTACGCGGCTTCATGCCGCGTACACACGAGCGGACTGTATGGCCTACTTAGTCCGCCGAAACACATTTCAGCGGACAGTCCACTCGTGTGTGGGCTTCAGCGGACTTTTTCAGCGTGCAGTCCGGCGTACTAAGAATTTTGTTTTTTTAGAAATTCTGTCCGTCGTACTCGCATTTCGGTGGACAATCCGGCCGTGTGTATGCCAGTCCGCCATACTTTTGAAATGAGCGGACTTTTCCCGCCCGGAGAAAAGTCCGCTCATTTCGAGCGGGTATCCAGGTAGGCGGGGCCCGCGAAGGAGACGTCGCTGGCCCCGCCGCCTGGTATGGACTTAAAGGGGAACCCCAACGCCGAAAAAAATCGGCGTGGGGTCCCCCCAAGTCCACAACAGACCCTTGTCCGAGCACGCTACCCGGCCGGCCAGGAAAGAAGGGCGAGCGAGCGCCCCCCCCCCCTCCTGAGCCGTACCAGGCCGCGTGCCCTCAACATGGGGGGTGCCTTGGGGAAGGGGGGGCCGCGTGGCCCCCCCACCCCAAAGCACCTTGTCCCCATGTTGATGAGGACAAGGGCCTCTTCCCGACAACCCTGGCCGTTGGTTGTCGGGGTCTGCGAGCGGGGGGCTTATCGGAATCAGGGAGCCCCCTTTAATAAAGGGGCCCCCGGATACCGGCCCCCCACCCTATGTGAATGAGTATGGGGTACAATGTACCCCTACCCATTCACCTGTAAAATAAAAGTACAAAAAAAAACACAACACACGAGATAAAATACTTTATTGCACAGCTCCGGGGGTCTTCCGTCTTCGGGGGTCTTCTCGCCGGACTCCTCCGCTATCTTCTTGTAGCTCTTTTGCTAGCGGAGGAGTCCGGCTTTCTTCCTCGCCGCCAGCCTCTTCTCCCAACTTCGGGGGTCTTGTCCCCCTCTTCGGTTCTTCTGCCGGGCCACCGCGCCTTCTTATAGCTCTTTTACAGGCGGTGGCCCGGTCTTCTGTCGCCGCCGCCGCCGCCTTCCGTTCTTCTTCTTCTTCTTCTTCTTCTTCTTCTTCTTCTTCTTCTTCTTCTTCTCCTTCTTCTCCAGGAGATGTTGACTCGACGATCTCTCCGGCCACAATGCCAGGGCCGCGGCGGGACAAGGGACAAGGGGCGGTGTCACATGGCTTTATGTCACATGGGTTGGTCACATGGGTTGATGTCACATGGGGACTATGACATCGTAAGGGGGCGGGGTCACCATGTGACACCAACCCATGTGACATAAAGCCATGTGACACCGCCCCTTGTCCCTATATAAGTGGCCGCGCAGCGCGGCCCTGGCATTGTGGCCGGAGAGATCGTCGAGTCAACATCTCCTGGAGAAGAAGGAGAAGAAGAAGAAGAAGAACGGAAGGCGGGCGGCAGCGACAGAAGACCGGGCCACCGCCTGTAAAAGAGCTATAAGAAGGCGCGGTGGCCCGGCAGAAGAACCGAAGAGGGGGACAAGACCCCCGAAGTCGGGAGAAGAGGCCGGCGGCGAGGAAGAAAGCCGGACTCCTCCGCTAGCAAAAGAGCTACAAGAAGATAGCGGAGGAGTCTGGCGAGAAGACCCCCGAAGACGGAAGACCCCCGGAGCTGTGCAATAAAGTATTTTATCTCGTGTGTTGTGTTTTTTTTTGTACTTTTATTTTACAGGTGAATGGGTAGGGGTACATTGTACCCCATACTCATTTACATAGGGTGGGGGGCCGGTATCCGGGGGCCCCCTTATTAAAGGGGGTTCCCGGATTCCGATAAGCCCCCCGCCCGCAGACCCCGACAACCAACGGCCAGTGGCACCCCCCATGTTGAGGGCACGTGGCCTGGTACGGCTCAGGAGGGGGGGGGCGCTCGCTCGCCCCCCTTTCCTGGCCGGCCGGGTAGCGTGCTCGGACAAGGGTCTGCTGTGGACTTGGGGGGGACCCACACGCCGATTTTTTTTGGTGTTGGGGTTCCCCTTTAAGTCCATACCAGGCGGCGGGGCCAGCGACGTCTCCCTCGCGGGCCCCGCCTACCTGGAGACGCGCTCGAAATGAGCGGACTTTCCTCCACGTGTGTGGGCGAGTCCGTTCATTTCAAAAGTAGGGCGGATAGTACGGCGGACTTAGTACGCCGTATTAGTCCGCTCAAAAAGTGCCGTGTGTGGGCAAGTAGCCCGTTCGGAAATTCCGACGGACAGTCTGGCGTACTTTTCCGCCAGACTAAGTACGTCATACAGTTTGACCGTGTGTACGCGGCATTAGAAGTAGAAGGTAAGTATAAGCTGTTATTGGGGCTGGCTTTAGGCAAAGCTCAAGTTCCCACTATTTCACATACAGAGTTCTGCATCATTATTTTCAATGGCATAGATAAATAGTTGTCTAATATTTATTAAATAAATGGTCATTGGTTATGTATTCTAGTTATGTAATTACAAAAAATGGTCTGCAACGGAGGGCGATCTTTCTATGACACTATTATGTTCAGGAATTATATTTTTGCTTGTCAGTACCCATACCTAATTCAGGCGCCCTCCACCCCATGCTCTATTTAGTGTGCTTTTAAGTCACTGTGTGCCCTCTGTGGCCACACTCAACCCCTCCTTTGGTTGGTTCAGTGCTCATCCAATTTTTTAGGCAGTAGTTTGTTCATTGGAGCTTCTCTGGTTTGGTAAGTTTTACCCCCTTTGTTAGGGCAAACGTGATGACAACGACACTTTGTTCCCTGCTACTTTAACAATGTTATTCTGTATGTATATGTAATTTTTAGTTTTTGCTCTTTAATCGTTGTTTAATTTGTGCTTCTTTTGCACTCTGTATAGTATTGTGAAGTCTCTATTTCAGTTGTATATCCCCTGATTAAGCAACTATGAGAAACATGTCGGGTTAACATGCGAATCTTCAACTAAATCGACACAGCCAGATTTGTGTTCATTTATGACTATCTAGCCTATTATTTTCTATTTTGTAACTGAATCTGTGAGTTTTTAACCGTGAACTTTATTAAAATTTGTTATCTTTTTTACTTAAATTCTTTTTTTCTCATTATTTATAAGCACCTCAAAAATCCCCTATCCCTCTACTTTCTTTATTCTATTATTTGGGATGAGGTGCCAACTTTATGGGTCTTCTGCCATTAGTCAGACTTAAACTTTTTTGATTTAGTTATGTAATGTTTTCTTTTAAGAGAGCAGGTGGGTTCCCCTCCCAGAAGAATCACAGGCGAAAAGGGAGTGGGTCTTCTGATGAAAATATAGCTACAAGGAAAATTAAGGTAAACTTATTTTGTATGAATTCTAATGTAGTTTGTCTGAAATTATTTGGCTTATGTAAAAATATATTTATAGAAACTGTAAATATTATTTATTATCAGGTTTAAGGTGGTCAAAATGGCAACATTAGTAAGTCATGCTCCTGAGTTCTGAAGGGTCAGAGATGCTCTTTGTTGCATATGAAGATATTCCAATTTTCAATTCAGTCTTCTATGAGGCACTAAGTTTAGTGTTAAGCTTAAAGTAGAACTATAGCCAAAATTTTTTTGTTTTCCGTTTTGGATAGCATAAGGGAGGGTTATAACCCCTGTCATATTTTTTTTCCGCTGTTTGTGTCCCTTGGTGGAAAATTCCCTTCACTTTATGTCCCATAGCCAATCAGGAAGTGAGAGGAAATCCCTGCAAATTAAAGGAATCCCTTGGGGACCCCCAGATAGAACTAGTGTCCCTATGGGAAGATTTCCCCTCTATTGCTTTTCTGGGGACAACCCAAAATTTGGGATTTTCCTTTACTTTCAATGATAATGGTAAATAGGACAAAGAGAGAGGGTGAATCTCTTTAATGCAGGGGTATCAAACTGGCGGCCCTCCAGCTGTTGTGGGACTACAAGTACCTGTGGGAGTCATACTTGTATCTGTCAGCCTTGCAATGCCTCATGGGACTTGTAGTTCTGCAACAGCTGGAGGGCCGCCAGTGTGACATCTGTGCCTTAACGGGTTCATATAGAGAAGTAACAATGGACAAGTGTTCTAATCGTTCTGCATTCTATCCAAAACTAAGAAAAAAAGTTTTGCCTTTAGCTATACTTTAACCACTTCCCGACCGGCGCACGACGATGTACGTCGGCAGAATGGCACGGGCAGGCAAACTGGCGTACAGGTACGTCCATTTGCAATTGCCGCCCTGCCATCACGTGGGCCCCGCCAGGGCCATGCGCGTGCCAGTCGGGACCCCCGTGAGACCGGTCGGGGGTCCCGCGGACTTGATCTCTGCGGGGATACCCGCAATCGTCTCACAGGGAGGCAGAACGGGGAGATGCCGGTGTAAACAGCCTCTCCCCATTCTGCCTAGCAACAAGTGACACTGATCTCTGCTCCCTGTGATTGGAGCAGAGATCAGTGTTCACTAACACACAGCCCAGCCCCCCACAGTTAGTAACACGCCCCTAGGACACACTTAAACCCTACACTGCCACCTCCTGGTTAACCCCTTCACTGCCAGTGTCATTTACACAGGAATCAGTGCATTTGTATAGCACTGATTGCTGTGTAAATGACAATGGTCCCAAAAATGTGTCAAAAATGTCTGATGTGTCCACTATAATGATTGCTGATCGCTGCCATTACTAATAAAAAAAAAATTATTAATAAAAATGCCATAAAACTATCCCCTATTTTGTAAACCCTATAAATTTTGCACAAACCAGTCAATAATCGCTTATTGCAATTTTATTTTACCAAAAAACATGTAGAAGAATAAGTTTTGGCCTTAACTGAGGAAAAAAAAAATTTTTTTTTAGATATTTTTTTGGGGGATATTTATTATAGCAAAAAGTAAAAAATAATGTGTTTTTTTCAAAATTGTCGCTTTATTTTTGTTTATAGCGCAAAAAATAAAAACCGCAGGGGTGATCAAATACCACCATTAGAAAGCTCTATTTGTGGGAAAAAAAAGACGTCCATTTTGTTTGGGAGCCACGTCGCACAACCGCGCAATTGTCAGTTCAAGTGACGCAGTGCCGAATCGCCAAAAGTGGTCTGGTCTTATGGTCCGGTCTGAAAGTGGTTAAAGTGGATGTAAACCCGAAATGTTTTTATTTTTTTTGTCTGGCACAATATAGACTATGGGATTTCAGATCAGCTGTGCCCAGTCTTGCCACAAATAGTTAATCCAGCTCTGAGCAATCCTCATATCTTTTGTGAAATCTTTGTCAGTTCTTCCCCCTTGCTGTGATTGACAGGTAATTTACATATCTCGTGCAGTAGCCTAAGACATGCATTATTTTTTAATTCCCACCCAACTCCTTTCTTCAGCAGCTCTGCAAGGATTGGCTGTTCCACACCTCAGCATGATTTGGCATGCTGAAGTCATGTGGGGACTTTTCTGGGTTTTGACTGGATGCTAGTGATCAGCAGAAGTTCAGTGTTAGAAATACACAGGAGAAAATGCACGTTGATAAGGGGAGTGTAGAGGTGGGCGGGGAGTCTACTGACATCACGACTCCACCCACTGAGCCCTGGAAAGCAGACCCACCCACAAAATCTGCAGTTTTTTGGGTCCCATAGTAGACAGAGGGGAGACATTTGACTGATAAGTATACATGCAGGAGGCGTGTATATCCCTCTAGATAACAAGTGTTGCAGTAGTTTAGAAAGGATGAGAGTGGGTTTACATCCACTTTAAGTTACGATTTTCTAAGTGAACTGTATTTTTTCGCTTTCCTTCCACTCTCTCCTCCTCCTGCTCCATCCACCCACCATAGTAAGAGGGGGAAAAAAAGGAAAATAAAATTGGTCCAGAACCATTATAAGTTTTTCTTTAACAATGCCAATAGTATACTTCTATGGGGACACTCAGCAAGCAAGGGAGCCAGGAGTGCTGACGAGAGACCCCATAAGAGGGGATCAGGGCTATTTTATTCAAAACTATTGCACAGAGGAGGTAAGTATGAAATATTTATTATTTTAAAACAATCGAGGTTTGAAACCACAGTAAATATTTTTTTTAATATTGGCTAGCCTCAGATAAATAAATATTCCAGCCAATAGGGAACAGAAGGATAGTGTTACTGACTCCAGGCTCACCAAATATACACAGACTTTTGAGAAGAAAAAACGTTTTTGCCTAGTTTTCACAGCAAAAAATGATTTTTATTTCTGTAAACATAAACATGAGCCTCTGTAAAACAAAAGAAATGTGCACTGTTTCCTTGCAAAATGTTCAAACAAATATGTGCAAAGAGATATGATATAAACGAATTAAAAAATATGAATCACATGATTGCCACACATCACGTGACACACCACTAATAATTCAAAGTGCACAATATTAAATGAAAAAAAACCTAATCATATAAAGCAGTGTAAATAAAAAATTCATAGAAATAAGTGTGAAGAGTCCATCAAGCATACAGTCCATGTATATGTGCTGAAAAGTGCCCAGTGCTTTCAGTAAACATTGAAGTAGCAAATGTGCTCCAAAAGTACCCGTGCACTGATTGCAGCTTCTTACCAGAACCAAACTATCTCAAATTATAGAGATCATTAGCGACTGTGTGCAATCCAAAGAAACAGCACTCTCAGAACAGGAATCTCCATATACTGTACATCCAGGACCCAAGGCTCAAAGACCGGTATCCATCACGCTTCCAAGGTGGACTGCACCACTCAGGATAGGCATAAAAGAGGTGGTCTCATAGTGCAATTTGTTTTAAAAGAACATTTAATGACAAAAAAAAGTTGCACTTGCATTTACATTTTCCTTTTAGCTTTGGCGGGATGATGTCACAGACCCGACACCATCTGACCTGTTTCCCCGTAAGAGGCGTCTTCTGGGATTGGAGTGGTCTCAGACGTCAGCAGTCACCCTTTAAGGAGGAAGAGACAACAGAAATGAATATTCCATAAGAGTGGACCAGGAGACACCCACTGATCCTGACTGAACAACAGAAGGGTTCCACAAATAAAACGACCTATTAACCTCATCATAGAGTGAAAGCAATGGCATCACAAAAAATATATATATAAAAACTATATAGTAAAAAAGGGCAAATCAGCTAAGATTTCTAACGCTGATAAAATGTATTGGTCTCTCTGGCTCCTTCTAGTGATTACAAAAAAAAAGGACACTCAGTTCCAGTGGCCAAAACATATCCTTAGATCTGGAGTACATATTAATACAAATGTGTAAAAAAATTACCAAAGTTAAGAAAAAGTTAAAAAAACAGCCAAAATATATTTTATAGAAAATTACACATCTAATACAAAGAAATTATTAAAAATAAAAAATATTAAAAAAATAAGTAAATATTAAAAAGAAAACATAACTTTACTAAAATATCAAACATTATCAAAAAATATCCAGAAATATAAAAAAAAAGGGACTGTGGCTGAGGCTTGTTTTACTAGCTTTCTACGTTTATACATTTATATTTCTTCAGTAAATGTAAGTGCAACTTTATTTGTCATTAAATGTTTTTTTAAAAGGAGGCTCGCTATGAGACTTCCTATTTTATGCCTATCCTGAGTGATGCAGTCTGGTCTTGAGCATTGAGTCCTGGACGTATATGGGGATTCCTGTTCTGAGAGTGCTGTTTCTGTGGATTACACACAGGCGCTAATTATCTCTATAGTTATGTTATGGTAAGGAGCTGCAAATACTGCACGGGGACTTTTGGAGCACGTTTGTTACTTCAATGTTTACTGAAGCACTGGGCACTTTTCAGCACATATACATGGACTGTATGCTTGATGGACCCTTTACACTTATTTGTATCAAGACTTTTATAGTCAGGTGAATATGAAATAGTGCACATTAATATTTTTATTTTTTCTAAACTCATTATTTAAGTTAAAGTTTACACACATGACTGAATCAGTCATAGGAATTTCCCTACCTGTCTGTTCAGCCAGCAGAGTTTGAATTAGGAAGAGAATCTGAAAGCAATCAGCTTCTGCTTTTCTTTTTTTTGAGATTATCTATAAAACAAAGATTTTATATAAATAATAATAATAAAAAAATCTAAACATGAGTTCAATAAATAAATACATAATAAATAATGTAAAATAAAATTGAGCCAAAACCAAAATAGTTTCAATTTAGCTAACAACTAAAACTTATCTAAAAAAATTACAAACTTACTTTAATTTTCACAAATAAATTGAAAGCATCTAACCCTTGACTCTAAGACTGAGCTAACCTTATCCATAAATTCATGCTTAAAGCTGGGTATGCACTGGCAGTTTTTTGATGGCTTGAGGAATATTGCTTAAAAGTACTTCAAACGTTTGTCTGCTTTTAATATTTGATTTTAACATTTGATTTTAGAATGAAAGGACTTCAAAACACAAAAAACACAAACTGATAGAAATGTATTTGTTTGAGAAAAAAATTGACACCATGCTGATTCAAATTTTGTCATTACTATGGTCGAAAATGCAGCCTATAGTCTATAGTCTTTAGATGTGGTTGCCGCATTCGATTTCTTTTTTGTCATTATAGGAACACATTCAGCAAATGCAGAATAAACTTTGTGATCTTGTCAGAAATAGATTGTCCTGTGTGCTGCATAGAAAAATACATTGTATCCTAGTTATTTAAACTAGCACTTACCATGACCCCCCCCCCCCCCCCCTCCATGGATAGTAAATGAAGGGATACAGACATGTTTATAGCCCATATCAGGAATACAACCAGCCCAATCTTCAGTATACTTACCATATCCTTCGATAGTAGCAGTAATACCTAATCTATGCAATTCTTGTGTAAGGGATACTGATTGCAGACATCCAATGACAGCAAGGATGACCAGTTCATTGTAGCTGTACTTAGTAAACTGTAATCAAACTGATTATGATCAAAATAAAGTTTAATAATGCACACAACATTCATCCAATACCAACAGACCATAGGCAAAGCAAGTGAAAAATAAACATGACAGTGAAGCAAAACTAAACCAACAACCTAACTATTATACACTATATACAAATGGAGTGAAGCTAACATAAAGAGGGCATGACCAGGACTGGAACTGGGAGCAATAGGAGCAGAGAAGGAGTAACAGGATACAAGGTACTAGATGCAAGAGGCAGGGATCAGGCTAATCAGCGAGCAGATGTATGGCTAACAGCCAATTGACTGAATCACTGCTGTAAATCAAGGGAGGGGTTATAAACCTTCCCAGCAGCCAGCATCAGGTGGAGCCTATTTACTAGGTACGGCTGTTGGGAGACACCTGCTGGAGGCCACCAGAACTATGCCCTTCAGTTCTGGGAACCACAGTGCCACCAGCATGTGATCCAGGTCCTGACATCATGCACACAATAATATACCCATACCAATAAGCCAAGCTCAACACACCTAATCTGTTATAAATTATAGGAGCTAAAGGTACCACACTCTAGGCTGCACATTTCTCTTTAGCCTTAACTTTGGAGCTGTGCAGCATATGTAACATTTATTATGTTTTCTTCGTTCTATATCATTCTAGTTTTCACTATTGTTTTATTACTGTTGCTTTTTGACTTTACTGTAAGTAAAAGTATACATATACTGTATATGTTAAGTTTATGAATATTTATTTGTCTTACAGCTACAGACATCTTTCCCTCCAATTCACCTCAGTCTTATCTCTAACTCAAAACCATTGGATAAAAAACTCAAGGACTATGCATCAAATTCTGATCTTTCCAAAGACGCTCGAGGGGAAAAAATCAATTTGCCTCAAGTGGAAAGAGCATCAACCCCCAAACCTACTAAAGCATTCCCAGACAAATCCAAATATCCCAGAGATTTTGGATGCAACATTAGTAATTTGGCAAGCACACCTACATTTTTATTTGAAGGGCCAAAAGACTCCAGACTGGAAAAGCAAACTTGGCTGGAGGTTTCTTCTCCCAAGACAACCTCTGACCGCTTGTCTCCTGAAATACTCAAGACTGCAGAATGTCAGTCATGCAAGAACGAGAAGAGAATGAAAAGCGAATATGACAAGATCCTTTTACAATCCAAGAGAGAAAAGGAGGCTTTACAGTTGAGGATTAGTGAATTAGAGGCTCAACTTAAAAAGAGAAGCAACGTCAATCAGAAAACTGAGGAAACCCACGCAGGGGTGAGTGGGATTTATATCAAACTTGCTGTTTCTTTTTAAAAATATACTTTTTGAAGTCATTTTTTTTATAACTGATCTTGAAAACATGAGCTATAATTGCAGATCATGGGGCTCCATATAAAATTCTTGATGGAGCCCCCCAGTCTCTCGCTGTGGCACCGGGTAGTGTCATGAATTCTCAAACTAACTATGCTGTCCTCGGTAGCGTACAGCCATTTTCAATATCATTTGATCTTTTTAGGGTGTAAGTTCTCAGGGCCTTGGTAAAAATTTTATTGTGTCTTACCCCTTCCACCACCACAAAAAGCAAGTGCTGGACATTGGGGCTTACCAGCCAGTAAAATAGGGAAAAAAGTATTTTACTTTTTGTATTTTATATTATAACATAACTGCTAGTGTTGTAGCATACAACTACTCTGTTGCCTTAATACAGACTTTTTTTGTGGGACTACAAACCTTAGCTGCTATCAGTTTTAAACTGAAGAAAGAATGGGATTTTTCTACAGCCTCAAGAAGACTGCATTAGACATACAAGGTTATTTTAGAGTGCTGGCAAAGATGACCAGAAGATCTTCAGAACAATAAATCTACTTACAGTTAGGGAGAAGGCAAACAAGGGAGAGGTGTAACTAGTAACGCGACAATCCCAAGATTTTACTATGCACAGCTCTTCTAGATTCGAAACTTCACAGGTTGAAGGGTTATCATCAATGCAGCTGTTGCAACCCCTTATGATACACTACTGAATCTTTGTTTACTTCACAAACACAGATTTTTTATATAAAATTTTCCTTTAAACCTTCCTAGTGGGATTTCCCATCAACCCTAAGCACAGTTCACCAAGTGCTTTGATATCAAACCGTTTATATATAAACTGGAAAATTTTCACATTAAAAGATCAAGGCAAATGTAAAAATATACAAGCTATCTTAATCACTCATGTGTCACATTTGTATCAATTGATAAACACGTACAAAAAATCAATAACAGACTTTACAGGCACCCACGGGACACAATGAATATAAAATAAATTACTTTATTTACAACCATAAGGCATGAAAGCATGATTAACTCTAAGTCATTAAAATAAAACCATAGTAGTTGCATCTAATCTGTACAATAATACACTGGAAATACAGAGTGTAGCTTCTGTAGCTAGTGTTCAAGCTAGTCTTCATGAGTCAATGAAGAGCCTTTTGTTGGCCTTGTCCTCTCGGATTTAAATGAAGAGCCTTTTGTTGGCCTTGTCTTCTCGGTTCCCTTTTGTGCCCACCCAGGGAGTACCTTTATGCAAGTGCTCGCTCAGACAGGCAAGGTATGAACTGTATTCTTGTGTATATGCATATACAGTATATGTATTTATACTGTGTTTCTTTCTTATACACTGTATGTAAGTCACAGCTTGGTAATTGTTGATCTTCTCAATTTATATATTTATTTCTGTTAGTCCCTTAATGAGTCCTGAGGAAGCCATTATGTGAAACAAGTTGACTCATGAAGACTAGCTTTCACATTAGCTACTAAAACAATTAGTTTCACTCTATATTTTTGATGTATTATTGTACAGATTGGATGCAACTACTATGGATTGATTTTAATGACTTATGGTCAATCATGCTTTCATGCCTTATGGCTCTAAATAAAGTAATTTGTTTTATTTTCATCATTGTGTCCTGTGGGTGCCTCTAAAATCTTATATTGATTTTTTTAACATGTTTTCGCAAATGTAAAACTTGTATCACACACACACACACACACACACACACACACACACACACACACACACGCATCTACATCATTCCCTCCCCACAGGAGAATACAAAGACCATACAACAGTCACACAGCTGTTTCTGGGTAAGTACTCCCAGGTCTATGAGAGGAAACTCACACAAATCCAGGAAAAAGAGTTATTGTTGAAATGTGATATATGTAATGTCTGAAATTCAAACTGAGTTTGGGAATGCTGGTACTAGCTCCTAAAATAAAATAAAAAATAAGCAGAGCAGGGATGACTGGAAAAAAATCATATCTGCACTTTGTCCTAAATGCTGTTCTGACAACATTGGTGTTTGAACTAGCCACAGATGAACAGATTTTAGGATTAGTCCACCAGATGTGAACAATAGTACACGTTTGTACTGGCTCCACCCTCTTTTGACAGCTGTGTTTTTATTATTACTCATGTTAAAACTAAAACCAGGAATTGTGCTATACTGGAGGAAGCCTGCTGCCTGCTGTATATGAAGCGCTACCAATGAATCGATCACTGATGAACATCCTCCAGAGGTACAGTAGATGGTTGCATGTTTACAAGAGCTGAAGTCTTGTGATGCCGCGTACACACGATCGGAAAAAGTCAGACGGGAGCTTTTCATTGTATATTCCGATCATGTGTATGCCCCAAGTCGAAAATTCTGACAGACCTAGAAATGGAAAATGTTCTAAATATTTCCAACGGAACCAATTCCTATCGGGAAAACCGCTTGTCTGTATGCTGTTCCCGAAGGACCAAAAACGACGCATGCTCTGAAGCAAGTACGAGACAGAAGCGCTTGATGTGGTAAAACTAGCATTCGTAGTGGAGCTAGCACATTCCTCATGCAGCAAAGTCTGTGATCTTTTAATGCAGCGCATTCTTTTCTTCTTTTAATGCTAGAAGATTGAAGTTGTTTTGCTGCTCATATTCACACAGAGTTCTCACAAACGTATTTCTTCATTATTTCTTCTGATATCATGAATAATATTCTATTTTTTAAAGTCACGATCTCCATAATAATGTTTACAATTAGGCTTTATAGTCATCTTTTATTTTTTTAAATTTTATCAAGATCTTTTTTTGGGTTATTGAAAAATTATTTTCTAGTGATTTCCATATATCATTTTTTTTTGTGTCAAGGTACCACAATAACATTATTAGCTTTTATTTTTTATTATCCTCAAGGAGGTTGGTGTCCCTTGTTAATTTGACATTGTCTTTTAGAAATGTACCTGCCTACTCACAAACAAACTGGCCTATTTGAAGAAAAACACATAGGAAATGATTTTCAGAAAATAAAATCTCCATTTATTCTGGGTAACAAAATAAAGAGGGAGGCAACGCTGGAGAAACTTTTGGAATTTGCAAAGCCTTTTGGCTCCCAGGGCACACATCAAGTTTGTGGGGAAAAAAAATTGGTAGCTTGAGGAGTCCATATAATTTGGAGCCCAATCTGGTCCAGGACTCCCAGGGATTAGGCAGCAGCAGATGACATATCTGTTCCCAGGCTGTGGTACTACCACAGCCTGCATCTTCTGTCAAACCAGACTGAACCCAGGCCATCACTTTCTGCTCTTCGCTGCACCCTTCCCTCCACGCTTCCCTGCACCCTTCCCTGCACCCTTCCCTACAGCCTTCCTTGGAGACTGTGGCTCTGGTGGAGGACAGGAGGAGGAGAAGGAAGAGGAGGATGGGCTTGCTTATATATGTGGCTGTTCTCAACCCCTTTTGAAGGGCATCAAAAAGAATTCCCTCACAGATTTCAGCAATCTTGTGGCTAGATAGCAGCCATAGGCCTCTTCAGCATTGGGGAGCTCCTGAGGACATCACTTGCTTCCCTAATGAGGCCCAGTGCTGCCTCCTCCATCATCATCCCCTTCCTGGGCCTTCTGGTTCTAAGGCAGAGGGGAGGCACCTGGGATTGGGTGAGGCTCCTACTGGGCCCAGCTACCTCCTGGATGCCACTGTGCCCGCCCTCCTCCTGGCTTCCACTGGGCCCGACCTCCTCCTGGCTGCCACTGGGCATGGCCTCCTCCTGGCTGCCACTGGGCATGGCCTCCTCCTGGCTGACACTGGGCACGGCCTCCTGCTGGCTGCCACTTTCCAGACCCTCCTCCTGGCTGAGCTCATCCTGTTAATAAAAAAAGGATATTGTTTTAGTTTTTGCTTCATCAATCACACACAATTTTCAGATCATGACTTGCACTTTAAATGTTAATAGAAAAGGCTATCATTCTGCCCCCAGCATTTTTCATTCTTGTCCCAAACATTTTTGGCCACTACTGTCTATTGATATGTATACATCACTTTTTTTTAAATCATTAATTTGTTATCTAATATAACATCTAGTTAACATCATTAATATTAGAACAATAAATATATCTAAAAATAATATACCTGGCTCCAACTGGGCACATCTACTTCTTCCAGGATGGAAGGCCCAGGTTGTAGCCTCTGCTTGGGGTGAGGGAAGGGTGGAGGGAAGGCTGCAGGGAAGGGTAGAAAGAGATTCCCTGCCTTCAGTCTAGTCATCCAGAAACTGCAGTCTGTTGAGGTACTACAGCCTGGGGACTTGTGCTGCTGATGCTCCTGATCGGAGTGATATCTGGATCTTATTATTTTCCTTTTTATACATGTTCCTCAAGATCCCAATTTTCTTTTCCAAGAACACGATGGTTGCATCACAAATTCCAGAAGTTTCTCCAGCGTTGACCTCCTAGCTTGTTTATTATAATATAAGCTGTTTCACCTCCCACAAATTCCTCATCTTCCTGTACTTGTCAATGAAACTGGCCATAAATTCTGGGTCCTTAACCGGTTCCCGACCAGCGCACGACGATGTACGTAGACAGAATGGCACAGACAGGCATATTGGCGTACTGGTACGTCCAATCTTCAATGCCGCCCTGCCATCGGGAGTGTGCCGCCGGCGGCGCACTCCCGCGCTGGTCGGGAGACCCGTGAGTCCGGTCGCGGGACCCGCGGGCTCGATCGCCGCGGGCATACCCACGATTGTCTCACGTGACGGCTGAATGGAGGAAATGCTGTGTAAACAGCATTTCTCCATTCTGCCTAGCAACTAGTGACGCTGATCTCTGCTCCATGTGATTGGAGCAGAGATCAGTGTTCACTAAATGAAAGCCCAACCCCCCACAGTTAGTAACACACCCCTAGGAACACTTAACCCCTACACTGCCACCCACTGGTTAACCCCTTCACTGCCAGTGTCATTTACACAGGAATCACTGCATTTATATAGCAGTGATTACTGTATAAATGACAATGGTCCCAAAAATGTGTCAAAAATGTCCGATGGGTCCCCCACAATGTCGCAGTCACAATAAAAATTGCTGATCGCCGCCATTACTAGTAAAAAAAAAAAAATAATAAAAAATTATTAAAGTGGAAGTAAACCCATCGATTTAAACAGTTTAAAAAAATGGCATGCCGGGAATGCTAACTGCACATTGGCTGTGCTCTCAACCAAACTGTCAAACCACCCAATGGCTGCTGTCATAACGGATCACATGTGCAGCACTGTGGCAGCTGAAGATTAAATAGAGGCAAAGATGGCAGCTTCCGTGGATGAAAACGATAGGGGAGTTTACTTCCACTTTAAGAATGCTATAAAACTATCCCTATTTTGTAAACGCTATAACTTTTGCGCAAACCAATCAATAATTGCTTATTGCGATTTTTTTTTTTACCAAAAATATGTAGAAGAATACGTATCGGCCTAAACTGAGGGAAAAAATTGTTGTTTTTTTAATATATTTTTGGGGGATATTTATTATAACAAAAAGTAAAAAATAATGCGTTTTTTTTCAAAATTGTCGTTCTATTTTTGTTTATAGCGCAAAAAATAAAAACCGCAGGGGTGATCAAATACCACCAAAAGAAAGCTCTATTTGTGGGAAAAAAAGGACGTCAATTTTGTTTGGGAGCCACATCGCACGACCGCGCAATTGTCAGTTAAAGCGACGCAGTGCCGAATCGCAAAAAGTGGTCTGGTCTTTGACCAGCAAAATGGTCCGGTCTGTAAGTGGTTAAAGTGATTCATATTTTCTGTAAGACAATATACAAGACAAAAACACTAATGTCAGCCTAAACTCTCTTAATCTTATCCCAATATAGGCCTCAATTTTGAAACAGTATAGGTCACTGATGTACCAAAGTTAACCCCTTGTCGCCGAGCGTACGCAGATGTGCGTACTCGGCTTCCGGGTGTTATACCGGGATGATGCCTGCAGGTGCATTTTTCAGAGCGGGCGATTGGCTTTCCAGCCATAACAACCGATGCGGCTAAAAGTCACTCGGCTGTTATGCCGGAGGAGCGGGAGGGGACATCCCCCCTCCCGCCACTTCCCGCCGCTCTTACTGGGGCTCCCGTTCCATCAGGAGCACCGATGCACGATGCACGCTTCTGGCGGCTAGGGAGGGACTAGTAAGCAGCTTCATTGCAGTCTCCTAATTGTAAACACGGAAGTGACGTCATGACGTTACTTCCCGTTTACTCGGCTGCCAATGGCACCGGATTTAAAAATATATACAGTATTCAGAGTCACCAAAAACGGCGATCTGAATACTTTGAAGTGTAAAGGAGGGATCGCGGTTCTTTTAGACGCCCGATCCCTCCATAAAGAGTACCTGTCACCACCTATTACTGTCACAAGGGATGTTTACATTCCTCGTGACAGCAATAAAAGTGATCAAATTTTTTTTTTAATTTATTAATTTGAAAATAAATAAGAAAAAAAATTTTTTTTTTATTTATTTTTTTAGACCTCCTATGTAACTCTAACCTAAAAAGTGTCGCCTATTGAGATTTTTAGGTACCATAGTTTGTCGTCATTCCACGAGTGCGTGCAATTATAAAGTGTGACATGTTTGGTATCTATTTACTCGGTGTAACATTATCTTTCACGTTATGCAAAAAAATTGGGCTAATTTTACTGTTGAATTTTTTTTTAATTCATGAAAGTGTCCCAAAAAGGTGCATTTAAAACACCACTGCGCAAATACCGTGTGAATTAAAATATTGCAACAATCGCCGTTTTATTCTCTAGAGTTTCTGCTTAAAAATATATATATAATGTTTGGCGGTTCCAAGTAATTTTCTAGCAAAAAATATGTATTTTAACTTGTAAACACCAAATGTCAAAAATAGGCTTAGTCATGAAAGGGTTAAGATTTTACCTTCGTTAGAATGCTTGTCCTCCTTCCTCAGCACACCGATCGTACATACGACACACGTGTGTTACTTTATATACACCCACGTCGCCTGCCCCTGACGTTCTTTCTAGTGTATTCCCCGCCCCACCCCGTCTCTTCGCCGCGCAGTAGGAGTGACATGGCGGAGACACATCAGGTGTGTGATTGGAGTAATGAGGAGGAGGAAAGCCCAGAGGCTGAAACGTCCCGATCCCAGAGGCGACGATTTAAGGCTACAAATATGTCCTTTCTTGAGATGGTGGACATCTTGAGGACGACCGACTATGATGGGAAGAATGGACTGTACATAAACCCGAATGTGAGAAAGGCCAAAATTATGACAAAAGGTGTGAAGCATCTGCGCACAAATTTTGGGGTACGACGAACAAAGGAGCAAATAAGGAAACGCTGGTCGGACCTGAAACTGAGGGAGCTGGATCAGTATAGAAGTATCAAGAGAGTGCTTAGAAAAAGTAAGTAGTTGACGTGTGTTTCGATTCTTTCTTATTACTTGTATGCTGCACTATGTCATTTTCTTTACTGTAGGACATTTTAAAATGGCAAGTTTCAGGTTAGTGGGCACAGTAATCAGTCGTAGGAAACATTGTTCGCTCATTTAATACGATGTTTTGGACAGATACAGGTTAAATATATTTGGTCATGCCTGTGTGCTAATATATCTGTGTATGTGTGCTAAATATCTGTGTGCTAAAGTATACCCTTGTTTCATTCTCATAGGGGACCAAAGACTTTGTGGACATCTCTCAACAGAGGACACCAGGAACCCCCCACCTGACAAAGAAGGGGAACTCCCAAAAAAAACACCACACCCAGAGGATCTGGAGGAAGGAGAGGTGGAGGAAGTGGGTGAATTTGTCACCGCAACAGGGGAGTATCTGACAACCCAGCTTTAGGTAATATATGTATGCCTGCATATTTATAATACATATTTTTCCCAAATTTTTTAGGCGATTTGCTGGTTGTGGAAGAGCAAGCTCCAAAATTCACAAATGCAAGTGCACAACTCCTAATCCAGGACATCATGACATGAAATCGACATCATAAGAAACAAACTAAATTTTCTTGAATGATAAATGAAGAACACGATTGATGTGTTGGGGATAATTTAAAAGTTCTTGAAAATTCAAACATTTTAATTATTGTTCTAAACCCACTTTTTTTTGTAATTAGTAAAAGCCAAATTTTGAAGATGCACACAGTGTGTCAACATGTGCTAAGTATCTGCCATCAGGGGATTTCAATGTACACATTTTGTGGGTACAACCCCTTCCTCCCAAATGAAGTAGGTGAGAGGAAGGGGTTGCGCCCCCAAAACACGTCCATTGATCCCCCATGATGGCAGATAGCACATGTTGACATTAGGCATGGGATCAGGAGGGAAATACCCATTTTGACTCTCAAATTGTGTGCATCTTCAAAATTTGGCTTTTACAGGGGCGACATCAGCCCATCTGATGAAGGCAATATCCAGACATTTAGGACATACTATAATGTCTGATATTGCCTTATGGTTTTCTACGTTGAACTTTGTAAGTTCCAGAGTTTTGTATGTTATATGTTATTAAATATGCCTATTTTAAACAAAAAAACAAAAACAATGTAAAAAAATAGAAAAATACAAAACGCACATGTGTGAATGTGCACAGAGAAACTTTGCTCATCAGCAATGTGTGGCTTCTTATTTCAATGATCAATACCAGTTTTTGAAGTAATTTTGTGTTTACAGTGACAATGGGGCTTATTTACTAAAGGAAAATCCACTTGGAACTACAAGTGCACAAGAACCTATGAGACAGCCAAAAACAAACACAAGCAATAAAGAAAAATCAAGATTTTATCAGATCATTTTTTTTATTAATTTTTTTTTTTAGACATTGTCTGGCATAGCAATGGCCCCCCTACCCATAAAATAATTTACATATTTCTGCCGAACTTCACGGACGCTTTGGGGGGCCAAGCCAGTACAGCCAGTATTCAGGCCCATCAGGGGATTAATAGGAAGTCCGGCCTCAGGCCCAACTGAGGTATTATAATTTTGGGCGTTTTTCCTTAAAAAATTGTGCAATATTCAGCAGGATAGGACGATATGGTTGATTTTGTAGTCCACCATATGGATTGCTGTCAGAAACAGGCGGAACCAGCTGGCCATTATCCCAAAGGTATTCTCCACAACTTTTCTCGATCTGGCTAGCCGGTAGTTAAAAACTCTCCTCTCTGGGGTGAGGGTCCTTTTGGGGGAATGGCCTCATCAGGGGCTCGCCCAGACCAACCGCTTCATTAGCAAGAAAGACGAAGGGGAGTCCTTCCACGTTGTCTGAATCTGCAATGCCAGGCCACCAGTCTTGAGATGTTGGTAAAACTCCGCCTGGGCAAAGACTCCTCCATACAACATCCGGCCATTCTTCCCCACATCCACATAGAGGAATTCATATTGTGCCGACACCACCACCATTAACACTATACTATTAAACCCCTTATAGTTATAGTAGTAGTAAGACCCCGAATGGGGTGGTGGCATGATGTGGACGTGCTTTCCATCTATAGGACCTCCACAGTTGGGAAAGTCCCAACGGTCGGCAAAATGGGAAGCCACAGTCTGCCATTCCTGTGGCGTTGATGGGAACTGTGGAGTCAAAACATAAAAAAATATATACCGTATTTATCGGAGTATAACATGCACTTTTTCCCCCCTAAAATCAGGGGGAAATCGGGGGTGCGTGTTATACGCCGACCCCCCGCTGTTGCTAACCCTTTCTGCCATTCTCTGCGGCTTGTGGGTATTTTCGGCCGCACTCGGCCATTCTTGACTATCTTCGGCCGTTCTCGGCTATCTTCAGCCGCACTCGGCCGTACTCGGCGGCTTTCGAGTGCGGGCGAAAATAGCTGTGAACGCCAGCGAAAATAGCTGAGAACCGCCAAGTGTGGCTGAAAATACCCGAACACCGCCGAGAACAGCCGAGTGCTGCCGAGATACACAGGACATCCGCTCTGTATCTCTGCGGCGCCATTTTTAAACGGCAAAGACACTGACAAGACTGCAAATGACTGACAAGGCTGCAATGCAAGACTGCAAACCACTGACAAGGCTGCAATGGAAGGCTGCAATGCAAGGCTGCAAATGACTGACAAGGCTGCAATGCAAGAATGCAAATTACACTGACAAGGCTGCATTGATGGCCATTTAAATGTAAGTTTTTTTCCTTAAACTTCCCTCCTAAACTTGGTGTGCGTGTTATACGCTGATAAAAATACGGTAAGTACTTTTGCACATAACATTGCAAGCAGATTGGTTTCAGGTTTGAGGTGACTTTGGGAGTTAAAAAAAAAAAAGCATCTGGCACTCTGCCTGAATTTAAGGACACACATAACATTTGTATGCATTTTAGGGGGTGTTTTGGGTAAAGCACTACAATGGAGCTGACAAAATACATTGTTAAAGGACTAGGCTATAGGTGTATATGGGCCCAGGACAGCATGCTGGGGAGGTTAGTGAAGGCAAATATGCATGTAGGCCAAAAAAGGAGCATTTAAAAAGCTTACAGCATGCATGAGGATAAAGGGGACATTTACAGCACATTCCAATCATGGTAATTAGGGAACGATGAAATAAATACAATACATTAGCAAACATTAAATACATATAATGTGATGTAAAAGGATAAAACTTACCTTAATATAGTCCTTCTGCAGGACCTGAATGATGGCAGAACAGGTCTCTGGAATAATGATCCCCAGAGCCTGGGGGGAGATGCCTGTAGAGAACTTGAGATCCTGTAGACTTCTCCCAGTCGCTAAGTATCGCAAGGTGGCGACTAGCCTCTGCTCTGGAGTGATGGCTTGCCACATGCAGGTGTCCTTCTTCAGAATATAAAGGGTGAACAAAGCCAACAGACAGTAAAAAATGGGGTCCATCATCCGGAGAAAGTTCCTGAAATCATCAGGATTATTCTCCTGGATCTCACGAAGCAAATGCATATGCAAGAATTGGTCACGCTGGAGTAACCAATTCTTGGTCCATGAACTCCTCCTCGCCCTGTTCATGACTGGGCTTGGGTCAAAGTATGACCCCCAACACCAAGCCCCCACACAGCACAAACTGTACAATGAGTACATACCCTCAACATGGTTTCAAAACAGTCGGCTGGTCAGAACGAACTTAAAAGAATGCACTGAAGAGTGAGTTGAAAATCAGCAACAAGCGGACAAGAACACACTGAAAAACAGATACAAACTGACTACACGCACTGAATAACAGATACAAACCCACAAGCACAAACTGAACAGCAGTAAAAACTATCTGAAAAAGCTGGAGTCTGAAAAGAGTGAAGCGTCTCTAACCAAACTTCTACTAACACGAGATTAGGAGCCCAAAGGTTGGCGCAGTGGCTATTGAACTTGCTTTTTCTAGTCCCGCCGTACGTGTTGTACGTCACCGCGTTCTTGGCGGTCTGACTTTGGTGTGATCGTGTGTATGCAAGACAGTTTCAGTGGAATTCCGTCGGAAAAACCTTCAGAGTTTATTCTGATGGGAAAACTGGTCGTGTGTACAGGGCATGACTCTTGCCAGCAAACTTTGAACTACCCTTGTGCCTTAGTCCTGATACAGGATTTACCCACAAGTACTAAGAAATGTATGGATGAGAAAAAAACAGTAGATAGTAGATCCTTATTGTAAATGTTATCTTCTCACCCTGATGCAATAGGCACTGGCCAATGGGTGCATTATGGTAACATACACTATACTGCCAAAATGTATTGGGACACCTGCCTTTACACACACATAAAATTGAATGCATCCTAGTCTTAGTCTATAGGGTTTAATATTGAGTTAGCCCACCCTTTGCAGCTTCAACTCTTCTGGGAAGGCTGTCCAAAAGGTTTAGGAGTGTGTTTATAGGAATTTGACCTTTCTTCCATAACCACATTTGTGAGGTCAGGCACTGATGTGGACAAGAAGGCCTGGCTCACAGTCTCCACTCTAATTCATCTCAAAGATGTTCTATCGGGTTGAGGTCAAGACTCTGTGCAGGCCAGTCAAGTTCCTCCACCCCAAACTTGCTCATACATGTCTTTATGGACCTTGCTTTGTGTACTGGTCCAAATCATTTGGTGGAGGGAGGATTATAGTATGGGGTTGACCTCAACCCGCTGGAACAACTTTGGGATGAATTAGAGCGTAGACTGCGAGTCAGGCCTTCTCGTCCAACATCAGTGCCTGACCTCACAAATGCGCTTCTGGAAGTATGGTCAAACATTCCTATAGACACACTCCTAAACCTTGTGGACTACCTTCCAAGAAGAGTTGAAGCTGTTATAGCTGCAAAGGTTGGGCCAACTCAATATTGAACCCTACAGACTAAGACTGGGATTCCATTAACCACCTCAATACAGGGCACTTTCACTGCCTTCCTGCCCAGGCCATTTTTCAGTTTTCAGCACTGTCACACCACTTTGAATGACAATTGCGTCGTCATGCTACACTGTAACCATGTGACATTTTTATCTTTTTCTTCACACAAATAAAGCTTTCTTTTGGTGGTATTTAATCACTGCTGGGCTTTTTATTTTTTACAAAAAAAAAAAAAGACTAAAAATTTTGAAAAAAAAAGTTTCTGTTTCTGTCAGTACATTTTGTAAATCAGTAATTTTTCTCCTTCACTGATGTGCGCTGATGAGTTGGCACTGATAGGCTGCACTGATGAGCACTGATGAGGTGCCACTTAAGGGCACTGATTAGGTGGCACTAATGAGGAGGCACTAATATGCCGTGCTTATGAGGAGGCACTAATATGCCGCACTTATGAGCACTGATAGGTGGCACTGATAAAGGGCATTGATAGGCAGCACTGATGGGCATTGATGGGTGGCACTGATAGGTGGCACGGATAGCCAGCACTGACTGGCATCACTAATGGGCGCTGATTGCTGGCACTGATTGTTGGCACTGGTGGGTACTGATTGCTGATACTGGTGGGCAATCGCCCCCGGAATCATCAAGAAGGTGTTTCAGTTGACAGTTGCAGTGTCTGCTACAGCCACGGTCATTGCAGAATTTTCTGAGTCTGCTGGATCTGATGTCTCTCCCCCACCCAATCATCTGATGAGATGGCTCGGCTGCTCGGGTCTCTGCTCGGCAGTTCCACCGTTCCTCTTCAGTGATTGGCTGCCTGCCTGTGTATGTGTTGTGTAGATCCGGCTGGCACGGTGCCTGCAGCTCCCACTCAGTGCAGTCAGTGGCCAAGCCTCTGAGTGATACGCTGCCAATGCCTAATCATCATCACATCACAGGAAAGCCTGACCTGAAGTGAGTGGCAAGCAATAGAACAAGAACCACAGGTAACAGCAATTAGGAGGAGCATTTTGATGTATATATTACTGGAAAGATATGTCTGTTTATATTATAAGAGATAATTCATCTCCTTCACTTTGTATTGGAAAATACTCATGCCAGGCTTACCATGCCCATATAAATAGCTTAAAAAATGTAAATCCTTTTATATTGCAATGTATTGCAATCAGTGTTGGTCATCTTACTCTAAAAAAGTAATTAGTTAAGTTACAAATTCCAAAAAGTAATTGCGTTAGTAACTCAATTACTACATTCTATGATGCAATTACCTTCTATAACATCTTTAATATCAAAGATGTTTATATTAACTGATTGAAGAATAAAAACACTATATACAGTATTTTAGAACATTTGGTATTTATTTGAACCCAAGTGGTACTTGAGGGGTGACAGCAGTGGTACTTGAGGGGTGGCAGCAGTGGTACTTGAGGGGGTGGCAGCGGTGGTACTTGAGGGGGTGGCAATGGTGGTGGTGTACTTGGGGGGTGGCAGTGGTGGTACTTGGGGGTGTGGCAGTGGTGGTGGTGTACCTGGGGGGGTGGCAGCGGTGGTGTACTTGGGGGGGGGGGGGGGTGGCAGCCAGCGTGGTATTTGGTCCTCTCCGACCACCACCACCACCTCTGCCTCTTACTGGTCCCATACCCCACCACCACTAATCTCATCCCTACCCTATCCCCCCCACCACTTCTGTTGTAGAAGTGATGGTGGGTGGATAGGGATGGGATGAGTAAGAAGCAGAGGTGGTGGAGGACTTGGGATGGATCGATTGCACTGCAATTCAAATCATCAGTCACTTACTTGAATGCCTCCAGGGATGCCTTTCCTCATGGGGAGAGAGAGAGACCCTTCCCTTCACTCGATTGGTGTCAGCTGGTCAGCTGACTTAATTTTTCAGTGTCCACCCCGCCTCCCTACATTCTTTCTCTGGATAGGTGGGGCGGGATGGGACAGTCTCTCTGAGTCTCAGCCTCTTCTCAGCTCAGCGGACAAAAGCCCCCCTCCCCTTGGCGGAATGAATGGCCAGGCATCATGGCCACGGCGGGGCCTCCTGGGCGGTAGATGTAATTGAGGTAATGACGCCCAAGTAATGGGAACTGAGTTACCATGAGAGAAAGAGTAAACAGTTAGATTACTCGTTACCCTCTAAAGTAACTGCGTTACGTAACACCGTTTATTTTAACTCAGTTACTTCCAACACTGATTGCAATACATCTGTTGTGGCCATATTTTGATCTTGATGAAAACAGCTATATAGACTGTATATGCTGTTTTCATCAAGATCAAAACATGGCCACAACAGGTGTATTGCAATACATTGCAATATAAAAAGATTGACATTCTCTAGGCTATATTTATATGGGCTATGTGCTATGCCTGAGTAACTTCCAATACAAAGTGACGTTGAATTATCTATTTTTATATAGCACATATATCTTTCCAGTAGAAGGATATATGTGTTCAGCATCACTTTTGTATTGGAAATTATTCAGGCCAGGCATACCATGCCATATAAATATAGCCTAGAGAATGTACATCTTTTTATATTGCATGGGTGACCTTAAAATTATGCCCCCCCCCCTGAAAAAATTTATGCGGATGCCCATGGCTGCCACTGGTGGTGATATATTGTAATCAGGGCACTCTACAAAGACCCCCGTGTCCTAGCAACACAGGGCGCACAAGAGCGGTCGTTCTGGGATGATGTCACATGATGTCACCCCAGAACGAAAGCAGCACCGCCCCTCTGTCATTTGTCAAGTGGTTAAAGTGTGTGTGTGTGTGTGTATGTGTGTATATATATATATATATATATATATATATATATATATATATATATATATATATATATATATATATATATATTTTACTAACCCTAAGCACTTATCAAAGGTACCAGTGTTAGGCTGCTAAGGAAAGCAGGGGATAAACATCTGTATGTCTTTATTTATACTGTGGTTTTGTTCTTTCTGATATAGACTAGTGAAGACCGTCTCTTCCTGGATTGTTTTAAAAATAAAAATAAATATCACGACTGGGAAGAATACAGAAAACTGGAAAAGAGTAATAAACATAAGCAGGATCAAATTGTGAGTAGCTTGCACATTAAAGTGATTTTAAATGTTCAGTTTTTTTTTCCTTTAAATATAATATATATATATATATATATATATATATATATATATATAAATATGTTTACCTGCTCTGTGCAATGATGTTGCACGGAGCAGCCCCAATCCTCTTCTTCTTGGGTCCCTCGCCAGCACTCCTGCCCCCACCAAGTGCCCCCGTAGTAAGCCATAAGACACACAGAGCATAGTTTGACCCCGCCCCTTGCTCCCTCCTCACTAGTTGTGATTGACAGCAGTGGGAGCCAATGGCTCCATCCACTGTGTCTGAGCCAAGGAGGAGGGAGTGAGTCAAGAGAGACTCTGCTCCTGTGCACATTACAGGATCAAGATGGGGCTTAGGGAAGTATAATGGAGGGGTGGGGGGCTGGGGTTTGGGGGTCATTGACGACTGCATACTGAAGGTTTTTTATCTTTTTATTTACCCTTCTTCCGCTGTTGCAGTCCATACATACACAAAACAAGCCCTCTCCAATATGCTTCTGCTCTATTTTATGCTAGCATAGATGCTGGACAGTATGTAGACTTCCTAGTGTCTACGCTAGCAAAAAGATAGCTAGGGGTGCTAAATGTAAGGTAAGAACTTTTTGTCTTATACCAGCATTAAGAGGCACTTTCTAGATACTATTCCATTGGTGTTTATTAATACACAACTTTTATCTTAATATGTTTGTTTTCACCGATTGTGTTTCCTGCAATAGGATTGCTTGTTAGCAGAAATTGAAGAGCTAAATAATCAGCTCAGTGCAATACGACATGGTGAAAGAGACCAGGAGAAATTGTTCAAAAGTAAGCAGAGCAAATTGTTCTCTGACATGGAAGACTTGAAATCACAGCTTGAGAGGGTGCAAGAGTGTGAAAAACTGAAGGTCTCCTGTTTGGAGAAAGAAAAGGTAAAAATTACATTAAAGTGTTTAAAAAGGCTACTGTCGCTTTTATAGTCTGGAGAACTGCTCACTATATTGTATGGTTGTAAGCCCATTTTTATAACTTTATGCTACAGGAAAGCCTATATTAAAGCTTACTTGTACCTACCCTGGATATCTCCTAAACTGTACTGTTTACTGATATCCCCTCTGCATGTGCCAAAGTGATCGGCACATGAGCACTGAAGCAATTGCCCGTCATGCCGATGCTTCAGTTAGATGTGCCGTTACCGCCGGCTCCCATTCGAATGAGTGGGAGTGACATCATCGAGACTCTGGTCAATCACAGTGCCAGAGCCACAATACCCGGAAGTAAGGGCAAGATGTCCGCGGCCGGAGGGGGGGTTGAGGACGGCTGCGGGGCTGCAATGTAAAGTGAGTAATACATAATGATTATTATTATTATTATGCCTTTGTCTTACATGTTTTATTTTTTAAGGGTTTACAACCACTTTAAAAACTGCTAAAATAGAAGTTGACTTAAATAAATGGTGACAAATTTATATATTTAACAATGACTTGTATTACCTTTTGCAGTCTAACTGCAGCTTATTACTGTACATTATTAGCCATTTTAGATTGGGCTGTTTGCAAAGAAGAGAAAAATGTAGAACCTCCCATAGTAACCAGAGGAGCCCCTTGGTATATTGGGTTCTCTGTTCTTCTGCCACAGCCTCGTCACCTCTGACACACCTGGTTGAGTAAAAGGGGTTTCTTCAAATACCTAGATTGTCACAAGTTAAGGGTATATAGCCATGCATGAATCGATTAGTCAGTGGAAGAACCCCTTTTTCTCTAACCACTATGAGCATTGAATTGTAGCAGCTCAACTTTGACAATTGTAGCACAAATGTAATCGGACAAAGAATAATAACCTCAATAAACAGGATCAACGAGGACATATATCAACACAGTAAGGCCCCTTTCACACGGGACGGATCCGTAATGATCCGCCCGGTGATGATCCACTTGCTCAGCAGGGATCGCTCTGTTGATCCTCGCTGAGCCGGCAGATGACAGGGCGGTCCCTGCACAGCCCTGTCAGATCTCCGCTCTCCTCTATGGGGGATCGGATGAACACAGATCGTCTGTCTGTGTTCATCCGATCCGCTCTGCAGACGGATAGAAAAATAGGATTTTCCTCCGTCTGCAGAATTGGACCATTGCGGAGAAGGACGATATCGGGTGTCTGCGGATGTTCATCTGTCCCATAGGAATGCATGTATGTCTGTATTTCATCCGCAAATGGATGGATGAAATACGGACATACGGCCCGCATGTGTGAAAGGGGCCTAACTCTCTGCAGTCAGTTATCAGTAGCAGTGGCAGAGTGCATACTACATATACAAAAAAGAACGGAAACCACGTGACTTTGATCGTGACGTCACCTGCGTCCTTACACGCTGATCCTCGTGGAACAGTTCATTTATGAACTGTCATTCATCCTTAGCACTGGGGCACAGTGCTTCTTATGTGAGTGTACACTTTTACTTTGAAATAAATACTTTTTTTTAGCAATCAGAGAGAACTAGGTTTTGTTGCTTTCATTACATGTATCATATCTGGAAGAGAATGATGATGATATGCCTGAGACATAGCAAGCACCACATCTGATACCAGTATTTGGGTCTGCTGATTTATTCCCTGAAAGGGACCGATGTATCTGACCTGACTGATTTACTCAGGGGTCCATCTCCTGAGGTGAGCGGCCATTATTATCGGTGGTGGAGGGTGCCACTCAAGTCACCATACCTGATGTTTAGATCACCTATCTCACTGGATATCTCTGGGCTTCTCTGAATTTGTTTTCTCGCTTTCAGTTTAAAGAGAATGGACTGTTCTTTTTGCTTTATTTTAGTCAAAATTTTTGTTTAATTATCTGCGCTGTACTGCTTTTTTATATCATACTATATTTACAGTATCTAGTTGGGAGGAGGGAACATAAGTGAATGTATGATGCTGCAGGGAGCCTTACATAATAGTGTAATGGAAGCCTTGGAAGCAGATTCTTTCCCTGCTGGGAGCCCTACATTAAAACTGATTACGAAGGTTTGGCAGTCAGTTAAAACGGTAATGGGATATAAGGGGCTAACAGAATATGCCCCCATTTGGAATAATAGACACCAGAGCCGATCCGCCCCTATACGCTTACTACACAAGCTGTGTAGGGCCCCGCTGCTGTGGGGGGCCCCCAAGACCCAGCATCCCCCCCTGCAGGGGCAGGCTGGGCCGGGGGACAGGGTGGAAATTTCCCCCCAGGCCGCCTACATAATCTTTAAAACGGCTGCGGGCCACTGTGCTGCCTGGCTGTTCTTTTACTAGATGTTGGCCGTGCTGCTCGCTGTCTGTTAATTTTTTATTTTTTGCTAGATGTCAGCCACAGCAGCCACCGATTGGCTAACTGGCTGCTGCTGCGCAGGCTGCGCTGCATTGTGGGAGTTGTAGTTCCGGCCACGCTAAAGGTAAGGACCTTATCAGCTCAGCAAACTGCAACTCCCACCTCCCAGGAGTCTCAGAGGCAGGTCACGTGTGATGACCTCTGTTGTAACAAGACGTATTTACTGTATCACCTTCAGTAGTAAATTTAAGAAATAATGCATAGCAACAATTTAAAAGTTTGGCAGCGGAGGCTCAAGGGCAATCAACCAACCCCCCCCCCCTACCAGCGGATTCAGCCAGAACCCCCCCCCCCGCCAGCATACTTTGCCAAAACCCCCCACCAGCGGACTCATCCAGCAACCCCCCCGCTAGCGGATTCATCCAGCAACCCCCACTCGCCAGTGGACTCATCCAGCAAACCCCCGCCAGCGGACTCATCCAGCAACCCCCCCACGAGCGGACTCACCCAGCAACCCCCTCCAGCAGACACACCCAGCAACTCGCCAGCGGACTCATCCAGCAACCGCCCCCGCCATCACAGGTCAGGTAGAGGGCCCCTTAGCAGAATTTTGCTTAGGGCCCCAGGGAGGTCAGGATCGGCACTGATAGACAACTTCATGGATTGGTTCCCAGGGAGAAATCAATCAATGGGAAGTGCTTGGTATAGTACGACTTGTTTAATTATATGAGGGGAGTACGCTGAAGTCATTTTTAGATTTAAGGAGCGAGTACTGTCTCCCAAACCATTTATTTTATAGGTATCTACAAATCAGACATGTTCTGAATGTCCAGTTCAGAACACAAGCAGTGGAATGGTGTAGAGCCCCTCTCATTCAAAAGCTAGTTATGTCAGGAGGACCTCTGAGCTTTATGAACAGATATGTAGTAAAACTATTACTGGGGAAAGGTTGGCTAAAAATAAGAGAAAATGGGAAGAGGATTTAGGGGCAATAATAACAGTAGAGCAGTGGAGGAGGACATTAGACCTGAGCCCCTTGTGTCGATTTCTCCATCACAGAAAATGTCACGTTTATTTTTGATACACAGAGCTTATTACACCCCCAGGAAGCTTTTTCGGTTTGGTTGCCGGGCGGATGATAAATGTCCAAGGTGTCATGAGGATCTTATACATATGATGTGGAGATGTCCAACGCTACTTAGGTATTGGGCAGGGATATTGGAGGTTATAAATAGAACCTTTGGGACAAAGTTGAAGATGGAAAGTAGCTTATTTGTGTTGGGAAACATGGAGGGAACCGGAGTGTCCAAAAACATTAAAATGGTTGTATTAAGGTGTCTATTTCAAGCCAGAAAGATAATTGCTCAAAATTGGCAGTCAGGCCCCCAACACTTGAAGATTGGGTTAAGGTGTTGGACGCAACAGTGTGGAAGGAAAAAGTGGTATTTACTAGACAAGGGGCGCTTTGATGGATTCCTAAAGGTGTGGAAACCATGGCTAGACAAAATGGGTTGCCCACCATGAGGGAAGACGGGATGAGGACAGAGTAGAATTAAGTGAGGGACAGAACAGAATCAAGAGGCTGGTTCAAAAAACACGTAGACCAGACTATTAAGAGAGAAAAGGAAGGGGGAGGACAGAGGGAGGAGAGAGGAGAGAGAGGTAGGGGAGGAAAGTATAAATAAACGTACTCACAATATAAATATACAAGGTAAACGGACAGGAACGGCTATGCACTTTCATGCGGCGGGTAATGAAAGGGGTTGTATATATGCGGATATAGTTGTTAGTATATTTCTATGGTTTGTGGATTTATTGAAAAATTGTACTAAGATATGTCAATGTGTCATTTACTTGCTTTTTTATTGCGTATGATATTGTAACTTTGATTATGTCACAGCTATTAGCTTATGGTTCTTTTTTTTTTATATGTATGTACAGTTAAAAACCTCAATAAAAGAGTTATAATTAAAACATATACAGTATCTCACAAAAGTGAGCACACCCATCACATTTGTGTAAATATTTTATTATATCTTTTCATGTGACAACAAAAGAAATTACACTTTGCTACAATGTAATGTAGTGGATGTACAGCAGTGTAACAGTGTAAATTTGCTCGGGTGCATACAGCCATCCCCTGCATCTGTTCACTAGAGGGTACCCTTGTGAGGGATAAAGAGAGTATCATGCAAGCTTTTGTTTCATATTACTCAGAACTGTACTCCTCCCCCCAAAACCAGGGGATTAGTGTAGACACCCTGACTGAAACTACAGCTGTCTATGCAAATGACCTAGTTTCATTCATTAAGGATACTGGACCCTATTTTCAAGCTGCGCTATCACTTTTAGGTAGCTTTACAGTGGTCTCTGGTCTCAAGGTTAACTCGACTAAGTCCAAAATACTTCCCTTGCCTGCTCATTCCGCCCCTGGATGGGCTTATGCCAATACCCCCCTGCAATGGGTAACACAAATTAAGTACCTGGGGCTCCAGATTACAAACTCAGCAACTGTTTTCATTAGTCCTAATGTTTCCCCGTTGCTTGCTATTCTATCCAAGAAATTCCATACCTGGAAAAATCTCCCCTTGTCCCTCATTGGGAAAATAAATCTGGTTAAAATGAAAATCCTACCCTTATTATTTTATTATACATGCTTAGGAATTCTCCAGTGTGGATTCCAAAGTCGATTTTTAAATCAATAGATAGGATGATTTTCTCCTTTTTGTAGCAATGAGGCATCCCCCGCCTTAATTTAGCCATACTACAACAACCATGAGGGGAAGGGGGCCTTGCGGTACCTAACTTTCACAAATACTTCCTAGCTGGTCAACTGACAGTGGCCCATCGCTGGCTGACTACCCCTCCGGATGATGCCTTGGTGTCTCTGGAGGCTCATACGAGGCGCTATCTCACGTTGTTTACAGGGTTCTGAAGGCTCCCTATCCACTGATTTCCTCCATGTGCTCAGTAATGAGGGCATGCTCTATGACTCAGGGAATGAAGCCGCCTAGTCCAACCAGGATTTACCCCAATCTCCCTCTGTGGAGAACCCCTAATTTAACATACTTTTTTGATTACCTGAACCCGGTAGTCTGGACTAAATATGGAATTAAGATCTTACACCACATTGTATTGAGCAGTACCCTGATGTCATTCAGTTAATTAAAACTCTGTTATGACTTGCCTAATTTACACTTTTTTAGCTATATTCAATTGAGACAATTTGTTTGCAATTTGGCAGAGCCTTTTGACCTTAAGCCCAGTGGCTTAGAACTATTGACACACAATGAATCTTTACCTAAACCCATCTCTAGCCTATATAAAGACCTCTTTCAGGAGACGGTCCCACTGATGGAGCCCTGCAGGCGAGCTTGGGAAGCTGTAGCCCCAGGGTTGGACAGGGATGACTGGGGTGACATGTGGGGGACTGCATTTTCAGTACCTAGTTTCTACTAGAGACAGACTAATTCATTACAAATTCTTACATAGAATGTGTCTATCCCCGGCTAGACTAGCTAAGATGTTTGAAAATCAACAATCTTTATGCTGGAGGTGCACCTCTAGCAAACTTCATGCACATATTTTTGGACTGTCCACAGATTAAATCCTGCACACTATATCAGGTCAGTCACTTCTATCTCGATTCCCATGTCTGTTGAGTATATCTATTGCATCTGGTGGAATCTCTGGCCACTACCAGGGCTATACGGACTCTTCTTACCCTATTACTATTCTATACTAAAAAGCGGATCATTCTATCATGGAAGAGTTCTGTGACTCCAACTTTGGAGTCCTGGAAGGCATTAGTCAACAAGGCAGTACCCTTTTATAAAGCTGCCTATCTGAGCAGGGGGGTTCTGACTAAGTTCGACAAGGTTTGGGGGGGGTTGGATGGCTTCTATGGACATGACATCAGATTAACTTCAGGAAGATAATAAGTACTAATCCTTGATATGGAATATTAAGCGACTGTAACTGGGGTATTGGATGATTATAAATTGACCAACAATTGATGTACGGATCATTTTGAGATGGGGTATTGTTTTTTCTTCATTAGAATTTCATCCTGATAGGGGGGAGGGGGGGACAAGGGAACCACATTACTGGCATTATCCAGTAGGACTGCACAGAGTGTCACAGAGCTATATCTCTGCATCACCATGTACCTACCTCCGGCTGCAGGTTCATGCAATGAATTTATCTGTCTAGGCAAAGGTTCTGTTGTTCTGGGGGAGGGTTTTTATATATTCTTGATTTTGTTTTATTTTTTTCAATTTTTTTGCTGTTAATGTAGACCGGTAATTTACTGTGGCGGGTTGATTTCCACAATCCCTGGCTTGCTGTTGTCTGTATTTTATAAAACAAAATAAAAATAAATTTACAAAAAAAAGTGTAAATTTCCTGTCCCCTCAAAATAACTCAACACGCAGAGATTAATGTCTAAACCTCTGGAAACAAAAAAGAGTACACCCCTGATTGAAAATCTTCAAATTTAGCCCAATTTTTCAATATTTTTTGTGGCCACCATTATTCTACAGCATTGCCTTAACGCACTTGGGCATGGAGTTCACCAGAGCTTCACAGGTTGCCACTGGAGTCCTCTTCTACTCCTCCATGATGACATCACGGATCTGGTGGATGTTAGAGACCTTGCGCTCCTCCACCTTCCATTTGAGCCTGCCCCACAGATGCTCAATAGGGTTTAGGTCTGGAGACATGCTTGGCCAGTCCATTACCTTTACCCTTAGCTTCTTTAGCAAGGCAATGGTCATGTTGGAGGTGTGTTTGGGGTCGTTATCATGTTGGAATACTGCCCTGCGGCCCAGTCTCAGGATCATGCTCTGCTTCAGTATGTCACAGTACATGTTGGCATTCATGGTTCCTTCAATGAACTGTAGCTCCCCAGTGACGGCAGCACTCATGCAGCCCCAGACTATTGCACTCTCACCACCATGAATGACTGTAGGCAAGAGACATTTGTCTTTGTACTCCTCACCTGGTTGCCGCCACACGTGCTTGACACCATCTGAACTAAATACGTTTATCTTGGTCTCATCAGACTACAGGACATGGTTCCAGTATTCCATGGCCTAAGGCCGCGTACACACGGGCGGATTGTCTGCCCAACTAAGTTCGTCAGACAATCCGACAGACAGTCCGTCCAACTTTTGAATGAACGGACTTGACCACACACGACGAACAGACAGTGCGCTGAAAGCTTGCGCGATGACGTGTACAGCACGTACGACGGGACTAGAAATACGACGTCCAATACACTGCAATGCAACCTTTCGCCGTGTAAATCCTTTCTGAGCATGCGCCATACTTAGTCCTTGCCTACTCACGAGCGGACTGTCCGCTGAAACCAAGTTTGGACGGACAAAATTACGGAAATTCCGAAAGACTTAGTCCGCCAGACTGTCCGCTGAAAAAGTCCGCTGAAGCCCACACACGAGCGGATTGTCCGCTGAAACACGTTTCAGCGGACTAAGTTGGACGGACAATCCTCTCGTGTGTACGTGGCCTTAGTCTACTTGTCTTCAGCAAACTATTTGCCGACTTTCTTGTGCATCATCTTTAGAAGATGCTTCATTCTGGGACGACAGCCATGCAGACCAATTTGATGCAGTGTGCGGCGTATGGTCTGAGCACTGACAAGCTGACCCCCTCACCCCTTCCGCCTCTGAAACAATGCTGGCAGCACTCATACGTCTATGTACCAAAGACAGCCTCTGGATATGATGCTTAGATGTGCACTCCACTTCTTTGGTCGACCATGGCATATTCTAAGTGGAACCTGTCCTGTTAAACCGCTGTAAGGTCTTGGCCACCATGCTGCAGCTCAGTTTCAGGGTCTTGGCAATCTTCTTATAGCCTAGGCCATCTTTATGTAGAGCACCAATTTTTTTTTTTTCAGATCCTCAGAGAGTTCTTTTCCATGAGGTGCCATGTTGCACTTCCAGTGACTAGTATGAGAAAGTGAGAGTGATAACACCAAATTTAACAGACCTTCTCCCCATTCACACTTGAGACCTTCTAACATTAACGAGTCACATGACACCAGGGAGGGAAAATGGCTAATTGGGCCCAATTTTGGAAAGTTTCACTTAGGGGTGTACTCACTTTTGTTGCCAGCTGTTTAGACATTAACCACTTGATGCCGCAGTTATAATGCGGCAGGTGCACACAGCTGCGCGAACCGTTGTAGCTGCATGTCAGCTCATTAAGACACTGTAGCAGCCGTGTAGCCATGTCCCCAGAGCCGATACTTGTGCCCGGCAGGTGCGATGACCGCCAGGCACCCATGATCGTTCGTAACAGAGCAAAAACTGGGATCTGTCTAAGCACACAAATCCCGGTTCTTTCAGGGGTGAGGAGAGAGATTGTGTGTTCCTACTAAGTAGGAACAACGATCTCTCTCCTCCTCTAGTCAGCCACATTCCCCCCACAGTTAGAAACACACATAGGGAACAAGTTAAGCCCTTGATCGCCCCCTAGTTTTAACCTCTTCCCTGCCAGTGACATTTATACAGTAGTCAGTGGCTATTTTTAGCTCTGATCGCTGTATAAATGTTACTGGTTCTAAAAAAATTTCAAAAGTGTCTGTGTGTCCATCACAATGTTGCAGTCCTGATAAAAATCACAGATCACTGCTATCACTAGTAAAAAAAAAAGCAAATAATAATAATAAAATTCCATAAATCTATCCCCTATTTTGTAGACGCTATAACTTTTGCGAAAACCAATCAATATACGCTTATTTTTTTTACCAACAATATGTAGAAGAATACATATCAGCCTAAACTGATGAAGAAATTTGTTTTGTTCTTTGGATATTTATTATAGCAAAAAGTACAAAATATTGTGGGTTTTTTTCAAAATTGCCGCTCTTTTTTGTTTGTAGCGCAAAAAAATAAAAAACGCGGAGGTGATCAATTACCATAAAAAAAAAGACATCAATTTTGTTTGGTTACAATTTGTTTGGTTACAATGGTTGTGCAATTGTCAGTTAAAGCGACACGGTGTTGTATCCCCTCATACCCCTTGAAAATCTTCACATTTTGTCATGTTACAGGTGAAAACTTAAATGTATTTTATTGGGATTTTATGTGGTAGACCAACACAAAGATGCACGTAATTGTGAAGTGGAAGGAAAATGATAAATGGTTTTCAAAATTTTTTACAAGTAAAGATCTGAAAAGCATGGAGTGCATTTGTATTAAGCCCCCCTTTACTCTGATACCCCTAACTAAAATATAGTGGAACCAATTGCCTTCAGAAATCACCTAATTAGTAAACGGAGTCCACGTATGTGTAATTTCTCCAATTGAGAATCTGTGGCAAGACTTGAAAATTGCTGTTCAGATACTCTCCATCCAATTTGACAGAGCTTGAGCTATTTTGCGAAGAAGAATGGGCAAAAATGTCACTCACTAGATGTGCAAAGCTGGTAGAGACATCCCCAAAAAGACTTGCAGCTGTAATTGCAGGGAAAGGTGGTTCTACAAAGTACTGACTGGGGGGGGGGGGGTATTGAATACAAATGCACGCCACACTTTTCACATATTTATTTGTAAAAAAAATTGAAAACCATTTATTTTCATTCTACTTCACAATTATGTGCCACTTTGTGTTGGTCTATCACATAAAATCCCAATAAAATACATTTACATTTTTGGTTGTAACGTGATAAAATGTGGGAAATTTCAAGGGGTATGAATACTTTTTCAAGGCACTGTAGTTCTGATCAACTCAAATTAATCAAATCATTAATCAAATTATTACATATTTTTTCTTTAAAATTGTTCAGCTCTTTCTTTATATAAATCATTTTTAGTATTCCTTAAAAGTAATTTGTGCTGTATGATCATCTCTGAGAGCTGTTTTATCTACAGACAATTCAGTGTAACATCCCAATACTGGTTATGTAGATGGAGACGAGGATTAGCAAGATGCCCTTATATTGTGGTATCAAGGTTGTATATGTGTCTTATCACTACCAAGGCATATGTATTATCTTTACTTGCTCTTCAAAAAATACACATCAGAAAGCAATTTATTTTATCCCTGTAGAATTCCTTTTCTAGATTCCGAAATTCTGTTTGAAATGCTTCAACAGATGATAAAAGGAAACATTTTTACTATTGAAGAAGTTAGAATATTTGCAATAAACCTACAGCAGATGTATATATATATATATATATATATATATATATATATATATATATATATATATAAAATTAAAGAGCACAATGCAACATTTTGAAATTCACCACAGAAGTTCTGATAGTAACATCAAAATATGGCTTAAAGGCATTTTGGCAGGCTAATGTAAACAAACCGATTTTAAAGCTGAACTCCAGGAATTTATTCACTTTTTAAAATGTCCAATGAGGTGTATGCCACCTCATAATATATATCTTTTATTTATAAGGGCAGTAGAGGGAAGGGCCCAGCAGAGCAGTATTGCATCTATCAGTGTGCCTAGACCCTAGAGTATAGAATGTCTGTACTCCTGGTGCTCAGTAAAACTTTTATTTCAAATGAAAAATATAAGCCAACAAAGTAGCATACAGCTCATTTGGCTTAACACATTGTAAGCCAGAACACTGCCTAAATTCCTGGAGTTCAGCTCTGAAGTGTATGTATAACAATTTATATTAGAGTTAAAACCCCCATCAGGTTATTTTTTCCAGCCTGCAAAGCTCACCTGAAACAGCCGATGCTGTCTCTCCAGTGTGAAAGCTTGAGGGCTTTCACACTGGAGCGGTGCGCTTGTAGGACAGTCAAAAAAGTCCTGCAAGCCACATCTTTGGAGCGCTGTAAGAGCAGTGTATTTACCACTCCTAAAGCGCCCCTTCCCATAGAAAAAATCGAGGCAGCGCTGCAAACCCACCTGCAAAACGCCATTGCAGCGAGGCTTTGTGGGCGGGGCAGTTTTAACCCCCGCTAGCGGCCGAAAAAGGGTTAAAACTGCCCCGCTAGTGGCCGCACATTGACGCTAAAACGACAGTAAAGCGCCACTAAATATAGTGCCGCTTTACCGCCAGCGCCCGCAACGCCCCAGTGTGAAAGTAGCCTAAGGGGAAATCTCCCCAAAGTAAGGGCAATGCCCATTCTAAACTAGAACATTTGTTGGAAGATTCCCCACCCACCTTATAGGTAAAGAGTGAAAATAACAAGATAAAAAATAAGCAGTGTCACAGGTTTTCTTCCCCTAAATGCCCCCAAACAATTTTCAGAAAGCTAGGGTCCTAACACTTCTATTTTAACAGTTGACTCACATTTCTATTCCTACAGCATAATAAATCCTTAACTGGTATTGCCTTACAGGCAGAGCTTCTATCACAGCTGAATAACGCGAACATTGAACTGGAGAAGTTGAAGCAGAAACCTCTGGTTTTAGTTGAGCTGACCAAGGAAAAGGTGTGTAAGAGAAAGTCCTATTTTATCTATGCTGAATAATACAATTAACTTCGGGCTTTAAAGTGGTAATAAACTAAAAAACAAAAATGCAACTCGCCAATTCTCCACCATTGTTAACTGGGCACCGATGAGGAGGCACTAATGAGGCTGCCCTGATAGGTGACACTGATGGGGTCTGATAGGTGGCACTGGGTGACACTGATGATGAGATACTAATGGGCACTGATTGTCGGCACTGATGGGCACTAATAGGTGGCACTGGTGGGCACTAATTGGCAGCACTGATAGGTGGCACTGGTTGGCACTGATTAGCAGTACTGGTGGGCACAGATTGGGACTGATGTCCCTGTAACAGAAGCCGGTCACCAGCTCTCTTCTATTCTCCTCACCCTAATTGTGAGGAGAAAAAAAGCTGATAACCGGCTTCTGTTTACTTCCTTGATCAACTGTCAATGGCTGACAGCTGACCACGTGTTAAAGGGTCCCTGTGATTGGCCCTTTCCCTTGTTCTGTGATCAGCTGAGTCCAAAGGCCCCATGCGCCGCACATCACTTCAAGACCCAGTGGATATGTGCATCAGCCCTGGCTCCAGCCATGCCACATCTGCAACGCGTTTCACGCCGTCCCCAGAGTTTAATCGTGGTTAATGCATTAGGGCCATGGCTTAGCTGGAGCCCAGGCTGAGGCTGTCATTTTACATATCCACTGGGTCTTGCACTGATGTGCAGAGCATAGGACCTTTTTTGTCTGTATCATTGGAGATGGGATAAGCTCTGTCCTTGCCAGCACTCCCAGCGGTATACTACAGGAGAGGACCTGGCTGGAGCCTTGAGAGGCACCTTCTATTTGTTGTCTGGTCACAGTGGTGGCTATATTAGTTTTCCTTTTTTCCCTATTTACACCTGGTGATCTGGCAAATAACATACTTTCTGTCTAAAGCTACACATAATACATTTTTTTGTTCAGTTTCCTTTAGATTTACCTTCAACTATGTAGTGCAAGGGCCTGCCTTATTGCAAACAAACTGAAAGTGTTTCGGTTTGACTCCTTATTATATGGTTTTGGTAAATCTAAAAAAAAATTTTACAAGACAATTGTATAATGTGTAGCCAGCTTTAGAGTGTCTCCACGCTGTTGGAGGAGCAACGGATATACCCTTGGACAGCAGCTGGGGAAAAAGTATTGTTAGATGCATTAGACTAACAAATTAAAATTTAATGCCAGCTAGCACCTTTTAAGCAGTTACAGCAACAGTTTTTTTTTTTTTCAATTTAGAATGAAGGTTTAGGTGGTAATAATTTGTCTCAATCTTACAACTGCCACTTTTTCTGGACAGATTGGTCCGTTAAAGGAAGTAAAACAAATAACAGAGTTACTGGCAGGATCACCAGGTGAAAATGAAGGTAAAAAGCCTAAAAAAAAAGAAGAATAATGCAGCCACATCGAAGAGTTAGTAAGGTGCAATGCAATACATTTTTGTTTTCGAGTTTAATACCATTTAAAGGATCTTTAACCACTTGCCAACCGCCGCATGTACATTTAGGTGGGCAGAATGGCATGGCTGGGCAAATAGGCGTACAGGTACGTCCCTTTGAATTTGCCGCCGTGTGGTCCTGTGCCCGCCAGGAGCTCCGTGAGTCGGATGGCGGGTCCCGCGGACTCGATTGCCGCTGGGATACCCGCAATCGTCTCACGGAGCTGAAGAACGGGGAGATGCTAATGTAAACAAGCATCTCCCCGTTCTGCCTAGTGACACTGTCGCTGATCATAGCTCCCTGTGATCGGGAGCTATGATCAGTGAAGTGTCTTTCGTAGCCCATCCCCCTAACAGTTAGAAACACTCCCCAGGACACATTTAACCCTTTCCTAGCTACCTAGTGGTTAACCCCTTCACTGCCAGTGACATTTTTACAGTAATCAATACAATAATTTATTTATAGCACCAATCGCTGTAAAAATGACAATGGTCCCAAAAATTTGTCAAAATTGTCCGAAGTGTCCGCCATAATGTCGCAGTCACAATAAAAATCGCAGATCGCCTCCATTACTAGTAAAAAAAAAATTATTAATAAAAATGCCATATAACTCTATTTTGTAGATGCTATAACTTTTGCACAAACCAATCAATAAACGCTTATTGCGATTTTTTTTTTTTTTGTTACCAAAAATATTTAGAAGAATACATATCGGCCTAAACTGAGGAAAAAAATATTTTTGGGGGATATTTATTATAGCAAAAAGTAAAAATATTTTTTTTCAAAAATTGTTTTTGTTTATAGCGCAAAAAAATAAAAAACGAAGAGGTGATCAAATACCACCAAAAGAAAGCTCTATTTGTGGGAAAAAAAGGGTGACAAATTAATTTGGGAGCCACGTCACACAACTGCGCAATTGTCAGTTAAAGCGACGCAGTGCCAAATCACAAAAAGTACTCTGGTCTTTGGCCAGCAAAATGGTCCGAGGCTTATGTGCTTAAACTTGTGGCTATATATATGTAGCTGTGCCCCCGTGGGGTCTCTGCATATAGTAGTTCCACAGATCACCCTGCTTGGCCAGACATTCACTTCTGACACACTTTGCCAGTCAATTATCAGTCCTTTTGCTTGTTTTTGTTGTTTTTTTTTTTAATTGGGGGATTAAACATGGATGGGGAAAAGGACATGGGATGCCCAAATAATGAATCTTACTCGTTTGAACAAAGATGGTTGAATCTACACTGATAGTCTCTAAAGCTCCACACTCCTCCAGCACACTACTTCAGATCACTTTGCTTTCTCTACTGCACAATCCTAGATACCTGTCACCATTAGCACATGGTTAGGCCTCACTCTGAATAAGTCACAACAGCTCAATAATAGCCATTTTCTGGCAGAGGTCTGTAGTGCCCTTTGGTGTAGCAACTAATAGTGATGAAAAAGGATATTTGTGCTAACTGAAACTTGATGGACTAGTGATTCCAGAAAGTGAGGTGCAAATCTTGCCAACCCTCCTGGCTGCAGCAACTTGACTTCAACGACACCAGTCTCTCCTTTTGGCTTCACATCCAATCCTGGCATGTCCCTCTCAGAGCTTCTCAATGTGCTTCTCACTCACCGACCCCAGAATGGATCCCTCCTGAATGACTTTCCCAGCAGTTCTCCCCACTGTCTTCCTCCTGCTCCTGTTCCAGGATACCTCACAATGACCGTGTAGAGAGAGGCTCCCTCCCAGTTCCAGGCCATTGTTCACCCCCCCCCCTCCAGAATGGGGGTTCCCTCAAGGGCCACCACAGCCTAACACTCCATCATTCAGTTCTTCCACCTAATAACTCCTGACCATGAGTTTATATAGAAGGCCTGCCCTAGGGTTGCCACCATTTCTTCAAGTCAAACCTGAACACTTTAGCGGCGCACAGCAATTTTTTTTTAATAGTATAAACTATACCTATATTTTTCTAATAAATAACATTTCTAATCATATGAAGTTAATAACAAGAGTCCCCCTTTATATCAGAGTCCACAGACTTCCTCTTTTACATCTGAACTCACAGAGTTCCCTTTCACTGTGAGGGGGGACTCTGCAGACTTTGATGTAAGGGAGAACTCTGGGGCCTCTAACACGAGCGAAGCTCTGTGAACCCTGATTTAAGGGGGGACACCGAGGACTCTGATGTAAGGGGAAACACTGTGGCCTCTGGTGTAAAGGGGAACTCTGAAGTAAGGGGTGCTCTGAGAGCCCTGCTTTGCCTTAGTGTACTTACTCAGATGTGTAAGAGAGAAGGGGGAGACTTCAGTGACAGACAGGGATGGATGGTGAGCTCACTCACCCCTTGGCACCTCTCATCCAGATGTATCTGAGGCTGATGGACTTCAAATTTGCTCCAACTTTCCTTTTCTGAGGTACAGCAGGAGAAATTGGAGTGTGGGCAGACACAGAGGGGTAGGGGTGGGGGGAAGAGGTGCAAATCGAGCCCTCTCTCCTCTCCCATCTATGTGTGTTTGGGGGGGGGGGGGGGTGGTTTGTCAGTGCTGGCTTTGAGAAGTGTGAAAGAGTGTAACACACTCTAAGCTTAGACAACTCCAGCCAGCAACCCTAAATAAAGTGTCAGGGGTTTCAGGCAGTCTGAAACCTGGACGCATGATTCCAAACCCAAACTATCTGGGTGAATCCTGGACAGGTGGCAACCCTAGCCTGCCCCCTGCCAATCCTAGTTGGGAATTGGTCAGGGCTCCCAGATACGCTCCATGCCCCTCCCATCCTCTGCCCTGCCTCTTTTCGAGAACTCTCTGGAAACAGAGGAGGCACCAGAGAGATGAAGTACATGTCAGTCACCTGCTGCTACACAAAACCACTCCCAGCCCCCAGATCTAAAACAAACAGGCCTAGCTCATAGTTAAGCCTGTCTAAATTTATCTGCACTGGCTGTAACAAAAACACTACTACTCTAGCAACCTGGAGGATGCTACATATAATCTTTCAACTATGGGCCAAGGTGGTTCATTGGTCATTTCCGTCCTTTCCACAGATGTCCCATGTGTCCACACATAATCTGGTTATAGTTTGTGTTTTTTTCTGCAGGAATGCTGTTTGCAAGAGACTGAGAAACTCAGGGATTATACTGAAAAGGTATAGTATGTGTTAATTGCTATATGTTCATTCTATTTCAATCACAACAGGTATTTCAAAAAAGTAATATTGCTAAAATGGGCAATCCCTGTTCCTACAATCACAGTAGCAATCAGTAGAAATGATAGTCTGCTCAATAAGCACCATAGTGGTGTCAGAAATCATCAAGTGTATTATCTACATGTGTAGATTATAGGGGAAAAAAATAATTATAAGCACTCTGTTCCAACAGAAAGTTACATGCACTGGGATAGAAGCTCAAAGTAGGCTCTAAACTCTTTAAAGTGGTAGCGAAGTCTTAAAAAAAAAACAACCAGCCTCTCTGGAAGTTAATGGCATAATGTGCTTGTATGCACAGCATACTAGCACATTATGATAGACTTACCTGTAAAAAGGATCCCTCCAACATCGTGTTGTCACAGCTCTGGCCATTTGAATAGCCAAGCAGCGATGTCACTCATGTACATTCTGTGTGCCTTCAAACCAGAGTGCAGTGTGCATGTGCCAGTGACGTTACTGACGGCAAAACTTGCATGCTTAGGAGATATTCATTGTATTTAATAGGGATGAGCCCGGGGTTCGAGTTGAACATAAGTTGGACTCGAACATTGGGTGTTTGTTTGTTCTAAAACAAACCAATCTATGGGGTGTTCGCCCCTCCCATAATGCACTGTGAGATCGTTGTGCATTCCTGTATGATGACTGGCCAAAGCATGCACCTGACCTGCATGTTTTGGCCAGCGCGCTCTGCTGAGAGAGCCATAATAGGCCAAAGGCAGGGTGACTTCGGCCAACCATGGCTCAGGGGGTAAGTCCATGCCCCACACTATAAATTAAATTAGCCTGGGGAAAAGGACCAAGACTTGAACTGGTTAATGGCTCAGAGACTTCTGAATGTGTACGAGAGGAGCCTGGGAGATGTATAAACTCCGAACAGGACTTTTCCTGGTTCTCTCTGGGACGCTCTGCTACAATATATATATATATATATATATATATATATATATATGTGTGTGTGTGTATATACTCTGCATTTAGCGTAGATTAGATATTCAGTGTAGAATCTATATTCAGGCAGTGTAGTATATATATGTTATAGTGTATTGAAGTAGTTAAGGGGAACCCTGCGGCAAAATAAAAAAAAAATGGCGTGGGGTCCCCCCCAAAATCCATACCAGACCCTTATCCAAGCACGCAACCTGGCAGGCCGCAAGAAAAGGGGGGATGAGAGGGCACCCCCCCTCCTGAACCAGACCAGGTCACATGCCCTCAACATGGGGAGGGTGATTTGGGGTCCCCCCAAAACACCTTGTCCCCATGTTGATGGGGGGAAAAGGGCCCCTTCCCCACAACCCTTGCCCGGTGGTTGTGGGGCTCTGTGGGCAGGGGGTTTATCGGATTCTAGAAGCCCTTTTTAACAAGGGGGCCCTCCTATGTGGATGAGTATAGGGTACATTGTACCCCCTACCCATTCACCAACAAAGTGTCAAAAAAGTTAAAATGACAGCAGACAGTTTTGGACAAGTCCTTTATTTAAAAAAAAAAAGTGTCCCGCGATTTCTTTAATCACAGCGTCCGATGTTCCAGAGAAAACAAAAGGAAAAACTCCGCCTCCATGGGAGGCGTCCCGCCTACTGCAGCCTTTTTACGATGACAGCTGTTATATAGCTGAGGGTGGGGCCACCCGATAATGTAAACGGGGGACCCTGCCCCCTCTGTCGTTGTGTGACAACACATGACTCATAAGGGGGCGGGGTCACCTGGTTACATCACTGGGTGGCCCCACCCTGAGCTATATAACAGCTGTCAAAGCAAAAAGATGGTGGTCGCGGGGATGCCTCCCATGGAGATTGAGTTTTTCTATTTTTTTATCTCGGGAACGTCGGATGCTGTGATTGAAGATGAATGGACATCGCGGGACACTTTATAAAAATTTTTTAATAAAGGACTTGTCCAAAACTGTCTCCTGTAATTTTTACTTTTTTGGCACTTTTTTGGTGAATGTGCAGGGGTACAATGTACCCGATATCCATCCACATCGGGGGGACCGAGATCTGGAGGCTCCCTTGTGAAAGGGGGCTACAAGATTTTGATACAACCCCCCCACCCGCAAACCCCCACAACCACTGGCAAAAGTTGTGGGGAAGAGGCTCTTGTCCCCATCAACATGGGGACAAGGTGTTTTGGGGGGACCCCGAAGCACCCTCCCCATGTTGAGGGTATGTGGCCTGGTATGGTTCAGGAGGGGGGGTGCTCTCTCGTCCCCCCATTTTCCTGTGGCCTGCCAGGTTGCGTGTTTAGATAAGGGCCTAGTATGGATTTTGGGGGGGATCATTTTTTTTTATTTTGGTGCGAGGATTCCCCTTAAATCCATACCTGAAGGGCCGTGTATGGATTTTGGGGGGACCCCCACACCATTTTTTTTTTAAATTTTGGTGCAGTGTTCCCCTTAATATCCATACCAGACCTGAAGGGCCTGGTATAGATTTTGGGGGGGACTCCCACTCCAAATTTTGGAGCGATAGAACACCTTTGCGGTGAATTACAGCGGAGACTGCGATCCAGGCCTTCTTGTCCACATCAGTGCCTGACCTCACAAATGTTCTTTTGGGAGAAAGGTCAAACATTTTTATAGACCCACTCCTAAACCTTGTGGACAGCCTTTCCAGAAAAGTTGAAGCTGTGATAGATGCAAAGGGTGGGCCAACTCAATAATGAACTCTACAGACTAAGCCCCTGTACACACGGTCGGAGATTCTGCCAACCAAATCCGTCGGATTTTGTCCGACGGATTTAGTCCGACGGATTGTGTCTAAAAAGTTGTCGAAAAATCCGATCTTTCAGAACGTGATGACGTAATTTCGTTACGATGGGACTACATTCAGGCTAGTAGCCAATAGCTTTGATGTAGGAATTTGATCTGAGCATGCGTGGCACTTGGTTCGATCAAAATTCACTACACATGATCGGAGTATGTCTGATCGAACCAGTTGGTCGGGAAATATTTCCAACATGTTGGAAAATTGGGTCCGACGGATATTCGGACGGAATCAGTCCGATGCATACCACACACAGTCGGATTATCCGACGACACGGTCCGATAAGACGCATTCCGACAGATTCTCCGACCGTGTGTACAAGGGCTTAGGCTGAGATGCCATTAAAGTTTATGTGCGTGTAAAGGTAGGTGTCCCAATACTTTTGGCAATATTGTGTATTAGACATGTGCAGAGTAAAATATTTCGTTTCGGAATTTCGTTTTCGTCTGAAAACTTAATTTATTTAGTTACTCCCAAAATTCGTTTTTATTTATTTCGTTTTTCGTTCAAAAATTGCATTAGTCCGAAAATCCACATGAATCACGGTCGAATCTGTCTTTGAAGGCTTATGGTGTCTGTCGAATGTATAAAGAAGATTCGACGGAGCTAGTATATAGCATACTTTAGAACCCTATTAAAGTCTATGGGACTCCAACGTTCAAAATCTAAAGTGCTCATTTTAAAGGCTAATTTGCAAGTTACTGTCCTAAAAAGTGTTTGGGGACCTGGGTCCTGCCCCAGGGGACATGGATCAATGCAAAAAAAAGTTTTAAAAACGGCCGTTTTTTCGGGTGCAGTGATTTTAATAATGATTAAAGTGAAACAATAAAAGTGTAATATTCCTTTAAATTTCGTAGGGGGAGGGGTTGTCTATAGTATGCCTGTGAAGGGGCGCATGTTTCCCGTGCTTAGAACTGTCCCTGCACAAAGTGTCATTTATGCAGGAAAAAAAGTCCTTTAAAATCACTCGCAGCTATTATGAATTGTCGGCTCCCGTAATACAGAGAACACTCATTGAAAGTCATTGATAAAAAAAAAAAAAAAAAAATAAAAAAAAAAAAGCGTGGGGGTCCCCCAAATTCAATTACCAGGCCCTTCAGGTCTGGTATGGATATTAAGGGGAACCCTGCCTCAAATTTAAGAAAAAATTTGATGTGGGGTTCCCCCTAAATATCCATAACCAGACCCTTCAGGTCTGGTATGGATATTAAGGGGAACCCCGCGTCAAATTTAAAAAAAAATTGACGTGGGGTTCCCCCTAAAAATCCATACCAGACCCTTTATCCGAGCACGCAACCTGGCAGGCCGCAGGAAAAGAGGGGGGGACGAGAGAGCGGCCCCCCTCCCTCCTGAACCGTACCAGGCCACATGCCCTCAACATTGGGAGGATGCTTTGGGGGTCTGTGACCCCTCAAAGCACCTTGTCCCCATGTTGATGAGGACAAGGGCCTCATCCCCACAACCCTGGCCGGTGGTTGTGGAGGTCTGCGGGCGGGGGGCTTATCAGAATCTGGAAGCCCCCTTTAACAAGGGGACCCCCAGATCCCGCCCCCCCCTGTTTGAAATGGTAAGGGGGTACAAAAGTACCCCTACCATTTCACAAAGAAAGTGTAAAAAATGGTTAAATAAAACAAACACACTTTTGAAAAATTCCTTTATTAAAAATAAAAAAATAAAAAAAAGATTCCAGCGGCGGTAATCCACTCTTGCTATCCAGCGACGGACGGTCATCTCTCCAGCGATGTCTCATCTCATCCAGCGCAGCGATCCATCCTTCTTCTGTCTCCGTGGAGGAGACACTGCAAGGATTCCGGCGGCTGACGTTTCTTATATACGGAGGGCGGGGCCCCCCGTCACCTGACCCCGCCCCCCTCTGACGCAAGGGGAAACCCGGGGTTCCCTGTGACGTATGGGTGACCCCGCACCCCTCTGATGTAACACAGGCAGGTTTCCGTTACATCAGAGGGGGGCGGGGTCACCTATACGTCACGGGGAACCCCGGGTTTCCCCTTGCGTCAGAGGGGGGCGGGGTCAGGTGACGGGTGGCCCCGCCCTCCGTATATAAGAAACGTCAGCCGCCGGAATCCTTGCAGTGTCTCCTCCACGGAGACAGAAGAAGGATGGATCGCTGCGCTGGATGAGATGAGACATCGCTGGAGAGATGACCGTCCGTCGCTGGATAGCAAGAGTGGATTACCGCCGCTGGAATCTTTTTTTTTTTTTTTTTTTTTTTAATAAAGGAATTTTTCAAAAGTGTGTTTGTTTTATTTAACCATTTTTTACACTTTCTTTGTGAAATGGTAGGGGTACTTTTGTACCCCCTTACCATTTCAAACAGGGGGGGGGGCGGGATCTGGGGGTCCCCTTGTTAAAGGGGGCTTCCAGATTCTGATAAGCCCCCCGCCCGCAGACCTCCACAACCACCGGCCAGGGTTGTGGGGATGAGGCCCTTGTCCTCATCAACATGGGGACAAGGTGCTTTGAGGGGTCACAGACCCCCAAAGCATCCTCCCAATGTTGAGGGCATGTGGCCTGGTACGGTTCAGGAGGGGGGGGGCGCTATCTCGTCCCCCCCTCTTTTCCTGCGGCCTGCAGGTTGCGTGCTCGGATAAAGGGTCTGGTATGGATTTTTAGGGGGAACCCCACGTCAATTTTTTTTTTAATTTGACGCGGGGTTCCCCTTAATATCCATACCAGACCTGAAGGGTCTGGTTATGGATATTTAGGGGGAACCCCACGTCAAATTTTTTCTTAAATTTGAGGCAGGGTTCCCCTTAATATCCATACCAGACCTGAAGGGCCTGGTAATTGAATTTGGGGGACCCCCACGCTTTTTTTTATTTATTTATTTTTTTATTTTTTTATCAATGACTTTCAATGAGTGTTCTCTGTATTACGGGAGCCGACAATTCATAATAGCTGCGAGTGATTTTAAAGGACTTTTTTTCCTGCATAAATGACACTTTGTGCAGGGACAATTCTAAGCACGGGAAACATGCGCCCCTTCACAGGCATACTATAGACAACCCCCCCCCCTACGAAATTTAAAGGAATATTACACTTTTATTGTTTCACTTTAATCATTATTAAAATCACTGCTCCCAAAAAAACGGCCGTTTTTTAACACTTTTTTTTGCATTGATCCATGTCCCCTGGGGCAGGACCCGGGTCCCCAAACACTTTTTAGGACAGTATCTTGCAGAATCTTTTCTCTCTGTCAAATCTTTTTTCTCTGTCGAATATTTTCTCTATATAATCTTGGACTAATAGAGGTAAGGTTAGGCACATTCGACCACAGGTTCTATAGACACAGATTGTTGTCAGAGTCATGTCGAATCTCCTATTCTATATCGAACTGTTGTAACAATGAAAACGAAAATAAAGCATTTATTTATGTGGGATCTTTCGTTTTTCGGATTTTGTGCTTTCGTTATCGTTTGTCAAAACGAAAACGAAAATAGCTGAAATTCGGACGAAAATGCATTCGGACGAAAACGAATGCACATGTCTATTGTGTATATTAGAAGCTTACTGCTGTTTTAAAAAACTGGTATTTTATTATAAAATTATTATAAAATTAAAATTATTCAAGGTGACATTATTAGAGATCTATTTTTTTTTTTTTTTATTATTAAAATAACAAACATGTTATATTTCAGGATTTAAACAAAACAAAATTTGATGCTCTCCTAGGTGGATACAGAATTGGTCTGATGCTGCATCTGTTCCCTGCCACCTCCAGACCGAGAATTAAATGATCAAAAACTGCTGATCGTTCAATTCTCAGTCACTGGCTCTCTGCTCTGCTTTTCCAGTGCTCATTAGAGCGCTGGGCTCTGAACTGAGAGGCTGAGCCAGCTGCCAGTCCAGTCATCTGGGTGGACCCCTACATAAAAGTCTGGATCTCTCCAGAGCCTGGACCAGCACAGTGACATCAACCGACAGTGGACTTTAGCCCTTTGTTGGCTGAATACGGGTCACAGGATTGCAGAACTAAGTGTACTCCCGTGACCTACAGGAGAAGTAAAGCCAAAAGAGCTTTGGCTCTACTTCTCCTTTAAGCCCTTGTACACACGGTCGGACATTCCGACGGACCACGTTGTCGGATAATCCGACCATGTGTGAGCTTCATCAGACTTTCCGTCAGAATGTCCGACCAACAAAGTTTGAGAGCTGGATATAAAATTTTCCGACAACATGATCCGATCGGACTTTGTCCGATCATTTGTAGAGAATTCCGATCGGACAAAGTGCCATGCATGCTCAGATCAAATTCCTAGACCAAAGCTATTGGCTACTAGCCTGAACGTAGTCTCGTTGTAACTAAATAACGTCATCACGTTACGAACAATCGCATTTTCCGACAACTTTGTCCGACCGTGTGTATGCAACACCAGTTTCGGACAAAATCCGACAGATTTTGTTGTTGGAATGTCCGACCGTGTGTACAAGGGCTAAGACTGAGGCAAGATGCAGACTGTGCTTGAGCAGGGGCATGTTCAAGAAGCAGGCTGTGATTGGGAGGGGGCGTGTGCCAGAGGCAGGCTGGGCTGGCCCAAGACATTGTGCTGCCTGGGCACATTAATTAAATGCTGCCCCCCCAAAAAAAAATCATGCCAACTAAAAGGCCCCACCTCAATTTTATATCATGACAAAACTAAAATGAAATTTATCAGGAAAATAGATTTACATGCAACAGTGGTGGTGGGGGGTTCTGTCCAATGCAGCTGTGGTGGTGGTGGTGGGGGGGGGGGATTCAGTCAGAGGAGGCAGTGGTGGCATAGCTCCCAACTGTCCCTGATTTCAAGGGACTGTCTCTGATTTGGAGCAATGTCCCTCTGTCCCTCTTCCCCCCTCATTTGCATAAAATAAAATGCACTTTTTATTTTCAAAAAGTGTTTCCCAGTGCTAAACCTTTTATCCAGTTTCTAAATTGCTGCATTACATTTTTTTAAAAACAATATGAACGAATAGTAGTGGTAAAAAAAAGGCCCTTGTGGATTTAATTTTGGGTTAATTCTCCTTTAAGGGGGTGTGGCAGAGGGCATGTCCTATGCTTACATTTGTTTGATAGTAGGTGTCCCTCATTCCCATCTGAAATGGTGGTGGTGGGGGGTTTCAGTCAGAGGAAGTGGTGGTGGGGATGGGATGGGATCAATGATGCTAGCACTTACATGCTAAGACCCCTTTAGACTGGGGCGCTTTGCAGGCTCTACGGTGCTAAAAATAGCGCCTGCAAAGCGCCCTGAAAAAGCCGCTGCTGTCTCTCCAATGTGAAAGCCCCGAGGGCTTTCACACTGGAGCGGTGCGCTGGCAGGACGCTAAAAAAAGTCCTGCTAGCAGCATCTTTGGAGCGATGAATGACCGCTCCTGCCCATTGAAATCAATGGGGCAGCGCTTTGCGATGGTTTTTAACCCTTTCGCTGGCGGTTTTTAACACTTTCTCGGCCGCTAGGGGGGTAAAAGCACCCCGATAGCGGACAAATAGTGCCACAAAATTGAAGGTATAGCGCCCCTGTGTGAAAGGGGCCTTACAGTGTCAGTCGTGCCTCCAGCAATGCCTTTTCCAAACATGGGGTCTCTGCCCACTCACCCGCCTGCTCACTCATCCGCTGACTGCTCACCCCCTGGGCAATGAGCGTTTTGCCCGCACGCGCCTGTCTCCTCTAACAGCAGCGGCGCCGGGCTCCCTCACAGTGGTATAAGCAGCGTAACGGGCAGGCTGACGGGCGACATTTTTCCCCCCCCTGAAAGTGACGCTCCGGACCATTGATCCCACTGGGTCCCATGGTAGGGCCGGCCCTATTTAGGGTGCATGATGGCTGAACAAACTACCCAATACAGGCATGCTGTGTGTCTGTGTGGTGTCCTGTACCTCCGAATGGCCAGCCAAAGAATGAAAACTAACTATGCTAACAAATCAGCTTCTCTGCTGTGCATGGTCAGTTTAGAACAAGGAAGAAGGGTGGCTGGCAGGATCAACCAGATACTTCAGCTGGAAGAAGTACAGGAAAAGGATAGTGACTATGATTTATACAAGACACATACTGTATGTGAACACACACATGGAAAAAAATATATATTTTGGGTAACATTAAGGGTTTGCCATTCTGATACCATGCTACTAAGCCGAAGCCTTTGTTTAAGAAAACCTTATGCAATACTGAATTATAGCTCTTGAACTGTGTTGCAGATGAAAGAGGAGAACATGTCTTTGTCAGACACAATTAGGACTCTGCAGCAGGACCTGGAGAAGAGCTCTTTCAGTTTTAGTTCCCAGATGTACCCAGCTGGCGCAGAGGTTCTGCTCATTTCTCATAGAGCCTCTCAAGAAAATGGTCATGCAGCTGTAGCAGGTGATTAATATGAAATTGTTATTGTTGTATTTTCTGCAGCGGTACCATTGTGTGGGAAGGAGTGGACTAATAAGGAGACATAAGATTGTGCGTTGTTCAAATAATAGACAGCCATACACTCACATCATGGCGGAGTTTTTCTTTATTCTTTTGATGAAAGGTGGGAGGAGATGTCATAATGACTTCAGCAAAACAGCAAAATCAGGCTATAGCTCAAGGACTGCTTTTTATTAATAAGACGGATTGATATTTTATATTGTGACATGTCAGGACTTTGTTCATGCAGACTTAAAATGTTATGAAAGGTCCATTTTAATGTGAACCTTTTAGTAACTTTATATTTCTCCACAAATAAATAAATAAAATGACATCTGACAATATGCAGCAACAATATCAATTTAGACTAGGATCCAATTATATCCATCATCCCTACTCACAAGGTGATAGGCTGTAGCAGGGGCTGATCTGTGCCAAACTCTTGTGAACATAGCTCTGAGCTAGCATCTCAGGCCAGAAAGTATAAGGTGTCCCCGCTTGAACAAAGATGGTGCCGACCCTCTGGAGAAAAAAGCCAATGAAGACATTGTCAGGGTGAGTACCAAGGTTTCTTTAAGAGGTAATAAATACCTGGAAGTGTCATACTTGCAGTACACATTACTCAGCATGTGATCTAAAGCATGGTCTGCTTTAAGGTGCGCAAACAACAGTAACGTTCTGGTACACATTGTACCTGTGCTTTGAGGGCTTCTCAAAGCATCTTCATAAATGTTTTAAACAAGCTCAGCTACAGGAAGGTATGTTTTTTTTTTTTTTTTTTTTTTTACATTCGCTAATGCTTTATCCCTCAAACACCAGCTTTTTTCAAATAACACTTTACCCCTTCAAAATATTAGCTTCATAGTTGCTAAAGCTATATGTAGGGGTTAGTTGTATTAATGTAGCTATAGTTAAAGTGGTGTTGCACAATAAAAAATAAATAATTCATCAGAATTCCTAAAAAAAAAAAAAAAATAGAATTTTTTTTAACTCGCCTCTAAATGCCTGTTGCTAGGGGGTCCCTCGTAGTCTGCTTCCTTCAGTGCCTAGGCTGGTGACATCACTTCCCCTTTGCGCAGGAAGGGCTCAGCACTGCCCCCTCCCTCCTGTTAGTCATCTGGGACACGTGACAGGTCCCAGATGACTGCGCGGCCAATCACAGTGTGTGGCGCCGCTCGCGCATGCGCAGTGGGTGCCCGGCTGTGGCTTCAGTTAGAATGCCGGCGCCACCAAGTGGAGGGGGGAACGAGCGGGGCTTCATTCCCCCACATCGCTGGACCCTGGGACAGGTATGTGTCTGATTATTAAAAGTCAGCAGCTGCAGTATTTGTAGCTGCTGACTTTTATTTTTTTTATTTTTTTTAAGGGGAACTCCTCTTTAAAGAGTGGCTCCATTTTTGTTGAGATAAAAACAATTCCCTATGTGTGATAAATGTACACTGTCTGGATTTTAACAAACTGTGTTGCAGATTCCTACCCATTTCTGTTCTGAAGAAAAAGTTGTGTTTTGTCAATGTGCAGAGTGAATCTGAACGGGAGTGAATTTTTCATTATTAATCAGCTGACACACATACAGTGTTCTAAATGAGGAAAGTTGCAGCATCTGCATTCCCTTAGAAGTTAACTGTTTAGGAGTATCTCACCAAAAATAACATTTTTGTTGCAGAGGATGCCTAAAATCTGATTTCTTGGGGAATTTGGGGAAAGTCAGTGAGCAAATCACACAAGCAGGAAATTACATACTGGGGTGGGGGGGGGGGGGGGCATTTTGCACACATCTATGTACAGAATGCCTCCAGATGTCATAGTGCATTGCATTTTACTGAAAAATCACATTGCTGACGATTGAAGAGGAAAGGTACAGTGAAGGAAAAAAGGATTTGATCCCCTCCCTGCTGATTTTGTACGTTTGCCCACTGACAGAGAAATGACCAGGCTATAATTTTAATGGTAGGTTTATTTTAACAGCGAGAGACAGAAGAACAAAAATATCCAGAAAAAAATCATTTAAAAAAAGTTAGAAATTGATTTGCATTTTAATGAGTGAAATAAGTATTTGACCCCTTCACAAAACATGACTTAGTACTTGGTGGCAAAGCCTTTGTTGGCAATCACAGAGGTTGGACGTTTCTTGTAGTTGACCACCAGGTCTGCACACATCTCAGGAGGGATTTTGTCCCATGCCTTTTTGCAGATCCTCTCCAAGTCATTAACCAACTCGGGCCCGCCCTATAGCCGATTTACGGCCTTAGAGCAGGCGCTTTCCTGCAATTGGCCGTCCCAGGACGGCCTGTTGTTTACTTCCGCAATGCGCGCCGCCGCGGGCGCGCATCGCAGAAGTTCTGTGTTCGCCGCGTCCCCCGGGGACAGGCAAACACAGACCGCTGTAAACGGCCAATCACAGCGGCCGTTTACAGCGTGATCAGCGTGTCCAATGGGAGATGATCTCATATGTAAACATATGAGATCATCTCTCAGCGCCGCTCTCCCTCCTCACACAGACAGTGTGTGAGAGGGGAGAGATGAACGGCTGCAGCAGCCGTCAGTGCACAGTGTAAAAAAAAAGTGCCATCCTGCCCCAGTGCCATCCTGCCCCAGTGCCATCCGCCCCAGTGCCATCCGCCCCAGTGCCATCCGCCCCAGTGCAATCCACCCCAGTGCAATCCATCCCACCCCAGTGCCACCTGCCCCCAGTGCTATCTGTCCCCAGTGCCACCTGTTGTCAGTGCCATTTGTCCCCAGTGCCATTTGTCCCCAGTGCCATCTGTCATCAGTGCCACGTATAAGTGGCATCTGTCATCAGTGCCACGTGTCATTAGTGCCACATAGTGCCATCTGTCATCAGTGCCATGTATTAGTGCCATCTGTCATCAGTGCCACGTATCAGTGCCATTTGTCATCAGTGCCACCTGTCAGTGTCACGTGCCATCTGTTGTCAGTGTCACGTGTCATCAATGCCACTTATCAGTGCCATCTGTCATCAGTGTCACGCGTCATCGGTGGCACGTATTAGTGCCATCTGTCATCGGTGGCACGTATTAGTGCCACGTGTCATCAGTGCCACGTATTAGTGCCACGTGTCATCAGTGCCACGTATTAGTGCCACGTGTCATCAGTGCCACATATTAGTGTCATCTGTCATCAGTGCCACATATTAGTGCCATCTGTCATCAGTGCCACGTGTCATCAGTGCCACGTATAAGTGTTATCATTGCCACGTATCAGTGCCATCTGTCATCAGTGTCACGTGTCATTGTCCTGGTATTTCAAAAGTGTAATAAGTAGTCAACAAGTTAGATGTGTAATTTATGCTCCTAGAACACGTGATGGCACTCCCTGCATGTTGGGCCTCTCTATGTAGCCAGGCTGTGAAAAAGTCACACACATGTGGTATTGTAATACTCAGGAGGAGTAGCAGAATTTTTTTGGGGGTGTCATTTGTGGTATACACATGCCATGTGAGAGAAATAACCTATTACAATGCCAATTTTGTGGAGAAAAATAAAAAAAATTAAAAATCTTAATTTTGCAAAGAATTGTGGGAAAAAATGACAACCTCAAAAAGCTCACTATGCCTCTTACTAAATACCTTGGAATGTCTACTTTCCAAAAAGGGGTCATTTGGGGGGTATTTGTACTTTCCTGACTTGTTCGGGTCACAAGAAGCGAGATAGGCCACCAGTACATCAGATGTGATCAATTTTGTGCGATTCGCACCACAGCTTGTAGACTCTCTAACTTTCACAAAGACCAAATAATATCCAATAATTTGGGTTATTTTTACCAAAGATATGTAGCAGTATAAATTGTGGCCAAAATTTATGAAGAAAAATTAATAATTTGCATAATTCTGTCACAGAAACAAAGAAATATGCGTTTTTTTTCAAAATTTTCGGTCTTTTTTCATTTATAGCGCAAAAAATAAAAACCCCAGGAGGTGATCAAATACCACCAAAAGAAAGCTCTATTTGTGGGAAAAAAAGGACACAAAATTCATATGGGTACAGTGTTGCATGACTGAGTAATTGTCATTCAAAGTGTGAGAGCACCAAAAGCTGAAAATTGGTCTGGTCAGGAAGGGTGTTTAAGTGCCCAGTAAGCAAGTGGTTAAGGTTTCGAGGCTGACGTTTGATAACTCAAACCTTCAGCTCCCTCCACATACTTACTATGGGATAAAGGTCTGGAGAGTGGCTATGCCACTCCAGGACCTTAATGTCCTTTAATGCCTTGGCTGTGTGTTTTGGGTCATGCTGGATTTGGTTGTCATGCTGGAATACCCATCCACAACCCATTTTTAATGGCCTGGCTGAGGGAAGGAGGTTGTCACCCAAGATTTGACAGTACATGGCCCCGTCCATCATCCCTTTTGATGTGGTGAAGTTGTCCTGTCCCCTTAGCAGAAAAACACCCCTAAAGCATAATGATTCCACCTCCATGTTTGATGGTGGGGATGGTGTTGTTGGTGCCATAGGCAGCATTCCTCCTCCTTCAAACACAGCGAGTTAAGTTGATGGCAAAGAGCTTGATTTTGGTCTCGTCTGACCACAACACTTTCACCCAGTTCTCCTCTGAATTATTCAGATGTTCATTAGCAAACTTCAGACGGCCTGTACATGGGCTTTCTTGAGCAGGGGGACCTTGTGGGTGCTGCAGGATTTCAGTCCTTCACGCGTAGTGTGTTACCAATTGTTTTCTTGGTGACTATGGTCCCAGCTGCCTTCAGATCATTGACAAGATTATCCCATGTAGTTCTGGGCTGATTCCTCACTGTTCTCATTACCATTGAAACTCTGTGAGGTGAGATCTTGCATGGAGCCCCAGACCGAGTGATATTGAAAGTTTTTTTGTGTTCCTTCCATTTGCGAATAATCAAATTAACTGTTGTCACCCTCTCACCAAGCTGTTGGTGATGGTCTTGTAGCCCATTTCAGCCTTGTGTAGGTCTAAAATCTTGTCTCTGACATCCTTGGGCAGCTCTTTGGTTTTGGTCATGGAGTAGAGATTGGAATCTGATTGCTTCTGTGGACAGGTGTTTTTTTTTATATAGGTTACAAGCTGAGATTAGGAGCACTCCCTTTAAGACAGTGCTCCTAATCTCAGCTTGGTACCTGTATAGAAGACATCTGGGAGCCAGAAATCTTTTAATGCACTCATTAAAATGCAAATCAATTTATAACTTTTTTGAAATGCATTTTTTTTTTAAATATTTTAGTTTTTCTGTCCTTCACTGTTAAAGTAAACCTACCATTAAAATTATAGACTGATCATTTCTTTGTCAGTGGGCAAACGTACAAAATTAGCAGGGGATCAAATGCGTAGTAATTGTATATGCTAGATTATTATTATTCATTTTTTTTGCTATTTTTTCCATGGGAGTGGACTTACCCATTAAGGCTACACTCCAGGATAAGCAAATATTGTCAAGGGTCATGTGCATTTTTCTTTGAATCTTGGTGTGCTTTGTGTATTTCCTTCCAAATCTGCGCTGTAAACCAGTGTGAAACTTTACCTCTGTGGAAGAGCTTCCTGTAATATGGACCAGTTGCTGCTCTCACTCCTTGTGTAGGATGACTGGTCTTGTCTCCACCTCCCCCTGTAGTTTTCTGCAGGCAGCCTGTAGTAGGTGGGGGCTGCTGTCACCCACAGCTCTGCTTTGTGAACAAGCCATGTACAATGATGATGATGTCACTGCTACTTTTACATGGTAATATCTGAGCTTGTAATGACATCTGGTGCACACAGAGTGTTTTTTTTTTATAATTACAGCTATTGAGCAATATATATAACCATTTGCCGACCACGCTATAGTTGAAAGATGGCTACAGCGTGGTCATCCAGCTCTGGGAGGGCGTCCATGGACGTCGGGACAAAGGGACAATCACAGTGGCCCTTTACCATGTGATCAGCTGTGTCCAATCACAGCTGATCACATATAAACCGATTTGCCTGTTATCAGCAGTCCTTTTCTCAGGCGCTCTGTCTGAGGAAAGGAGAGCTGATAACCGGCAAGGCTGTCGGTACATTATTTATACTGATAATCAGGACACTTATCATCCGTGTCCTGATCATCAGTGCAACCCCATTAGTGCCCTTCAGTGCAGCTTATTAGTGCCCATCAGTGCCGCCTATCAGTAAGCATCAGTACCGCCTATCAGTGAGCAGCCTCATTAGTGCCTCCTCATTGGTGCAGCCTCATCAGTGCCCAAAAATGTAAAACAGAAACAAAGAAACATTTTTTTTTTTTTTCAAACCTTATTTTTTTTTTCCATTTGTTTAGCACAAAAAAAAAACCCAGTGGTGATTAAATACCACCAAAAGAAAGCTCTATCTGTCTCAAAAAAATGATACAAATGTCATATGGGTACAGTATTGCATGATCACGCAATTGTCATTCAATGTGCAAGAGCACTGGAAGCTGAAAATTGGAAGGAAGGGGGTGAAAGTGCCCTGTATTGAAGTGGTTAATGTAAAAGTTTTGTGTCCGGAGGTCAGCTTTAAGCTCACCAGGTAGATTTTTGAAAACTGAATATAATATTATAACCCAGAGCAGATATTCCAATTTCATGATTTATGTTCAATGCGCAAAGGTATGCACAGCCTATTGCATTAGGGTGTGCACCCCAAAGCGCAAACATGCATGTGCGCATGTGTGTATCTTTACGGACAGTGTCAGTAGAGCAGTTGATGGTGTCAGGTTTTTTTTTTATAATTTTTTTTAACAGTTTTTTTTTATGAGCCCCATTAGAGGGCTTTGTAGAAATATCAGGGGTCTAAATCTGAGGCACGCGGGGACACCTGGCATACCTTGTGCGCACAGTGAATAATTGATCTTAGAATTAAATAAATAATAAACCAGTGAATTATAAATATTAATACACATATATCATACTAAGGATAATATACCCTATTTATCAGCGTATAACAAACACTTTTTTCCCCTTAAAATCAGGGGTAGGATGAGTATGAATCAGAGGATAGTGTTAACAGTAAAGAGAAGGAATCTATTGAGCACATAGAAGATTTATAGGACCCCCCCCCAGGCATTTTGAATTCACTTGCATCCACATCAAACAAAAGAAACAATATAAATCACTTTTACACTTGATTGAAGTCATTTTTTTTAGGTTTACATCATGAACCACCAACATGGTCTGGTATACCCAGTTCTGAATCGACATTTTTGTAAAGTACCTGGTGGAGATCGGGCTTCTCTTGCATTGCTTGTCCAACACACCTTGTGTGATGACAGGTGGTGTGAGGACACAGAGTGTAGTGGGCAGTGCCAGCTGTGTGGTGCAGGATGCAGACGACCATGGATCGCTAGACAGGAACCAGAGACTGGAATGTGGTGAGACTTGATCAACAGACAGGAGCATAGCCAGTACATAAGCTAAAAGGTCATCAACAGCCAGGCAACAAGGTATAGGAACAGGGATGAGACGAACATCCCCCAGTTCCATTTTTACACCTGTCTTTGGCAGGTATCTGCACCCCCCCCCCCCCGAAAGGTCTCAAATGTGACACCGGATGGGGGAAGGGTTCCGAAAAGTGGAGGTTCAATTTTTGTGTGAACCTCCGCTTTAAGAACCATTTAAGCTATCATATCATGCGCTAAACATTATTTCCACATGCAATTCCCGTGTTTCGATCATGAATACTGATTTAGACAGTCTCTGTTGTTTGTGAATAAGGAAAGAAATTGGCTGCACACCGAATTTCTTGAAGTTCATTTATTGAATGTTCCATACAATGACACACACCACGTTTGTAGTAGCCGGAACAGAGGTAGACTAGTTTCGCACAGCTACACTGTGCTTACTCATCACCTTGAGGTGTACTGTTGACATTCCTTAAATAAGCTCCCCCAGGGGTGTGGGTGGGTATCAGTAGACACACCACCTGTCCCAATTAATTATAGAGCTGCATGTTCAAAACCAGATTGGGGGAAGGGAAATTACACACATTATCTCATTTTGTTTAACAATCGGCAAAAGAAAAAGATTTAACTTAAAATTTCAAATGCACATCAGTAAATGAAGGTGTTTATTATTAAGGGCCGGTTCACACAGTGAGGCGAGGCGAGGCGACACGGCTCGCCTCGCCTCGCTCCCGCAAGTCGCCCCCATTCAGTACTATGGAACCGTTCTGAGAGGAGCGACTCGAGTCGCTCCGACTCAGAAAAAAGGTTCCTGTACTACTTCGGGGCGACTTCGGGGGCGACTTGCATTGACTTCTATACAGAAGTCCTCTGCAAGTCGCCGCTGAGCTCCCCGCAGGTCGCGGCGAGGTAAGTCGGAGACGCCTCGCCGCGCATCGCTGTGTGAACCGGCCCTAAAGGTGAAAAAAAATCCAAACCATCATGGCCCTGTGTGAAGAAGTGATTGCCCCCTAAACCTAATAACTGGTTGGGCCACCCTTAGCAGCAACAACTGCAACCAAGCGTTTGCGATAACGTGCAATGAGGCTTTTACAGCGTCCTGGAGGAATTTTGGCCCACTCATCTTTGCAGAATTGTCCCAATTCAGTTACATTAGAGGGTTTTCGAGCATGAACGGCCTTTTTAAGGTCATACCACAACATCTCAATAGGATTCAGGTCAGGACTTTGGCTAGGCCACTCCAAAGTCTTCATTTTGTTTTTCTTCAGCCATTCGGTGGTGGACTTGCTGGTGTGTTTAGGATCATTGTCCTGCTGCAGAACTCAAGTTCGTTTCAGCTTGAGTACACGAACAGATGGTCGGACATTCTCCTTCAGGATCTCTTGGTAGACAGCAGAATTCATAGTTCCTTTTATCACGGCAAGTCTTCCAGGTCCTGAAGCAGCAAAACAGCCCCAGACCATCACACTACCACCACCATATTTTACTGTTGGTATAATGTTCTTTTTCTGAAATGCAGTGTTCCTTCTACGCCAGATATACTTGGACACACACTTTCCAAAGAGTTCCACTTTTGTCTCATCGGTCCACAGAATGTTGTCCCAAAAGTCTTGGGGATCATCAAGATGTGTTGTGGAGAAATTGAGACGAGCTTTGATGTTCTTTTTGCTCAGCAGTGGTTTTCTCCTTGGAACTCTGCCATGCAGGCCATTTTTGCCCAGTCTTTTCCTGATGGTGGAGGCATGAACGCTGACCTTAACTGAGGCAAGTGAGGCCTGCAGTTCCTTGGACGTTGTTGTGGGGTCTTTTGTGACCTCTTGGATGAGTCGTCGCTGCGCTCTTGGGGTAATTTTGGGTGGACCTTACTGTGTCAAGCAGCTCCTATTTAAGTGATGCCTTGATTGTGAACAGGTGTGGCAATAATCAGGCCTGGGTGTGGCTAGAGAAATTGAACTCAGGTGTGGACAACCACAGTTATAGTATGTTTTAACAAGGGGGGCAATCACTTTTTCACACAGGGCCATGATGGTTTGGATTTTTTTTCACCTTTAATAATAAACACCTTCATTTACAAATTGCATTTTGTGTTTACTTGTGTTGTCCTTGACTATTGTTTAAATTGGTTTGATGTTCCGAAACACTTAAGTGTGACAAACATGCAAAGGAACAGGAAATGAGGAAGGGGGCAAACACTTTTTCACACCACTGTATATAGAGACCAATCATGAGTGCACATATGAGTATCATATACTAAATGAACCTCAAATGTATTTAACCACTTGCCCGCTGGGTACTTAAACCCCCTTCCCAGCCAGACCGATTTTCAGTTTTCGGTGCTCTCATATTTTGAATGACAATTACTCAGTCATGCAACACTATACCCATATGAAATGTTTGTCCTTTTTCCCACACAGGTAGAGCTTTCTTTTGGTGATAATTTATCACTGCTGGGTTTATTTTTTGCATTATAAATGAAAAAAGACCAAAAATTATTTTAAAAAAAATGTTTTCTTTGTTTCTGTTATACAATTTTGTAAATTAGTAATTTTTCATAATAAATTATGGCCGAATTTTATACTGCTACATATCTTTGGTAAAAATAATCCAAACAGGTGTATACAAGCTATGGTGCCAATCACTGAAAATTGATCACACCTGAAGTACTGATGGACTAGCTCATTTCTTGAGACCCTAATAAGCCAGGAAAGTACAAATACCCCCCAAATGACGCCTGTTTGGAAAGTATACCTTCAAAGGTATTTAGAAAGAGGTATGGTGAGTTTTTTTAAGTTGTAATTTTTTCCCACAATTCTTTGCAAAATCAAGCTTTTTTTTTTCTTTTTTCACAAAAGTGTCATATTATCAGGTTATTTCTCACACACAGCATATGCATACCACAAATTACACCCCAAAACACATTCTACTACTCCTCCTGAGTATGGCGATACCACATCTGTGAGACTTTTACACACCGTGGCCACCTACAGAGGCCTGACATGCAGGGAGCACCTTCAGGCATTCTAGGAGCATAAATTACACATCTAATTTCTTGACTACTTCTTGCACTTTTGAAGGCCCTGGAGCACCAGGATAATAAAAATAGCCAAAAAATTACCCCATTATGGAAAGCAAACACCCCAACGTATAATCTATGAGGCATACCGAGTCTTTTGAACATGTCATTTTTTTCCTACAAGTTTTTAGAAAATGTGGAGAGAAACTGAAAATGCATTTTTTTTTTTACAGAAAGTTGTCCATTTATACAATATATCTAAAACATAGCATGTATATGGCAAAAATTACACCCCAAAACATTGTCTGCTACTCCTCCTTTAGTATGGCGATACCACCTGAATGAGACCTTTACACAGCCTGGACACATACAGAGGCCCAGCATGCAGGGAGCATCAGGCGTTCTAGGGTCATAAATTTAAAATCTAAGTTGACTACCTATTACACTTTTAAGCACTGTAGTGACATGGATGAGCCATGGATGGGGATGGCTAAGCATGGTTGAGCCATGAATGTGGCTTGCTGGGTATGGCTGAGTATGGATGGGATGGCTGAGTATGGCTGGGTGGGTATGGATGGGATGGCTGGGTATGGCTGAGTGTGGATGGGATGGCTGGGTATGGCTGAGTATGGATGGGATGGCTGAGTATAGCTCTGTGGGTATGGCTTGGCATGGCTGAGTATGGATGAGATGGCTGAGTATAGCTTTGTGGGTATGGCTGTGTATGGCTGAGTATGGCTGGGTGGGTATGGCTGAATGTGGATGGGATGGCTGAGTATGGATGGATGGATGAGTATTGCTGAGGATAGATGGATGAGTATGGATGGATGGATGAGTATTGCCGAGTATGGTTGGATGAGTATTGCTGAGAATGGATAGATGAGTATTGCTGAGCATGGATGGATGAGTATTGCTGAGCATGGATGAGTATGGATGGCTGAGCATGGATGGATGGATGAGTATTGCTGAGCATGGATGGGTATGGGTGGATGAGCATGGATGGATGGATGAGTATTGCGGAGTATGGATGAGTATTGCTGAACATGGATGAGTATGGATGGCTGAGCATGGATGGATGGATGAGTATTGCTGACGATGGATGAGTATTGCTGAGCATTGATGAGTATGAATGGGATGGCTGGATGAGTGCTGGAATGTGCACAGATCAGCGATATGGGTAGTACACATCCAGCCCACAGCACTGCTGCACCTGATCTCTCCCCTTTCCGCTCACACTGTACCGATCGGCACAGAGAGGGGAAAGAGGAACCGTACATGACGCTGGTTTGTTTACACCATCACTTGACGGAGCAATCAGGTGGTAAACACCCGCTGTCATCAGCCATTTACCGTGACCCATGATGGACCCGGCAGTCAAAGATATTCCCGGGTGCGCGCGCCATGGACGCCCTCCCAGAATAAGCCAACTGCGCTGCAGCCGTTTTTCGGCTATGGCCCGGTCGGCAAGTGGTTAATGCATATGTCTTATGGAAGAACTGATTTGTAAATAACAAATTGTAAACATAGCTATGTCACACTGACCCAGACATGGCGACGATGCCATACCATGTATGGGAGTGTGTGTATCATGCATGTGAACTTCCACCTTCCAGATCATTACACCAAATTTGTATATGGATATATATGAATGGCCTCCATCAGATAAAATACAAATACCAATACTGGAAGGGACGGAAGAATTAACTAGTAAAAAAAACATGGAGCAAAAGGAAAAGATAAAGCAAAACAGAGTATATTATTAACTACCTGCATAAAAGATGTGTGCTGCTTGGCCGAAGGGAGGTACGGGGACTTATTCATAAAAATTAGTCACATCTCATTGAAAGTTCAAATCCAAATGGATGCGAGTTTGGAGACGGACTATCCAGAATCCCTCTCTGTGGCACAGCAGGCCTAAGGCATCTGTCATAGATATGCAGTAATGTTTGTCTGTCAGCTTACCCCTCCATGTGTTCAGCTTGAGCAGCCAGGTGAGAGGGGCTGGCCTCTTAAGTAATCTCTCCTCAAAGCATGGCTCCACCCCAGCCCCTATCAGGGAACTCTATATTAACCTGTGCACTGCAAGCCAGCCCTGCTGATCAACCTGGTCCCTGCAGCGGTTCGGGCTGATGCACTCTCTAGGTCATTTGACATTTTGGATGAGGAGTCCACCCTGAACCTGAGCCGATCATTCCAACCTCATGCATTGTTGCCCATTCTACCACCCTGGAGTCAAAAATTCCTCCTGGCAAGACCTTCGTCCCCACTGAGCTAAGAGCTAAGATCCTTGTTGGGGACATGATTCCAAGGTGGCAGTTCGTGCTGGGTTTCTCCAATACTTCCTGCTAATCAGTCGGTACTACTGGTGGCCTAATCTCTGCTCCAATGTCAAAGAATACGTTAAGGCTTGTTATGTCTGTGCTCAGTATAAATCCTCCAAACAAGCCCCTGTTGGTCTTCTCATGCACTTGCCCATTCCCAAGGAGCCCTGGTCTCACATTGCCATGGATTTTATCACTGATCTTCCACTTTCAGAATAATGTGCTCATTTGGGTGGTAATCAATCGGTTCTCTGAGATGGCTCATTTTGTTTCTCTTCCTGGTCTTCCTTCTGCTACTGCCTTGGTTCCCATTTTTGTTCGAGAGATTATCTGCCTCCATGGGGTTCCTTCTCATGTTGTTTCCGACAGGGGTGTTCAATTTATGTCTCATTTTTTGGAGAGCCTTTTGTAAATCCCTCAATAGTTAATAGCTTTCTTCGCACCTTAGTGTCTGCTCATCAGGATGATTGGTCCTCTCTACTCCCTTGGGCAGAATTCTCTCACAACAATCATGTAAATACCAGTTCTCAGAAGACACCCTTTTTCACAGTTTATGGAAAACGCCCTCAACTTCCTCTTCCCATGACCTGTTCTCCAGATATTCCAGCTTTGGCTACAGCTCAGGAGTCTTTCAATTCTATTTGGGGTGACGTTCATGATTCTCTCTGGGTAGCTGCTGACAACTTCAAAGGCTTTGCAGACCACCGCAGGCGTAAACCGCCTTCTCTATAGCGGGGGACAAAGTCTGGCTCTCCACCAGGAACATCAAGCTCCGAGTTCCTTCTCTGAAGTTTGCCCCAAGCTTCATTGGTCTGTACACTACAACCTCTAAACTGATTCTGGTTTGTTTTAAATTCCAGATTCCTAAAAGCCTCAAAATCTCTAACTCCTTCCATGTTACCCTTCTGAAGCCTTTAGCCCTCATTAGTCCTCTCCATACCACGGCCTCCTTCTCTACAGATAATCAGAAATACGAGTTTAGTCAAATTCTGGATTCCCGGCTTTGTAGAGGCATTCTTCAGTACCTTGTGCACTGGAAAAGGTTTGGTCCTGAGGAGAGGTCTTGGATCACTGCCTCTGAGGTCTTTGCGCCCTGTCTGTTGAGGAGGTTTCATCTGAAGTTTCCCTCTAAGCCTGGGTCCAGGCGGGGGAGGCCTCATAAGAAGGGGGGGGACTGTCATGGATACGCAGTAATGTTTGTCAGCTTACCTCTCCATGTGTTCAGCTTAAGTGGACAGCCACTCTCACCTGGCTGCTTAAGTAATCTCTCCTCAAAGCATGGCTCCATCCTAGCCCTTATCAGGGAACTCTATATGAACCTGTGCACTGCAAGCCAGCCCTGCTGATCAATATTGTGTCTTTGGATTCCATGTGATACTTGCTGTGTGTTCTACGTCTGATTCCAGTTACCGATCTTGGCTAGTTCTTGACTACACTTAGCTGCTTGTTGCCTGACCTTTGGCTATCTCCTGACTATCCTTTGTTGTCGCAGTCTGCTGCTTCCTCTCTACCTCCCTTTAGTCTACTGTGATCTGGGAGGCCCTAGGTGTCGCGACCTGGAGCCAGACTGCAGCTAAATCCATCCCATCACTAGGGGCGACTACTTACTTACCTACAAGGGGAGTACTTGCTCTCCTGTATCACCTAGAGCTCCATCCGCAGCAGTCAGCCATAGGGTCCACTACCTTACGGTCCACTCCAGACCCCAACGGGGTGCATGTGTCATCTAGACTCAGGTGACCTGACACCATCTCCACCTCTTTTGGACTCTAATCTTGTCTATGACTTGAACTTGCATGGTGGATTTATTGCCTCCATGACCACGTTTAGCTATATTTGTAGATTTATTTTGTCAATGCTATAGACATGTTCCTAGAACCTGTTGCGTAGACGTCTAGTTGTCCTCCCCACATATTGGACACAACAGGCACTACATGAAATTAGATACATTACAAATCTCTTATTACAATTGTAACAGGAGTCAAATATTAAATTCATTCTTATTGGACATGGAACTAAACGTATTTCCCCCCAGAATATACCTATAGCAGGGACATTCAACTGCCCCACATTTGTAGTTCCCCTTGCAGTGCAGCCATGTTAAGGATTTAATTGATTTCTGTGACCTATAGTGAATTTGATTTTATGACTATTTTTTCCCAAGCGCTATAGTGAATTCATTTTCCTGCTAATTTGTGGGGTTTCAGGCATTTTGCGACTATTTATTTGCACATTCGCACTATAGTAAATTACAGTTCAAATGCACGTCAATGAATTTCTTGAAAACAACTCATCTAAAAAGCCCATTGACACAGGCCAATTGTCAACTAAATACATTCCAGATGAATGAAAGAAAATAGTGAGTAAAGTTTTCTAATTCATTTGGAAAACACCCACATCCTGTGTAGAAATCCCTGACCCTTTCCAGCATGCTATAAAGGACGATCCTTTTTTTGTGTCCCCTGTGGATTCAGAACAAGAGTTCTGAGAAATCAGCAGGGAGCAAAAACTTTGCTGATTGCAAAGCTGTGGCTGATATCTAGAGATACAAACTGTAAGACGTTCAAACCCTTTTTTTTTTTGATGCGCCTGGAATGTATTTTACTGATCTGAATTGAAAGTTTAATAGAACTTTAAAAATATACTACTGGGTTTGGGAAGCAATAAAATGAATGTATAATCCATTTCTTGTATTTTCACCAAACCTTAACTTGAAGAGTTTATATTTAACAAAGTGTTCATAAATACTGTATTTTTGAAACCTTATTCCCCATGCATGCATAAAAATATTAGTTATTGTGCATTCATCCAGTCCCTTCACATACCAAGGCATATGTGCACCAAACTCAAAATGAAAAGTTGTGTTGCTTCTACCAAGCGTCCAGTCTTAGTAAATCCGGTCTGTCAATTGTTGCCCATTCATATCATAGCAATAGATAAAGACTTAAATTGATCTTGGTGTAGTGGAGGATTTCACTTGTTGCAATGGAAGGTGAGGGGTCCGCCTGACCCCATCTCAACTATGGACCTAAATCATACTATGTTTACACCGCTTTTGCAATAAAAGAGACAATAGAAAAAGTCTTACAAGCTTTCTCATTTCATTCATCACGTTCTTATATTTTTTACTTTTAAAGCTGTCCATACACTGATCACAATTCGGCCAGTCCAACAGGGACCGGCTGAATTTTCATCAGTGATTGGTCTTCCCTGTTTGACAGAAGTCTATTGTTTAATTGACCTCTTTTGGAGGGGACTATCAATGGCTGTCACTGTCAGAATACAATGTCCCCACAGAAGGGATTCTTACATCCAGCATGTTTGTGTGGATGGAGAAATTTGTTTGTGGCTGAACAAGAAAAAAAAAAAAAGAAGAAAAACAGTGTATGGCCAGCATAAAATGTATTTCCATTTATGCAGTCCAATTGGGATAACACTTACTTTACATTTCACATAGCATAACTTAAAAGGTGCAGCTTACCTTTTTTAGATGCTCTATTCTTAACTCTCCAGCAAGGAAAAATATTAAGTAATTTTCTTTGTTCATGAGGGGCTGGGTAGCTGTGTTTGCCATAATTTACCCTGTCTGTACTGTGCAAGAAGATCGTCATTTTTGTATCTAAATTTGAACACTGTCTGTCCTAACAAAGGGTTAAATGTGTAGCGGTTGGGCTTCCTGCATCTTATGTTTAATGAGGACAGACTTAAGACAGTCTCACTCTAATATTGTTCAAAAAAACTTGCAGTCAGCCAGGACACCTCCTGAGAAACATCTAAAAGGTAACAAATATTTAATTTTTTTTTTTTAGCATGCTGTGTGAATGAGGACATATAGTAAATGTATAGTAGGATTTTCTAAAACTTGACTGCCAGAGTGAAAATATGATTTAAAAGAGAAGTATGGCTATGGAAAAAAAAAACATTTATACTCACCTAGGTGGATGCAGCATTGATCCGTAGTGAGGACGGAGTGATCAAACATCACTAATTGCTCAGTTCTTCCCTCCGCTCTAAGCATAAAGCTGTGACTGTCAGTCAGCAACGCTCTGCTCTCCCTTCCAGCGCTCACTGGAAGACTGGGTTGTGGAGGGGGTGGGAGGGGCTGGCTCAGGCTGCTGTCGGATCACTGAGAGGCTGAGCCAGGTACCGATCCAGGCTTCTGGGTGGATCCCAGCCATGTGGTCAACGATCTTTCCAGAGCCTGGACTGGCTCTGTGTTGTCAGCTCACAGCGGGCTTTAGCCTACTGTGGCTGAAAACAGATCACAGGAATGCAGGACAAAGTGCACTCCTGTGATCCACAGGAGAAGTATAGCCAAAAGGCTTTGGCTATACTTCTTTGTTACGTCTCAAGCGGTGAGAATCTTGTGCAGTAGTTTAGGTGTTTGTCCCCTGCACAAGGTCTTATTTACTACGTCACTCAATCTCATTTAGATTTTCTAGTAACCTGCATATATTTTATTCTGGAGAATATATCCAAGAAGTATAACACAGTCATGCTTATCATTTTGGGGTTCAACACCAACATTTCTAAATGCACATTTTAGGATTGTTAAAATATTTAGCATTCTGTGATTTGATCTCTTTCAGATTATAAATTCCAGGAGATTTGCAGCTGTGGCCGAACACTTCAGAATTTAAGTTTGTCATCCCATAAAAGTGCTATGACACATATGGAGGAAGATATCTCAGTGAGAGAGATCCACAGGCAAATGTAAGATTTATTTTTTCCCTCTGCACCCCTTGTGGATTTTTTGACTACAGTCAAGGGATAGTCTCTCGCAAACAGTAATAAATGATACTGTAATTATAAATCTGTGTTCAATTTGCATAATGATGCAATATTTCCACTAAAATACATTTATAGTCATTGAACATTTCAAAATGCTACAAAGTACAGAAATATTTTCTGCATATTTATTATAGTTTTGATCTACAAATTCAATTTACAGTTTTCAGTTAAAAAGATATTTGTAGTTTTGAAGGCAAATGTAGATTTAGGGAGATATCAGCAAAGGGATTTGAGATATAAAGTTGTTGCTGTTTTGACTTTTATAAAGCCCCATACACACTATCAGATTTTCTGCTGATTTTTTCCATCAGATTTACCAAAACCATATAATATGAGGTCAAACCTTAGGGGTTTCAATGTGTATGCAATCATGCAGGCCCTTGTACTATATGGTTTTGGTAAACCTGAAGGAAAAAATCAGCAGACAATCTGATAGTGTGTATGGGGCTTAAGAAAAAGAAAAAAGAAAAAAAAATATTCAGTGGTGACTACGATCTTCAATAAGAAAAATGGTTAGTGAAAAACAGATCAAGAATTAAATGATAATATTTTAAATCCAGGAGTATTGGAATTGATATAGCAGTTAACTTTTCCCTGACTAATACATGAGTTTTTTTACTTTGAGATGTAGCAAAGGAGTTAAGATAGCTAGTGTGAGGGGTGGGAAGTAAGACTAGGGAGAAAAGGTGTAGAAAGAAAAATAGGATAATTCTTTATGTAAAAATATAAACTTAGGTATTATAATACTTTTCTCAGTTTTGAGGTAAATGAGAATATTTTCTCAGACTTAAAATGATTGTAAAGGATCGTTTTCTATTTTTTTTAAATAACAAACATATCATATTTACCTCCACTGTGGAGCTAGTTTTGCACAGAGTGGCCCCAAACATCCTCTTTTGGCATCCCCCCGGGGGCTCCTTCCCGCATCAGATAACCCCCTAAGAAAAGCACTCCCATGACCACGTCCGCGTCATTGGATTTGATAACAGCGGGAGCCAATGGCTGCGCTGCTATCAATCTCTCCAATTAAGAGCTGGGACCCCATAGAGAGAGGGACAGCGCGTCCCCGCCAAGGAGATGAAGGAGCTCGGGTAAGTGAAACGGGGACTGTGGGGCTGGGGGGCCGGTGACTGCCAGGTGTTTTTTCACTTTAGTGCATAGGATGTATTCAGATGAAAAAACAACCCCTTTAAGCATACTGTAAATCATTTTGATAAAGGATTTGATAGAAATGATGCAGTAGAGGACTGGGACCCTTTGAAATAGGGAGAATATACAACCAAATAATCCTTTCATGGTAGGGACCGATTTTTGCATACTAAAGAATGTATAGTGCTTAAAGTGTGATATCACATTGATTGGTGGACATGGTGAGTACTTCCTAGATATAATTTATTGTGACAAACGTTCACATCTTCCTGTATTAGCTTTCTTTATGGCCCTTGGCATTTGGTCAAATGGCATGTAAGAGCTGCAAAGGGAGTCTGTGCTGGAAGAATTCTTCTTTCAGAAGCTGTGATTGCAGGTCTTAACAGGGAACAGGTAGCCATATACAGTAATGCCCACCACTTGTCTCTGATTGAAAGTCCTGCTCCAATCAAAGTCTGAATATGAAGTACCTCCAGGTAGTAATGGCCTTGGAGGGGAAGGAAAAATGTCCCCCTTTCACCAACCTATACATTCTTTTAGAACAATGTAACTGTGGCTTTTTATAAGACCCCTATTAGATACCAAAGCCTAAACATAAAGATTTTAATAAGTGGTCCATGAAAGTCAAAACGTAGAAAAGTCAGGCTGGAAAATATCAAATATTGCTTTGTTTTAATCCTAACCTTGTCAATGAAAGGATTTCCTCACAAATCCTTCATTCTTTTGCTGGGCCTGACCTAGGTCCTTACAGCTGATATTCTGATTTCATTCTTGCAGGAAGCGAGAGAGGAACCTGCTGCTTGATGTCATGGTGATTATGTATGAGAGAAGATGGTTTGTGGATGAAGCTATCCCACATGTCAGAAGAGCCCTTAGGAAATGTGGAGCCCTGGCATCTAATCCAAATTAGTAGATGTGTTATTTAGCTAGAGAACTACACTAATGTATAATGACAGAGATGGCCCCATGCTGCATTTCTGGCACCAGGTTCAGAGTCAAGATATACTGTACACTTATTAAGCAAATTAAATGGACATTGTTTTGGGTTTTCCAGGAACTCTGACACTTAAGATACCTTTAATTGCAATGCTGCATGTTTGCATTGCTGTGAAAATCATGCTAAAGTTTCTTGTTCTTAGATCATGATATGCTCAACTGAATTTTGTGTAACAATTTTGTGGAACCCTGATAATGGCAAATAAGTGGAAGATGTCTTGACTAGGGTAGCTCAGAGGTCGCCACCAAACTACTACATAACCCATCTAAAACTCCACCCCCTTTACCCCCAATGAAATTCATAACACAAGGTGGAGTTAAATGGCCGTCAGGCCTTTTATTAAACAAAATAAGTAATAAATAACAAAAAAAATAAGAGTAACGTTAACCAAAGATAGATGTCCCCAGCCGCATAGAACTGCTTCGAGGACATTAACACATTAACACTTGGCCACAGACTTTACAGGTCTACCACTACCTGGTTCCTCTTATTGGACCACACCCAACCAGAGGACACCATACTAATGATGGTTCCCCACTTGTATCCCACAATCCAAGGGGTCCCAACTGCCATCTTAATACCTACATACCTCCAACCTACTTACCCTATCTCAGGGAGGGAGGGCGGGATGTTCATCCTATGGCTTCCCAACTCTGTTACATCCCTTCCTACAGTCTTCTCTCTTACTCTCCTCCTCATAACCCTGTCTTCTCAACCAATCACGTAAGTAAACCCCACACCTCTCCCTTTGAACACATTAACGCTATACTGTCTTATTCGTTCCTCATAGCTCCGGGTCTTAACCTCTGCCAAATACCATATTGAACTGCCAGTAAGAGATTCAAACCATTTGTCCACTAAAATGATCTAAACTACTTGGACTTATTGTTGTCACATACGAATCTAATACAGTATATGGCAATTGACAAATTGATTGTCAGACATCAAATACATGTAGTGGTCTATTCCCACTGGCACAAAAACATTTTCTTTTCATGTACTTTTTAGCCAGATAAATTTAGATCTCAACTATGTTTACAACAGTATGGTAAAGTTTCAGTGACTTGGTTGAAAATCATTTATGTCAACAAATTTAGCAACTTCAGGCTTTAACTGCTTGCCGACCAGCCGTCATCATTATACTGTGGCAGGTTGGTGCGATCCTGCAAGCCGTCGTAGCTATACGTCAGCTCCTTTAAGCGGGATAGCAGGCGCGCACACGCCCGCTGCACTGCAGGGGTGCCGATGCTCATGGCCGCGTTTGCGCTGACTGGAGCGATTGCGGGTATGAGAGGCAGAACAGGGATGTGAGTGTGTGTGTGTGTGTGAACACACAAATCCTTGTTCTGTTCTGTCAGGAGAGACGGATTATGAGTTCCTAATAGCTAGGAATCACGATCTGTCTTGCTCTAAAAAAAAAAAAAAAACTCATAGGGAACACAATTAACCTCTTGATTGCCCCCTAGTGTTAACCCCTTCCCTGACACTGACATTTTTACAGTAATCAGTGCATTTTTATAGCACTGATTGTTGTAAAAATGCCAATGGTCCCACAAATGTGTCAAAAGTGTCCTATGTGTCTGCCATAATGTTGCAGTCCCAATAAAAATTGCAGATTGCCACCATTACTAGTAAAAAAAAAAAATAATAATAATAATAAAAATGCTATAAATCTATCCCCTATTTTGTAGACGTTATAATGTTTCCGCAAACAAATCGATATACGCTTATTGCGATTTTTATTACCAAAAATATGTAGAAGAATACATATTGGCCTAAATTGAGAAAAAAAATAGCATTTAAAAAAAAAAATTACATACAACGTATTTCTGGGCTGATCAATGCAATAGTCTAAATTTTCCCATTTTTTTAAAAGGATTGATGTTTACCTTTTTCAAGCCCAAGTGTACTTAAAATGGAACTTCAGTCATTTTTTCATTTTTCAATTAATCAATTAAATCTTCTACCCTTGTTGTTTTAACTTTGGATAGTAAAACTTTTTTTCTGCCAGTAAATACAGTCTACTTCCTCTTTCTTGTCTGGTAAAAAGCCTAGACTTATGACATCATGCACAGCTCTCTGTGCATGATGTCATGAGAGTTTGCCAGGAAGGGAGGAGGGAAAATGTCATAAGAGGGCCACTGAGAGCTGCAGAGCTGGAAGTATGCCTCTGTGTGTCCGTGTAAATCCAGGAAGTGAACAGGCAGCAGCTTCAGCTTCAGCTGCCCACAGTTAAAATGGTTGCAGCCAGACTTAGTGGAGGGAGATTTCTGCAGCATATTTGGCAAATACAGAATCACAGTATATATAAAAGAATATGCAAAGTGGTTGGAGGGAAGCTTCAGAATGACAAAGATGTTTTTATTACAAAATTATGTAAGAAGACTGCAGTTCCTCTTTAAAAAAACAAATAAAAAATTAGCAAAAATTATAATGCTTTCCTTTAGTGTGATATGTCCCTTGTGCTGCTGTGTCCTGATTTAGCAGAAATCTTCCTTCATTGATGCGCCCCCACCTCCGGCACTGTAATTTTCCCGCGCAATGGTGGTCGATAGAACCGAGGGTGCTCTAACAGGCACTCATCAAACATGCCCGACTATGCCCGCTCTTTGCGTCCAGCTCCTATACCATCTATGACTGAAACATGATCTATGAATGGAGGAAGGGTGGATGATTGAAAAGTCCAGCCAAACCCCCCCCCCCCCATCATAGATTGTGTTTCATTCATACAAGCTATAGCACTGACATCTATCCCTTTCCCGCCGAGCGTACGCACATCTGCGTACTCGGCTTCCGGGGGGTATACCGGGATGATGCCCGCACCTGCAGGCATCATCCCGGTACCGTTTTTTACAGCAGGCGATTGGCTATCCAGGCATAACAACCGATGCGGCTAAAAGCCGCTCGGCTGTTATGCCGGAGGAGCGGGAGGGGACGTCCCCCCCTCCCGCCGCCTCTCGCCGCTGTTACCGGTGCTCCCGCTCGATCGGGAGCACCGATTAAACATCCGTCGGCTCTGGCTGCTGGGGAGGAACTGGAACGAAGCCGTAATCGGCTTCGTTCCAGTCTCCTCATCGTAAACACGGAAGCGACGTCATGACGTCACTTCCCGTTTACTCGGCTGCCAATGGCGCCGGTTTTAAAAAAATATCCGGTATTCAGAATCGCCGTTTTCGGCGATCTGAATACATTGAAGTGTAAAGGAGGGGTGGGGGGTCTTTTAGACCCCCAATCCCTCCATAGAGAGTACCTGTCACCACCTATTACTGTCACAAGGGATGTTTACATTCCTTGTGACAGCAATAAAAGTGATCAAATTTTTTTTTTTTTTTTTTAAACAATTTAGTCATTTAAAAATAAATAAAATAAATAAAAAAATAAAAAAAAAATTTTCAAAGCGCCCGCCGTCCCCGCGAGCTCGCGAAGCAAAGAAAACGCATACGGAAGTCGCGCCCGCGTACGTAAACGGTGTTCAAGTCACACATGTGAGGTATCGCCGCGATCGTCAGAGCGAGAGCAATAATTCTAGCAGTAGACCTCCTCTGTAACGCTAACCTGGTAACCGTAAAAAATTTTTAAAGCGTCGCCTATTGAGATTTTTAGGTACCGTACTTTGTCGTCAATCTACAAGTGCGCGCAATTATAAAGTGTGACATGTTTGGTATCTATTTACTCGGCGTAACATTATCTTTCACATTTCGCAAAAAAATTGGGCTAATTTTACTGTTTTGTTTTTTTTTTATTCATGAAAGTGTCCCTTTTCCCAAAAAGTTGCGTTTAAAACACCACTGCGCAAATACCGTGTGACATAAAATATTGCAACAATCACCGTTTTATTCTCTAGAGCCTCTGCTAAAAAAATATATATAATGTTTGGGGGTTCCAAGTAATTTCCTAGCAAAAAATATGGATTTTAACTTGTAAACACCAAATTCCAAAAATAGGCTTAGTCATGAAAGGGCTATGAATGAAGGAGGCGGGTTGATAAGGCAAGCATAGTTTTCTTGGTCCCCTTCACACTTAGGATTACAGCAGTCGTGGGGGGTTGGGGGGTTCCCATCAGAGGAGGAAGATTTCTCTTTAACCAGGGTATAGCAGCCCATGTATCACATCACATTGCAAGTAAGATCCCTTGTGCTTATTTTTAAGTAGACTTGGGCTTTAAACCAAATAATGTTATAAGCAAAGCTTAAAGATAAAGTTTACCCAAACTAGATTTTGTTATATTGTTGGACACTGGTGGACTGAATCACCTCTAACTTTCTCCTTCTGTCTTGGTCACTCAAACAGCAAGAGCTCCCTGTCATAATTCCCAACTCTGTTCCTGCTTCAAAGTTTTGTGTTCCCACTAATTGTTCCATGGTCCCAGATGCTACTGTTCTGCGTTCTCCATATTGTAAAATAAATAGCAATTTCCTGCAAAGAGAGGACCCCTTATAAGTGCCAAAAAATGTGTGCAGATCCAGGAATCCAAATAGCTCACTCAGTGAGGTATAAAAACTCTCCAGCATTTACAAAAAAAATATTAGTTTTTAGTGAATCCTTTACCACAGAATTTATTATTTTTTTGCTAAAAATAATTATAACCACTAGGCAGCTACCCTTTCAACCAACTCTACAGGTGAATATCGTATTGATTAAAAACACCGTTTTTCATATCCAGGCATAAACATCCCCTATTTTGGTTTGCTGCTATGCTAAGTAAAGTTAAGAATAGGAATTTTCATAAGAATGTACCTCCATTTCTAATTACTTTAAACTGTTCTGTATAATGCTACATTATTTTGTTTTATTAGTGTTAAGCTGCTATGTTGGTTAATCAGTCAGGCTATATTGATGATGCATGTAAGTGTGACAATGATTGAAAGTAAAGCGCTCATACTTGAACAGTTTACAATAAGCATTATATACTGTACATGTATAGAAGCTAATGGTTGACACTTCTTTCACTAACAAGAAATAAAGTTAAATTTAACTTGCTTACATCATGTGCTTCAGAATTATTTATATATATATATATATATATATATATATATATATATATATATATATATACACACACACACACACACACACACACACACACACACACACACACACACACCAGATATATTGTAAGGATGTATACATTTTGACAGGGCTGCTTATGTCAGTTCCTGAAAAAATAAAAAAATAAATAAAATTCAGATCAGTGGTACCTAATTGGGAATGGTGAGCACCCACCCTCAATTTAAAAGAGAGAATAAAAATAAAAAATACAAGAAAAAAAACGTAATGTATTGCAGCTTAACATTTCTTAATTGTGGTGGTTCCATTAGTTGTCTTTTTATAGGCTAAGAACACTTTTATCAAGTAGAGAAAATACCTGCTGATCTTGCCAGAAATGCTGTGTGTTTGTAGTGTCTTGTGATATGAACTAGGAGCAAAAACAGTATACTTTCTTTTGCATGTAGCACAGACCCCTTGGGGACTGCTTGGATTTACTTTTTCATCTGCATCACCCTGACCCTGTGAACATTCCAACTCACCTGACACTCTGAGTTCAGACATCCTTGCAACACCTTTGAGCACTCAATATGTTTATATTCTGTTAACATTTACTGGAATGCTGGAATAGTGTTACAAGAGGGGTAATGGTTCAACTGAGCTTTGGATAACAGCACCAGCTCAGTAGAATGATTCCCCGAGTAAAACAGTTAAGACAGTTGGCAACAACAGGATACTATATATACATATGTACAATGGAATATCACTTGAACATAACCTGGAAGGATAAGCAAAGTTAAACATAGATCTGACAGTACTTCTAGAAAGAGAAACCCTGACTGGCCTGTTAAACCTTTTTCCTAATGAGAGATAAAGTTAAACAAGGATGTTATAAGGGCCCTTTAAGTAGCAATGACAAATTGCAGCTCTGATGGTCTTCATCAGCAGTCGGAGCTCATTAACTGTATCCAATAAGGTGTAGTAACAGAGTGGTAGTATATCTTGTGCTTACTGCAGCTAAAGATGCCTATGTACAGTGTTCGAATAGAAGTGCAGTGAAGTGTTCCCAAAGTAATGCTGTCTGTACACAGTGTCCCAGTAAACAACCAAGGAAAGACTTGCAAAAGATGGGAAATTGTTCTCTCACCAACGACAGGCAGATCAAGTGCCTTCCAGACAGCTACTCCCAAATAGACGCCCTGGCTGCAGACCCACTTGTGATGATCACCCAAATCCGGAACACCAAGGGGTGGGTTGTTTTATGGTCAAGTTGGTGCTGATCAGATGTTCGATGAACAGCAGGCAGCACTGAAACCCCTTCTTGGTCGGGCAGGAATGTTTTATATACCCATGTGGTAGGCCATAATCTCACTCTTTCAGCACTGAGAGATCCATCACACATGAGGCTCGGGAAGAAAAGAGCCTGGGGATGGTCTCTGATTTCTTTTATAGACCTTCACAGCAATTTCCCTGATGGTAGCAAAGATCCCTGGGATATGTAGTCCAGGCGTATAGCCATGCGATTAAGAATAGCCATCTGGTGAAACTACTAATCCCACAATTCCTTTGGTTGGGCTCACAAATATGATGTCAGTTTAGTAACAGCGGGCACTAGAGGGCTAATATAATATAAAGATATGGCAGGAAATATCTGTTCATTGCAATTGCAATCCATATTGCTACATCTAAGCTTCTAATCTATCACCCCCTTAGATAATGGAGATGAAACAAGGTGGACATGTTTGAATTCCAGCCTATACAGGAAGTTAGGAGCTCACTGGATTTATGGCAGGATCCAAATACATATTTTTAAATTATTGAACAAATCTAAAAAGAAAAACTTTTATATTTACTGGACAAAAAGAGAGCAAAGTAATTTGTTACATACTATAAATTTTAAAAGTCATTATCTTTGAACAGATTCTGGAGTTAATGCTCTTATGGCTTAACCTCTTCCTGATCGCATAACACATATTTGAAGTGGCAGGAAAAGTGGGCTTTAACACCCAATCAGCATGGCTGTCTGAGGTTGTGTGCTCACTGTGTGTTCCCTGCGCACTGATTAAGGTATTTCCAACAGCTCTGTGACGCATCTTCAGATCAGCAGCCAGCAGGATGGGCTCCCGATCATGTGACCACTGTGAGAGCCAATCACAGCAATCACACAATCAGGAAGCCACTCTGCTTCCTGGCATTAAAGCCAATTTAAAGGGCCACCAGGAGAAAGCATGAATTGGTTAAACTGGCTCTTTCTTTTGACATCCCCATTGTGAGAGCTACATTTTAGGGTTTTTTTTGTCCTGTTAACCACCTCAATACAGTGCACTTACACCACTTTCCTGCCCAGACCAATTTTCTGTTTTCATCGCTCTCACAGTTTGAATGACAATTACTCAGTCATGCAACACTGTACCTATATGAAACTTGTGTCCTTTTGTTCACAAAAATAGAGCTTTCTTTTGGTGGTATTTACTCACTAGTGGGATTTTTATTTTCTGTGCTATAAATAAAAAAAGACTGTAAATTTTTCTTTGTTTCTGTTATATAATTTTGCTAATTAGTAATTTTTCTTCATAAATTTTGGCCAAAATTTATACTGTTACATATCTTTGGTAAAAATAACCCAAATTAGTGTATAATATTTGATCTTTGTTGATCTTCAAACTATGGTGCCAATCACTGAAAATTGGTCACATCTGATCAGGCCTTCAGTACATCAGGTGAATCTCATTTCTTGAGACACTAAGTCCCCTTTCACACGGGGCGGATCAGTAATGACCTGCCCCGTGATGATCCGCTCGCTCAGCGGGGATCGCTCCGTTGTCCCTGCTGAGCCGGCAGCGGACAGGGTGGTCTCCGCACACTGTGCAGGGACCGCCCTGTCAGCTCTCTGCTCTCCTCTATGGGGATCGGATGAGCACGGACTGTCTGTCCATGTTCATCCGATCCGCTCTGCAGACGGATAGAAAAATAGGATTTTCCTCCGTCTGCAGAATCGGACAGTAGCGGAGGCGGACAATAGCGGGTGTCTGCGGATGTTTATCCGCAGACACCCGCTATCCCGTAAGGATGCATGTATGTCTGTATTTCATCCGCAAACGGATGGATGAAATACGGACATACTGTCCGCATGTGTGAAAGGGGCCTAAGGCCTCTTTCACACTACCGATCCGTTCAGGTCTGCCTGTCAGTTTTTCAGGCGGACCTGAACGGATGCTCCATAGAGGTCTATGGAGCGTCGGATGTCAGCGGTGACACGCTCACTGACATCCAACCCGCTCTGATCCGAAAACGTGTGAGGAATAAAAAAACTACTTTTCCATTCGTCATCGGATCGGATTGGGTGACGACGGACACTGCGGTCCGTCGTTACCCAATTTCCCATAGGGTAAAGTGGCACTCTGACAGGTCCGTCCCTGCAGTGTGCAGAGACGGACCTGTCCTCTGCCTGCTCAGCAGGGATCGACGGAGCGATCCCCGCTGAGCAAGCGGATATCCATGGGGTGGATCATCACTGATCCGCCCTTTGTGAAAGGACCCCAACAAGTCAGGAAAGTACAAATACCCCCCAAATGACCCCTTTTTAGAAAGTAGACATGCCAAGGTAAGTAGGTAGCATGGTGAGTTTTTTTAAGTTGTAATTTTTTCCCCACAATGCTTTGCAAAATGAAGAATTATTATTTTTTTTTTACAAAATTGTCATATTATCAGGTTATTTCTCATACACAGCATATGCATACAACCAATTACACCCCAAAATACATTCTGCTACTCTTTCCAGGTATGGTGATACTACATGTGTGAGACTTTTACACAGCCTGGCCACATACAAAAGGCATAACATTGAAGTAGCACCTTCAGGGGTTCTATGAGCATAAATGACACATCTCATTTCTCAACCACCTATTACACTTTTGAAGGCCCTGGAGCACCAAGACAATGAAATTGCCCACAAAATGACCCCGTTTTGGAAAACAAACACCACAACGTATAATCTACGAGGCATAATGAGTCTTTTGAACAGTTAATTTTTTTCCAGACGTTTTTGGAATATGTGGAAAACAAAAAGAAAACGCATTTTTTTTTTTACACAAAGTTGTCAATTTATAAGATATTTCTAACACATAGCATGTATATAGCAAAAATTACACCACAAAATACATTCTGCTACTCTTCCTGAGTATGTCGATATTGCGTGTTTGAGACTTTTACACAGCCAGGCCAAATACAGAGACCCAACATTGAAGTAATACCTTCAGGTGTTCTAGGAGCATAAATTACACATCTCATTTCATTCCTGCCTATCACACTTTTTAAGGTCCTTGAGCACCAGCCCAGTGGAATTACCCACAAAAAAAAACATTTTATAAAACAAACACCCCAATGTATATTCCATGAGGTATGGGCTGCAAATGGGTACTCGGGTACTCTGATGGGCTTGAGACAGGTACTCGGGTAACTTGAGCTACAGACAGGTACTCGAGTACTTTCATGGGCTGCTGAAAGGTACTCGGTTACTTTAATGGGCTGGTGACAGGTACTCTGATGGCCTGGTGACAGGTACTTGGGTACTCTGATGGGCTACAGATAGGTACTCGGGTACTCTGATGGGCTGGTGACTGGTATTCGGTTACTCTGAAGAGCGGTGACAGGTACTCAGGTACTCATATGGACTGTGACAGGTACTTGGGTACTCATATGGACTTTGACAGGTACTCGGGTACTCTGATGGACTGTGACAGGTACTTTGATGGGGGAGGGCAGTCAGTGTGTGTTTCATAGTTTCATAGTTAGTAAGGTTGAATAAAGACACCAGTCCATCTAGTTCAACCTGAGTGTCTACAATTGTCCCTATCAATGTACATTGCACACTCACATTATTCCCTACCCTCAAGAAGCCCACAATCCAAGGTCCCCATTCATATACTAGGGCCAATTTTGGACAGAAGCCAATTAACCTACCTGCATGTCTTTGGATTGTGGGAGGAAACCGGAGTACCCGGAGGAAACCCATGCAGGCACAGGGAGAACATGCAAACTCCAGGCAGGTAGTGTCATGGTTGGGATACGAACCAGCGACCCTTCTTACTGCTAGGTGAGAGTGCTAACCACTACACCACTGTGCTGCCACGTGTACACGTGGTGTACACTAAGCAGTAACGAGATGTTACCGCAATATCCTTCTCACACATGATTGGTGTGTGAGGAGGAGAACCCGGTAACATCTCGTTACCGCAGTTTGTTGACATTTAGTGATCGGCTGTGAAAGGATCACAGCTGATCATGTGGTAAACAGCCGCCGGCTAATGGCTGCTTACCAGCATCAGTGACGAGCAGTGTTCCCGGGAACACACCGTTACCGACGTGCATGCACAGCGCACTCAAGATCGCGCTCATGCGCCATGCAAAAGTGGGCTGGTACCACCTGTGATTGGCCGTGACCTCATCACGGCTGATCACGTGGTAAACAGCCATGCCCAATGGCTGTTCACCCCCCTCGGTATAGAGCGTCGTTCTCTGTGACACGCTGCCACTGAAGGAACAGGGATGCGTGCACACGATTGCGCGCAGTCCCTGTTTAAATGGAGGGACATCATATGACGCCTGCCCAGAATGAGAGCCGCACCGCCTGGCCGTCATATGACGGCCAGTGCGTGGCGTGCTGTTGAAGAGGTAGAGACTGTAAGAGCTCAGCTCCTATTATTCAGTTCTTGGCTTCTTTGCTTTTGTGCTAGTTTTTTGGATTAGGTGGTATTCTCTAGAAGCTCCTAAGGGCTTTTCCATTGAATTGTCCTGCTCTTATGCATGCATTTGAATTGCATTTGACCTGCTTTGCTTGCAATATAATCACACCTCAATAGAGCCTGCTGCGTCAAATGAGATACAAAGCAGGTCAAACACAGCCCCTAACTGACAACTACACCACTATATTCAAATCAATAAGAATCTGCTGACCTGGATTTGCTGCGCAAACATTGTTTTTCTGCATGTCAAATGCAGGAAAATAATGTCTGTTTACTGACAACCATATTATCCTTGGTGAGGCAGAAGAACCTCTCCTTGCACGTTAATAGCAGGCTCCTTAAATTTAGTTTACTCCGCTGTGTGCCATCTAGACTACATTTTAACATTTACGTGAAACTCAGGAGGTAAGAAAGTCAAAGACTGCCTAAAGGTACAAGATGGCTCTCCTCAGTGAGAGCCTTGATCTTTAGTGTCCTAAATCTGGTTAAAAAATAGGCTCTGTAATTTTTTTTTTTTTTTGAGGACCAAAGGCAGTTACTATTTTGATAAGAGAGGGTGAGTAAAATGATTCATCTTATATTGCCGCTCTCATAAATTAGGAGACTAGTAGCGGCAATGCCCACTGAGATACTGTAACATCTGCTAAGACTGAGACCTGCAGTTTCAATTAATTATAGCTGAGACTGACGTCAAAGCCTGAATGAAGGCATATACGATGCCACCTGAATAAAGCTTAAAACTTAAAGCTGTTGGATGATACAACTGCAATAAACTTTCTCCATGATAGTAGATTTCATAGACAACTTTCTTAACTTCAACATTACATTTCCAGTTGTTTCATAAAGACATAAACATAATATAGTGTAGAGTCGGTTCTTTCAAAAAGCTATTTCTAGAGTATTATTACCACACATCCCAACTTTTTGAGATGGGAAAGGAGGACACCTATTAGCAAGAGTATATAGGCATAGGACACACCCCCTACCATGCCCTCTCAAAGGAGAATTATACAACAAACAAAACATGTTGTAATTCACAAGTGCCTTTACCACTATTTTTGCTTTACTACGGCTTTTGACAATACAAAGGTTTAGCACTGGGGAACACTTTTTGAAAGATAAATAGTGCATTTTATATACAACTATATAGATCAGACCAAAATGAGGGACAAATGAAGAGGAAAGAGGGACAGAGACACTTTGTTGCAAATCAGGGACAATCCCTCGAAATCATGGACAGTTGGGAGCTCTGTTATTGCTGCTGGTGGAAACTTAAAAACTCTTCAATAAAAGTACAGCTGCTGTGTACATTCTGCTGCATGGTGAGTGATTGCTTTCATATTGCCTTGTCATGTTATTACATCACCTTATAACTGTTATATTTGCTACTGTAACAGTACTTTGTGCTCTAAATTATATGGATTTAAGGCTCAGATATGTAATAGTTTTCAAATTAAAGATCTCTCTTGAAAGAATACCAAGATAAACAATTTACAATCACTGCCAAATAGCAGTAATTGAGTCCAGCTCAGCAATTTGTTAAATGGGTAGCAAGGACGAGATTATATTAGGAATGGATATTGATTATTGTTAATAAAAGTTCAAGTAGAACGCTAAACTTTTATTCGTGCAAGAGTCCATGGTCACTGGGTCTGATCCATGTTGTATTATATCAGAGTTTGGTAGGTAGCTTCTGTGAGATTTCTCCTAATAAGGCTTAAATATGTTTGTCAATTATGAAAGCCAAATTATTTTTGCTCAGATCAGTAGGTAAAGAAAAATGCTCCTTTTGGCCATTAAATTCATGTTGAGCTAAGAAAATATCAAACTGTGACGCACTACTGCAACGGAGGGTCACATACATTAAGTGACATGGAGGACAAGTTATCACCGTTGATGAGGAAGCTGCGATCCACAACACGCATTGCTAAAGCCGCTGAACTTAAAACAGATGACATTGAAAACTGCCTTAGGCGGAATAATATCTGGATAGTGGGGCTCCCCGAGAGGGCAGAGGGAAGGGACCCCACAGAATATGTAGAACAATGGTTGCTAGATACATCTGGCAAGAAGGCGTTTACTCCATTATACTCGGTGGAATGGGCTAACAGGGTTCCGCCTAGGCCTCTTCCACCTGGTCATCCTCCCCACACCATGCTGGCTAGACTTCTCAATTTCAAAGATAAAGAGATAATGCTCCGTCTGGCCAGAGAACGCCGCAACATCCAGTTTAACGGCACTCAGATCTTCTTCTACCCTGACTATTCGGCAGATGTGCAAAGCCACAGGGTGAAATTTACATAGGTCAAGAAGAGGCTCCAACATCTCCAGGCTACTTACGACATGCTGTTGCCAAGCCCACTTCTTTGATTCAGCCATGGAGGCCTCAGACTGGCTGGATGCCAATGAGCATACACTGTGCCAAGCTAGAAGAGATGTGGCGGAGGTAGATTGAGCCCCAACCTTTGGGCTCCATTGCCAGTTTACCATAGCCCACAGGGCCAATGGCTGCCTGCTATAATGCCCTCAAGCATTCTGAAAATCCGGCTGGAAGACATTGTCACCCTGTATACACAGAGAGCAAGAATTCTATACACAATTGGTTTTTCATTGGATTACAAAATAAATGTAAGACTTTTAGTTCTTGGTTTGATGTTCCTATGCTTGTTCAGATGGGGAATTTTGCCTGACTCGAAGCTGAGCGTTCTGATACACCGATCCCTGGATTTTCAGCTTTTTGCCAAACTGATTGACCTTGAGGGGAGATTTTTAATTCTCTTATGTAGAATATTTAATGTTAAATGTACTTTAGCGACAGTATACCTACCGCCTGGTGCTGAGAACTCTTCTGATGTACCAGCTGGGCAGCCCTGACACCCCCTCATACTAGTTGGTGATTTTAATGGCCATCTAGATCTAATAGACAAACCCCCCCCCGCCCGCGGTGGGGACCAATTAACCCCAAACTACACTGCGTAAATTTGTAGAAGAAGCAGGCTGGATAGACCCATGGAGGTGCTGTAACCCATTACAGAAGCAATTCTCCTGTTTCTCCAAGTCCCATTTATCCCTGTCTAGAATTGACCTGTGTCTATGTACCCTGGCTGCCTCATTCTTCATCCAGGAAGTACAATACCTGGTGAGAGGTATATCCGACCACTCTTCTCTGGTGATTTCTCTAGCGGTGGGGCCTACCTCGACACTCCCAAGAGCTCCATGGAAGCTTAATGCCTTTTGGTTAAACCTATTCCCCTCCCACAATAGAATAACTGACGAGATTTCTTTTTTTTTTTTCCATAAAAGTTTTTATTGTTTTTCCGAAAAGAAAATGGAAAATGTACATTGCATTTCAGAATATACCAGAGTTACATTCAAATACAAACAAATATCCCAAACATTGAGAAATAATATTAAAGATTAAGTATACATGTTACTAGGTGTATGATCTGTTGAACAATTAGACCACCTTAGCTAGAAATATCTCCTTACCCCAAAAAAAAAAAAAAAAAAAACTCGGTTGGAGAGATGGGAGATATAAATTACACATGGGGGGGCATAGGGAGTGATAACCCTATGTGCCTGCCTTCGCGTAAGCACCGAGTCGTTCCATCAGTGAAAAGAGAAAACGCTGTGGCGCTGGGTCTGAGTAGGGTCAAGTTGGTCCGTCTTGTGGTACAAGACGGTCTCTCCTGGGTATCGTGCTCAAATGGTGTCAATAGAATTTACCTAGTAGGAGTCGCAACTACAACGGTCCGCAATGTGGGGTCGCGGGGGGTATGTGTCTGGTGTCAAGTCATCAGGTATGTTTGTACAGTCGGGGGGCAATGTAAGGGATGGGTAAGGAAGAAGGGAGAGGAGGGGTACCTAAGGAAGAACAGGGAGAGGGAGGTAAGGGGGGGCAAGGACCTTACCGATCCGTCCACTGACTCCCCCGAGACAGACCGTTAATAGGGGCTAGGTATGGTAGGGTAGCCCCATCTATAAAGGTGGGAGCCCCTCGTGTTTTTGGGGCTGGTGTGAGAGGACCTATCTGATCCCGGACGCACCACCTTCGGGAAGGAGTATAGGGTCAGTTTTGCTCAGAGGTAGGAGTATTCCTGGGGTCATGCGTGATCGGGTTCGTAAGAGCCCCGAATTCAGCAGAAGAACGGAACGACGAGATTTCTATTTACTGGCAGGCCAATAGGGAACATCCTGACCCTCTAATTACATCGGATGTCTTTATGGCATTCCTGAGAGACTTATTTATGACGGAGGTCAATGCCATTAAACACAACACTCAGGTACAGAGGGAGCAGGCTGTGCAGCTGGTTTGTCCATTGAAGGCAGAGTTTATTGCCAACTCGTCTGATGCCACTAGAGAAGCATGGGTAGCCGCGCAGGCGGCCGTAGACCTCTTGGCAACATCCTTGGCTGATAAGCACTTCTTCAGTAGGTTGGCCTTTTATGAGGAGGGCGAGCAGACAGGTAGTCTGCTAGCCAAAATTATGCAATCAAACCAGGCTTCCCCAGCTATAGGGGCTCAGTGTACTCCTCGGGGAAAGGTGGTGACTGACCCAACTATTATTATGCAGGAACTGGTGGAGTTCTACTCAGACTTGTATCGCTCTATGCAGGATTACACACCAGAGGAATTGCAGGATTTCCTGCATGGGGATCGAGCTACCCTGTCTGTCAGCCTTCCAGAGGCAAGTGTTGGATTCCCCCATAACTGAAGAGGAGTTTCAATTTGTGGTCATCTCCTTCCCTAACTCCAAGGCTCCTGGAGATGACAGGCTCCCAGTTGAGTCGTTTAAGCAGTACGGGGAGGTAATATTTCTCAAGGTGTTTAATGCAGTCTCCATGACTAAAGCTAACATTGTTCTAAAATTAAAGGAAGGACCCTCTAGACCCAAGCTCGTACAGCCCCATATATCTTTTACAGGTGGATATTAAGATTCTGGCCAAAGTGTTTGCCATGAGACTTAATAAAGCCATATCTTCAATTATACATCCAGACCAATCTGGATTTATACCTGAGAGGTCTACCTTGATTCATTTACGCAAGCTTTTCCTCAACATACAGTCCCCAGCAGATAATATGGGGAATAGGGCCCTCCTGTCACTGGACGCCTATAAGGCTGGCCATACATTATACAATTTTCTTCTATAGATTTCCTTTAGATTTTCCAAAACCATATAATATGAGGTCAAATCTGAACACTTTCAGTTTTTGTGCAATCAGGCAGGCCCTTGTACTACACAGTTGAAGGTAAATCTAAAGTAAATTGAATAAGAAAATTGTATGGTGTATGGCCAGCTTAAGATCTTCAATTGCATAGAATGGCAATACTTGTGGCCCACCATGCATAAGTTTGGGTTTGGTCCCACCTTCCTATCATGGGTGAAATTATTATACAGCTCCCCACAGATGGCCATTAGAGAGGCAGGACGTGTATCCATGCCTTTTCCTTTACATAGAGGCACATGACAGGGCTGCCCTTTATCCCCTCATTTGTTTTAGATTGCCATTGAGCCACTTGCTGCCATGATCTGTTCCAACCCCTTAATCTGTGGCTTCAAATATGGCAAGATTCAGGAAAAATTCATGCTCTATGCTGACAGAGCCATGTTACTTTTGGGGGACAGGTTGGATTCCATGAGAGAAGCTATGGCAGTCATTACCAAGTTTGGCACATTTTCGGGCTTGGTGTGCAACTGGACCAATTCCTCAATCTTATTGCTAGAATCTTCGGCTGGTGGACAGGATGGCACACTTCAAAATATTCCTGTGACCTCCTCTTTTAAATATTTGGGGGTGCATGTTACCTCACAGCCCCGTGATTACGTTACTCTCAATCTATCACCACTACTGGGTCGAAGAAGGGATAAAACCAAAATATGGTCCAAGCTTAAAATGACATTGGTAGGGAGAGTGTTAATGTTTTTTTATGCCACAGCTCCTCTACAATCTGCACATTACTACCATGGTTGTCTCGCTTTAAAACTTTTTGCATCATAAACTTGCTGTTCCGCTCCTTTATTTGGCTTAATAAACCTCCAAGGGTCAAGCGCGAGCAATTGCAAAAACCAAAAAGAGTGGGGGCTATTACCTGGCAGCACAGCTGCAACATGTCGCTCGGGCTTTGCCCATGGAGCCAGCCAGTGAAGGGGAACAGGAGACGCAACCACAGCTCTGATGCACCATCTCATGAGGATGTACACTGTGGCCATGGGCTTGGAAGCTCTGGCCTACGCTAAATCCAAACAATCTTTTTCCCACCTATGTGTTGATGCAGAATGTGTGGAACAAGGCCAGACAGCTACAAGATGTCACAGGATTCACGGGTCATAGTCATATTTGGGATAACGTGTATTATAAGAAGCTGAAATCTTTACAGTGTGATACGAGATGGAAGGGGTCACACACTTAGTACACATCTTCTCCAGCCGCAAAGAGCACTCCTTTTCATCTTTGCAGACTAAATTTAACCTCCCCCAATCAATGTATTTCCCATATCTACAATTTCATCACGCTGTCCAGGCGCAATCAGAGGGATCTCTATGGGTCCTGTCCCTGGCCCCCATCTTTCATTATATGACAGAGGTCTCTCACTTTAAGGGATTTATAGATTTATAGATTTAAAGGATTTGTATCCCAAAGTTATGCCATGCTTGCGTCCACACTCTTGAAGGGCTTCCTGACCAAAGTGACACCCCTAAGCCCTTGTACACACGGTCGGAAAATCCGTCGGAATGTGTCCTATCGGACTGTGTCGTCTGATAATCCGACTGTGTGTGGTATGCATCGGACTGATTCCGTCGGACCCAATTTTCCAACATGTTGGAAATATTTCCCGACCAACTGGGCTGATCGGACATACTCCGATCATGTGTAGAGAATTTTGATCGGACCAAGTGCCACGCATGCTCAGATCAAATTCCTACATCAAAGCTATTGGTTACTAGCCTGAATGTAGTCCCATCGTAACGAAATTACGTCATCACGTTCTGAAAGATCGGATTTTTTCGCCAACTTTGTCCAACCGTGTGTATGCAACAGTTTCGGACAAAATCCGACGGATTTGGTTGTGGAAATCTCCGACCGTGTGTACAGGGGCTAAGAGAGAGTGATATGGAATCGTTTGAGGATGAACAGTGGGAGGAGGTCCTGCAGGCGGTTCAGCTGTGTTCTTTTAATTTGGCTCACTGCAGATAACTATGGTAGGAGACTATGTAAGGGGGGGGAGGGAGGAGTAAACAGCAGAAATGTTGTACTGCATACGCATTTTCATTCATACTTGTGGAATGTTATAATATGTCGGACTATGCCTGCCAGCGCTTTTTTTATGGAACCTGTACTGTTGGATTGTATACTGATATTTACTTCAATAAAACTTTTGAGACAAAAGAAAAAGAAAATATCAAACGTTAGGGAACAATAAAAGTCCATCTCATTTAAGGAGTTTTATTTGCTGTATCTAACTAAAGAACCACCAGGTGGTGCTACAGTATAGGCAACTGTGAGTGCAGTGAGTTGTACTGGCTATATATACATGGATGAATTTTTAATATGATCAAACATTTGATCCCATTGCTTTAATTTATTGGATCTCTGAAACACATGTTCCATGCTACACAAACAATACATTTTCTTATATTACACTAATCACTTTAAATTTCAAAGGTTTTTTGGAAAAGGACAAATAGTGAAAGTGATCAATTATAGAATTGACTATTTTCTCAGTACAGCTTGAAAACTCTGAGGCCGCGTACACACGCGGGGACTGTTCGCTCAACTTTGTCCGTCAAACAGTTTCAGCGAACAGTCCGCTCAAAATTAGCATGGACGGACTTGCCCACACACGACGAACGAACAGTTTGCTGAAACCGTGCGCGATGACGTGAACGGCACGTACGACGGGACGGAAAATACGACGTCCTATACACTGCATTACAACTTTCGGCGTGTAAATCCTTTCTGAGCATGCCGGAACTTAGTTTGACGAACAAGCCTACACACGAGGGGACTGTTCGCTGAAACCAAGTTTCAGCGGACAGTTTTTCGGAATTTCCGAAAAACTTTGTTCAGCAGACTGTTCGCTGAAACTGTCCGCTGAAAGCCCACACACGGGGACTGTCCGCCGAAACACTGTTCAGCGGACAAAGTTGGGCGAACAGTCCCCGCGTGTGTACGTGGCCTGAGAATTTTTCAATAAATTTTTTTTTTACCTTTGAGTAAATCCTGCAAAAACTGGTAAAAAAAAAGGCTAGTGGAAAACAATAAATTGCTATAGTTAATCAGAATATTAAACCAATTGTTTCAGTGAACGGTTGAATTAATGTATTGTCAGGTTTGGATACAGTAAAAAGGAGTATCACAAAATATTATTATGACTGCATGTAGAGGTATTTCACAAATTATGGGCTCCTTTCAGCATAGCTCAGATGTCTTCACACCAAAACAAGAAATGATTCATGGAAAAAGTTGACGCTGATTAAAGCAACAGCTGTCAGTTGCTTGAAAAAAAATCTGACTGTTCCCTGTAATAAAAAAAATAAAAATAATAACAACCTTTCTAGCGGGCTGCATCTCCTCCTTTTCCTCTGTTCAAAAGCTGCACCATCCAGCACTCTACTGGGACACAATAGTGACGTAGGGGCAGTAGAATGGTCCGGATGCGCAGCAGAAAATGGCATCATCCAACCCTCCCACTAGTTTTGAATGATACCTTATTACATGGGCGTCCGCAGCAGGGGGCAAGGGGGGTCAAGTGCCCCCCCCTGGAATCCCCAAGGTGTCCCGCCGCCATGCTGCATTTTTTTTTACTGAGTCCACCGACAGCTGCATCCTCCGCTCTCTCCTCTGGATCACAGAGCTGGCTGCCTCTGTGTTCGGCGGCTGCTCTGAAACATGGCCCCGCCCCCCCAGACCTGCTTGTGTGATAGTAGAGAGAATCAACGTTCCGCCTATCACACGAGCCGGTCTGGGGGGACAGGGCCATGTTACAGAGTGGCCGCCGTACACAGCCAGCCAGCGCTTTTATCCATAGGAGGAGATGCTGCAGGTACAGCCCTCCCTGTGTGCCACAGTGCCTAGATAGGAGGATCGGGGAGGGGGGCTGCAGGGGCCCCCCTGCCAATTCTCCTATCCAACTTATTTTACTGTCCCCAGTTCACCTTGTTCACCTCTCCTGCCCCCCCCCCCCAGGGCTCTCCACTACCACACTCTCCTGCCCCCCCCCCAGTGCTCTCCTCCACCACCACACTCTCCTGCCCCCCCCCCCCAGTGCTCTCCTCCACCACCACACTCTCCTGCCCCCCCCCCAGTGCTCTCTGCCACCACCCCACTCTCCTCCACCACCACACTCTCTTGCCCCCCCCCCCAGTGCTCTCCGCCACCACCACACTCTCCTGCCCCCCCCCCCAGTGCTCTCCTCCACCACCACACTCTCCTGCCCCCCCCAGTGCTCTCCTCCACCACCACACTCTCCTGCCCCCCCCCCCCAGTGCTCTCCTCCACCACCACACTCTCCTGCCCCCCCCCACAGTTCTCTCCTCCCCTGTTCTTGCTGCCCCCCTGCTCTCCCCATCCTTCTCTAGCCACCATCCCAGTTCTCTCCACTCCCCCCGTTCACCCCCCAGTGCTCCTCCCCCCAGTGCTCTCCCCCTTGTCCCCCCCCCCCCAGTGCTCTCCTCCACCACACTCTCCTGCCCACCCACAGTTTTCTCCTCCCCTGTTCTTGCTGCCCCCCTGCTCTCCAGCTCTCCCCATCCTTCTCTAGCGACCATCCCAGTGCTCTCCCCCCTGTCCCCCCCAGTGCCCCCCCTGTTCCCCCCAGTGCTCTCTACTCCACCCAGTGCTCCCCCCTGTTCCCCCCACAGTGCTCTCCACTCCCCCCAGTCCTCTCCCCTCCGTGCTCTCCCCCTGTTCTTTCCCCCGCAGTGCTCTCCACTCCCCCCAGTGCTCTTCCCCCCGTTCTTTCTCCCCCCATGCTCTCCTCCCCCCCGTGCTCTCCTCTCCCCCCCAGTGCTCTCCCCCTGTTCTTTCCCCCCCAGTGCTCTCCGCCCAGTGCTCTCCTCTCCCCCCCAGTGCTCTCCCCCTGTTATTTCCCCCCAGTGCTCTCCGCTCAGTGCTCTCCACTCCCCCCCAGTGCTCTTCAGCTCTCCCCATCACTCTCCAGCCCCCACCCCAGTGCTCTCCAGCCCCCCATTCTCCCCACCCCTGTTTTTTCTGCCCCCCCGGTGTTCTCCAACCCCCCGAGTGCTCTCTACCCTCCGTGCTCTCCACCCCTGTTCTTTTTGGCTCCCCCCAGCACTCTCCACTCCCCACCCCTGTACTCTCCAGTCCCCCTGCATTTTGCCCCCACCCATGTGCTCTCCAACCCTACCAGTGCTCTCCACCCCCCATAGTGCTCTCCAGTCCCCCGTGCTTTCCACCCCTGTTCTTTCTGGCCCCCACTGGTGCTCTCAAGCTCCCCCCCCTGCTCTTTGTACCCCCCCAGTACTCTCCAGCCCCCGTGCTCTCCACCCCTGTTTTTCTGCCCCCCCCAGTGCTCTTCACCACCCCACACTCTTAGCCCCCCCAGAGCTCTCAGCCTACCGTGCTCTCTACCCCTGTTCTTATTGCTCCCCCCAGTGCTCTCAAGTTCCCCCCCAGCGCTCTTTGCCCACACCCATGTGTTCTCCAACCCCGCCACTACTCTTTGCTCCCCCTTCTCTCCAACTCCCACCCAGTGCTCTCCACTTCCCCAGGACCAGAGGACAGGCTGATTGGGGCTGGAAAATTAGGACAGCTGAAGGTCCAGGTGGCCAGGGACCTCTCCATCTCACAGCAGACAGATCCTCTGGAAGGAGCACCGTCCCCATCCAAAACGAGAACAGACCCTGCCTGCTGCTGGCCATCATGGATATCCTCCTGGCATGCAAGTTATTGTACCAAGCATCAACAACACACCTTCCCACCGACAGGGACTGCAGACTGGGACATGGGGCACAGGAGGGGCTGCAATGATGGACACAGTGAGGCTGCATTCACGGCACAGTAAAGCTGCATTTCATGGACACAGTGAGGCTGCATTTGATGGACACAGTAAAGCTGCATTTGATGGACACAGTGAGGCTGCATTTGATGGGCACAGTGAGGCTGCATTGAGCTCTTGCATCAAGTTTGCAGTCTCTGACCATCTCCTGTAGCATGTCTGCAGTCTCTGAGGGAGTCTGGAGAGGAGTCAAGAGTGGGAGCACCACCAGGATGGTGGTCATGGGAGAAGTCAGACTTGTGTGGACTGTGGACAGGACACTATAGGATAAAACCAGAGCCACCCAGCTGGAGCCAACTGACTGAGCCCTGCACAGTGCACCTGAGAGGAGGTCAGTGAAAGCACCACCAGGCCAGTCGGGGGGGGGGGGGGGGTCACTGATGTAAGGGGGGAGTGAATACGATAATGTAAGGGGCACTGATATAAAGGGTTTCCTCCTTATATTAGTAACTCACCCCCCTTACCTTCGAGTATTCTTTCTGCAGAAGGTGGTCCCCCCCCACGTTCTGAGTTCCTGGGGTCCCCCTTGATGACTGATCACTTACCACTATTAACTGGTAAAATGTATGGTTTTCCCTTTCATGAACAAGAAAATAATGACGTTACGCTGTTGGGCTGGTATAATAATGCTGTGAGGCTGCTATGAAATTTTTTCCAGGGCTGGTTTTTGAAAGCATGGGCGTCCGCAAGGTTACTCAGGTGGCTGCGTACCATGCCCATATAGCCTAGAGAATGTACATCTTTTTACACTGCAATACATCTGTTGTTGCCATATTTTTATCTTTATGAAAACAGCCTATACAGTGACAGTATGAGATCAAAATATGGCCACAACAGTTGTATTGCAATGTAAAAAGATGTACATTCTCTAGGCTATATGGGCATGGAACACAGCCGCCAGAGTAACTTCCAATACAAAGTGAAGATGAATTATCTGTTATATAACGCATATGTATTACCAGCGGAAAGATTTTCATGAGATTGTCGAAAAGGGGCGGAGTATGAGCGGCCTTAAAATGATGCCCCCCCCTTGGAAAAAGTTCTGCGGACGCCCATGCCTTATTATATTTGAATATATAGAACCACAATAAAAAAGTTAAAGAATTAAGAAAAGACTTTGTTTCACAGTATATTTTTGGCTTATATCAGAAACTAACATAAGGACAATTCTGAAGGCTAGGGAATAGTTTTCCCAGGCCTTGATAGCCCCTGTAGTCTTAGCCCTTGTACACACAGTCGGAGATTCCGTCAGAATGTTTCCTATCGGACCTTTTTGTCGGATATTCCGACTGTGTGTGGTCTCCATCGGACTGTTTGCGTCGGAATATCCGACGGACCAAGTTTTCCAACTTGCCGGTAAAATTTTCCGACAAAATGCTCCTATCGGATATACTCCGATCATGTGTAGCCTACTCCGACGGACGAAGTGCCAAGCATGCTCAGATCAAATTCCTAGGCCAAAGCTATTGGCTACTAGCCTGAACGTAGTCCCGTCATAATGAAATTACGCCATCACGTTATGTACAATCGGATTTTCCGACAACTTAGTCCGACCGTGTGTATGCAACATCACTTCCGGACCTCTTCCGGAATTATTCCCGTCGGAATAATCCCAAAACAGTTCTTCAAAAAGAAAACAAATGGTGGTAATAAAAATGAATTTACTTTATTAAAGGATTCCACCAAAAATGATTCAAGTAATATACACCTCCATCACATGAATTAAAAATATGATAACTTATCAAGATACAGATGGCCACAACAGTCACTCAACCCTCATGCAAATCATAAACCATCTGGAAGCGATATGAATCCCTAAAGGGGATATTCTTCAGATCTAAAATTGCTGCCCGATAATTATTGATAAATTCAAAATATATGCCGCGCTAAGTGGTATATTGCTATTAGCAGCAATGAACAAATAAAGTGTCAATAGTGTAAAATTATACTACAGTGCATTGCAATTACTCACTTCCAAAAATGCATAATCAAATTAATATGAGAACTACTCGAATAGCAGTGGATTGATACTCCAAAAGCCGCATACACACATAGCGGTATGTCCGACGTACTTAGTCTGGCGGACTTCCCGCCAGACTGTCCGTCGGACTTTCCGAACGGGCTACTTGCCGACACACGGCACTTTTTGAGCGGACTAATACGGCGTACTAAGTCTGCCGTACTATCCGCCATACTTTTGAAATGAACGGACTCGCCCACACACGCGGAGGAAAGTCCTTTCGAGCGCGTCTCCAGGTAGGCGGGGCCCGCGAAGGAGACGCCGCCTGGTATGGACTTAAAGGGGAACCCCAATGCCGAAAAAAATCGGCGTGGGGTCCCCCCCCCCCCCCAAGTCCACAACAGACCCTTGTCCGAGCACGCTACCCGGCCGGCCAGGAAAGGGGGGGCGAGCGAGCGCCCCCCCTCCTGAGCCGTACCAGGCCGCATGCCTTCAACATGGGGGGTGCCTTGGGGAAGGGGGGGCACGCGGCCCCCCACTCCAAAGCACCTTGTCCCCATGTTGATGAGGACAAGGGCCTCTTCCCGACAACCCTGGCCGTTGGTTGTCGGGGTCTGGTTGTCGGGGTCTTTAATAAGGGGGCCCCCGGAAACCGGCCCCCCACCCTATGTGAATGAGTATGGGGTACAATGTGAAATAAAAAAGGTTATGGCGCTAAACCCTATTAGTGATGAGGTGAGTTAACTTATCAAATCCTAGTGTTTGATTTTTTATAAAAAGAGAAAGAAAAAGAAAAAAGCTGTTGGTGATACCGTGAAAAAAATATATATCCTAAAGCAATTTTATCCAAAACAAATTGTGTGTGATTAATGTGGAGTCAGCATTCATGTTCCATTATAATAAAAACAAAAAATGAGTATTAAATTATCATATACGTATCAGCCTACTAAAAACATGTAAACCTTCATTAAATGTGCAAATTAGTGGAAATAATGTTAATATTCAACAGTATGTTAGTGTAAAACAGATTGTGCAAACATGTGCAAAAAAATGTACAAAAAAGCAACTAAAGGTCAGAACAACCAAGGATCAGAAATAATTTAACCATAAAATCGCATGAAGTCGCTAAATGTGCGAATAGACAATATTTTCAACCAATAATCGCATGAAGACGCATCTGTGTCCAATATAAGTCCAAAATTAATATTTGGCTTGATAGTGCTGCCTCTTCAGACTATTGTTGTAATTGTTACAAAAAGTCAATGGGGGGTATTTGATTTACTCGTGCAAATAGTGCGGGCTTTCAATTAGAGAACTTCATCCCCGGTGCGCCACTCTGTGCTATAGTATGTGAATGCTCTCACCAGAGTTAATGCCCCTGTGGGGCTGGATGGACCTTCACAATGTAAGCCACTGTGTTGCTCTCTGGCTGCTGCTGGTGCACTGGGTGAAGCTTCGTTGTTCCGTCCGTATGGTATCCAACGTTAATTATATAAGGGAAGACATATCCATAGTGTAATACGTTCTTAACCAAATCGTTCGTTTATTAATATTAAAATCTACTCACATTTTACATTAAAAGCATGTGCATATAGGAAAAACTCCGCCGTTCGTCTCAAACGAGTGCACACAACGTGGCCACGCCCTACGCGTTTCGTCACTACGACGTCCTCTGGAGCGGCCATATTGGTGCACCTTATTGCTTAAATAGGGTGCAGTGCTCCACTACGCCTGCGCTAAAATAACAGCGCCATTTTGGGTGTGGGATGCCCTTACTCTACTGGGGATGAATACCATTACTCCCCCTAGTGTCCTTAGGGAAGACTGATATACTTAGCCTTGGAGCACTGCAGCCTACCCATAAACCATACTCAGTTTAGATGACATTCTTTAGTTTTTCACTCCTACAGAAAATAGTGATCAGACGCCAACATAAATTGAAAAACATAGAAACAGAGATATCACAACTCAGGGATCAACTCATACCATTTAAAGAAACAGCAGAATATATAGATAGGGAAAAGATCTTACAAGAACACATAAAAAAGTATGATAAGGAAATACAACAAAAGAAGCAAAAGAAATTCAAGAGGGATGTGCTGGATTACAAAAACCAGCAGGTTTACAAATGGCAAATAGAGGGCAACTATAACGAGGAAGACAATGAACTATCCATAATGGAAGAATCCAGGGAAAACCCAACCCAAGACACAGAACAGGAGTGGAACCAACCCACACACACACAAGATGGAACAGTAAGAAATGACATTCCACACACACCAGGGTATAGGAGACCCGAAGGGAGGACAGTAGGGGAATATGAGCAAGACAGATATAGGGGGAATCATACTCCCTATACACCAAATATTCCGAGACATCACAACAGATACTCTCCTCTAAGGGAATACCCCCAATACACCCCATTTAGAAACCGGAGGTTTGAAAGAGATTTTTTTCCCAGGGGACAGGAACACAGACCACCAGGCCCGAGAGATATGAGACATGGTCCCCAGAGAGATTGGAGACCATTTCGATATCCAATAAGGAATCAACAGTACGGGCCCCCCAGAAGAAATGGTGGATGGAACCCGAGATGGACCAGAGAAGACAATACGAGGAGGAACTATGGGGGAAACGGCCATCATCGGAATCAAAGAGGGGAAGAAACACACTGGATACAAGACAGAAGAGCAGAAAACGCATACGAGGAAAGAGAGGAGGCCTCCAGAAAAAGAAGAAGGGAACAATAGGGGAGGGCATTTATAATTTAAGTAAGGCGGTTTTTACGGAGGAAGAACTCAGGGTGCTGGACATGGGCTTAAAGTTTGCCCCAGATAAGGGACTAGATAAATTTGAAACATATATAGACCTCCAAAGATTTGTGAGAAAACTTAACATCAAAAAATTCTTTGCAACCAAGAATCCACATACGAAGGAAGATACTAACACATTTTACCAGCACTCGCAATTAAGAAACAACTCAACCTTCAATCCCAAAGTCCAGCAGGATGAAAACATTAAGGTCTTCAAAAAGATGGTCGAACATGACCTAAGGAATATAGAGGTGAGAAAAACCAAAGGAAAAGGAATATGGGACACCATTAAATCAATTGAAAAGAGAAAGGGGATTATCATCAGACCCGCAGACAAGGGAGGCGGCCTTGTCATTTTGGATAAACAAGACTATGAGAAAGAAATGGAGAACTTGTTGAATATACCTGACACATACAAAAAGCTGAAGAAAAACCCGAAATCAGAATATGAAACTAAACTTAAGAAATATATCAAAAAAGGCAAAGACCAAGGCATTTTGAATAAAAAAGAGGTGAAATACCTATTTCCAAAGGCGGCAAAGACCCCAGTTATTTATTACGTCCCTAAGATCCACAAAAATCAAACTCACCCACCTGGGAGACCCATAATAAGTGGAATCGATTCTTTGTTTTCCAGGTTGGGGGCATATGTGGATGGTTTCCTACAGCCCCTGGTGACAAAAGGAAGGTCATACTTAAGGGACAGTAAGCAATTACTAGAGGACTTGAATGGAATCCCCATTAGTGAAAGTGACATATTGGTGACAATAGACGTGGAATCGCTATATACAAATATAAAACAAGAGGATGGCATCAGTAGTGTCGAGTGGGCATTACAACGACTATCGGATTTAAAACAGGAACAAATAAGATACATCATTGAAGGCCTAAGGATGGCAATGACTTCGAACTATTTCTGGTACAATGGAACTTTCTATACACAGACGAAAGGCGTGGCAATGGGGGCAAAGTACGCTCCAAGTGTGGCGAACTTGTTTTTGAACCGATGGGAGGAAGAACAAATTTATGGAGTGCATAGGCAAAATTTGAAATTTTACCGTCGATATATAGACGATATTATATTGGTATGGGGAGGCACGGTAGAACAACTGCAAGACTTTTTTGGAGAAATCAATGACAATATATATCACATCAAATTCACAGGAAAGTTTAACACCCAGACTGTAGATTATCTGGACCTCCAAATTTACAAACATGAAGGAAATCTTGGCACCCGCACCTTCTTCAAGACCACGGATCGCAATGGGTACATCCCCACAAATAGCTGCCACCATTCTAGGTGGCTAGGGAACATACCCAAAGGCCAGCTTCTACGGCTATACAGGAACTGTAGCAAAATTGACGACTTTGATAAGCAGGCGGATATAGTCATCGAAAGGTTTAGGAAGAAAGGATATAAAGAAGAAAATCTCCGTAAATTAAAAAATGAAGTAAAACATATGGATAGGAAAAAACTAATTGAAGGCAAGAAAGTAAAACCAAAACAAAACCTCCATGACATCGCGTTCCTTACAGGGTATAACAGACAACATAAAGATGTAGAGCGTATCATCAAAAAACACTGGCCGACTTTACAAGCAGACAGCTCACTCCAGGCCATGTTGCCGAACAAACCACGGTTCATCTACAGGAGGGCTCCAACACTCCGAAACAAACTAGTAAAAAATGTGGTGGACCCACCAAAACAAATAAAAATTTCCGAAACCCTAAAAGGATTCTATAAGTGCGGAAATTGCCTCCCATGCAGAAATAGTAAAAAGACAGAAAAGAAGAAAACTACTTTTAATTCCACCTCTAATGGGAAAGAATATAAAATCAAAGAATTGATTACTTGTAACAGCTCCCACGTCACTTACGTCATTGAATGTCCTTGCCATAAGCAATATGTGGGAAGGACCACCAGGGAGTTAAAAGTCAGGATAAGGGAACATATTGCAAATATCAAAAAAGGCTTCCAGAAACACAGTGTCTCCAAACACTTTAGGGATTTCCACAATCGGGACCCTGGACAAATGATTTTCTACGGAATAGACAAAATAAGAGGCCACTGGAGAGGGGAAGACAAAACGATCAAAATATCCAGGAACGAAACGAAATGGATTTTTAATTTAGATACCCTCCAGCCAAGGGGAATGAACATAGAATTAGACCTCAATTGCTTCTTAACTAACTTTTAATAGTCAATTGCTTCTTAACTAACTTTTAACAGTCAACTGTTTGCCTCAGCATTAGATAATGCTGGACGAACATTCCGTAGTCGAATGTTACCCATACACATACATAACACTACAGGATCCCGATAAGACCTAACCACATATATAAGTAACCTATCTACCCCAATATTAACATCACATGGCCCACACCTTCGGGTTCAGGTCGAATGTTATTCATTCAAAATACATTGGATGTGTCGGAATTACAACAAGACTGATCTAAATTATCTAAAAGTTCCCCTGTAGGAATCAAACATACAGTCACAAATACTACAATCACCTATAGGACGATGTTAAACAGACCTTCTTAGCACCTCCATATATATCTATTTCTTAAGAATTTTATTTTATTTAATTCCTTCCCAAAAAAACTTTCCTCTTGGAAAACTTTCCTTTGGAATAATTTCTCCATTTACATTCACATATTAGTATGCATAAAAAACTTTTTTAAACATAAAAAACCCCTTAAATAATTAAATAATATCAAAAAACCTCTTAAATAATTTTTATAATTTTTATAATCTTTACAAATTTATGCGTTTTTTCAGTATTAATGTATACCCCCCTTTCTTATGCATGAATTTTTATGTAAGAATTTTTATATATGTATGAATTTTATATACGTGAATTTTATGTATGTATTCCTATACATACATTTATTTAATGTATTTTTAGTGTCATTTAATTTTATTTTTATTTTTATTCTCTTAATTATAAACGTCCGGTTAAATGGGAAAAACTAAAGAATGTCATCTAAACTGAGTATGGTTTATGGGTAGGCTGCAGTGCTCCAAGGCTAAGTATATCAGTCTTCCCTAAGGACACTAGGGGGAGTAATGGTATTCATCCCCAGTAGAGTAAGGGCATCCCACACCCAAAATGGCGCTGTTATTTTAGCGCAGGCGTAGTGGAGCACTGCACCCTATTTAAGCAATAAGGTGCACCAATATGGCCGCTCCAGAGGACGTCGTAGTGACGAAACGCGTAGGGCGTGGCCACGTTGTGTGCACTCGTTTGAGACGAACGGCGGAGTTTTTCCTATATGCACATGCTTTTAATGTAAAATGTGAGTAGATTTTAATATTAATAAACGAACGATTTGGTTAAGAACGTATTACACTATGGATATGTCTTCCCTTATATAATTAACGTTGGATACCATACGGACGGAACAACGAAGCTTCACCCAGTGCACCAGCAGCAGCCAGAGAGCAACACAGTGGCTTACATTGTGAAGGTCCATCCAGCCCCACAGGGGCATTAACTCTGGTGAGAGCATTCACATACTATAGCACAGAGTGGCGCACCGGGGATGAAGTTCTCTAATTGAAAGCCCGCACTATTTGCACGAGTAAATCAAATACCCCCCATTGACTTTTTGTAACAATTACAACAATAGTCTGAAGAGGCAGCACTATCAAGCCAAATATTAATTTTGGACTTATATTGGACACAGATGCGTCTTCATGCGATTATTGGTTGAAAATATTGTCTATTCGCACATTTAGCGACTTCATGCGATTTTATGGTTAAATTATTTCTGATCCTTGGTTGTTCTGACCTTTAGTTGCTTTTTTGTACATTTTTTTGCACATGTTTGCACAATCTGTTTTACACTAACATACTGTTGAATATTAACATTATTTCCACTAATTTGCACATTTAATGAAGGTTTACATGTTTTTAGTAGGCTGATACGTATATGATAATTTAATACTCATTTTTTGTTTTTATTATAATGGAACATGAATGCTGACTCCACATTAATCACACACAATTTGTTTTGGATAAAATTGCTTTAGGATATATATTTTTTTCACGGTATCACCAACAGCTTTTTTCTTTTTCTTTTTATAAAAAATCAAACACTAGGATTTGATAAGTTAACTCACCTCATCACTAATAGGGTTTAGCGCCATAACCTTTTTTATTTCACATTTTCATTTCCCTCTCCTCCCCAATAAGGAAGTGAGGGCTTCAGGCACAGGCAGCTCTAACCCAGTATATTTTTATTTTCAATTTATTTCACATATTTCTATCACTTAGGAGATTTGTTTTTTCCATAGCGCGACTTTATTTATTTATTCATGGGGTACAATGTACCCCTACCCATTCACCTGTAAAATAAAAGTACAAAAAAAACACAACACATGAGATAAAATACTTTATTGCACAGCTCCGGGGGTCTTCTCGCCGGACTCCTCCGCTATCTTCTTGTAGCTCTTTTGCTAGCGGAGGAGGCCGGCTTTCTTCCTCGCCGCCGGCCTCTTCTTCCGACTTCGGGGGTCTTGTCCACCTCTTCGGTTCTTCTGCCGGGCCACCGCGCCTTCTTATAGCTCTTTTACAGGCGGTGGCCCGGTCTCCTGTCGCCGCCGCCTTCCGTTCTTCTTCTTCTTCTTCTTCTCCAGGAGATGTTGACTCGACGATCTCTCCGGCCGCAATGCCAGGGACGCGCTGCGCTGCCCCTTTTATAGGGACAAGGGGTGGTTTCACATGGCTTTATGTCACATGGGTTGATGTCACATGGTGACCCCGCCCCCTTACGATGTCACAGTCCCGGAGGATGCTGGGACTGTCACCATGTGACATCAACCCATGTGACCAACCCATGTGACATAAAGCCATGTGACACCGCCCCTTGTCCCTATATAAGTGGCAGCGCAGCGCGTCCCTGGCATTGCGGGAGAAGAAGAAGGAGAAGAAGAAGAAGAAGAAGAAGAAGAAGAAGAAGAAGAAGAAGGAGAAGGAGAAGGAGAAGGAGAAGGAGAAGGAGAAGGAGAAGGAGAAGGAGAAGGAGAAGGAGAAGGAGAAGGAGAAGGAGAAGCGCGGCCCCCCCCTCCCCAAGGCACCCCCCATGTTGAGGGCACGCGGCCTGGTACGGCTCAGGAGGGGGGGCGCTCGCTTGCCCCCCCTTTCCTGGCCGGCCAGGTAGCGTGCTCGGACAAGGGTCTGTTGTGGACTTGGGGGGGACCCCCACGCCGATTTTTTTCGGCGTTGGGGTTCCCCTTTAAGTCCATACCAGGCGGCGGGGCCAGCGACGTCTCCTTTGCGGGCCCCGCCTACCTGGAGACCCGCTCGAAATGAGCGGACTTTTCTCCGGGCGGGAAAAGTCCGCTCATTTCAAAAGTACGGCGGACTGGCACACACGCGGCCGGATTGTTCGCCGAAATGCGAGTCCGGCGGGAAGATTGGAGTGCAACACGGCATTCTAAGTCCGCCGTACTTTCGGCTCAAAAAAGTATGCTGGAGGCTACACACGGGGGGGTTGTTTGGCGGACTTGAGTTTGCCGGACTTTTCCACCGGATTGTTTGATCGTGTGTATGCGGCAAAAGGAGTATAAATTGATGAACTAAAATAAAGATACTAACAAGAATTCATTTTATATAAACTAATATATAAAGTGAAAAAAGTGAGATAATGTGCTATTGTGCAAAAATCTATGGTGCCCTGACCATATGACACATGAATCAGTGCAACATATATATCAACAATCAACATATATCAAATAGAAGAATAGTGGTGCACTGTACATAAGAGATAAAATGCTAAAAGTACAAATCACAGTAAAATACCGTATATACTCGAGTATAAGCCGAGATTTTCAGCCTCTTTTTTGAGGCTGAAAGTGCCCCCCTCGGCTTATACTCGAGTCATCGCTGTCTGCCCGCTCGATCAGCGTGTCGAGCAGACAGACAGCGGCCATTCTATAATTCAAAAGCCGCGCCTCCGGCTCCGCCTTCGCCTGTGATAGGCGGAACACTGAATTTCCCAGCAGCCTGTGTTCCGCCTATCACGGGCATCGTCTCATCCTCGTACTACGGACGAGGATGATACGATGTCGGTGATAGGCGGAACACAGGCTGCTGGGAAATTCAGTGTTCCGCCTATCACAGGCGAAGGAGGAGGCGCGGCTTTTGAATTTTACAATGGCCGCCGAGGCGCCGACGAAGAGGGCACGGGACGGAGGCAAGGCAAGGCACGGCACGGGACGGGACGGAGGCAAGGCAAGGCACGACACGGGACGGAGGCAAGGCACGGCACGGGACGGAGGCTCGGGACACAGGTAGGCTGGACACACACACACACACACACACACACACACACACACACACGGATGGAGACACACACACACACAGGGATGGATGGATGGAGACACACACACACAGGGATGGATGGATGGATGGAGACACACACACACAGGGATGGATGGATGGAGACACACACACACAGGGATGGATGGATGGATGGATGGAGACACACACACACAGGGATGGATGGATGGATGGACACACACACACACACACAGGGATGGATGGACGGACACACAGGGATGGACGGACACACAGGGATGGACGGACACACAGGGATGGACGGACACACACACAGGGATGGACAGGCATGTCTCACCCTCGGCTTATACACGAGTCAATAAGTTTGCCAGTTTTTTTGGGGGTAAATTGGGGGCCTCGGCTTATATTCGGGTCGGCCTATACTCGAGTATATACGGTATAATATACAAGGCAGACGCTGGCAATTGCCAGACTAACAATGTGCAAAAAATGGCAAAGAAGCCAAATATAGGCTAATAGTATAAAATGATAAGCTCAAGCGGAATGTGCAAGACAGATGCTGACAATTAGCAGTCTTTGCTACGTGAAACAAAGTGCTTATCTCCCAAGTGAAAACGAATAATAAAGAAGAAGGATATCAAATCATACATGTATATAAATAAAATCAAAGTGTCCATAAATGTTTCCTTCGACAAATGGGCTAATAATAAAAATGATAAGCTCAAGCTGAATGTGCAAGACAAGCGCCGACAATTATCAGTCTTCGGTACGTGAAACAAAGTGCTTATCTCGCAGGGGAAAACAAATAATAAAAAAAGGATATCAAATCATACATGTATATAAATAAATAAAAATTCATAAAACAGCATAAATTAAAGTGTCCATAAATGTTTCCTTCGACAAAGATATATAGTGCAATATACAATGGTTCTATAAACCCAGAAAATAAAGTGCGGTTGCTGGTAAACCAAATTCTGTAAAGTGCTGCTAGTGGTGGCTGACCCGTGCAATCCTTCGTGCCGATTAGATATATGGGTGTCCCCTTACCTTACTGCTGTAAGGTAACAGCATAAAAATATGTGTCTTTTGGGTCCTTGGTGACCGCTCCTAGCGTGGTAGCCCAGGTCCTTGTTGGTATAGCTATCCTGCCTACAGTCAGCGTTGGCGTCCCCTTTAAGAGTAACCTTTGGGTCTTGCTAGTGTACCACAGGTGGAGATTAAAAACAGGAGGGATGTTCCATAGTGTAGTATATTACAGCGTATTTATTAGTTTAAAAAAAGGTAGACAGGTACTCACATCAACATAAAAACAATCATGCAATGTAAAAACGAGCAACGAGCTCGATCAGCGTTACTTCCGGTGTCACAGTCCCGGAGACATTTACATTGCCTACATTTACATGGGGGGGGGGGGGGCTGCAATCACCACCCAGCTTTCCAAAACTTGATCAAAGAAGCTGGTGGATGAAGTCAATATTTAGCTGACAATTTTTACAATCAGATGCTAGCACTGTGGGGGTATTCAGGCAGCCTTGGGTACTGCAGCTGCTTGCTGGAGGTGCGGATTCCTCCATTCATGCTGTTTAGTCTGGATGAAGAAGTAGATTGATTCTACCTCATTCACAGCTATGCACAGAGTGGTGAGGAGCAAAGTGGAGGCGTATGTTGCTGAGGGGCATTACAGTGCACTTGTTGCTCTGACCTTCACATGGGAGGCACAGATTTTTTTCAAGTATAGCTAGCATTGGATTTCCACAGGACATTATAGAATGAGTAAGATGGGATACAGAAAGAAAAGTGAAGCTAAATCCAAGTCCTAAAACACTTAGAAAGAATGGCCACCTAAAATAAACTTTTTTGACATAGGTGGAGTCACTTGTTGTCTCCATATATCTCTTGCTGCCTGCAGTGTTGGAGTGTCCCACTTTTGTCTCTGTTATCTTTGGAGCCTTATGGCCTTTGCTACAAACCATGCCCCCTATTGGCATAAAAAATACAGACAGGAGAATTCAAAATGTTCCCAGTGACAATTTCCTGATGGCAGCTCCCTTAATGCGGGGTTCCACCCTAAAGTGGAACTTCCGCTGATCGGAACCCTCCCCCCCTCCGGTGTTACAATTGGCACCTTACAGGGGGGAGGGGGGTGGAGATACCTGTCAAAGACCGGTATTTACACCCACTTTCGGGCATAGACTCCCGTGGGAGTCTATGTAATTTCCTGTCCTGCCGCGCTGTCTGCTGGGACACACACGGGTCCCAGTGACAGCGCGGACAATTCCTATTGCGCTGCGCGACCAAGGCATGCGCAGTAGGGAACCGGGAAGTGAAGCCGATTCGCTTCACTTCCTGATTCCCTCACCTAGAATGGTGACGGCAGCAGCCGAGAGCCGAGCGATCGATCGGCCTCGGCTGCCGGCATCGCTGGAACCCGGGACAGGTGAGTGTCCATTTATTAAAAGTCAGCAGCTGTAGTATTTATAGCTGCTGGCTTTTAATATATTTTTTTTTAGGTGGAATCCCTCTTTAAGAACGCAGTAAATACTCCTAATTTAGGCAAGCATTTGGCCCAGTGTTGCTAACACTACCGCCACATGCGGCAGATTTGGGTAGTTCTTACTACCGCCACTTTAAAGTGTTACTAAGCCCAGGACCCTGCATTCACTATATCTGATTTCCCACAGTACACAGAACATGGAAATGCAATTATTTTCATACATATAATCTGCTAAATACCTTTTTTTTTTACCAGCAGTTAGAGCAGTCTCTCTATAAAAAAAAAAAAAAAACTCTCTAGCAATACACACCAAACTGAGCATGTGCAGCCTGTCCCTTGGCTCTGTAAATATCAGGAACTATATTGGAGACAGTGGAAGAAGATGATCAGAGGATATAGGATGGAGCAACCTTTATACACAAAAAAGATTAACCCTTTAGGTTCCACAGTGAGTATAACAAGCATGCTTTACTACATATACAGACTGATTTTTCTGTTGAGGGTTTAGGAACACTTTAAGAATCTATAACTGTGGCAGCGATAAATTCTTAAGAATTACTGACAGTTTTCCACTTAGGAAACTGGCAGTAATTAAGACCAACTCTGATTTGGCATACAGAGGTACGCCAGTACTCAAGAGAGGTCAGTGCTTATGTTGGAAATCTGTCATATATGTGGCAGCTTCAGGCACAGTGCTTCATTCCCTAACTCATTTAGCTGTCAGCCAGAAGACCCCCCATCTGAAAGCTAAATGTAAGAAAAAGGGTCAGGGATACAGTTGATGTTATTAGTCAAATAAGAGTAATGCCCATATTTGTGAAATTACTAGTCACTGGGTAAACAGAGCCGGATAGGGAATTGAGAGACTAGTTCTCCATCAGGTCCACTTCACTTTTTAGCGACTGTTCACAGCAGTGGGCAGATCTGAAAGCCGATATTGAACTAAATAGCATGTATGGATCCACCTAATATCATGGCCTGACCTGACTAATCTCTCAGTTCCCCATCAGACTCTGCCCATTCCTAGTATAAAAGTCCTTGGCTAAGCAACTGCCAGCGTGACAACTGCAGTGACCGGGAGGAGTGAGTGCCCTGAGGAAGGGGTATCCAGGTACATGAATTGAGCACGAGTACTGACACTTCTGGTGCTGCGCCCTGATGAAAGTCAGGTAAATATAAAAATTCTTACATTTGAATATTTCATACTTACAACTTGAAGACAGCAAGTGGTGAGCTCAAAACAAGAGCACCAGCAAATAGCTGCAGAGAAAATAACTGTAAAAGTGTCAGATATAGCATATTAAACACCAAGTTGAATGACTCAGGAGGGAGGACTCACACACCACTCCATCTTTCCTAGGGTAGACGGGACCATCTTAATTAGTAAGTCGACAAAGTCTGCCAACAAATATACAGGCAATGTTTCCTAGAAAGCCCAGCATACTTTGAGTGTCTCAAAGGCACAATATATATATATATATATATTTATTATTATATATATTATTTATTTTTATAAAATAAATATTTTATTAAAATGGGTCATATGCATGAAAGATTTGCTGGGTACAATTTGCCTTTTTTATGCAGTACATTTGATGCCACGTTGAAATCTATTTTCCAACAGGAAATAGTGGTCACTGTTAACATTCTTCTTGTTTATAACAGAGTAAATGTTCATCAAACACTTTTATTTTACGCATTCTCTCAGCTGAGTTGCATTTCCTAATATCATCTTAACCACTTCAATACAGGGCATTTTCACCCCCTTGCTGCCCAGGCCAATTTTCAGCTTTCAGCGCTGTAAGATTTTGAATGACAATTGCGCCGTCATGCAACACTGTACCCAAATTAAATTTTTATACATTTTTTCCCTACAAATAGAGCTTTGTTTTGGTGGTATTTGATCACCTCTACTGTTTTTATTTTTTGCACTATAAAACAAAGGAGTGACAATTTTGAAAAAAAAATAAAAATTTTTTACTTTTTGCTATAATAAATATCCCCAATTAAAAAAAAAAAATCGCAATAAGCGAATATTGATGGGTTTGCGCAAAAGTTATAGCACCTACAAAATAGGTTATTGATTTATGGCAATTTTATTATTTTTTACTAGTAATAGAGGTGATCTGGGATTTTTTTTAACGTGACTGTGACATTGCAGCAGACAGATCAAATGCTTTTGCCACTTTTTTGGGACATTTGACATTTATACAGTGATCAGTGCTATAAATATGCACTGATTACTGTATAAATGTCACTGGCAGGGAAGGAGTTAACACTAGGGGGCGATCAAGGGGTTAAATGTGTTACCTAGGGAGTGATTCTAACTGAGGGGGGATGGGACTGACTAGGGGAGGAGACTGATCGGTGTTCTTATATACTAGGAACACACAATATTTCTCCTCTCCCCTGGCAGGACGTGGATCTGTGTGTTTACACACACAGATCCATGTTCCTGCTCTGTCCCTAGCGATCGCGAGCGCCGGGCGTGCGAACCGGCTCCTTGGTGATGCTGCGGCACGTCCGCACTCCCTATACTGCCAGGAAGGACGTCATATGACGCCCACCCAGGATGGGAGATCCCATCTGCGGACGTCATATGACTATGGTTGGAGGAAGGAAGTGGTTAAAAAGTATATTTTTATTTAACAAATAAGATGAAAAACGCAAAAAAGTTATTACATTATTTCATATTTGAATATTTTAATTTATAAATACAATAAATTACAAAAATAAATCTACTTCTGCAAATGTTTCATAAAGTGTAAAGGCAAGAAGAACATGCTGCTCAGTCCACATGACAACATGGGGCCAATCAACAAGCACCAGTGATGTCACATGAGGCTCCATAGCCCTAAATAAGCTATGACTTCAGTGGTATAACATACCATGACACTATCCTGGTACGCTAGCTACCAGATTCCATTTGGGGGGGGGGGGGGGAACGAGTGACTAATACCTTATAACCATATGTGCATGGTTTTGTCAGTTCCTGACAATGGTACTCAACAGTGAGGTAGATGTAGTTTTTATTGCAATGTTCAGTTTAAAAAAAAACATTTGTTTTTTTATGATTAATAACAATTTGGTCATCATTCTTACATGAACCAGTGTTTATAAGGGGGTATGCTCCATGGCTTCATTCCCCGAGTACATACAAAGAACAAAGTCAGCCAAAGATTTAGGGGTATCTCTTGCAAAATTAGCAACTGGTCCAATGCCTTGCCAACAATAGGAAATTGTTGCCTTCTTTACATCTTTCTGTTGCTGCATTGTTCCTAAAAGTGACTTTGTTGCTTCTAGAAATACATGTGCACAGCTCTCGTAAATTGCGTGTTTTGCAACGCTTTTTGCTGCCAGATACAACTTGTCCTACTGTGGTACATCAAATCTTTTTTTTAGATCATTGGTACATTGATTAAGCTCCACATAAGTGATTAGGTCATCAAGAGGATAGGACAGTAGAATATGATTATACAGATTGAAGCCATTTGATAACATTTATATAGCGGGGGTGTAGCTGTTAGCCCTTGTACACACAGTCGGTCATTCCGACAACAAAATCCGTCGGATTTTTTCCAAAACTGGTGTTGCATACACACGGTCGGACAAAGTTGTCGAAAAATCTGATCGTTCGGAACGTGATGACGTTCGTTACGTTACGACGGGACTACGTTGAGGCTAGTAGCCGATAGCTTTGGTCTCGTAATTTGATTGGAGCATGCGTGGCACTTTGTCCGTTTGGAATTCTCTACAAACGATCGGACAAAGTCCGATCGGATCATGTTGTCAGAAAATTTTATATCCAATTCTCAAACTTTGTTGGTCGGACAATACGACGGAAAAAGTCCAATGGAGCCCACACACGGTCCGATCGAAAATTTTCCATCGGAATGTCCGACCGTGTGTACAAGGGCTTAGATCGTTTGGGACAGAAGTGAGTACTTATACTTAACAGGGTTGTAGAAAATTTTCCCAACCTTAAAATTTGATTTAGTTTTTGAATGTGCCCACTGTTATAGGTTTCAAATCCTGATTAAGAATCACTATCAGTGTGATCTTCATCGGTACTATATTCCTGTTTCTCTTCTTCAGATTCATTGGGAGAGGCCTCATGGTCATCACCATCTTCATGTAAATCTTCTATTTCCAATGTGCCTTGTGAGCTTCTGGGAAAGAAGAAGAAATTGCTCAATACGAGTAGCACTAACCCTGTTTATTTCAGTTGGGATTTTATGTGATAGACCAAACACAAAAGTAGCAAATAATTGTGAAGTGAAAGGAGAATGATACATGGTTTTCAATTTTTTTTTTACAAATAAATATCTGAAAAGTGTGGAGTTCATTTGTATTCAGACCCCTTTACTCTGATACCCCTAACTAAAATCTAGTGGAACCAATTGCCTTCAGAAGTCACCTAATTAGTAAATACAGTCCAACTGTGTGTAATTTAATCTCAGTATAAATACTGTTCTGTGCAGCCCTCAGTTTTGTTAGAGAACCTTAGTGAACAAACAGCATTGTGAAGGCCATGGAACACACCAGACAGGTCAGGGATAAAGTTGTGGAGCAGTTTAAAGCAGGGTTAGATTATAAAAAATATCCCAAACTTTGAACATCTCACAGAGCACTGTACAATCCGTCATCCGAAAATGGAAATAGAATGGCACAACTGAAAACCTACCAAGACATGGCCATCCATCTAAACTGACAGGCCAGGCAAGGAGAACATTAATCAGAGAAGCAGCCAAGAGTCCCATGGTAACTCTGGAGGAGCTGCAGAGATCCACAGCTCAGGTGGGAGAATCTGTCCACAGGACAACTATTAGCCGTGCACTCCACAAATCTGGCCTTTATGGAAGAGTGGCAAGAAGAAAGCCATTGTTGAAAGAAAGCCATAAGAAGTCCCATTTTCAGTTTGCGAGAAGGTCAGATGAGACTAAAATTGAACTTTTTGGCCTAAAAGCAGAACACTATGTATGGTGAAAAACTAACATTGCACATCACCCTGAACACACCATCCCCATGAAACATGGTGGTGGCAGCATCATGTTGTGAGGATGCTTTTCTTCAGCAGGGACAGGGAAGCTGGTCAGAGTTAGAAGAAAACCTGTTAGAGTCTGCAAAAGACTTGAGACAGGGCGGAGGTTCACATTCCAGTAGGACAACAACCCTAAACATACAGCCAGAGATACAATGGAATGGTGTAGATCAAATCACTTTTAAGGGGTTAAAATAACCCAGTCAAAGTCAGACCTAAATCCAATTGAGAATCTGTGGCAAGACTTGAAAACTGCTGTTCATAGATGCTCTCCATCCAACCTGACAGAGCTAGAGCTATTTTGCAAAGAAGAAAGGGCAAAAATGTTACTCTTGAAATGCAAAGCTGGTGGTTCTACAAAGTATTGACTCAGGGAGGCTGAATAAAAATGCATGCCACACTTTTCAGATATTTATTTGTAAAAAAAACTTTGAAAAACATTTATTTTCCTTTCACTTCACAATTATGTGCCACTTTGTCTTGGTCTATCACATAAAATCCCAATAAAATACATTTACGTTTTTGGTTGTAACATGAAAAAATGTGGAAAATGTCAAGGGGTATTAAAGCACTGTATTCCTGCAGAGGTGTACGAGGAGCTGGATTAGATCTCCTCTTACCTGATCCAGATCCCCTTATTAAAGTGACCCTGCTGCTTTACAAAAAAAATGTTCAATGTTCAAAACAGGTAAACAATACACTTTGAGGAAGTGCATTCTCACCTTTTCTGCTGCCCGCATTTCCAAATTCCTCTCTGTTGCTGAGAAATCTTCCTGTAAAGTCCACACTGAAACCAATACTGATCAATCTCTGTGGTTCTCTGCAGCATACAGTGGTTCCTCCCTCTGACCTCCACCCACTACTAGATGCAGGCGTGACTTGGAGATTAGCAGGAGGAACCAGTGAGCTCTGTAGAAGACCCAGGAGATTAACACTCCTGGAGTTGTTTGTTTTAATGTGGACTTCTGCTGCCATTTACTATTTTAGAAATATAAAACATGTGAAAATATCACCATCATGATAATTTGGGTCCAACCAAAGCATGATCTTATTTTTTTTTTATGCTAGGTTTTTCTCTAAATTTCCTTAATTTCTTTGCAATTCAAGTCTAGGAAAAAACTAATATTTGTATCTAAATATGTCTAAATCTGAAATCCTCTGTACCAAAATAATGATGTATATAAGTTTAGGCTAGACTACAAAAGATAGAAAGCATAATGGAAACGAGACAGCTCCTAAACTGTTAATTGAATATGACTGCATAGTGATGTATATAATATTACCCTTCATGATCTGAATTCACTTCTTCTTTTGTTGCACCAGGACCTTTGAACGATCCTGAAGTTTGGAGCGTTTGGCCTTTAGTGAACACATAATCATCAGGCAATCCTGCATCTTTCAGAACACCGAAGTAACGCTTTTCAGCACACAGGCTAGCTTTTTCCTATAAACAGGTGACAGAAGACAAGAAAAATTTGTAAAGGAACCCACTGAAAGGCAACTAAACAAAAGGCAATCAACTATTCTAAAATTTGGTTTATTTTCTAAAGGCAAATAGACTGGCCATTTTGCAAGGGAAGTTACACCTCACAAGGGAAATTGCCCCAGAGCTTAGGTAATGAGGTGGAGCCCTGTTTGCTTACATTATCCAATCATGTGCAAGCAAAAATCATTTTTTTTTAATTTTCACACGATTGGGCATTTTTTGCAAATTAATTTCAGCATGTTAACTAAGCTCTGGGTAAAAATTCCCTTGCAATGTGCGACCTCCCTTGCAAAGTGCACAGACTATTTGTCTTAGTTAAAGCAACTCCTATGTGTTATCATAGGAAGATTTTTTACTGAGCTCTGGGCCTTCTGCTATTACCTTTTTTTCAAAGATATTTTTCCAAGATAAAAAATAAAACAATCAAATTTATGAAAAACACATAAATAATAACTCCAGTGTCACAAGAAAAGTTCCATAGTGGTCTATAATTACGTATCAGAGAAATAGACTATCAGTAACCATTAGGAATCTTCAGTATATGAGATATGAAAAACTGCCCCTTTCAAATTTTAAGGGGCACCTTCTACTCAAGGCTAAACTTTTAACAGGGTAGGAATCTTTTGCTCCTAAAGGTTTTTACTATACATAACCCAATTCTTACAGCATACCTTTCTGGATTCATTGTTAATTCTATAGGCAAATAAAAATCAAACTATTATTTTAAATTTCTCAAAGTAGCACATTGCGTGTAAGAATTGTAAAATTATATTTTAAAATGGTTACGGAAAATCAAACTCCACCTTTCTTTAGCTTTGGGTTGTGTGTGAAAGGATTAAAACCTTTGTCGGCTTATTATTGTTGCTGGGGACTCACTAGGGATATTCTGTCACTTCCTGTATGGCATTGGTGGTCAACTTTCTTGATATGGGGGGGATCAAGAGCAGCCCTTGACGTCATTTAAGAACTGCACATAATATTCCATGCATGTAATGTATAGCATGCGGTTGAGCACTGTAAACATGCTACAGGAGATGAAGACTCTGAACATGCTAAACGGGTTGTTGAAGACTGGGCACATGCTTCAGGAGGCAGTCATATATTGGAGACATATTACGCGAGACTGCTAAAGATTGGTGCTATTACAGAACCTTTACAATTACATTATTCGACATTGTTTTCTCTAAAATGTTAAAACGTACTCAACAAGATCCAATTTAAAAGTCTGGAGGTGAAAAACATCACAAAGAGCATATAAAAAAAGTAAGCTAGTGTAAAAGAAATAAACTAAACACAGGAGCCCACATTGCACCAGTGATCTACTGATCACATGTGTAATGATTTCCAAGCTTCTACAGGAAAAAAAAAAAAAAAAAAAAGAAAATGCACATTTTCTTTTCTACAAAAATATGTGCATGTATTAATATTTCTGTAAAGGTGAACTTATTCTTTAAAGTGTTTCTCCAGGCAAAAAATAAAAAAAAGTTTGCAAGGTTAAAAAAAGAAAAGACAAGTCCATCTAGTTCAACCAAAAAAAAATAATAATAATAATAATACAATCCCATATACACAAACCTATACTCACAGTTGAGCCAGAGGAAGGCAAAAAAAACAAGCAAAGCATGCTCCAATTTGTTACTGAAGGGGAAAGAAATCCTTCCTGATCCCCCACCGAGAGGCTGTCAGATCATCACTTCATTAGTATGTATATTCTTTGACCAAGTTGGTTGTTGCTACTCACTGCAAATGCATGGTTAATGTGTCTGAGCTCCCACAATCCCCTGCATTGGTACACACTGCTACTCGCCTCCTTCATCGGTCCTCAGGGAAATTTCCACACCAGGGTAATCAAGGAAAGGAGCAGCACTGATTATTAGCGGTCATGTGACTGCATATATTTTATATAATATAAAATATTAAAAGAAAGTTAATTGTATTGCAATTTTTAAAGGCTGTTGGGTAGTAGATGATTTTCAATCTACTTTAACTACTAGAAACCAGTCTAAAGAATGTTTTTCTCACTGGCCTAAAAAAGCACCTAAGAAAGACTACTGTCTGCAGGGACTGCAACGGCCACATAAGTGCCAAAGGATCGAATGCAGGCTGGAGGTTGGGCACCAAGGATGTGCGGCCAGGGCAAGGAGCATGGGGACAATTTCCCCAACCAGGATCTGATAAAGATTCTAACTCATTCCCACACCCCAATAAAAAGGCTTTGGATATGGGACATGGAGAGTATATGTTCATGTAGACTCACAAAGAATTCTATCCCCATAGCTAGTAGGCCCATTACAGAAATTGGCCAGTACAAACCTTTCGAACCCTTTCCAGTAAGAAGGGTGTCTGGGAGACTCTGTCTTTCATTGTATCCAACTCTTCAAAGTACTCTTCCATCCTCTGTTTTTCATTTCTCCTGTTGTATAATTTCAAAGTTAGGGAAGTACCATTTATGTATATAGAATTAAAAAGGGCACAGCAAAATATTAACATAAATGATTCAGTAATGTTTAATATAGAAATTACCTCCATCATTTGGAAATATAGGCAATAGTTTCACATGAGAAACGGAGCGCTCATTTTACAGCTGGCCTGTTGGCAGCCAACCAATGTATACATATGGCTGCAAGGCAGGGAATGTCTTGGCCACTTATGATTGGCAGTCTGCAGTTAAAGCTTCCTGATGGAATAGCTCAAGCAGGTTTTGACAAGTATCTGAAAATGCCTGAGGTCATCCCTAGTCACAGGATAACATTGGCTACAGGACAAGTGTAGGAACACTTATATCATCTCTAAATGTTAGGGATAACAGTTCCTATGCCTGCCATACTGTCTGTGACACCCAGGATAAGGTGCTTGCATTGTTTATGGAAGTAATGAACTACCAGTACAGATTCTGCACTCCATTAAAATGCAAATATGTCAGAGACAACACTGTCTAAAGCATAGTCGTTACCTGAGTTCTTTTAATTTACTATGTGAGTTTTTGGCTTGCTGTGGATGGATAGATTTAACTTTTCTAGTTATATGTTTCTTCAGTAATTTCTCTCTCTTCTTCTTTCTTGCTCGGATCCTTTCCTCATCTTCTTCTTTTCTTAATTGTGCTTCAAGAAACTTCCTGGCAGGGACATAAACTGACTCAAACTTGTTCTGATATCTAAGAGGATCTTGGGATTCTACAAGGAGTCTATATTGGTCACTATGGGGATATGCATCCTTTTCTCTAATCTACTAATTCTAAAAAAGGGAGGATTTGGAGGTTTATATGTATAGGGGGAAGGCACAACATGCATAGGTTGGTTTTAGAAATTTTATGAAATATGATGGTTAGGCACTTTATGACTTTACAGACAATATCACCAGTTCAAGCCTTACTTCCAATGAGTCATAAAAAAACATTTGAAAACAAAACAAAATGATTGCTGGAAAACTTTTGAGAGTTGACGATTATGAAAAAAATAAAACTTTGAAGGATAAAATCATATAAACTTGTAGTAAAATGCATGGATGATACAGGCGTTTAGCAGCCACGGTTCTCCAAGAACTCTACTTTTTCCAAGAAGGTTGTTGAAGGATTTTGACCCTTGGCTTAGTAGATTTCTTTGTACAGCTAAAGGCTTTTTTAGGTCTGAGATGCTATTAAAGCCAGAGAAAAGAAAATGAGCAGAAAATTTGAGTTTATTGCAAATAGCAATGACTCAGGTTTTACGTTTAAGCAGTATTCACTAGATGTGGACCATCCCACACACATTTACTGTGGCAGGGCTGCCACTCTGTGCAGAATAACTTACATGTACGTGATTCTACACTTCCGGGTCTGGCCCCCGGTGACCCGCTCCCACTGTGATTGGACACAGCAGGAGCCAGACAGTAGGTCCGGTGGAAGCGATATCCCCGGGACCCCCAGATCATTCGAGGCACAGGCAGAACGATGATCTGTTTATGTAAATAAGGCAGATCGTCGTTCTGTGACAAAAGCAGGCATTGATCTTTTGTTCCTGCTAAGCAGAAACATGAATATCTGCCTTTCCACAGTAAATGCATCCCCCACACAGTAACCAAGCACTCCCTAGGAACACATTTAACCCTTTGATCGCCAATGATGTTAACCCCTTCCCTGCCAGTGTCATTAGTACAGTGACAGTGCATATTGTTTAACACTGATCACTGTATTAGTGTCACTGGTCCCCAAAAAGTGTCAAAAGTGTCAGTTAGGTTGTCCGATTTGTCAGCCTCAATATCGCAGCCCCGCTATAAGTCGCTGATCGTCGCCATTACTAGTGAAAAGAAAAACTATTTAAAAACGAAATCTCATAGTTTGTAGACGCTATAACTTTTGCACAAACCAATCAATATATGCTTATTGGTATTTTGTTTACCAAAAATATGTAGAACCCTCTGTTCCCCTCATGGTATCTTGGCTGGGTTCCAGCCATTAGAAAAGGCCCAGAGGAACCTAAAAGGGCAAGTATGTCATATTTAGGTTATATTTTAGTGGACATAAGAATATTAAGAGCATTTTTATAGTGGTATGGTTGTTTTTCTTAATATCCCCTGGTTGCTTATAAAACACCCTTTCCATATAACTATTCTGGAAGTCTAGCAGAGCTCTTGCAGCATGACATGAGCACTGTTGGGCTTGTTTTATGATAGCGTTTCACTTACTTGGAACAGGAGAAAAGCTCAAATGCTCCTAACACCAGAAACTAGTCAATCGGATAATGAACTCATGCAAGCATATGTGATAATGCTTCTTTTTATGCCCCTTTACGAAGCAATAGAAGGAATATAGAAGAGAATAAATCAGAGCTTGATGAATCAATGCATTCATCAATTATACAGATATATCACTTGATCTACAATCATCTGCAGGTGTGTGAATATAACAAGCTTTTAAACAGTCCATGCACCCAGATAAAGATATTAGTTTACCTAACAGCCTGTTCTCTTCTTTTAGAGGATTCGGTGGATCTTGGACTTACAACATGAGCCTCTTCACGTGGCGATAACATCAAGGAATTTTTCCGTGGCTGGCTCCTAGGAGACTTATATGGCCAACGGGTCTCCTTTAAACGTTGTTCATCAGCTTCAATGTCCTTGAGAATTTTTTCCCTATGAGATGGAATATTCTCTGTTCGTAGTTGAAAAGGGTCACAGATCGTCACATGTTTGATATTTTTATTTTTTACAAGGCGTTTCTGGTTCTTTTGATGCACAATCTGAAAATTGGGTAACTGGGTATTTATCTTAGGCCTGCTAGCTGGTTTTTCTACCGGTTCAGAACATTTTGCTTTGCAACTTTTTGTGCTACTTCTACCTGCCAGCGTAGTGGTAGGATAAGAGGAAGTACGTAAGAGTTCCTGGGATCTCATATGTATCCTAATTCCTCGATATAGCTCTTCTTCTTTAAGTCTCTCATTAACAGAGGTTCCATATATAGATTTTGGGACTGGTCTTGCTTTGAAGTGCCTATAATGATTGACTGAATCTTCTAAATCAAAAAATTGCATCTTTCTATATTGTTTCTTGCGCTCTTCCCTTTCAATGAACTGGAATGGTTTTTGAGATGCCAAAAGTATATCTTTGCTTCTTTCTTTTACAAATCTGCGTCTCTCTTCATTTCTTTCCATTATCTCATGGTAGAGAGGAATGTAGACAGAAGCTGGAACTGGGTTTGCTATGAACTTCTTTTGGCATTCAGCTTCTTCCTCCAGTCTTTTCTTTAGCAAAGCATTTTCCAACTCAATCTTTAATTTGGATTTAGCATTCATCTCCTTTTTCTTGGACTCCCTAACAGTCATCTCAAAAGGTTCTGGAATGGTAACACTGTGAGACCATTCTTTTGTCTTCCCTTTGTCAGTTTTACGTTTTAACTTTTGCTTATCGAGTGTTGTGTCCTTAATGTAATCCTGTATTTCAAATCCATTCCACATTTGAAGGATTTTCACTTTGGCAGAAGTGGAATCTTGTGTGTCACAGCTTTCTTCTCCATCAGACTGCTCCCCAAAAGATGCTTCTGATACACCAGAAGAGACATTCCAATTAAATTCAGGTTTTAATAAGGAACAATTAAATCCATCTGGCTGAGAAGGTCTCTGCTCCCACGCTGGCCTTAAAATTAAATCAAAACATATTAAAGGGCATCTTTGGGCAATGAAAAAAAAAAAAAAATCAATCAGTGAACGGTTTATGCTGTCTGTGCTTAAGTCAGATGGACCACTTGATTTACCTATAAACTAAGATCTATGTGATCCGCTGCACACCCCAAGAGCCTTACACGTGCTTCTTTGCTGTGCAGCTTCCCTTTCTCTGTCTGTCTGAGATACTGTACAGAGTTCACATTGAATGGTGCTGTAAATACTTGGCAGCTTTTTTTGCACAAGTCAGCAACTGGTGTTCCAAGAAACCCTGATTACCACAAATAGTATTTTAAAGTGACTCATTGGAGGAAAGTTTTAGAGCTAGCAATGCTGGTCTTCTTCTGATAATGCTAGCTGCCTAGCTATGTCATTCTTAAAGTGATACTAAAGACTTGCTTTATTTTGGTTAAAAAATAGCAAACAGGTTATGTGCCCAGCTCCTCCTCTTCTCGGGTTCCTTCACCGATGCTCCTGGCCCCTTCTGCTTGCTGTGGGGGCACCTGAGCCGGGCCGCTACTCTATGTGTCCATTCAGACATGAAGCTGTGGCTCAGCCCCGCCCCTCTCTCACCTCATTGGCTCACTGACTTTGAATGACAGCAGTAGGAGTCAATGGCGCTTGCTAATGTCTTAGCCAATGAGGGAGAGTCGACGGACAGTCGAGGCTCTTGTGTGCAACATTGGTGGATCAAGATGGGGCTCAGGCAAGTATTATACCTCATGCACACTGGACGTTTTTACAGCTGCTTTTAGGGGGATCGGATGTTTTTTTTTTCCTGCTTCTAAAAGCCCCTCCATGTCAGCCTGTGTGTCCATGCACACATAGGCTTTTAGCAGCATTTAGTTGCAGAACTTTTGGAGGCTTTTAGAGGCAGGGAAAAAAAAAACACTGCCAGTGTGTCTAGGAGCAGCAGAGTATAGCCAGAAAAAATTACGCTACTAAAAGCTGCTAAATGCACATAAAAGCTAGTGCTTGAGCATTAATTAAATTTCAATGGCCAGAATAAAATTATTTGTTCTGGCCAATGAAATAAATTAACGCCCATTGACTTGATGCCTGTAAAAGCCCATAAAAGCTTGAGAAAGCTTTAGACACTTTTACAGCGTTTTTCTGCAAAAATGATGCTGGCTTCTAGGAGAGTTAAAAAAAAAATCCTGTGTGCATGAGGTCAAGGCTTGGGGGGGGGGGGGGGCTGCTGCACACAGAAGGTGGAGGTTTTTTATCTTAATGCATTGAGATAAAAAAAAATTCTGCCTTTAGAACCACTTTAAGCACTTTTAAACCAAGCATGCTTTAAATGAGTCAGACCTGATTATTTCTATATTTGTTCCTGGTCAGCGAAATAGGCAGTATTGAAAGGAACAGGAAAGTTCAGGAATGGTAGGTGACAGCATCCCTTTAAGCAGTGCATCAGAAGCACAGGCTGTGTTTCCTATGAATATCAAGAGCTATACAGGCATGCCCCACATTTAAGTACATAATGGGGTTTATTTACTAAAGCTGGAAAATGAAAAATCAGGCTCACTTCTGCATAGAAACCAATGAGCTTCCAGGTTTTATTACCAAAGCTTAATTGAACAAGCTGAGGTTAGAAGCTCATTGGTTTCCATACAGAAGTGAGCCTGATTTTGCACTTTCCAGCTTTAGTAAATAAACCCCATTGTGTACTTAAAAGCGGGGTATGCCTGTAGTACATTTTATTAGATACGGTAACTCTCAATATCTAAAAAATAAATAGTATTATATATGGATCACAAAAACAGAAGAATTGATGTGCAAGTAGTGGCAATTATGTTTATGTAAACTGAAACATTTTATGATTCCCAGGAATGTACCTATAAACTTCTATCAACCTTTGCACAGCTGAAGTCCCTGCATTAGCTTCTGAAAGAAGGGACAAAATTGTGGTAAATGGCATAAGTGAATATCATTCTTTTGTTAGCAGATGTGATAGTATCATTGTATACAGTGCTGTGTAGGACAGGTGTTAGGACAGCACACAAAAGAACAGGTAATGCTCAGACGCTAAATGCTGAGATTCCCTAGAGAAATAATTACAGCCTCAGAAAATAGGAGCTCCAGTTTTTATGGGAAGGCTGTTTGTTATATTGCATTGGTAGACTAAGCCTGGTACAGACTAGTCTTTTTCATGCAACTCCGCAGGTTGCATGGAAAAAAAAAAAAAAAAAGACTGACAGCTCTAGTCGGAGCCACTGTACTTACCATGCGAGGTTAGTTAAACAATCTCCCTGGCTGAACTGTTGTGTTCTGATGGGGGACGCACCCCCCCAACCCCAGCAGAACTGGCATTCACTGAGAATGCTGATCTGGTTTTCCAGCATGCACGTCCAACAGAAGCCAGCCTGCTTCTGTCGGACAGACCGATATACACGCGGGCCGAATGTCGGCAATTTTTTTTTTTTAACTGCCTGTTGTCTCTTGATAAAACGGTAAAAAAAACGGTAAAAAAAGAAAAAAACAGCCAGCATTCAGCCCATGTGTATGTCGGTCTGACCAGCTTCTGTCGGACGTGCATGCTCGAAAACCAGCATCCGACTACCAATGGCAGAGAGCACTCATCGGAGTGTTCTGGCAAGGGGGCCATCCCCCTGTCATAACACAACAGCTCAGCATGAGAGATCGCTGAACTAACCTCGCATGGTTAGTACAGCGGCTCCAATCAGAGCTGTCAGTTTGTTTTCCATGTTGAAAACTGTAGTGTGTACCAGGCTTAGTCTACCCATGCAATATAATGCAGCAAAGGAATGGACGCAGAGAAAAAAAGAAAAGGGAAAATGACCACTGCAATTACATAATAAAGATTAGATAAAATTTTTTACAATCATTGTTTTCTATGCAACAATATTACATGGTAGCTCTCGGACAACAGCAATAAAAACAAACATTCATATACCCATGAATATATATACACTGATATACATCACATACAATTAATATGTAAGCAATGGCCTGTGCAAATAATACAAATGTATTCAAAGTAATGCAAATATTATAAAAGTAAGAAAAATATACTACTACAATATTTGCATATAAAAAATAAAATACAAAAGGTGCATTAACATTCTTGGAGGTTTGTATATGATAGAGTAGTAGTGTAGCTCTGAGAAAGAAACAGTACCTCTCTCTGTCTGTGCACTACACAAAATGCACTATTAAAGTTATATCTGGGCAAAATTAAGAAAACTTACTAATATTACATTTTGCCATTTTCAGGCTGTTCTCTAGCAGTCTTGCTGAACACTCTACAGTGATGGTTAGCAACCCGTCAAGCGCAATCTTCTGGTCCACCGCAGGCATGTTGAGGGTATATTGCAATCTTGTCCCTGGCTCACTGACCATCAACTGGGAGAGTTGCACAGGAAAGCAGTGGGCTGCCAGGAATCTGTCAAAGCCAATGGTAGGTGGCAAAAGCATTCCCCTTCCCGCAACATGTCTTTTGCTTATGTACGGCTGTGGGGCGGGAAATGAGTCTGCCGCCTATGACAGCTTTGAGGTGGAATAGCTTGAGCAGGTTCAGGCTCTTGTCCTAATGTGCATGAGCTCATCCCCTGAGTGTACTGTGCTGATCCCCACCAGCCCTCCTCTTCAGTCCATCCAAGGCACTTGTGGATGACATTCCGTGGGATGGACGAGATAGGAGGGCCAGGTGGAATCAGTACTAGAACAGGTAGATCCGCTACAGCAGCTGCCCTGCACTGCTCTGTATCAGGAAGCCCTCCTGAGGCTCCAGTGGTGTGCCCCCCTGAGCCCCCCAGTGAGATGCCCTCCTAACCCCCCTGTCCACTCCTCTACTTTTCCCTGCACACTGCTCTTCATACTACTAACCTCTGTACGGTGCCTTACACACTACTGACCTACCTACTATATAAAGCTACTGGCCTTTACGGACTTCTGAACACTGCCCTACATACTACAGTGCCTTGAAAAAAGTATTCATACCAGTTGAAATCAAAATGGTAAATGTTTCTACTGGTATTTTATATGATAGACCAACACAAAGTTACACATAATTGTGAAGTGGAAGGAACATGATAACTGGTTTTCAAAATCTTTTACAAATAAATACCTTAAAAGTGTGGCGTGCATTTGCATTCAGCCCTCTTTTCTCTGATACCCCTAACTAAAATCTAGTGGAACCAATTGCCTTCAGAAGTCACCAAATTAGTAAATAGAGTCCCCCTGTGTGTAATTTAATCTCAGTAAAAATACAGCTGTTCTATGAAGCCCTCAGAAGCTTGATAGAGAACCTTAGTGAGCAAACAGCTTTATGAAGGCAAAGGAACATACCAGACAGGTCAGAGAAAAAGTTGTGGAGAAGCAAGGTTAGATGATCAAAGTTTGGGATATTTTTTATTATAATCTAACCTTGCTTTAAGCTTCTCCACAACCTCATCTCCGACCTGTCTGGTGTGTTCCCTGGCCTTCATGATGCTGTTTGTTCACTAAGGTTCTCTAACAAACCTCTGAGGGCTTCACAGAACAGCTTGTTTCTAAGTAAATTTTGCTGTGAATGTGTACTCTGACAAATCCAAAAACCGCAAATGTGAGCAATTACACATATATATGGGTATATATAATAAAACAATTGTCAAACCTGCATACCGATAAGTGCTTTTGACAACAGGATCACCACTGTGGACTCCTTTCAGGTTAAGTTTATTTTTGTACATTTTCTCCAGCTGTTCCATGTTTTCCACATGAGCATTCTTCAGTCTCTCCACCTGCATGTAATATTCCTTGTCTGTATGATCCATTCTTGAAACATCTAGAACCCAATCCTTAGAATTCATAATCTTGCAAGGGTGGTCTCCATCATCAGAACAGGAACTGAAAGTATCCTAGTGAGCAAGATAATTTGTTAGCTGCGATGCAGATGACACCATTATGGATTAAAAAGCATGTTTAAGAACACTAGTACTGACTAGGGATGAGCCGAACACCCCCCGGTTCGGTTCGCACCAGAACTTTCGAACGGACCCCGCGTTCGTAACGAACGTTAGAACCCCATTGAAGTCTATGGGACTCGAACGTTCGAAATGGAAAGTGCTAATTTTAACGGCTGATATGCAAGATACTGTCCTAAAAAGGGTTTGGGGACCTGACTCCTGCCTCAGGGGACATTGGTCAATGCAATAAAAAGTTTTAAAAGCGGACGTTTTGGCGGGAACACTGATTTTAATGACGATTAAAGTGAAAAAAAAAAAAGAAATATTCCTTTAAATATGGTGCCTGGGGGGTGTCTGTAGTATGCCTGTGAAGTGCCACGTGTTTCCCGTGTTTAGAACAGTCCCTGCACAAAATGACATTAAACGGAAATAACACCATTTAAAACTGCTTGCGGTTTTAATGTTATATCTGGTTCCTGCAATATGGTTGAAAATCATTCAGAAAAATGGCATGGGTAGCCCTCCCTGCCCATTACCAGCCTATTTGGGTCTTGTACGCATATTAAGGGGAACCCCGTACCCATATTAAAAAAAGGAAATGTGTGTGGCCCCCAGGCCCTATATACTCAGAACAGCAGTATACAGGTGGTGCAAACAAGACAGGGACTGTGTAGGTTTGTTGTGTTAAGTTGAATCTGTTTGTAATTTTCAACTGGTACATTTTTAAAGTGTAGCTCCAGTCAAAAAAACTATTTTTAACCACTTGGGTACCGCGCTATTGCAAAATGACGGCAACAGCGCGGACCCACATTTCCGGGACTACGTCTATTGACGTCCTCCCGGATACGAGCGGCCTGCGCGCCCCCTGAGGGGCGCGCGCGGCGCGCTCTGTGATCGGCGAGTCCGTGAGACTCGCCTGATCACCGATCCGTGTAAGGGGTCGATCCCGACCCCTTATCACGTGATCAGCTGTCAGCCAATGACAGCTGATCATGTGATAAAACGGAGCCGGTAATCGGCTAGTATTCCTCCTCGCGCTGACAGCGCGAGGAGAAAAAAAAAAAGCCGATTGCCGGTGGCCGTGTTCGGGACATCAGTCCCGATCGCGGCCAGCAATTTAAGCGGACACCTGCCCCCTGCCAGTGCCCACCTGCCACCCGCAGTGCCATCCTGAAATAAAGTAAGTGCCCCCCTGTCAGTGCCACCCAGCAGTGCCCATAGTGCCCACAGTGCCACCCAGCAGTGCCCACAGTGCCACCCAGCAGTGCCCACAGTGCCACCCAGCAGTGCCACCCAGCAGTGCCACCCACAGTGCCACCCAAAATCTGCCTCAAAGGTGCTGCACCCCAGTACCGCCCATCAGTGCCCAGCAGTGCCGCCCATCAGTGCCCAGCAGTGCCGCCCATCAGTGCCCAGCAGTGCCACCTATCAGAGCCACCTATCAGTGCCACCTATCAGTGCCCATCAGTCCCATCTATCTGTGGTACCTATCAGTGCCCATCCGTGCCACCCATCCGTGCCACTTATCCGTGCCACCCATCCGTGCCATCTTATCTGTGCCCATCTTTGCCCATCAGTGCCGCCTTATCTGTGCCCATCGGTGCCGCCTTATCTGTGCCTATTAGTGCCGCCTTAACTATGCCTATCAGTGCCCACCAGTGCAGCCTATCAGTGCCCACCAATGCAGCCCATCAGTGCCCACCAATGCAGCCCATCAGTGCCCACCAATGCAGCCTATCAGTGCCCACCAATGCAGCCTATCAGTGCCGCCTAATCAGCGCACTTCAATGAAGGAGAAAAATGACCCGTTTGCAAAATTTTATAACAAACTATTAAAACATGATTTTTTTTTTTTGCATCTTTTTTTGTTTGTTTAGCAAAAAATAAAACTCCGAGCTGTAACTAAATACCACCAAAAGAAAGCTCTATTTGTGGGGAAAAAATGATAAAAATTTCATTTGGGTACAGTGTTGTATGACCGCGCAAAGTGCATCAGCGCTGAAAGCTGAAAATTGGTCTGGGACTGAGGGGGGTTTAAGTGCCCAGTAAGCAAGTGGTTAAGCTTTTTGGAAAACATAGGGAAGGGTTATCACCCCTGTATAATTTGTTTTGTCGTCCATCTTTTTTCATCTCACTTGCTGTTGTCTCCTTCCGTTTGCAAGTAGGAGATGTTTGTAAATTGGATGTTTGAAAGTAGGGGCCTGCCCTATATGCTCTGCAGAAATGGCGGAACAAGGTGTTGGTTTTGCCACAACATTGTAAGCCCTCAAAGTGACTCTTGGTGGGCGCTGGAGCGCCCTGCTGTGAACAATTATATCAAGAATTGTAATTACATGCCATTGTTGAACAGTGGTAGAAAAATTGACCTTTGGTGGTTGTGGTGCTGGTGCCCCAACACTATAAGTCCTCACCGTTACTCTGGGTGGGCACAGGAAGGGGCCCTCCTGTGAAATATTATATCAAGAATTGTAATTACATGTCCCTGTTAAACAGGGGCAGAAAAATTGGGCCTTAGGCACTGGTGCCATCACACTGCAACCTCTGCCATATACTGTAGTTTTATTGCAGGAATTAGCCCTGCTGCAAAGCATTGCATCAAAAATTGTACTTAAACGCCCCTGTTAAACAGGGGCAGAAAAATTGGGCTGCTGGCATCACCCAGAACCAAAAATGTTCTTCCAACATATCAGCGGAGGAGGAAGAGGATAGACAATCAACATAACAGGACAGTCACTCAGCATCAGCATAGGCAGTCTTGAAGGGATGTGGTATTTCAAAAAAAATTATTCGGTTACATCAGCTTCAGGTGCTTGGTAGCTGTGGGTGATCCAAGACTGATTCATCTTGATGAAGGTCAGTCGATCAACTGATTCGGTGGACAGGCGCACCCTGTGATCGGTAACGAAGCCACCAGCAGCACTGAAGGTGCGTTCCGAAAGAACGCTGGATGCAGGACAGGCCAGTAGCTCAATTGCATACTGTGCAAGCTCTGGCCAGTGATCCATCCTCAAGACCCAGTAAGCCAGAGGATTTTCAGTGGGAAAGGTGTCCAAGTCTGACCTTGCCCCTAGGTATTCCTGCACCATGTAAATTAGACGCTGGCGATGGGTGCTGGAACCAATCATACCTTGGGGCTGCGGACTAAAAAATTGTCTGAAAGCATCAGTCAGACGGCCACCTTCTCCACCGCTCCTTCTGACTGATGCCTCAGCAACACGTTGTCCAGGACCAGGAGTTTGTGACCTCCCAGTCTCTGGGAACGCGTTGCACAGAGCTTTCTGCAAGGCCTCCCGGAGATGTCTCATCCTCTGCTCCCTCTGCGATGGCAAGATAAGGTCGGCAACCTTACCCTTGTACCGTGGATCAAGGAGAGTGGCCAGCCAGTAATGGTCCCTCTCCTTGATCCGAAGAATACGAGGATCCTTCCGCAGGCTTTGCAGGATCAGGGAGGCCATGCAGCGTAGGTTAGCTGAGGCATTCGGTCCGGAGTCCTCTGGGTCACTAAGGACAACATGATCCGCAGCTACCTCCTCCCAGCCACGTACAAGCCCACGTGTTTCTTGGGACTGTAAATCATCCCTATAAGACTGCTGCTGCTGAGTGCCAGCCTCCACCTCCATGCTGACACAATCATCCTCCTCCTCCTCTTCCTCCTCCTCACCCTCTTCCTGTGTGATGGGTGGCACAGCAGGAACACTGTCTGGATAAAGGGGGCCTTGAGAGGCAAGGAAGTCCTCCTCTTCCTGCCTCTGTTCTGCCTCAAGTGCCCTGTCCATTATTCCACGCAGCGTATGCTCCAAGAGGTGGACAAGAGGTACAGTGTCACTGATGCATGCACTGTCACTGCTCACCATCCTTGTGGCCTCCTCAAACGGTGACAGGACAGTGCATGCATCCCTGATCATGCCCCACTGGCGTGGTGAGAAAAAACCAAGCTCCCCTGACCCTGTCCTGGTGCCGTAGTCGCACAGGTACTCATTGATGGCCCTCTGCTGCATGTGCAGCCGCTGCAGCATGGCCAATGTTGAGTTCCATCTGGTGGGCATGTCACATATAAGGCGGTTCTTGGGCAGGTTCAACTCCTTTTGGAGCTCAGCCAGCCGAGCACAGGCATTAAATGATCGGCGGAAATGCACACAGACTCTCCTGGCCTGTTTCAGGACATCCTGTAAGCCGGGGTACCTGCCCAAGAACCGCTGCACCACCAGGTTAAGGACGTGAGCTACACAGGGCACATGGGTCAGTTGTCCCTGTCGGAGGGCGGAGAGGAGGTTGGTGCCATTGTCGCAAACCACCATTCCTGGCTTAAGCTGGCGTGGCGTCAACCACCTCTCGGCCTGCCCCTGCAGAGCTGACAAAACATCCGCCCCAGTGTGGCTCCTGTCCCCCAAACAAACCAGCGCAAGCACGGCATGGCATCGTTTTGCCTGCGTACTTGCGTAGCCCCTGCAACGCCTACGGAGCACCGCTGGTTCTGAGGACAGAGCACTGGAAGAGGCCATGGAGGAAGAAGAAGAGGAGGGGGTGGAGGAGAGAGGTGTGTCACAACCAATAGTAGCATTTTGGAGGCGTGGTGGCGGAACAACCTCCAACACTACTGCACCTTGTCCTGCATCCTTCCCAGCAGCCAGAAGAGTGACCCAATGGGCCGTGAAAGACAGGTAACGTCCCTGTCCATGCCTGCTGGACCATGAGTCAGCGGTAATATGCACCTTACCGCTGACCGCCCTGTCCAGCGAGGCAAGGACATTGCCTTCCACATGCCGGTAGAGAGCCGGAATCGCCTTCCGTGAGAAAAAGTGGCGTTTGGGGACCTGCCACTGAGGAACCGCACATTGTACAAACTCACGGAAGGGGGCCGAGTCTACCAACTGAAAAGGCAGCAGTTGAAGTGCTAGCAATTTAGCCAAGCTAGCATTCAACCGCTGGGCATGTGGATGGCTGGGAGTAAATTTCTTCCGCCGGTCCAGCAGCTGGGGCAGGGACATTTGCCTGCTATAATCGGACGTGGATGTACCACTAGCAGAGTTCCCGGAAGCACTTGGCTGTGACACACCTAATTCTACACCTTCATTCCTCTCAGAGCAGGTTTCAGAGAGGACTGAAGGTCTAGTGGGGTTGGAGATGCCAGCTGATGAGGAGCAAGGAGAGGTCCGCTTTGTTCTTTGGTGTGGGTCTTTGAGGTATGCTTGCCAACGAGCTGCATGGCAGGTCAACATATGTCTGGTCAAGCATGTGGTGCCCAAGCGGCTGATGTTTTGGCCACGTGAGATACGCTTGAGACATATGTTGCAAATAGCAGCAGTGCGATCTGATGCACTCGTCTCAAAAAAGGCCCACACCAAAGAACTTTTAGAATAACGCGCAGAGGAAGCGCTCTGCGCAGGCGGAGCTCTGCGGTGTGATTCAGTCGGTGTGCTGCCCCTAAGCTGGCCCCCGGAGGGCATCCTGCCTCGTTGGACATGTGCCTCCTCCTCCTCCTCCTCCCTCCTTCCAGGCACCCACGTGGAGTCAGTGCCCTCATCATCCCCTCCCTCTTCATCGCTGTAGCAAACCTGGCAGTATGCTGCAGCTTGTGGAACATGACTGCCAGATTGCTGTGCTTCTTGAGCATCCTCTCTCTCTGCGCTCACGCTACTGCCTTCCTCTAGCTGAGTGTCATCATCAGAGCCCACCAAACACTGGGCATCCTCCTGGAGCATGTACCCAACACTGTGCTCAAAGAGTTCAGGAGACTCCTCAGGAGGACGTGGTGGGTCTAGGGAAGGAGTCACTGATGATGACATTGAGAGGAGGGACGACGATGTGTTGGCAGTTGCTTTTCTACTACCCTGAGACTGGGTGAGAGAGGATGAGGAGGATGAAGAGGGCTTGGTCATCCACTCTACCAAGTCGTTGGCATGTTGCGGTTCAACATGTCCAGCTGCAGAAAAGAAGGACAAGCATGTCCCATGGCCACGTGCTGATGACAATGCACCGCGTCCACGACCAGCACTGTTGTCTCTAGACACAGAGCCTGCTTGCCCTCTTTTATCGGCTCGCGCCTGTCTGCCTCTCCTTGCTGGCCTTCCAGACATGGTAATGGCCTGAAGGGAGTTGGGTAAAACAGTAGTTGGGTAGTTTATATTGTGCTGGAGGCACACAACACCCACTAACTCCTGCAGATGCCTTTTTTATAGAACAGCAGAGTTAAAGGGGTATATACAGATGTATACTGTGCTGTGCTGGAAGCACACACAACTTCCAATAACTCCTGCAGATGACAATCGGGCCCAAATAGAGAACAGCTATGTAGGTGGATTATAGCGGTATGTACTGGGTACAGAGCACGCACACAGCACGCACTATCTCCTGAGTGACACTACTGACTGCAAGCTCTATTGTTAAAGATGGACCACTAGCTATATAGGTGAGGTGAATATCACGGTGTATACTGCGGTCAGGGCACGCAGACAATAACCAGAAAACAGCAGAGTTAAAGGGGTATATACAGATGTATACTGTGCTGTGCTGGAAGCACACACAACTTCCAATAACTCCTGCAGATGACAATCGGGCTCAAATAGAGAACAGCTATGTAGGTGTATATAGTGGTATGTACTGGGTACAGAGCACGCAGACAGCACGCACTAACACTACTGACTGCAAGCTCTATTATTAAAGCTAGATCACTAGCTATATAGGTGAGGTGAATATAGTGGTGTATACTGCGGTCAGGGCACAGACAGTAACCACTACACAAGAGCAAGATAGTAAATCAGCCAAAAACGATTGGTGTGTAACTGTGTTGAAGGTACACAGAACACCCACTGCTTCAGACGCCAACACACTGCACGAGGCCGCCTTAATGGCGGCCTTATATAGTGTGGGGCGTGCACTACACAGCCTGAGCTATGATTGGCCACAGGCAGGATGCCATGGCTCTCCTCGCTGCTGGCGCTGCGATTGGCCAAGCATGCGGGGTCACAGTGCATGCTTGGCCAATCGTGAGACAGCAATGCATTGCGCCATCCTCATTAACATCTATAATTCTATATCATACCCTCATTTAGGAGAAGATGAAGGGAATCTCCAGCCACTTTGTGTACAAACAAAAGGAAGCAAACATGTAATTTCTCTCCTTAACTGATGTGCGCTGATGAGGCTGTACTGATAGGCAGCACTGGTGGGCATGGATGAGGAGGTTCTGGTGGGCATAGATGCAGCGGAACAAAAAGGACTCCAGACGGCCCGCCCAGGGGTGGAAGTTCTTTACCACGTTGGAGAACCATAAGGAACCAGTATTCTCTGGCTTGACCACCACGGATGAGGAGTGGAACTATCCCTCATAGGGTGATCTTCTTCCAACCAAGCGTAACCCTGTGGCATTTGGTCCACATAAGCCTGATTGGCCCACTACCATATGGTAAGTGGGTTCACCATATCTGGTAAGAGTACTCACCTTATTCTTTTTACAGAGGATTTCTCCACAACTGCACAGTTATTTGCATTGTTTGTGTTGTTCTTGTCTAATTGAAGATTTGCTATAAGCACAGGATGGACATATCTTTGAATTGTTATTCTTTAGTCCCCTTCAGTGAACATTGCACTTAATTGTTTATCTACCACTTCTTCATAGGACATCAGAGTTCATGTTCCTTTTTTATAGAGCTACACTATATATTTTTATTTCGTTTGGACTTTGCTTGATTGTTAGCTGCTTTTTGTTTTTTCTTTGACACTACTGTGGTTTAGCGCAGTAATTTCACCTTTATTTGCATCCAGCGTGTTCGCATACGCCACGTGCAGACAGGGCCAGATTAAGAACATCATGGGCCTGGTGCTGAGGATTTTGTTGGGGCCTTTTATAAACAATAAATAAATAAAAATGCAAACTATTTTTTGTTATAAAAAATTAAATTAAAGAGAGAGAGGGAGGATGAGAGAGAGAGAGAGAGGGGATGAAAGAGGTGTGAGGGGTAAGGGAGGGAGGATGAGAGAGAAAGGGGGGGGGGGGGGTGAGAGAGAGGATGCACATGTGTGGGATTGACATGAACGCAGCCTGGCAAGGCAAGTGACGGAAGGCACAGAACCCAGAAGGAAGACCGGGTGAAGATGGAAGTGCCCGGGCCCCGCCGTATTGATCACAGCACAGCACTGGAGGGCTCAGTCTGACAATTTAAGTGTACCCTAATGTGCTAATATGTTGTGCATACTTGTACATTATGGCATAACCTACCCCAGGGCCTCTAAAAAGTAATAATGTTAGAAAAGTTTACTACCGCTTTAATATCACAGGAGCCTCTCATGAGGCCCCCTACTGACCCTGTGGCCCTTGGGCAGTGCCTAAGTGCATAGTTGTCAACATTTCAAAAATAGTTGCAGGGACTCTTTTTTTTTTTTACAAGTGCTATATTTAAAGTAGCTGACATCCCCTATGTTCCTCTATACATCACAATAGTAATTACAAAATTAAATAAGTACTAATAAAGGGGCAGAACAAATATGAGGACTGTGAGATTTCCTTTAGTTAAACTAACAAAAGTGCCCATTCTAGAGCTGGTAACATTGAGGATATTCAGTATAATTTTAAAGAACAGTTTTTGTGGGTAAAAGGCACAGGGGAGGAGTATGGATGGTATAAAAGTGGGAAGTATGTGAAGGTAAGGGAGAGGAATGTGGAGGGTCTAACAGTGGGCACTATGTACATGAGAGGAGTGCAGAGGGTATGGCAGAAGGCACTATGTACAGGAGAGGAGTGTGAAGGGTATGACAGTGGGCAGTATGCACAGCAGAGGAGTGTAGAGGGTATGACATCGGGCACTATGTATAAGAGAGGAGTGTGGAGGGTATGACAGTGAACAATATGTACAGGAGTGCTGAGGGTATGACTGTAGGCACTATGTACAGGAGACAAGTGTGGAGAGTAGGACAGTAAGCAGAATTTATAGGAGAGTAGTGTGGAGGGAGAGTATGACCATGGGCACTATGCATAGAAGAGGAGTATGGAGGGTATGACAGTGAGTAGTATGCACAGGAGAGAAGTGTTGGAGGTATGACGGTGGGCACTATGTATAGGAGAGGAGTGTGGAGGGTACGACAGTGGGCACTATGTACAGGAGAGAAGTGTATGACAGCGGGCACTTTGTACAGGAGAGGAGTGTGTAGGATATGACAGCGGGCGTTATGTATAGGAGAGAGGAGTGGAGGGTGTGACAGTGAGCACTATGTATAGGAGAGAAGTGTGGAGAGTATGACAGTGAGCACTATGTACAGAAGAGAAGTGTGGAGAGTATGACAGTGGGCACTATGTATAGGAGAGAAGTGTGGAGAGTATGACAGTGGGCACTATGTATAGGAGAGAAGTGTGGAGAGTATGACAGTGGGCACTATGTATAGGAGAGAAGTGTGGAGAGTATGACAGTGGGCACTATGTATAGGAGAGGAGGATGAAGTAATCTGGGAAGGAAAAATTTAAAGGTTTGTGGAAGGATGTTTAGGGACTGCGTAGTGGTTAAGCGGGCCAAACATGGACTGAAATGACACCAATTAAGCAGAGACCAGCCATAGTCAATCTATATATGGGCTAGCTGGTTTTACACAAGTCAACCTATTAACCGACTTGAGTACAACCAGCCTGTCAGGTTTTCCCCAAAACAATCAGTGCTGCCAGCTATAGTTGGCAACACTAATCATTGTATTGACTGGCAGAACACAATAACACTGCGGGATTGATTGCCCCATTCACAGGTCAGCAGGTGAGAGGGTGTGTGGGGACAGGCTGGGGAGAGATACTAGTCAGTCCCTGGGTAGGCACTGGTTAGTATCAGAGCCAGATACACACAGGTTACATATACGCCATGATCATTAGAGTGAGAGCAATAATTCTAGCACTAGACCTCCTCTGTAACTCTAAACATGTAACCTGTAAAAAAATGTAAACCATCACTTAGTACACAACAAAAAAATCGAGCTAACTTTAGTGTTTTTTTATGAATGAAACAGTTTCTTTCCAAAAAAAAGGTGTGAAAAATTGCTGTGCAAATATCGTGTAACATAAAAAGTTGCAAAGACCACCATTTTATTCCATAGGGTGTCTGCTAAAACCATATATAATGCTTGAGGGTTCTGAGTAATTTTGTAGCATAAAAAAAGATGATTTTTACATGTAGGAGAGAAGTCTCGGAATGGGTCTGGGTGGCAAGGGCTTAATTATCATAAGTAATATACAAATAATTATTATAAGCTCTGTGAGTTCATCCTCTCAGTCTGCTGCAGATTGTTCCAGCTTGTATTTATACTGCCGCTCTGTATGTAGCTTCTGACAGGCTGCGCAAGGAGCCCTGTATCTCCGAAACCATAGATGCTAGATAACAGTCCCATATTTTAACCAGTACTGGAGTGGGTCTTTAGCTACCTACCCCTCAAATGTGGGGTCTCTGTGACTCCTGATCGCCGAGCTACAATCCTCAAAGTCAATCTGTTTTTTTTTTGTTTGTTTTTTGGGCAAATGGGCCTATCTTGGGAAAGGGGCCTGGAGCTGCAGCTCCAATAGCCCCTATGTTAATCCGACCCTGCGTGCAGAGCCCGCTAGGAAGTCGGCACAGCGCTGTGCTAACCATGGGCAGCGAGACATTGCCCCAATGTGCGGCTGCAGAGAGTTTGAGCAATGTGTCATTGCCTGTGATTAGCGCAGTGCTGCGCCGACTTCCTGGCGTGCTCTGCACGTGGCGTATGCGAACGCGCCGGAGCTCATCCCTACTCTGGATTAATGAATTTAATAGGTCATGATCTGACACATGAATAGAGCTCAGGAATTCCCTGGATGCACGCTGGGTCTAGGCTAGGACAGTATTACAGCTCCAGTATAGGTATACTCCGATGACTGGGAGTCCATGGGATATGATGGGAAGTTCTCACCCCCGATCGGTCCTCCTTGTAGCAGTCCTGCCGCAGTCTGTCCTCCTCCAGCCTCTCGTACAGGGTAAGCGGGGTCCGGCTGTGCGGATGAACGGGGGTCTGCACACAGGCTGCAGCCAGCACGGCTTCCCGATGACTCTTCGCCATGACATCCGCCTGCACAAAGTCCGCCGTTGCCCAGCAACCCAGGACGCTACGGAGAGAGGGAGGGGACAAGAGGAGGGAGGGAAGCGCGGATTGGTGAGCGGCAACAAGAACACAAAGAGCTTCTGATCCTCCACTAATCCCAGCCCACCATCTGCACCGACTACAGCGGACAGGAGCTGGGGGATTACAGAGGAGCAACCACACCATCATGTGTGTCCCAGAATAGTACCCTCACCACCATGGGGGATGTCCTCATTCCACAGGTGGGGGCATACTGTTATATAATCAATGGCATGACTGCTCACAATTCACATTATAAAAGGATGAAAGCTTACAATGTTCTTGTGGGAAGAATTCACATCCAGAAGATGCTTTACAAAAAGTAATAAAATATTAAAAATAAAAAATAAAACTGAGAAAAGTAGGACTATGGCTCTCAACCACAGGCCCTCCCACCACCTGCAGATCCCCTAACCTCCCACAGTGGTCCACTATGCCCCCTTAATGCGCCACAGCAGTTTCGGCTGGTGCTTTTTTTTGGGGTGGGGCAGGGTTTTTTTATGGGGGGTGGCAAACAAACCCCCCCTACTGCCGCCAGGCCTGCACTTACCCCATCCAGGTCACAACTTCCCGGCTTCTCCTCCTTAAGATCTGCCTCCTGTCCTGATTGGCTGGGAGGAAAAGCCAGAAGACAATAGCGAATATTGATTTGCTAATGTCACAAGTGGGGGGGGGGGGGGGTTCACTGGGCCCAATCCCAATGTTTTTGAAGCCAATTAGAGCCTTAGTCTCTAATCATGCATCTCAATAAAAAACTCATAGAAACCTATGAGTCCGCCACCCGCATGGAGATTAGGGGGGCAGCACATGGAGATCAGGGGGGTGGCGCCCCTTATTGGCTGGCAGCTGCTGCCCCATGTTGGCCCCGGGCACATTGAGAGTCCTCAGTCCCCACTATCTAGCTGCAGAGCTTCCAGAGTGCCCCCCACCAGTGTCTCACAATGCACTCCAGACAACCACCTCAAGGCCTGCACACACTATCAGAAAATCGTAAAAAAAATACTGCTATCTAAGCGATCGTCCAAAATTTTCCAAAGGTACAAAAACACCAAAACTTTTCTCGTACAATATCAGATTGTATGATTTTTGTTTAATCTGTACAGTTTTTGTCTGAAAATATACTACTAATATACTACAACACATGACATCACTTCTGAATTTTTATTCTGTCATGCAAGAAGTTTCTTACTTAAAGTAAACCTATAGCAAAAATTTTTTTTTGTAGTAGGTTTATAACCCCTGTGGGCTCATTTTTTGTCATCAGTGTCCCATTGTTAAGATTTACCTTCACCTCCTGTCCCATAGCCAAAACAGAAAGTGAAAGGAAAGCTCTAAAAATTAAGGGAATCCCATGGGGACCTCCAGGTCACCAGAACTAGTGTCCCCATTGGAAGGTTAGTTTTCTGGGGACAAAAATTTGGCATTTTCTTTTACTTTCAATGATAATGGTAAACAGGACAAATAGAGGGTGAATCTCCCCAACGGGGGCACAGACAGCCAGGGCAGGACTTAGGGTGGTGGGGGACCCTGGGCTTGAGTCACTTTCGGGCCCTACCTTCTATACATTACCGTATTTATCGGCGTATAACACGCCCTGGCGTATAACATGCACCCCAAGTTTAGGAGGGAATTTTACGGGAAAAAACTTTTAGGAGGGACGTTTAACCACTTGCAGACCGGACCATTTTGCTGGTCAAAGACCAGACCACTTTTTGCGATTCGGCACTGCGTCGCTTTAACTGACAATTGCGCGGTCGTGCGACGTGGCTCCCAAACAAAATTGACGTCCTTTTTTCCCCACAAATAGAGCTTTCTTTTGGTGGTATTTGATCACCCCTGCGGTTTTTATTTTTTGCGCTATAAACAAAAATGGAGCGACAATTTTGAAAAAAACATTATTTTTTACTTTTTGTTATAATAAATATCCCCCAAAAATATATAAAAAAACATTTTTTTCCCTCAGTTTAGGCCGCGTACACACGGGCGGATTGTCTGCCCAACTTAGTCCGCTGAACCGTGTTTCAGCGGACAATCCGCTCGTGTGTGGGCTTCAGCGGACTTTTTCAGCGGACTGTCTGACGAACAAAGTCTTACGGAATTTCCGTAATTTTGTCCGTCCAAACTTGGTTTTGTCCGTCCAAACTTGGTTTTGTCCGTCCAAACTTGGTTTCAGCGGACAGTCCGCTCGTGTGTAGGCAAGTTGGACGGACTAAGTATGGCGCATGCTCAGAAAGGATTTACACGGCCGAAGGTTGCATTGCAGTGTATAGGATGTCGTTTTTCTAGTCCCGTCGTACGTGCTGTACACGTCATCGCGCACGCTTTCAGCAGACTGTCTGTTCATCGTGTGTGGTCAAATCCGTTCATTCAAAATTTGGACGGACTGTCTGTCGGATTGTCTGACGAACTTAGTTGGGCAGACAATCCGCCCGTGTGTATGCGGCCTCAGACTGATACGTATTCTTCTACATATTTTTGGTAAAAAAAATCGCAATAAGCGATTATTGATTGGTTTGCGCAAAAGTTATAGCGTTTACAAAATAGGGATAGTTTTATAGCATTTTTATCAATAATTTTTTATTATTTTTTTTTTTACTAGTAATGGCGGCGATCAGCGATTTTTATTGTGACTGCGACATTGTGGGGGACCCATCGGACATTTTTGACACATTTTTGGGACCATTGTCATTTATACAGTAATCACTGCTATATAAATGCAGTGATTCCTGTGTAAATGACACTGGCAGTGAAAGGGTTAACCAGTGGGTGGCAGTGTAGGGGTTAAGTGTTCCTAGGGGTGTGTTACTAACTGTGGGGGGGTTGGGCTTTCATTTAGTGAACACTGATCTCTGCTCCAATCACATGGAGCAGAGATCAGCGTGACTAGTTGCTAGGCAGAATGGAGAAATGTTGTTTACACAGCATTTCCTCCATTCGGCCGCTCCGTGAGACGATCGCGGGGATGCCCGCGGCGATCGAGTCCGCGGGTCCCGCGACCGGACTCACGGGGGTCCCGACCAGCGCGGGAGCGCGCTGCCGGCGGCGCGCTCCCGATGGCAGGGCGGCATTGAATATTGGACGTACCTGTACGCCAATATGCCTGCCCGTGCCATTCTGTCGACGTACATCATCGTGCGCTGGTCGGGAAGTGGTTAAGAAAAAAACTTACATTTAAATGCCCATCAATGCAGCCTTATAAGTGTCCATCTGCAGCCATGCCCATCCATCTGCAGCCTTGTCCAGTGTCATTGCAGCCTTGTCAGTGTCATTGCAGCCTTGTCAGTGTAGCCTTGTCATTTGTAGCCTTGCCCCAGTGTCATTTGCAGCCTTGTCATTGCAGTCTTGAATTTTAAAAATGGCGCCACCGAGATACAGAGTCCTGTGTATTTCAGCGGCTCTCGGGTTCTCCCGCAGTCCCGAGCGGAGCCGAGAGTAGCTGAGTGTACTTGGCTTGGCTCACAGTCACACCCAGTCCCAGTGTCCATCATAGGGCGGGACTCTGAGCGGAGCCAAGCCAAGCCGAGTACACTCGGCTATGTATCTTGGTGGGGCCTGCGGGACCCCCTATTGGGCAGGGCCCATGGGCCTGAGCCCAGTCAAGCCCAATGATAAAAACTGACAGGTGTTCTAATCCATCACCACTCTATCCAAAACTAAAGAAAACAATTTGCCTTTAGTTATACTTTAAATAACCTCTTCATTTTCGATCTGGAGACTAGCATACAAAAACAAAACAAAAAAACGGATGAATATTCGTCCTGTAATCTCATTGTGTGTACTAAGCTTTATCCTTGGAAAGTCCCCAGCCCCCTAGAGAGACCCCATCCCTTTTATGCCTTGTACACAAGATAAGAATATTGCGCAGATGAGCGTACTTTATTATTCAAACCCAGGACCCCAGTGCCAACCACTAAGCAATTGTGCTGCCCAGCCCAGCACAGGGTCGGTGCCAATGCACTTTCATTCACTTTAGAACTGCTTCTTTTCCCAAACCAGCTGAATTGGGTCAAATAAATCTTTAGCAAATTCTGAATGATCTCAGAAGCATCTCAAACTGCATCAAAAGCATGTTGCATGTCTTCTACACATACAAGAACATGTGTGTATCTGGTGGCCCTACTGTCAACTATACCTGGGTACCTCTTGTAAATTAAAATCCTGAGCAATGACCCAGTCTCATCGTTGGAAATTGACCTCTCTTCTACGTGTAGTAAAGTCCCGGGCCTCTTTAGACCTAATGGTTACCTGATATCCTTCAACGTAGAGTGGGTTACAAGGCATGGCAAGTGTAATGCAAGATGAACAGGTGGGCGCCAGACACTTTTTGAAAGCAAAGAGATTTATTGCATCTTAAACAGAACTGTGGGAGAGAGGGTTAGGGCCAGGACACCCTTAAGTAGATGCACAGATAATTGGCAGACTCCGAGACTTCTATAGGTAGACAGCTATACAGGTGAAGGCCTCCAGCCAGGCACCACTTCTGTATAGGTAGGACGCTGTTTGCTAAGGCAACGATCTTGTAGCTGTTACTAACGGTAATGATATTCAACTATCTGCAACACAGTTCTCTTTACCCCACGCTCACTCACTGTGGGCCTTTGCTCAACAAGTCTCTCTCACTAGACTTCAGATTCACTAGTCACTGGATCCTTTGAGCTCTTTCACTGTAGCACTCAGTATCTTCCTCAAGCGTCACTCCTGCTTCCCTGCTGGCTTGGCACTCACAGGCACTCAACAAGCGTCACATCTGCTGTCCCGCTGGGTTCCTGACTTGGCACTTGCTCCAGTTTTTCCACTTCTTCAGCGTCCCCGGGTGGCGAGAAGTCAGCTCTGGTACTGGCCTCAGCTCACTCACTGTGCTCTTTGGTAGCAAAGTGAATGGTCCCTTAGTGGCAACAGCTTCCTCTCTACCTCCGACCACAACTGGTTCCCCAGCAGAACCATTACTTCTGGTTGGACTACAAGCCCGCAGTCCCAACTCTACACTACTTTCCTGCTTCTGGATAGGCCCTCAGACAGCCTAGCAGCCAGATGTCCCCGGGATAGGCCTTGGGTTTCTGGCCTAGCAGCCCGGGGCAATACAATACAGGTCCACCCAGACAGCCATCCAGGTGGCACAGAACCCCAATAACCTGACTCCACCCAAATAAGTAGATTCTCCCAGCAGGCCAAAGGACCCAAGAAAATCTGCCTCTACTCTGACCATTTGGTAGCACAATAATGTCACTTCTAAGGAGGTGGGAGGTGGGAAGGGGACATGAATAACCTGGTCATAAATTGGTAACTGGTAAAAGAGCACCCCACCCCCATTGACTCAATGTAGCAGTTTTAGCATATGGAAGGGGGGGGGGGGGGGTTTACAATTGTGTATATATTGGAACACAGATCACTGGCCTTTCTCTTTGGCTGACGGTCTAGAGATGAAGGATGGTCAGTGAGACCTCCTTATACAATGTATCTGTATTATCTCTTATGTCTCTTTTCTTCTCTTAACTCTTTCTATCCTAGGAGTTGCCTTACCTTGATAGCATGTGTATGTCTGTTGTAACCATATCTCCTTTTTGCATTACCTATCTTTGTAAACACTGGCAACACTGCATTTGTAACATCTCTATACTATATTTGGTAATCTCTGATTATTCTAACCTTTCTTTTCTGTATAAATAAAAGTGATTGTTATTCTTTTTACACAGTTATCATTCATTATTAATTTCATGGGTTATAGATGCAACTGCATAGGTTGATTCATATATATAAGGTTTTAATCACCTATGTTATGTATCATTAAGCATATAAGTGAGGTAGGTAATAATATCCATGTCAAATGTCATCAGGTACCCAGCCACCTAGCGACAGAAGAGAGAAGTGCAGCAATTCCAGAATTAGCGCAAAATCAATTGACCTCCTAACAATTAGCATAGGCAACTATCACTTGGCAAATACATTTAATTACAACCCTGTCTAAACATTAGGGTTCTACATAGGTATTGTAGAATGGGCTCAGATTCTAAATGAAATCATGACCACGGAGACCCTGGTAGCAGTTAACAGGAACTACCTAGATAGGACCCACTCGTCATGGACTTGCTGGCTGGCCCATTGGAGGGCCAATTCGTTTCAGGCCTTGACTCAGCAATAAGCTCCCACTGCCACCTCCTCCCTAATCAAGGATTTATATAGTACCAAAACGCTTTACATGAAACATCATAAACATCATAAACGGTAGCGCTGTCCAACCAAAAAAGGCCACATATAAATTTTGTGTTTTTTTGCTCTACAGAATACTTTTACTTTGTAGACTGCACAAAAAACAAAACAAACAAAAAAACAACACCCCCCACACCAAGAAAGTTGTGGTCATCTGGTTTCAATACCTACTGCTACATTACAATGGAAAAAACACTGAGATCAAGTGTTAACAGATCCATCTTTCAGAATAGGTTTGTATTAGTAGATGAATAACCTTGCTTAGGTTTGCACCCTGTAATTATATACTGATCTAATTACAGTGGTGGGGGGGGGGGGACACCCCTGATGTCATATTATACAGATCAGTGCTGCAGCCATTGGCTACATGCAAAGCTCAAGCAGTTATTTTCCAACAGGGTCGTAAACAGAAGTCGATTGGTAGATTGTCTTTTGTGCAACTGCAGTGGCCATGCATTGATCAAAATTCAGCCAGTCCCTGCTGAACCAGCCAAATTTCAACCCATCTATAGCTAGCTTAAGTACCCTATTCACATCATACACATGCAGTGGTGTGTTGCATAAAAATTAAGCAGGTCTGCTTTTTTACGCAGTGCAAAGCACATCACCGCTTCTCAATGTGCCACAGCACAACATGCTGTGGTGTATAAAGTTGAATGAAAGATTTATTTTTTACCTTTTTCAATAACAGTGTGAGGCATTGTAATAGCCAGGACCGGATTAACATAGGGGCTATTGGAGGTGAAGCTTCAGGCCCCTTACCTTAAGATAGGCCCATTTGCCAAAAAAAAAAAAAAAAAAAAGATCAACTTCAAAGGTCATAGCTTAGTGACCTGGGGCCACAAATTTGGGGGATATGTATCTGAAGACCTACCCCACTACTGGTAAAAATGTGGGGCTCCTGGAACCTATGGTTCTGGAGATACAGGGATCCTTGCGCAGCCTGTTAGAAACTACATACATAGCGGCCAGTTTAAATACAAGCTGGCACACTGTTTCCAGCAGACTGAGAGGATGAGCTCACAGTGCCTCTCACTTCTTGTCAGAGGCACTGAGCTCAATGGACAGCTTTGAGCCTTGGACCAATGGTAAAGTACCATTGGCCCCAGCTGTCCAATAAAAATGCTGCAGCGGAGGCTGTCCTCTCACTGCAGTGTCATAGAAGGATGCTCCCTTCCAGCCCAGCCCTCTTAATTATAAGGAAAAAACATGGGTTTACGGGTATAAGTTTTACCCATAATCCCATGTTTTTCTCACATAGTTGGGAGGAAAAATTAAAATCATCTGCTGCTGAAAAGGTACTGTTTTAATCAAGCTAAATCATATATTATTATACTATATGTTACTAGGGATGAGCCGAACACCCCCCAGTTCAGTTTTCAGGAATTCCGCTCAAGTTGTCTTACCTATATATGGTCATACCAAATTCCGATCGTTTAGAATGCGGTGACGTACAACACGTACGACGGGACTAGACAAAGGAAGTTCAATAGCCAGTAGCCAATAGCTTCCGTCTCGTAGTTGAATCTGAGCATGCGTGATTTTTGGCGTTTCGGAATTGCATACACATGATCGGAATTTCCGATAGAAAGGTTTTCCGTCTGGAAAATTGAGAACATGCTATACATTTTTGGCTGGCAGAAATTCGGACAGCTAAATTCCGATGGAGCATACACACGGTCGCATTTTCCGATGAAAAGCTCTCATCTGTCTTTTTCTGGCAGGAATTCTGATCACGTGTATGCGGCATGACATTTTAGAGGCATGGTGGCAGAACAAGCTCCAACAATACCAAACCCTGTCCTGCATCCTTCCCAGCTGCCAGCAGAGTTACAGAGTGCACCGTGAAGAAAAGGTAACGTCCTTGCCCATGCCTGCTAGACCACGAGTCAGCGGTAATATGCACCTTACTGTTGACCGCCCTGTCTAACGAGGCCAAAACATTGCCTTCCACATGCCGGTAAAGAGCCTGAATGGCCTTCTGTTAAAAGAAATGGTGTTTTTGAACCTGCCACTGAGGTACAACACTTTACAAAAATTCACGAAAGGGGGCAGAGTCTACCAGCTGAAAAGGCAGCGGTTGCAGTGCTATCAATTTGGCCAAGCTAGCATTCAGACGCTGAGCATGTCGATGGCTCAGACCGAATTTTATTTTTTATGGTTTAGCAACTGGAGTAGGGAAATTTGCCTGCTAAAATCAGATGGTGGTGTACTGATAGCAGATTGGCTGCAAGTACTTGGGACACCTATTGCTATAACTTCATTCCTCTCAGTGCAGGTTTTTGAGATGACTGGAGGTATAGTGGGGTTGGAGATCCCAGATGTGGAGCAAGGAGAAGTCCGACTTTTTCTTTGATGTGGGTCTTTCAAGTGCTGTTGCCAATGGACTGCATGGGAGGTCGTCATATGCCTGTCGAAGCATGTGGTACCCACGTGGCTGCTGTTCTGGCCACTCTTGATCCGCTTCAGACATAGGTTGCAAACAGCAATGATGCGATCTTCTGCACACGTGTCAAAAAAGGCCCACACCAAGGAACTTTTCAAAATCAATGGGGAGTCAGCAGCACCCTGCACCTGCTGAGCTCTGCGGTGTGATGCAGTAGGATGGCTGTCCTTAAGCTGCCCCCTAGAGGACATCCTGCCTTAGAGTTGTGCAGCCTTAAAAAAAGAATATAAATATAGCACTTACCTTGCAGATATCCACTTACCTTTCTCTTTACTTTAGTAAGAAATGGGGTAGGGGGGTAACAAACCCCAAGACTTTAATGGTGTTCAGAGATAGAAACACAATTACAGCATCAATAAAATTTTATATTTTATTATATAAGTAAAAAACATGAGGAAATTGAACCATCCATATCAAGGTTCCACTGAAAGGCATATATACAGACAATACCACTCAACATGTTTCTCTTGAGCTTCTTCAGGAATTTCTGGTAAGATGTATATTATGCTAGGGATAACAAATAATCTGCCATCTGCAGGAGTTAGTGGAAGTTGTGTGTGCCTCCAGCACAATATACACTACCCAATTGCTGGTTTTCCAACTCCCTTCAGGCCATTACCATGTCTGGAAGGCCAGCAAGGAGAGGCAGACAGGCGCGAGCCGATAAAAGAGGGCAAGCAGGCTCTGTGTCTAGAGACAACAGTGCTGGTCGTGGACGCGGTGCATCATCATCATCAGCACGTGGCCATGGGACACGCTTGTCCTTCTTTTCGGCAGCTGGACATGTTGAGCCGCAACATGCCAACGACTTGGTAGTGTGGATGACCAAGCCCTCTTCATCCTCCTCATAGTCTCTCCTCCAGGCTCAGGGTACTAGCAAAGCAGCTGCCAACGCATCGTCTTCCCTCCTCTCAATGTCATCATCAGTGACTCCTTCCCTAGACCCACCACGTCCTCCTAGGGAGTCTCCTGAATTCTTTGAGCACAGTGTTGGGTACATGCTCCAGGAGCATGGCCAGTGTTTTGTAGGCTCTGATGATGATACTCAGCTAGAGGAAGGCAGTAGCATGAATGCAGAGAGAGGGGATGCTCAAGAAGGACAGCAATCTGGCAGTCATGTTCCACAAGCTGCAGCATACTGCAAGGTTTGCTCCAGCGATGAAGAGGGAGGGGATGATGAGGGCACTGACTCCACGTGGGTGCCTGGTAGGAGAGAGGAGGAGGAGGCACATGTCCAATGAGGCAGGATGCCCTCCTGGGGCCAGCTTATGGGCAGCACACCGACTGAATCACACCGCAGAGCTCCGCCTGTGCAGGGCGCTGCCTCTGCGCGTTATTCTAAAAGTTCTTTGGTGTGGGCCTTTTTTGAGACGAGTGCATCAGATCGTACCGCTGCTATTTGCAACATATGTCTCAAGCGTATCTTGCGTGGCCAAAACATCAGCCGCTTGGGCACCACATGCTTGACCAGACATATGTACCTGCCATGCAGCTCGTTGGCAAGCGTACCTCAAAGACCCACACCAAAGAACAAAGCGGACCTCTCCTTGCTCCTCATCAGCTGGGATCTCCAACCCCACTAGACCTTCAGTCCTCTCTGAAACCTGCTCTGAGAGGAATGAAGGTGTAGAATTAGGTGTGTCACAGCCAAGTGCTTCCGGGCACTCTGCTAGCAGTACACCCACGTCTGATTATAGCAGGCAAATGTCCCTAACCCAGCTGCTGGACCGGCAAAAGAAGTTCACTCCCAGCCATCCACATGCCCAGCGGTTGAATGCTAGCTTGGCTAAATTGCTAGCACTTCAACTGCTGCCTTTTCAGTTGGTAGACTCGGCCTCCTTCCGTGAGTTTGTACAATGTGCGGTTCCTCAGTGGCAGGTCCCCAAACGTTTTCTCACTAGAGGCGATTCCGGCTCTCTACCGGCATGTGGAAGGCAATGTCCTTGCCTCGCTGGACAGGGTGGTCAGCGGTAAGGTGCATATTACCGCTGACTCATGGTCCAGCAGGCATGGACAGGGACGTTACCTGTCTTTCACGGCCCATTGGGTCACTCTTCTGGCAGCTGGGAAGGATGCAAGACAAGGTACAGTAGTGTTGGAGGTTGTTCCGCCACCATGCCTCCAAAATGCTACTATTGGTTGTGACACACCTCTCTCCTCCACCCCCTCCTCTTCTTCTTCCTCCATGGCCTCTTCCAGTGCTCTGTCCTCAGAACCAGCGGTGCTCCGTAGGCGTTCCAGGGGCTATGCAAGTACGCAGGCAAAACGATGCCATGCCGTGCTTGCGCTGGTTTGTTTGGGGGACAGGAGCCACACTGGGGCGGAAAGTTTTGTCAGCTCTGCAGGGGCAGGCCGAGAGGTGGTTGACGCCACGCCAGCTTAAGCCAGGAATGGTGGTTTGCGACAATGGCACCAACCTCCTCTCCACCCTCCGACAGGGACAACTGACCCATGTGCCCTGTGTGGCTCACGTCCTTAACCTGGTGGTGCAGCGGTTCTTGGGCAGGTACCCCGGCTTACAGGATGTACTGAAGCAGGCCAGGAAAGTCTGTGTGCATTTCTGCTGATCATTTAATGCCTGTGCTCGGCTGGCTGAGCTCCAAAAGGAGTTGAACCTGCCCAAGAACCGCCTTATATGTGACATGCCCACCAGGTGGAACTCAACGTTGGCCATGCTGCAGCGGCTGCACAGGCAGCAAAGGGCCATCAATGAGTACCTGTGCGACTACGGCACCAGGACAGGGTCAGGGGAGCTCAGTTTTTTCTCACCACGCCAGTGGGGCATGATCAGGAATGCATGCACTGTCCTGTCACCGTTTGAGGAGGCCACAAGGATGGTGAGCAGTGACAGTGCATGCATCAGTGACACTGTACCTCTTGTCCACCTCTTGGAGCATACGCTGCGTGGAATAATGGACAGGGCACTTGAGGCAGAACAGAGGCAGGAAGAGGAGGACTTCCTTGCCTCTCAAGGCCCCCTTTATCCAGACAGTGTTCCTGCTGTGCCACCCATCACACAGGAAGAGGATGAGGAGGAGGAAGAGGAGGAGGAGGATGATTGTGTCAGCATGGAGGTGGAGGCTGGCACTCAGCATCAGCAGCAGCAGCAGTCTTGTAGGGATGATTTACAGTCCCAAGAAACACGTGGACTTGTACGTGGCTGGGAGGAGGTAGCTGCGGATCATGTTGCCCTTAGTGACCCAGAGGACTCCGGACCGAATGCCTCAGCTAACCTACGCTGCATGGCCTCCCTGATCCTGCAAAGCCTGCGGAAGGATCCTCGTATTCTTCGGATCAAGGAGAGGGACCATTACTGGCTGGCCACTCTCCTTGATCCACGGTACAAAGGTAAGGTTGCAGACCTTATCTTGCCATCGCAGAGGGAGCATAGGATGAGACATCTCCGGGAGGTCTTGCAGAAAGGTCTCTGCAACGCGTTCCCAGAGACTGGGAGGTTACAAACTCCTGGTCCTGGACAACGTGTTGCTGAGGCATCGGTCAGAAGGAGCGGTGGAGAAGGTGGCCGTCTGACTGATGCTTTCAGACAATTTTTTAGTCCGCAGCCCCAAGGTATGATCGGTTCCAGCAACCATCGCCAGCGTCTGATTTACGTGGTGCAGGAATACCTAGGGGCAAGGTCAGACTTGGACACCTTTCCCACCGAAAATCATCTGGCTTACTGGGTCTTGAGGATGGATCACTGGCCAGAGCTTGCACAGTATGCAATTGAGCTACTGGCCTGTCCTGCATCCAGCGTTCTTTCGGAACGCACCTTCAGTGCTGCTGGTGGCTTTGTTACCGATCACAGGGTGCGCCTGTCCACCGAATCAGTTGATCGACTGACCTTCATCAAGATGAATCAGTCTTGGATCACCCACAGCTACCAAGCACCTGAAGCTGATGTAACCGAATAATTTTTTTTGAAATATCACATCCCTTCAAGACTGCCTATGCTGATGCTGAGTGACTGTCCTGTTATGTTGATTGTCTATCCTCTTCCTCCTCCGCTGATATGTTGGAAGAACATTTCTGGTTCTGGGTGATGCCATTAGCCCAATTTTTCTGCCCCTGTTTAACAGGGGCGTTTAAGTACAATTTTTGATGCAATGCTTTGCAGCGGGGCTAATTCCTGCAATAAAACTAGAGTATATGGGAGAGGTTGCAGTGTCGTGGCACCAGCACCAGTGCCTAAGGCCCAATTTTTCTGCCCCTGTTTAACAGGGGCGTTTAAGTACAATTTTTGATGCAATGCTTTGCAGCAGGGCTAATTCCTGCAATAAAACTAGAGTATATGGGAGAGGTTGCAGTGTCGTGGCACCAGCACCAGTGCCTAAGGCCCAATTTTTCTGCCCCTGTTTAACAGGGGCGTTTAAGTACAATTTTTGATGCAATGCTTTGCAGCAGGGCTAATTCCTGCAATAAAACTAGAGTATATGGGAGAGGTTGCAGTGTCGTGGCACCAGCACCAGTGCCTAAGGCCCAATTTTTCTGCCCCTGTTTAACAGGGACATGTAATTACAATTCTTGATATAATATTTGACAGGAGGGCCCTTTCCTGTGCCCACCCAGAGTAACTGTGAGGACTTATAGTGTTGTGGCACCAGCACCACAACCACCAAAGGTCAATTTTTCTACCACTGTTCAACAATGGCATGCAATTACAATTCTTGATATAATCGTTCACAGCAGGGCGCTCCAGCGCCCAGCAAGAGTCACTTTGAGGGCTTACAATGTTGTGGCAAAACCAACACCTTGTTCCGCCATTTCTGCAGAGCATATAGGGCAGGCCCCTACTTTCAAACATCCAACTTACAAACATCTCCTACTTGCAAACGGAAGGAGACAACAGCAAGTAAGATGAAAAAAGATGGACGACAAAACAAATTATACAGGGGTGATAACCCTTCCCTATGTTTTCCAAAAAGCTTAAAAATAGTTTTTTTGACTGGAGCTACACTTTAAAAATGTACCAGTTGAAAATTACAAGCAGATTCAACTTAACACAACAAACCTACACAGTCCCTGTCTTGTTTGCACCGCCTGTATACTGCTGTTCTGAGTATATAGGGCCTGGGGGCCACACGCATTTCCTTTTTTTAATATGGGTACGGGGTTCCCCTTAATATGCGTACAAGACCCAAAGGGGCTGGTAATGGGCAGGGAGGGCTACCCATGCCATTTTTCTCAATGGTTTTCAACCATATTGCAGGAACCAGATATAACATTAAAACCGCAAGCAGTTTTCAATGATGTTATTTCTGTTTAATGTAATTTTGTGCAGGGACTGTTCTAAACACGGGAAACACGTGGCACTTCACAGGCATACTACAGACACCCCCCAGGCACCATATTTAAAGGAATATTTCACATTTTTTTTTTCACTTTAATCATCATTAACCACTTCAATACAGGGCACTTAAACACCTTCCTGCCCAGACCAATTTTGAGCTTTCAGCGCTGTCGCACTTTGAATGACAATTGCGCGGTCATGCTACACTGTACCCAAATGAAATTTTTATCATTTTTTTCCCACAAATAGAGCTTTCTTTTGGTGGTATTTGATCACCTCTACGGTTTTTATTTTTTGCGCTACAAATAAAAAAATACCGAAAATTTTGAAAAAAAAAATGTTTTTTTTTGTTTCAGTTTCAAAACTTTGTAAATAAGTATGTTTTCTCCTTCACTGATGGGCACTGATGGGGCTACACTGATGGGCACTGATAAGGTGGCACTGATGGGCACCAATGTGGCACCAATGAAGTGGCACTGATAGGCGGCACTGATAGGCGGCACTGATGGGCGACACGGATGGGCGACACGGATGGGCGACACGGACGGACACTGATAGGTGGCACAAATTGGCACTGATAGCTGGCACGGATGGGCGGCACGGATGGGCATGGATAGGCGGCACAGGTGGGCATGGATAGGCGGCACAGGTGGGCATAGATAGGCGGCACAGGTGGGCATAGATAGGCGGCACAGGTGGGCATAGATAGGCGGCACAGGTGGGCATGGATAGGCGGCACAGGTGGGCATGGATAGGCGGCACAGGTGGGCACTCAGGCGGCACAGGTGGGCACTCATAGGCGGCACAGGTGGGCACTCATAGGCGGCATCGGTGTTATAGTAATGGATGCCAATCAGTGCCAAACAATAATGCATGCCAATCAGTGATGCCCATTGTGGCCACTGATTGGCATCCATTATGGGCACTGATTGGCACCCATTGTGCTGACTGGCACCCTGGTGGTCTAGGGAGGATTATGTATTTTTATTACCTTTTCCCTGGTGGTCTAGTGGTGTCCCTGGTGGTCCAGTGTGGGCATCCTCGGGGGGGCTGTGCTGATAATCGATCAGCACAGACCCCCCCTGTCAGAGGAGCAGCCGATCGGCTCTCCTCTACTCGCGTCTGACAGACGCGAGTGAGGGAAAGCCGATCACCGGCTCTTCCCATTTACACTGTGATCAGCCGTGATTGGACACGGCTGATCACATGGTAAAGAGTCTCCGTCGGAGACTCTTTACCGAGATCGTAGTTGCCGGGTGTCAGACTGACACCCCGCAACAACGATCGCCGCGATGCGCGCCCCCGGGGGCGCGCAGCGGCTTATTATCCTAATCACGTCATATGACGTCGGGTTAGGATAATGAAACCACTTTGCCGCCGTCAATTTGTAATAGGGCGGGCGGCAAGTGGTTAAAATCAGTGCTCCCGCCAAAATGGCCATTTTTAAAAACATTTTAGGCATTGACCCATGTCCCCTGGGGCAAAAGCCAGGTCCCCAAACCCTTTTTAGGACAGTATCTTGCATATTAGCCGTTAAAATTAGCACTTTTAATTTTGAACGTTCGAGTCCCATAGACGTCAATGGGGTTCTAAAGTTCGTTCGAATTTGGGGTCCGTTCGAAAGTTCTGGTGCGAACCGAACCGGGGGGTGTTCGGCTCATCCCTAGTGCAGGGACTGTTCTAAACACGGGAAACACGTGGCACTTCACAGGCATACTATAGACACCCCCCAGGCACGATATTTAAAGGAATATTTCACTTTTTTTTCACTTTAATCGTCATTAAAATCAGTGCTCCCGCCAAAACGGCCGTTTTTAAAACTTTTTAAAAGGATTGCTGGATGCATTCCACCACAGACCCATCACCCAAGCAGTACGGGGTGGCTGTTGGCCCCGGCACACTGTGACACAGACAGCAGTAGCCCGCTCATATGTGTGCCCCGGAGCATATAGCTCACTGGCTGCCCCTGGAGCAGAAGGGGCATGTCGTGGTCAACCTAGCAAGTAGCTAGGGTCTGCTCACACTCGATGGCCAGGCTGGGGAGACTACAAGGATCTATATTATCCAACCTGTCACCCAGCACGGCTGTTGCTTGTAGATCACAGGATCAAAATTGCAAAAAAAATGAAAAAATTCCCAGGACCAATGATCCTCTCAGGGAGCCAGGTCCTTCTCCTACACTAGGCAAAAAAAACTGAGCTACAGGAAGCAGGATGAGGGGTTATAGCCGGAGGGACCGCCCAATGGGTGATGCTGTGCAGTCTTGCTGTTTTTACATGTTCTGCCTAGTCCTCTCCTGAATTAAAGGAGTTGTGTCCGTCAATGAACGAAAGAGAAAAGTATGATTTTAAAAAAATCCAAAACTTCTCTTTTAAATACCAAGAAACCTTTATCGGTCTCAAAAAAAGATACACATTTAATTTGCGTATGTGTTGTATGACTAAGTAATTTTCATTTAAAATGTGACTGTGCTGGAAACTGAAAATTGGCCTGGGATGGAAGGGGGTAAAGGTGTCCAGTATTGAAGTGGTTAATTATGCCTGCATATTACCTTACCTTTTGTATTGAATTCTTCATAAAGACAATAGCAGTGAACATTCTAGTATGTGAAGTATGTGTAATTAAACATTTCAGAGCTCTACCTCTCTGTCCATTTTTGACATTCCAATCTCAGATCTCTGACATCTGTATCTGTTTTAGAATTGCTGACCTCTTCTGAAAATGCTATTTCCTAGCCGTCTCTTGCCTTAAAACTTTCTAAATGATTAACATCCATATAGCAGGTGAAGTCAGGACAGTCTGCATACTTTTTCTGGGTTAGCGAGATATAAAACATTAAAGCCACTGGATCTATATGACAGCAAGGCAATTATTATGAAAGGAATATAGGGATAGCCATAGCCGAACTCTTTCTGGAAAAGCTATTTGCCTGGCTGTCATGGTGTAGCTTCAGTATCTTGAATTGCTGAACCCAAGCAAATATGCAGAACTTCTGACCTTCTTGGTCAGAAAGACAGCCGGGACTTGCTATGTAAATACAGCAGTTGGCTGTAGCCACCACTGTCAAAAATTTACCGTTTAATCTGTGTTTGTAAACATTGTTCAGTGACATGATTCAAAAGAACAAAGTAACATTATCATTACCCTCCTCATCCACTGCACTCCCTCTGCCATAGAGACGGAGGTTCACCACTCTATTCACCATTTGGTTGCCCAATAGTCCATGGGACATAATCTGAGGACTGATGAGAAGGCTGACCTTAGAAATCTCTGGAATACTTGAGGTAGAACTAAAGGCAAACATTTTTTTTTTTCATTTTGGATGGAGTAATAAAGGGTTATAACCCCTGTGAGATTTTTTTTTTTTAGTCAAAGTTGTTCCATTGCAGAGATTTACCTTCACTTTCTGTCCCATAACCAAACAGGAAGTGAGAGGAAATCCCTGCAAATTTAACCACTTGCTTACTGGGCACTTAAACACCCTTCCTGCCCAGACCAATTTTCAGCTTTCGGTGCTCTCACAATTTGAATGACAATTACTCAGTCATGCAACACTGTACCCAAATGAATTTTTTGTCCTTTTTTTCCCACAAATAGAGCTTTCTTTTGGTGGTATTTGATCACCTCTGGGGTTTTTATTTTTTGCGCTATAAATGAAAAGAGACCGAAAATTTTGAAAAAAAAACGCATATTTCTTTGTTCCTGTGACAGAATTATGCAAATTATTAATTTTTCTTCATAAATTTTGGCCACAATTTATACTGCTACATATCTTTGGTAAAAATAACCCAAATTAGTGGATATTATTTGGTCTTTGTGAAAGTTAGAGAGTCTACAAGCTGTGGTGCGAATCGCACAAAATTGATCACATCTGATGTACTGGTGGCCTATCTCGCTTCTTGTGACCCGAACAAGTCAGGAAAGTACAAATACCCTCCTAATGACCCCTTTTTGGAAAGTAGACATTCCAAGGTATTTAGTAAGAGGCATAGTGAGCTTTTTGATGTTTTCATTTTTTTCCCACAATTCTTTGCAAAATTAAGATTTTTCATTTTTTTTTTCCTCCACAAAATTGTCATTGTAATAGGTTATTTCTCTCATGTGGCATGTGTATACCACAAATGACACCCCCCAAAAAATTCTGCTACTCCTCCTGAGTATTACAATACCACATGTGTGGGACTTTTTCACAGCCTGGCCACATAGAGAGGCCCAACATGCAGGTAGCGCCATCATGTGTTCTAGGAACATAAATTACACATCTAACTTGTTGACTATTTATTACACTTTTGAAGCACCAGGACAATGACACGTGACACTGATGGTCAGATGGCACTGATACGTGGCAATTATGACACTTATACGTGGCACTGATGACACGTGGCACTGATGACAGATGGCACTAATATGTGGCACTGATGACAGATGGCACTAATATGTGGCACTGATGACACGTGGCACTTATACGTGGCACTGATGACACGTGGCACTAATACGTGGCACTGAAGACACGTGGCACTAATACGTGGCACTGATGACAGACGGCACTAATACGTGGCACTAATACGTGCCACCGATGACAGATGGCACTAATACATGGCACCGATGACGCGTGACACTGATGACAGATGGCACTGATAAGTGGCATTGATGACACGTGACACTGACAACAGATGGCACGTGACACTGACAGGTGGCACTGATGACAAATGGCACTGATACGTGGCACTGATGACATGTGCCACTAATACGTGGCACTGATGACAGATGGCACTATGTGGCACTGATGACACGTGGCACTGATGACAGATGGCACTGATACGTGGCACTGATGACAGATGGCACTGGGGACAAATGGCACTGACAACGGGTGGCACTGGGGGCAGGTGGCACTGGGGGCAGGTAGCACTGGGGTGGATGGCACTGGGGGCAGGTAGCACTGGGGTGGATGGCACTGGGGGCAGGTAGCACTGGGGTGGATGGCACTGGGGCGGATGGCACTGGGGCGGATGGCACTGCTGGGGGCGGATGGCACTGCTGGGGGAGGATGGCACTGCTGGGGGAGGATGGCACTGCTGGGGGAGGATGGCACTTTTTTTTTTTTTTTTACTTTTTTTTTTACTCGAGGCAGAACGGCTGCCGCTGCAGCCGTTCATCTCTCCCCTCTCACACTGTCTGTGTGAGGAGGGAGAGCGGCGCTCAGAGATGATCTCATATGTTTACATATGAGATCATCTCCCATTGGACACGCCGATCACGCTGTAAACGGCCGCTGTGATTGGCCGTTTACAGCGATCTGTGTTTGCCTGTCCCCGGGGGACACGGCGAACACAGAACTTCCGTGATGCGCGCCCGCGGCGACGTGCATTGCGGAAGTAAACATCAGGACGTCCAGGGACGACCACCCGGACGAACGCGCCTGCTCTACGGCCGTCATTCGGCTATAGGGCGGGCGCGAGGTGGTTAAAGAATTTCTTGGGGACACTGAGGTCACCAGAACTAGTTTCCCCATTGCAAGATTTCACTTTTATTACTTTTTTGGGGACAACCCCAAAGTTGGGATTTTCTTTTACTTTCAATAATAATGGTAAGCAGGAAAAATGAGCACAGACAGCAATAAAAACTGACAGGGGTACTAATCCCTCTTCACTTCATGCAAAACAAAAACAAAGTTTTACCTTTAGTTATACTTTGACGAGATGCCTGTTATATTGTAAGGCTCAGTTCACACTACTATAATTAATTTTTCGTGTACTTTTCACTGTGAATATGTAGTGTTACAGTGGATGTGGTTAGCATATTCTATGGAGCCAAATCACACTGAAAAATGCACCAAAGTAGCACAGGAACCAAAATCACACTGCACAAAATTGAATTGATGTAAACAGGCACCATTGAAAATAATATGATTTCCCTTGTCATGCAATTCAGTGTGACTCAAGTCGCAAATGAGAAATGATTCAAAATTCTGAAACTATGTATGCGTTTCAAAATGTTATGCATTAGGACAGGGGTCCCCATACTTTTTAAACGATTAGGCCAGTTTATTGTATTTCAGATTTTAGGAACATTTCCTGGTAACAGTGGGAGTAAATATGGCCACAATTGGTACTAGGAGAAGGAATAGGGCCCCATCATTGGTATCATGGGGCAGAACAGTGCCCATTTATTGATGTCAGATGGCAGAACAGTGTCATATCAGTGGGGGGAATAGTGCCCTATAAAGGCAAGCGAAGGGCCGCAGTTTGGAGACTATTGCATTAGGGTATGAAAACATTATCGTCTTGTGTTTACCTTGAATAATGCTTCACCGCCTTCATGACCAGGCCTTTTTTATGCTATTCGGCACTGCACTATTTTAACTGGCGATTGTGCAGTCATGTACCACTGTACCCAAACAAGATTCATATCATTTTTTTTCACAAAAATAGAGCTTTCTTTTGGTGGCATTTGATCACCACTGTTTTTTTTTTTTGTGATATAAATGAAAAAAAGACTGAAAAAAAAAAAGAATTCTAGTTTCTGTTATAAAAAAAAATCCAATAAAATCCAGTTTCATCATTAATTTAGCACAAAATGTATTCTGCTACATGTCATTGGTAATTAAAAAATTCCAATTAGTGTCCATTAAAGGAGAAGTACAGCCAAAGCCTGCTTGGCTGTACTTCTACAGATCACAGAAGTGCAGTTCGTTCTTGTGACCGTTTTCAGCAGATAACAGGCTGACGTCACAGAGCCAATGCAGAATCGGGCAAGATAGCGTCAATGAAGTCGGGATCCGCCCACATGCCTGGACCGGCACCTGGCTCAGTCTCAGAGAGCCATTAAGAGATTGAGTCGGCAGCTCCTGTCCACTCCACAGCCCGGCGCTCCAGTGAGTCTGATGGGGGGGGGGGGTAGGCAGAGGAGAAAGCCTCTGCTCAGGGAGCTCTGAAAACCGAGCGATCATCAGTGTTAGATCGCTTGCTTCTCAGTGTTAGAGCTGACAGGGGACAGATGCAGCACCAGACCGATGCTGCATCCACCTAGGCAAGTATGATTGGGGGGAAAAAAATGTCATAACTGCCTATCACATTTCCCGAGGTCCTAAAATTCCAGGGCAGCACAGACAATCCCCAAATTACAACTTTTTGTAAGTAGACACCCCAAAGTATTTTCTGAGAGGCATGTTGAGTGCACGGAAGATTTTATTTTTTCATGTTTTTGAAAAATTTAATTTTTTTTTCTTATACACAAAGTTGTCGTTTTAATTAGATCTTCCTCACACATGCCATAGGTATATGTGGAGTTACACCCAAAACTGCTAGACTGCTCTCAATCTGACATTTAGGTGATAGCTCACATGCACAGTGCAGTCACTGTTTACATACCAAAAAGAGACCGCTGCATGTCTGGGGGGGGGGGGGGGGTGCTTTTATTCAATTTTTTTGTATTTCTTAATTATTTTGCTTTTTTTTATTTTTACACTGTAGCTTTCTTTTTTTTTTTTATCACATGGGATGTAAATAAACCCTGTGATAGCAATAGGCAGTGACGAGTGCTCTTTTCTGAGAAATCTAGGGTCTATTAGACTCTAGATTTCTCCCCTGACCTTAAAACATGTAATCAAACCAGCATGGGGCATGGGGGGACACTGTCCTAAAGAACTAGCAGTCTGGGAAAGGGTAGGTAGGGATTTATGACTGCCCTGAAAAGGGCAGCCTGGGAGGGTAGGTGTGGGAGATGGAAAACTGCCCTTAAAAAGACAGCCTGGGAGAGGGCGGATGGGGAGGTGTCATGCTTACCCCTAAAGCAGGTGGTCAGACACTATCACTTGCTTCTGTGTTCTTCCCCTTTGGTAGCCCCCTTTGCCATATGGAAAGCAAGCCTACTGCTATGTACTGCGCATGCGCAGTACACAGCGCACACTATCCGATGGGGGACTGTATATGATAGGACACCGGCTGTTTATCAGCTTTGAGCTCACGGCTCTGCCATTGGCTAGTCAGTAGGCATGGCCTGTGTACTCCTTCTTGACCGCTTCTGTGTCCCCTCGGCTCCCCCCCACATTCTCCAGCCAGAGATAGTCACAGTACTTACAGATAAATCTTATTATAGACTTATCTGTAGGTATAAATGGGTAAAAGTTTCCTACCACTTTAATAGAGAATAAAAATAATGACAGGGCCTCCTTCATGGTATATAAATTATCAGATTGGAGGATTTTCCTCTCTTTGCTGTCAGTGACACATGGCGTTGTTTTTTCTTACACTGGTGAAATCGGTTGCTGGAGCAGCCGGCCTAGATCCACCCATGATTTCCTCCCATCCCTTAATAAAAATGTCCGACTTGGCTTCAGTAAATGCCCACCCCTGTTTCGTCACATATGACGACCCATCCCATTTAGCTACCCACCGAACTGCGCATGCACGACGCCGCCATATGCGTTCCAACACTGTGGCGATCTGTGCTTGTGCAGAAATTTGTGCACACACCCCTGAATCCAGGTTCAAGCCCCACCATCCAAGTGGACATATAGTCAGATTATAATAATGCCAAGCGAAGCAAGGCTGTGGCCGAAGTGTGGCGAGCAGCCCTGTGTTGGAATGCACATGGCACGTCGCACATGCGCACTCCAGCGGGTAGCAAAATGTGATGGGTAGCTTAATGTAACATGACACCCCCCCTCTCTCTCTTTAAAGAGGAAGTAAACCCTGATGGGTTTACTTCCTCTTTTTTTCCCTGCAAAGGTAAAGCATAATGGACTACTATGCATCGCATAGTAGCTCATTATGTGTCACTTACCTGACACAGGAGCCAGCGAAGTCGCCGCTGATCCCTGTAGTCCGCCGCGTCCATCTTGCTGGTGGCGTCTCGCAGCTCCGACCAATGACAGCGGCGAAGCCGCGATGACGTCACTCCCGCGCATGCGCACGGGAGTCGCGCCTCGCAGCTCCGCCGCTGTCATACGGCGAAGCCGCGATGACGTCACTCCCGCGCATGCGCACGGGAGTCGACAAATTTGGCAAATCCATTCTTGGATTTGCCGCATTTAGTGCGCATGCGCGCCGCTGTCTACGGCGCATGCGCCGTAGACAGCGGTGCCCATTTTCGGGCAAATATCTCCTAAACCATATAGGTTTAGGAGATATTGCTTGGACCTACAGGTAAGCCTTAATCTAGGCTTACCTATAGGTCCAAGTTGTTTGGAAGGGTTTACTTCCTCTTTAAATCCCATAGTGACAATCTCCTACCTCTTAGCATCCAGCTGTGATGCTGTAGGAAGACATTAAGGTGGGCAGGGAGGAGGACAGCCGAATCGTTCTCCTCTAGTTGGTCCATTGCAGTCTGATCCTCCCTCCGAGTGACGTACTAAGGTAATGCCCTCTCACCAGGCGTAACATTTGATTGGTTGGCTCTCTAAAGGTCTCCATAGCAGGTTCTGCCCCCTCAACCCTGCTGTAGATCAGCTTTGAGTTTGCGGCTCTGCCATTGGCCAGTAGGCGTAACCTGTGTACTCCTGCTTGTCAGTCTGGCTTCATAATCCATGCATCGCCTAGCAGTGTCTATGAATCTCCTTCCTATGTCCCTGGCAGTCTCATTCACTCCGCTCCTCCCCCTCATCTCCATTGTAGTGCTGAGAGAATCCAGAGGGGGAGAACCGTGTAACAACATATTCGGCGACCCATCGGCGTTTGCTACAGAAGTGACGTTCCGTCGCCGCCATCTTGCTTTACTCCACACTGGTCCACAGTAAGGATACACTAAAAAGGGGGAAAGCGGACATCTTGTTACACCCACCGCTGTTTTGCATTTACACGTATTTATAACAGTAAACTGCGTTTATATAGTGAAATACAGTACTTAGAACTCCATTTGACTGCTTAGATGTTGAATTTTGAAAGCACCGAACTTCTGTGAGATCAGTAAACCTGTAAGATGATCAGTGTTTCCGCTGCTTTTGAAATTCAACATCTAACTAGTCACACAGATTTCTAAGTCCTGTATTTCACTATATAAACTCACTTTACTGTTATATACGGAACGTGTAAAATGCAAAACTCCGGTGGGTGTAACAAGATGTCAGCTTGTTCCCTTCTTAGTGTATACTTACTGTGGACGACGCCGCCATCTTGCTACACCCCACACTGATCCACAGTAAGGATACACTAAAAAGGGGGAAAGCGGAAATACAGTACTTAGAACTCCATTTGACTGCTTAGATGTTGAATTTTGAAAGCAGCGAACTTCTGTGAGATCAGTAAACCTGTAAGATGATCAGTGTTTCCGCTGCTTTTGAAATTCAACATCTAACTAGTCACACAGATTTCTAAGTCCTGTATTTCACTATATAAACTCACTTTACTGTTATATACGGAACGTGTAAAATGCAAAACTCTGGTGGGTGTAACAAGATGTCCGCTTGTTCCCTTCTTAGTGTATACTTACTGTGGAAGAGTGTGGGATGTAGCAAGATGGCGGCAACGGAACGTCACTTCCGTAGCAAACTGCGATGGGTTACAGAATATGTTGTTACAACGGCTTAAAACGGGAGCAAACCTTCTGACATTTTTTTTTCAGACCTGCAAGGGAAAAGGCATAATGAGTTAGTATGCACCACATACTAGCTCATTATGAAATACTTACCCTAGAACGAGGGCCTGGCATCTCCGACGATCCACGCCGAGGGCGCTGACATGTTCCCTTGGCGTGTCTTCCGGGTATTGCGGCTCCGGCGCTGTGAGTGGCCAGAGCCATGATATCGTCACTTTCCAGCAGGGTCCGGTGTTCTGTCCAAAAATGTCTGCCTATCAAATACTGTCCGCCCCGTAATGCGCAGTGCTTGCACAGTACGGAGCACAAGGAGATTTGGAAAACCTCCAAAGATGAACGGCGCCTGCGCCGTGAGTCCAGGTGCAAGCCCCACCATCCAAGTGGACATAGGGCTGCACATAGTTAGAGGGCCGCTCGCCATGCTTCGGGCATGGCCTTGCTTTGCTCGGCTCTTTTTATTCTAACTCTTTGTCCACTTGGATGGTGGGGCTTGAACCTGGACTCATCTTTGGGTATTTTCGGAATCTGCTTGTCATGTGTACTGCACATGCGCAGTACACAGCGGACACTATACGATGGGGGACACTATTTGACAGGACACCGGCGTCTGCCGGGGCTCTCAGCCGAGAATCCCCTGTGCGCATGCGCTGCTGCAGTCAGCGGCTCATTGCGAGGGGAATATCTCCTAAACCATACAGGTTTAGGAGATATTTTTTTATCTACAGGTAAGCCTTATTATAGGCTTACCTGAAGATAAAAGTAAAAAAAACACTATACAACCGCTTTAAAATAAATAAAAAATAAAAAACTCGTCAACGTCACTACGTAGTTTAACAGCTATGCTCGCGGCTTCACTGCGACTATACCGCGCATGCGCCGACTATCCTAGCCGCATGAACACCGTGCCAGCTAATGCACTGCGTCCAGCCCCAGCCCCGCCCCCACCCCCACTAACACGCCCCTAGTCTGTTCTAGTACCGAAGGGAAGTGGCATGGGAAGATACTTAGAGCGATGTTTAGAGAGGGGGGCGGGCCCCGTGTATAGCACTGCCCGCCCATGGTTTCCTCTAGTAAAAATGTCCAACTTGGCTTCAGCGAATGCCCGCCCCCCCCACCCCCTCTTTAAATTCTCTGGGCTGGGAGAACGGTCACGTGGTTTTAGTGGAGTCACCTGACTGTGAAGTCATCCACAATCCCCGGGCCTGTTTGGAGCGCTCAAGTGATTTTCAGCTATGGCGAAGCTCTCCGGCTTTCTCCGATTGCTAAGCCTAATGCCTAAAAAGCACTGGACAATCGAAAAAAAAATTTTTGTCTGGGTAAATGTGGGCTACTACGCTATGGGCGCTTGCGTTTGTCTCGGGTTCCTCGTATACAATGGTCTCACTAAAAAGAAACAGGAAATCTTGCCCGCAAAAGGTACTGCCGGAGGCGCCACCTAGTGTCTGAAAAATACACCTGCTAGGCTGGTTTCAGTAGCTGGTCTGACGGCTGGGCACAGTCACGTGCCCTTCCTTTTTAACAATTCAAAAATCAAGAGGGAAGGATCAAACCTGGGAAGGCTGCCCACAAGGTTTACAAGTGTGTTTATGGGAATGTTTGACCATTCTTCCGGAAGTGCATTTGTGAGGTCGGACACTGATGTGGACGAGAAGGCCTGGCTCTCAGTCTCCACTCTAATTCATCCCAAAGATGTTCTGTCGGGTGCAGGTCAGTCAAGTTCCACCCCAAACTGGCTCATCTATGTCTTTTATGGAACCTTGCTTTGTGCCCTGGTTAAAATCATTTGGTGGAGGGGGGATTAAGGGGTGGGGTTGTTTTTTCAGGGGTTGGGCTTGGCCCCTTGATTCCAGTGCAGGGAACTCTAAGGCTTCAGCATACCAAGACATTTTGGACATCTTCATGCACCTAAATTGTGGGAACAGTTTGGGGATGGCACCTTACTGTTCCAACATGACTGTGCATCAGTGCACCAAGGAAGGTCCATAAAGACACGGATGAGCGAGTTTTGAGAGGAGGAACTTGACTGGCCTGAACATGCCAAGCCCAACCCCTGAAAAACAACCCTACCCCTTAATCCCCCCCCCCCCCCCCCCCCTCCACCAAATGATTTCGACCAGGGCACAAAGCAAGGTTCCATAAAAGACATGTATGAGCCAGTTTGGGGTGGAACTTGACTGACCTCGACCCAATAGAACACCTTTGGGATGAATTAGAGCAGAGTCTGTGAGCCAGGCCTTCTCATCCACATCAGTGCCTGATCTCACAAATGTGCTTCTGGATCAATGGTCAAACATTCCCATAGACACACTCCTAAACCTTGTGGACAGCCTTCCCAGAAGAGTTGAAGCTGTTATAGCTGCGAAGGGTGGGCCAACTTAATATTGAACCCTACGGACTAAGGCTGGGATGCCATTAAAGTTCATGTTTGGGACGCCTGCCTTAGAATGCGATGTTATGTTCATAAAGAACACTGACACTTATTTTTTTATCACATTGGGACTTTTTATATTGTATGCAATCTTTTTTTTTTATTTTGTGCTATTTATTCATTTAGAGCAGGGGTCTCAAACTGGCCGCCCTCAAGCTGTTGCGAAACTACAAGTCCCATGAGGCATTGCAAGGCTGACAGTTATAAGCATGAATCAGTCAGGCAGAGGCTGATGGGACTTGTAGTTCCACAACAGCTGGAAGGCCGTCAATTTGAGGCCCCTGATTTAGAGCCATATATCACATTTTGTATGTTTTGTTATGCATTGTTTATGTGTGTGTTTTATTTTTTATTTTCAAATTTATGAATATATGTCCAAAATCACTCACATATATGTGAACCAGAATATAATTGCCTAAATCCCCCAATATCTCTGCACTGAGAACTGAGTGATCAAACAAAGCTGAACTCCTCAGTACTCAGCATTCTGTGAGCATAGAACTGGGGACTGTCAGTCTCTGGCTCTTTATTCTGTCCTCTACGCTCACTGGATCGCTGGGCTGTGGAGGAGCCTGGAGGAGCTGGCTCAGCCTCTCAGCAGATCGCTGAGAGGCTGAGCTAGCTACTAGGGGTGCAACGGATCAAAAAACTCACGGATCTGATTGTTCCTCGGATCAGAGTCGCAGATCGGATCATTTTTCGGATCAGCAAATAATTGAATTTGCAAAAACCTGTGACAATTCCACCACCATATAGTCCCCACTGTGATATCCACAATCTCCCCCACTGTAATGGACATCTCCCCCCCACTGTAATAGTGGTGGGGTATTGCAGAGTATTGGCTGGGTATGGAAGGATGGCTGTCGCAGAGCAGCGCTGTGGGCACTATAGATCTAGCCCACAGCGCTGCTTCCATCTGATCTCTCCCCTCCACTGTACAGATCAGTACAGAGAGGGGTGTTTTTTTTTTTTTTTTTTTTTTTTTTTTTTTACATTTGTTTTTTTTTTTTACAAGTGATTTTGATGGAACAATCGCATTGTAAACGGCCTGGGTATAGATAGATGGCCGCCGCTCCGGAGTTAGGCCGAAGTCGCTGCCTTTCCTAAGGCCCCCCTACTAGCTACCAGTCCAGGCTTCTGGGCAAATGCTGAACTTATGGTTTGGGTCTTTCCAGAGCCTTAACTGGCTCTGTGACGTCAGCCAACAGTGACTGAAAACGGATCACAGGATGCAGAAAAAACCTTTGTGCTCCTGTAATCCACAGGAGATGAACAGCCAAAATAGCTTTGTCTATACTTTTCATTCAAAAAGCTGTGACTGGAAAGTGCAGAGATCCCTACCTCGGAACCTGAACTTCAGGAATGTTCTTCTATTTTTTTCTAATTTGCATTGGTTCAGGTTGCATATATCTAATTCCTCATATATCGCATTGAGAGGACCACTGGGGATGCAGGAATTCACTGTAGCAGCTTTTTGTTACATACAGTCAGTGCAGGTTTATTCTGGGTGCTGCTCAAAGGGCTTGTCCTCTATATTGAACACAGGTTCACTTGCTTAGCACCGCCACCATTCAGAAAACATTTTGTATTTGATGAGGAGGTGTTCTCTGATTGGATGAGGTGGATATCATGACATTATCTGCCCCACCTCTCCACCTTGTCCAGTGAGAGAATCTGACATTCTTTAGTGATTTTAAGTGAAGAAAAATCTAGTAACCTACACATACTTAATATAACTTTTTTTTTTTTTCTCTTTGCAGATCTAGAAATTTTAAAAGATGCAGCTGATGTGGATGATGATCAACTTTTAGTTGGCCAGCCTGAAGTATTTCAGTTTACCTATACCAGCACACGCACCCCTGCACCTTAAGCACTCAGATGTCTCAATTTTATTATCTATATTTCAAAACACTTGAAAAGAGTTCACCAGAAAAATATTTTGTATAAAATCCAGTTAATAATTATATATATATATATATATATATATATGGTCTCTTATTTTGTTTTCTGTTTGATAAATAAAAGTATATATGTGTGTGTGTATATATGTATGTGTAGAATTTTTGTTTAAAGTGGAACTTCCGCTGATCGGAACCCTCCCCCCCTCCGGTGTCACAATTGGCACCTTTCAGGGGGGAGGGGGTGGAGATACCTGTCAAAGACAGGTATTTACACCCACTTCCGGGCATAGACTCCCGTGGAAGTCTATGCCTCTTCCTGTCCTGCCGCGCTGTCTCCTGGGACACACACGGGTCCTAGAGACAGCGCGGACAATTCCTATTGCGGCTGCCGGCATCGCTGGAACCTGGGACAGGTGAGTGTCCATTTATTAAAAGTCAGCAGCTGTAGTATTTATAGCTGCTGGCTTTTAATATTTTTTTTTGTAGGTGGAATCCCTCTTTAAATATCTTTTTTTATTTAACGGATTTTAGATCATTTTCCCTAGACAGGCAATAGCCAGATCTTTCCAGGCCTGCAGCTTGATTTTAAGGCATTGGCTCTCCACTGATTCCCCCTACAGCAGTGGTTCTCAATGCCTGTCCTCAGGACCCACTAACAGGCCAGATTTTAAGTATTACCTTAGAGAGATGCAGACTAGAATACTGCAATCACTGAGCAGCAAATTATATCACCTGCGATGCATTTCAGTTATCTTGCAAACATGGCCTATTAGGCTGAATTGACACCTATGCAGTTTTAGTACTATAGAACATGTTCCATAGGAAACCATGTTAAATTGACATGCAAAAAGCACTAAAACTGCATAGGTGTGAATTCAGCTTAAGGCTGGCCATACATTATACAATTTTCTTCTATAGATTTCCTTTAGATTTACCAAAACCATATAATATGAGGTCAAATCTAAACACTTTTTTAGTTATCTGGATTTATACCTGAGAGGTCTACCTTGATTCATTTACGCAAGCTTTTCCTCAACATACAGTCCCCAGCAGATAATATGGGGAATAAGGCCCTCCTGTCACTGGACGCCTATAAGGCTGGTCATACATTATACAATTTTCTTCTATAGATTTCCTTTAGATTTTCCAAAACCATATAATATGAGGTCAAATCTGAACACTTTCAGTTTGTGTGCAATCAGGCAGGCCCTTGTACTACACAGTTGAAGGTAAATCTAAAGGAAATTGAATAAGAAAATTGTATGATGTATGGCCAGCTTTAGTGGGCGCTGAGGACAGGAGTTGAGATCCATTGCCTTACAGAGAAAGAGGCTATACACACACTATCAGATTTCCTCCCCCCCCCCCCCTTCAAATCTAACAAAACCATGTACTATGAGGTCAAACCTTAGAGTCGGTTCACACTGAGGCAGTACGGCTTGCAGCGCGACTGCCTCAGGTGACCGGGATCCGACTTTAGCGGCGACTGTATAGAAGTCAATGCAAGTCGCCCCAAAAGTCGTACAGGAACCGTTTTCTGAGTCGCTCCGATTAGAACAGTTCCATTGCACAGAATGGGATGTGACTTGTCAGGCGGCTAAGTCGCCTGACGAGTCGCGCCTGTGTGAACCGGCTCTCAAAAGTTTCAATTTGTATGCAATCAGGCAGGCCCATGCACTACACGGTTTTGGTAAATCTGATGACAAAAATCAGCAGAAAATCTGATAGGGTGTATGAGGCTAAAGAGTGGATAGCCCAAATGGGGGACACCCTTCGTCTTGAACGGTATCTATGGCAACACAGGGGCTGTTATGGGAAATTTGAAAAATTGTGGGCCCTGGTTGAACTTGTCCCAAATTGTTTATTGATTTGGATAAAATGTATACTGCTATTGCTTTTACCTATGGGGGGGTTGGTGAGTGTTTTTGTTTCACTGAACTTTCTATGTTTAATAACGTTTTTTTATTTTTGAGAAAAAAGTTTGGAGCATTCAGTACAAAGCCATAAAGTAACAATTAATATAACAAAATAACGACAGCGCTGAATCAGAAATCCTAAAATATTAATCAGTGTAAAAATGAATGCACAAAAAAAGCATTCAATAAATATTGTTATCAAATAAAGTCCTCCAAGCAATACATAAAAATACTTTTAACCAGAGTGAATTTCAAACAAAATAAGTTCAAATAAACCAATTCAATGGTGTAATGACTAAAAAAATTACCATTACAAGTATTACATCACAGCATGACATAAATAGGATCAGTTGCCGATTTCGCCATGTATACAACAATCAATAGTGAGCTAATGACACAATTGCGACATTAAGGTACAACTGGGGAAAGGGTAAGGGAGCGAGAAAAGATGAGGTAGAGGGGGGGAAAAAGGGAGTGAAAGCGAGCAATCTGAGAAACGCACAAAAAGTCACCAATAGTGGGAAAAAAAACAGGACAAATCATTGGGAGATTAAAGCTTGGAAAGCAGTGATTCACTATTGACCCACCAACACGTTTTTTTTATTTTTTTTTCCGACCCCGATCTGTCCCCTAGTAAAATGCCCTCTGGGTCGGTGTTTGTTTATAAGCAACCAAGAGAAATAAGTAGAAAATGGTCCTTATTAATGTGATAACATATAATGTGAGGGGTTTAAATACCAGGGAAAAAAGATACAAAATTAATGAAGAATTGCATTTTATGAGGGGGAATGTAATTTGTTTACAAGAGACATACATAACCAACAATTCGGGTATTAAATTGGCCTCTGCTCAATTCCCATTCTGGTACTATGGGGACTCACCATCGCCCCATTCAAGAGGAGTAGCTATTGGTTTTGATAGGCTATCAAGCTTTGAAATTCAGGACCGTTTAACTGACCCAGAGGGTAGGTATTTATTTATAAAAGGAAAATTAGGGGCGATGCAATGTACTGTAGCAAATGTGTACGCACCAAACAGAAATCCAGATACATTTTTGAGGAATATATTAACAAAATTGTAGGAATTTAGAGAAGGCAAAGTGGTACTAGCAGGTGATCTGAATTGGTGCCTAGATCCACGGATGGATAGGGTCGGAACAGAGATATAAGTTGGTAAACAAAGCATTAACAAACGCCCAGCTTCAAGATTCCTGGAGGATCAATCACCAAAAAGAGCGAGATTACACTCATTGTTCGGCAGTTCACAAAACCTTTGCAAGACTGGATTATGTTTTTATAGAACATCAATTAGTGGCCAATTTAAAAAAAGTGGAAATTAAGTCAACTACCCTATCAGATCATGCCCCAATAATAGCTCAAATAGAAATCCAGGATGACAAAGGGACAGAGAGAACGTGGAGGATGAACGATTCCCTTATTCAAGAAAAGCACGTGAGCGGGGAAATTGAAAAGGAGCTGAGGGATTTTTTCGAGCTTAATGAGTCGGAGGAAATCTCCAGAGCGACCTTCTGGGAGACACATAAAACAGTAATTCGAGGCAGGCTGATTGGGATTGGAGCAGGGAAAAAGAAGGAAAGGCAGAAAAGGAAGGTTCAGCTATATAATGAGATTGAACAATTAGAACGGAAAACAAGATCTAGAGGGATTCAGGAAAGTCAGGAGCTGCAAAAAAAAAAAAAAAGGGGGTTGGAAGAATATTTAGAGCTAGAAAGAAGATCAGTGTTCTATAAAATAAATAAGGAGAGATACCAGTGGGAGAATAGGTCAGGTAAGTGGCTGGCAAAAAGAGTAAAGGAACAGAAAAATAGGACCTTTATACCCAAAATTAGAGATAAAAAGGGGGAGCTGAAATATGCCACCCCAGATATTGCAGAGAATTTTCATTCTTATTACAGTACCCTCTATGAAATAGGAGGAAGCGGTAGGAAGGGAGGAAAAGGAAAGGAAGCCATATGGGAATATCTGAGGAATCTAGATTTCCCAAGAGGGGTGAGGGAGGAGATGGAGGCCTTAGAGGCCCCCATCTCGATAAGGGAAGTGGAGAGAGCAATCAAGGAAATACCACTGGGGGGGTAGTCCCGGTCCGGACGGCTTCTCCAATCTGTATTACAAGAGATTTCAGAGTCTCTTGGCACCAAAACTTTGTGAGTACTTTAATGCAGTTGGAGAGGGACAGGGGTTTCGTAAAGAGGCACTCCTCGCTCATATCACTTTAATTTTAAAGGAGGGTAAAGATCCGGTGTTCTGCCGTATAGTGTCCGGCCATGAAATAGTGTCCACCCCGTACTGCGCATGCGCAGTACGGAGCAGACGAAGCTTCGGAAAATTTCTGAAGCTGAACGGCGCCTGCACCGTGAGTGGAGGTGGTAGCCCCACCATCCAAGCGGACATAGGGTTGTGAGTATTAAAGGGCCCCTCGTGGGCGAGCTTCGCTTGCCACGCTTCGGGCTCGGCCTCGCTGCGCTCGGCTCTTTTTTATTCCCACTCTATGTCCACTTGGATGGTGGGGCTAGAACCTGGACTCACGGCGCAGGCGCCGTTAATCCTCGGCAATTTTCGGAATCTGTGTTGCTGTGTACTGCGCATGCGCAGTACACAGCGGACACTATCCGATGGAGGACGTTATTAGACAAGACACCGGCAGCCCCAGAGAGCTACCGCCCGATATCCCTACTGAACACTGACATAAAGATCTACGCAAAAATAATAGCTGATAGATTGAAAGTACTCCTCCCGATATGGGTCCATACCGATCAGGTGGGTTTCATCCAGGGACAGGAGGGAAGGGACAACTCTGTGAAATCCATCATTCTGATCCAGGAGGCAATGAAAGGCAAGACTCCAACAGTCCTAATGTCAGTTGATGCTGAAAAGGCTTTTGATAGAGTGGACTGGGAGTTTATGCACGAGACCCTAAGTTACATAGGGCTGGGGGAAAGAATGATGAGATGGATCAGGGCGTTGTATACCCAGCCGACAGCTAGAATAAGAGTTAATGGGTCCCTGTCTTGCCCCCTTGAGTTATTCAACGGGACGAGACAGGGATGTCCTTTGTCACCGTTGCTGTTCGTGCTGAGCCTCGAACCCCTCTTGGTAGCAATTCGTAGGAATCAGGAAATCCAAGGAATTCGTGTGGGAGGGATAGAATATAAACTAGCTGCTTTTGCAGATGATATTTTGTTATATATAGTGAACCCTAGAAAATCGATTCCGCGGGTTTTGAAAGAATTAGATCACTACGGAAGACTATCAAACTTCAAAATAAACCTGACGAAAACAGAAATATTAAATCTAAACTTAACTGACGTAGAGCAGGACACCCTTTCTTTAAGCCTACCCTTCAAGTGGTGTAAGGGAGAACTGAACTATTTAGGGATAAAATTAACGGCACAAAGACATGGCCTCTATGAGGCGAATTACATCCCCCTTTTAAACAAAATTAAGGGTCTAATGAAAAATATGAGGTATAAAGCAGTATCGTGGATGGGTAGAGTAAACGCAATAAAAATGTTCATATTGCCAATTGTAAACTACACATTCCAAATGATACCGGCTCCGGTCCCAATGAGTTTCTTCAGGAAATTTAAATCTTTGACTGTGGCATTTATATGGCCCTTGAAACGATCGCGAATAGCATACAAAGTTTTAGTGAAGGAAAAAGAAAGGGGAGGAGTAGCACTTCCAGAATTTAAAAAATACTATGAGGCTATAATAATATCTAGAGTAACAGATTGGGTACACAACCAGAAAGAAAAGAGTTGGGTGGACCTGGAAATTAGATTGAGTGGGACGGGATTGGCAAAAATTATATGGATACCACCTCATCAGCGAAATTTAGAGGTAGACACGAGCACTTTAACTAGATACACATTAAAAATATGGATAAAATTAATAGGGCGCACAACTGGACTCACAACTCACCATTAATGTCACTTTTGGACACAAATTATTTTATGCCAGGTAAGGAGGAGCGGCTGTACTTTAGTAGATGGGCAAGTAAAGAGGAAATAGAATTAGGAGAAGTGATTAAAGGGGATAGGGCAGTGATGGCGAACCTTGGCACCCCAGATGTTTTAGAACTACATTTCCCATGATGCTCATGCACTCTGCAGTGTAGTTGAGCATCATGGGAAATGTAGTTCCAAAACATCTGGGGTGCCAAGGTTCGCCATCACTGGGATAGGGTATACACATATAGGGAAATCACTCAAGAGTGGGGGCATAAACCATTAGATAAATGGAGACACGCTCAATTAGTACACTTTACCCAAAGTTTGCCACAGCCGTTACGGGGAACAGAGAGTTTAAGACCACTGGACAAACTATTGAAGGATAGAAAGTGTTTAATTAAACGAGTATCGAAAATATATAAAATATTAAGATGTGAAGCTGACTTAGAACTACCGACATATTTGGGGAAATTGGAAGAGGAATTAGGACCACTTAGGAATGAAGAGCACAGGATAAAAATCCTTAAAATGACACATCTAATTTCAAGAGATGTCCGCATGATAGAAATGTCTTATAAATTAATATCGAGATGGTACATGACTCCCCTAAGAATGCAGAGGTTTACAGGGGCAGAGCGGGTAATGTGTTGGAGGGAGTGTTCGGAGCAGGGCTCCTTAAAACATATATGGTGGGACTGCCCTAAAATAACCCCTTTTCGGGACAAAATAGTAGAAATTATATGCTTGGTGACACGAAAGAAGATTAAGAAAAGTCCTTGGACGTGCCTATTCCATGACACTGAATTGGGAGGAACGCAATATAGAAGAACGATAGTCCCGCACCTATTGAACGCAGCCAGGGCCGCTGATAAGGCAGTACAGCCAGCCCTCCAGTAGGGGGCCCGAGCCTCATCAGTCCAAAAAGGGGCCCGGACAACTGCAGGAGAGGAGAGCTGGCTGTTCTGCCTTGTGACTCCTGTGCTTTATCCCTATGTTCAGGCATGCAGCTTTGCAAGTTTGTCACATGACAAAATGCAAGCTGTTTTTGGGGTGCCATTATCGGCACCACAAGCACTGTGCGAGATTGCAGTGCATTTCTAAAATGCATGCAAAGCATGCGTTTCCCTTACCCTTTGTCACACGGTCAGGAAATACAAAGTGGGAATGCAGCCTAAGAACTCTTTCACATGGTTGGCTGAGCCGTGGATTTATCACCACCCCTAGCTGCACACCCAAATCCTAACAATACCGTCAGACAGGGCTGTACACATTATGTAGTTGCAATGTTTTACTACACAGCTGCGGCATTTTAACACAGGCTGCAGAGTTTGACAGGCAGCACCACCTATCAAACTTCCCATTGAATTCAATGGGGCCACTTTGCAACTGCAAGCTAAACACTTGGCTCACAGTTGCACCTAAGAGTTGCTCACAGTTGCATCCAGTCTCGCAAAGAAAAATTACTATTCAGCAATAAAAAAAAAAAATATATAACAAAATACAGGTGTCAGGAGGCAGTAGTAGCAAGGGTATAATTTCTGCCATGGCTGCAAAACGGCATTGCTACCATCGCATTTTATCAAAAATGTAATTAGATTTTTTTTGGGGGGGGGGGGGGCCCTGTCAGGTAGGCTGTATGGGGCCCTGTAATTTCTAACAGCAGCCCTGAACGCAGCCAAAGCACTGATCTCCTGTTATTGGAAATCTGTTCAGACCCCAAAAATAACGGAGTGGGTCAAGAGGGTGGAGCAAATTACGTAGGGTAATGGAAGAGTCGCTACACAAATTACAAGAACTAGAGGGAGAAGGCCATGGGGAATGGCAACAATGGCTGACGTTCTTAGAGAGGGGGGACTATCGTGCGATAATCGAGGGACAAGGGGACAGAGAAGGGGTCGATTGAGAGGGGGGAGAGAGGGGTAGACCTCCCCCCTCTCCTTTTTTTTCTGCCCAAGGGTTAGGGGAGGGGGAGGGAAACGGAAGAAAAAATAGATTTTTATAAGTAAAAGGATGTACTGTTTGTATTAAAATGAAATTGAAATTTAAAGAATAAAAGAAAAACTGACACAATGATGTTAAGGAGAACTAGCGGGTTTCTGAGCGATAAACTGATTAGAATCCGCTAAAATAAAGTAACTGACTGAGATGGCGGAAAAGGAAAAAAAAAAAAGGAAAAAAAAAAATAACGTTTTTTTATTTTTGAGAAAAAAGTTTGGAGCATTCAGTACAAAGCCATGAAGTAACAATTAATATAACAAGCTAATGACACAATTGCGACATTAAGGTACAACTGGGGAAAGGGTAAGGGAGCGAGAAAAGATGAGGTAGAGGGGGGAAAAAAGGGAGTGAAAGCGAGCAATCTGAGAAACGCACAAAAAGTCACCAATAGTGGGAAAAAAAACAGGACAAATCATTGGGAGATTAAAGCTTGGAAAGCAGTGATTCACTATTGACCCACCAACACGTCCAAGTGGTGTGGACACTTTTGGGGTCAGGGCTATCTTCCGCTACCAATGTTTCCATGACGTAACATGTAGGGAGAACAGGGGCGGACTGACCAGTCGGTCACTCGGATGCCGCCCGAGGACATTAGGGGCCCGGACTCGGCATATGAGAGGCCACTATGTGCATGTCCTCCTGTGTGCGTGTCCCCCTGTGTGCATGTCCCCCTGTGCTGTGTAAGTGTCCTGTGTGCATGTCCCCCTGTGCTGTGTGCGTGTCCCCCTGTGTGCATGTCCCCCTGTGCTGTGTAAGTGTCCTGTGTGCATGTCCCCCTGTGCTGTGTAAGTGTCCTGTGTGCATGTCCCCCCGTGTGCATGTCCTCCTATGTGCGTGTCCTCCTGTGCTGTGTGCATGTCCCTCCTGTGTGCATGTCCCCCTGTGCTGTGTGAGTGTCCCCCTGTGTGCATGTCCCCCTGTGCTGTGTGCGTGTCCCCCTGTGTGCATGTGTCCCTGTGCTGTGTGCCTGTCCTCCTGTGTGCATGTCCCCCTGTGCTGTGTGCATGTCCTCCTGTGTGCATGTCCCCCTGTGCTGTGTAAGTGTCCTGTGTGCATGTCCTCCTGTGCTGTGTGCATGTCCCCCTGTGCTGTGTAAGTGTCCTGTGTGCATGTCCTCCTGTGCTGTGTGCGTGTCCCCCTGTGCTGTGTGTGTCCTCCTGTGTGCATGTTCCCCTGTGCTGTGTGAGTGTCCCCCTGTGTGCATGTCCCTCTGTGCTGTGTGCGTGTCCCCCTGTGTGCGTGTCCCGCATGTGTCCCCCTGTGTGCGTGTCCCCCTGTGTGTGCGTTCTCCCTCCAGTGTCCCCCTGTGTGTGTGCGCGTTCTCCCTCCAGTGTCCCCCTGTGTGTGTGCGTTCTCCCTCCAGTGTCCCCCTGTGTGTGTGTGCGCATTCTCCCTCCAGTGTCCCCCTGTGTGTGTGTGTGTGTGCGTTCTCCCTCCAGTGTCCCCCTGTGTGTGTGCGTTCTCCCTCCAGTGTCCCCCTGTGTGTGTGTGTGTGTGTGCGTTCTCCCTCCAGTGTCCCCCTGTGTGTGCGTTCTCCCTCCAGTGTCCCCCTGTGTGTGTGTGCCCCCCCTGTGTGTGTGTGTGTGTGCCTTCTCCCTCCAGTGTCCCCCTGTGTGTGTGTGCCTTCTCCCTCCTGTGTCCCCCTGTGTGTGTGTGCGTTCTCCCTCCAGTGTCCCCCCCCGTGTGCGTTCTCCCTCCAGTGTCCCCCCTGTGTGTGTGTGCGTTCTCCCTCCAGTGTCCCCCCTGTGTGTTTGCGTTCTCCCTCCAGTGCCCCCCCCCGTGTGTGTGCGTGTTCTCGCTCCAGTGTCCCCCCGTGTGTGTGCGTTCTCCCTCCAGTGTCCCCCCGTGTGTGTGTGCGTTCTCCCTCCAGTGTCCCCCCCTGTGTGTGTGTGTTCTCCCTCCAGTGTCCCCCCCTGTGTGTGTGTGCACGTTCTCCCTCCAGTGTCCTCCCCTGTGTGTGTGCGTTCTCCCTCCAGTGTCCCCCCCCCCCGTGTGTGTGCGTTCTCCCTCCAGTGTCCCCCCCCCCCCGTGTGTGTGTGCGTTCTCCCTCCAGTGTCCCCCCCCCTGTGTGTGTACGTGTACGTTCTCCCTCCAGTGTCCCCCCCTGTGTGTGTGTGTGCGTTCTCCCTCCAGTGTCCCCGTGTGTGTGTGTGCGTTCTCCCTCCAGTGTCCCCCCCTGTGTGTGTGTGCGTTCTCCGTCTAGTGTCCCTCTGTGTGTATGTTCTCTCTCCAGTGTCTCCCTGTGCAGGTTTGGCTTGAGTGTGGAGACCAAGGGAGCCCCATGATCTTCTATTGCCCGGGGGCCCCATGTGTTGTCAGTCCACCCCTGAAGGAGAAGGCAGATGATATTGGCGTAACTGGAAGTGCATTACAGGGCTGGTATCTTAAAAATACAATTGCAGTGTGTTATGCAAGATTTGAATGTATGTTTAGAAGTGTGGTTTTTTATTAATAAATTAAGCTGTTTTATTATACGACACTATGGCAGTTACCTTTTGCTTTGTCTTGAGTGCATGTAGAGCAGTCTATTAAAGTGGATCTGAGTCTTAAAGGAATATACACCATTAATACCCGGTGATACCAAAAAAAGCTTGCTGAAGATCGTGAGACCAGAAGTTGCTGTATTGAATTAAATAATTTGGGAGCACTTATACCTAATGCTGAAGAATTTGGCGTTTGGATGGACTGAGCACTTTGAATTATATGGGGGTGTCAATACAAAGTTAATGACACCCCCAGGTCGGATCACAGTGTGAACACCCATGTGATCCGATTCTAGTGCGGGGGGAAAAGGTTCCTGCACCCGCAGCGGTTCGCAGAGGGCAGTGTGAACTGTCTGCATGGGCGATGCGATGCAGGAACCGGCACTGGAATCATGCTGGTTCCTGCATCAAAATAGTGTGAACCCAGGCTAACACTATGAAGAAATCCCGTGAGTTGGGCCAATGGATACCAATGTTGACTACAGGATGTACTGTAAATGTAGGAAAATGGGACCGGGCCTGTGATATCGTCAGTGAAATGGGGCCAGTCTTTCTAGAATCGTAAAAAGTCAAAAATAGGTGTCAGAGGGTCCTGGTCACAGGGCTACCTTATGAGGAATTCTAAACCTGTTCCAAAGAGGGAGAAGTTGCTGATTTGAAAAAGGGAGGGAGGCTAGGGCAGGATGTGAGGACAGGGCTATCTTTCCATTGGAATTTATGTTTTGCACCTTAATTGGACTCTTTCTTTTATTTTTTGCTTTTTTCTTTTTACACAATTTCCTTATTGGGACAGTTTTTCAACTTAATGCCATTTTTTTTCTTTTGTACAATCATTGGTTTTAATCTCTGTTATTGATTATTCGATTTTTTGGGCAATTTTTATATAATATTTGCTTGCGGTATCTGCATTCGTTTTCATATATGAGAGTTTTTTCACCATTACCTCATGTTCATTATTCTTTGTAGTATCACTTATATTCGCATCAGTCTTGATACTTGAGAGGTTTTTTACCACTATTTATGTACTAACTCGTTTATCCTTTGCACTACATAGCATTTTCATGAATTTTTTGTGGCATTTGTTTTAGTTTTGTTATGTGAGGAGGTTTTTTTTTTTTTTTCATTATTACCTTTATTGCATCAATTGATTTATTTTTTCTTTATCAGTTAACTTGATATTGTTTGTATACCAGTATAGATATAATTTTATGGGGTGTCCGCTATTGTTTTTTAGTTTGAGGAATCTTTTCACTTATTTATTCCTTTTCAATTATTCATGGGCCTCTCCGGCACGCACATGCGCTGTACGCACGTTCCATGCACATGCGCAATGCGTGCGCGCGATGGTGCGTGGCCGTGCGAGCGCACCTCGTGATGTCAGATGCCGCCATTTAGCGGCGTGCGCTGACGCCGGAAGGGTTGGGGGCTTAAATAGTGATCTGTGTCAGACCACTGTTGAGCAGTTTTCAGGACTCCACATGCCAGGTTGTGTTGTTGGACATGTTTATACAGGTTAGTGTATTGCTGTTTTGGTACCCGATGACTAGGACCTCTAGTACCCTAGGTCTCCTAGTCTTATCTTACTTTATGCCTTTTTTCATATGTGCTTAAGGTGATTGCTCTGTGTGTACCCCCACAGATGGCGATCAATGCCCAGGTTCATGTTTGTTTCCTGGCTAATGAATTACCATATAAATTATCATGATTACCTGGTGTGTTAACCTGCAATACACCTGTGTTGTCCTTTCTCAACAGCAACCTGTGCATACATGCTTACCAGTTCCTCTCTTTGGTGAGTGTATTATATTTATATATAGTAGGCGATACCTGCCCTGCACACTATACATTTGTATTCTTTGGCTACTATGGTGTTGCCCTGTTTGATCTCCTTCTATGAACATGGGTGGTGTGCACTGGATAATATAGTCCAAACGGTATGTTTGGCTTTCATTTTTTCACACTTGTTTCACTTATATCCTTTTCACCCTATCCCTTGTGGTGGGTTCTCTTTTTCCACAGACTCTTTATTTCTTTTTCCTTTTCTTCCCAATTTGGTTAATTTCTTTGGTAACTTCTTGTATGTTTAGGACACCTTTAGGATGCACAATTAAGCATCCTCCTTTTTATAGGCTCTTTTTATAGCCCCTATGCACACAGTCTACTTTCCATCCCTTTCCACCTATATATCGCTCTTTAGGTGTGTATAGGTTAATGTCTCATCTCACTTTAATTCATATATATATATATATATATATATATATATATATATATATATATATATATATATATATATATATATATATATATATATATATATATATATATATATATAATCTGTTTAAAGCGGGAGTCCGCCCGGAGTTCCGTCGTTTTTTTTTTTTTTTAAAAGCCAGCAGCTACAAATACTGCAGCTGCTGACTTTTAAAATAAAGACACTTACCCGCCCAGCGCGCCCGCGATGTCGGCACCCGAAGCCGATCTCTCGATCGTCTCTCGGGTGCTGCCGCCGCCATCTTGGGTATGGGAATCAGGAAGTGGAGCCTTTCGGTTTCATTTCCCGGTTCCCTACTGCGCATGCGCGAGTCGCGCTGCGCAATAAGGATGGACCCGCTGCCTCTGGGATCTGTGTGTTTCCCAGCAGGCAGCGGGGGACTTTCGGAAAGGGGCGTAGATTCACGCCCCTTTCCGCAGAGAGCTATCCCGGAAGTGGGTGCAGATACCTGTACTGTACAGGTACCTGCACCCCCCCCTCCCCCCTGAAAGGTGCCAATTGTGGCGCCGGAGGGGGGGAGGATTCCAATGAGCGGAAGGTCCACTTTAGGGTGGACCTCCGCTTTAAGTTTGGGGAGTCCTTTGCAGTCCCCCGCATCTGCCGTGGAAGAAAACCGATGGGTCCTGTGATCTACTGCTTCCTCCTCTGTGGGTGAGCTGATCCCCCTCGCTATTTAAATTATTGTAATTTTTTTGTTATGTCATATGATTCGCTGCTATTTGATTATTTGCAAATATTTTTATTTATTCTGTAGACTATCCTCCTGAAGAAGCGGTTTGCCGCGAAACCGGTAGAGGAAACGTTTCTATACCCCTCTTCAATAGAAACCTTACAGGGCCACCCGTCGGTAGTTTATTAAATTGTGGTGTATATGATTTTAACAATATGGAAGTTTTGATGGATTCAATTTTTTATTTTTTTTGCTCTTATTAAATTATTTGTAACTTTTTTTTATAACAAAGTCTTCTATGAATTATTTACTTAGTACCGTAATAGTCCCCTTAGCAAACCTTTTTGGGTGTGGATATCAAGGGAGCAGCCTCAGCAACTGCCCCAATATCCTTAGAATTCCCAATTCTTGACAATTATCAGTTGGGATGATGGTACTGTTATATGTATTACGTATATTTTGTATTTGAGGCTATACTCAGTCTATGGCTTTTCCACATTATATTTTTACTACAAGTCACACGTAGCAGGGCACATGTATTCTGCATTGTAAGCTACAGACAATATCATCTTTTGACCGCATAAATACTACAACCTATTCATCTGTTTGTATCTTGTCATCTGCTGTAACCTGATGTTCAGAATAAAAACATCTTGTGGATGGAATCGGTATTTGGTGAGTTCAAACAATCTGATGAGGATTGTCCTCAGTGATTATATCTTATACAGGCCAGGCATAGAGGTCTCACAAGGGATAGCCGCTTCACAACAATCGGAATCAGAATACAGACAGATCTCCATTCTATGTCTCTGTCTGAGGATCGGAGGGTGATGGCGGACATCCAATGCCCGGCACCCACTGATTGGCTTTCGCTGCGAGTAAACGCAACAGAAGCAGCCCACCCCTAACCCAGAAGTGCAGAATCCCGTATAGATACACGATTCTGCATGGCTCAACCACCCTGTAGCAGTATATTTGCTATGGGGTGCTTTAGAACAGAAATGGGTAGGATTCTGCCTCAAAGTTTGATAAAATCCTTGCAGTGTACCAGGGTGGATTTGATTTAAATCACTAATAAAAAGTCTTGATTTAATTCAACTTGAGCAACCAGCAATCAGAGCAACTGTAATCTCTGTCCCACAGTGGCTCCTCCTCCCCATTCACTTTAATGGGATGGCTGGTGATGCAGCAGTGACACAAAAAGGTGAGGAAAGTGGTGGCAGCAGGTGAGCGGATGCCCACTAACAGGCGCTGCCATGATGGATCTGAAATGACAGGTGCTCTTTAAATGTAAGGATTTATTCTTGCTGGTAGTTAGAATCTTTAATATTTGCAAACAAAGTGAACTGAAGGTTTTCTCTTTAGAATAATAAGCTGTCAGGTTAGTAAAACGGCGATATCAAAACCGATTCAGTCATACAATTTGTAGTGTACATAGATTTGCAAAACAGTGGGGGTAAAGGAATATTCCTGAACTTTGTTTTATCTCTTGGTTACTGTGCAATTGTATGAATGCAACAATGCAGTGCGTGCTAGCTTGGATTCATTGAATGAGTTTACCAAAAATGTAAATATTTCAGAATGTACAGCCTCATGCTACATAACCAAGCTCCAGTTCACGCTGAATAAACTCAATTATTAATGTATCTTAAATAGAAAACTCTTTAGATATATTTTTACTCCAAAAGCATTTTCTGAAAATAAAATTGATAAAAATCAAAAAAAATCTGATTATTTTTTTTTCTTTTTTATCCACCCTGCAGCGTACATAGATCCACCCAGAGGGGATGGACTTTTTTTTTTTTTTTCTCAACAAAAGTGGAGTTGGGGCCAATTCACACTAGAACACGCACACATTTTAGTCAGTCCAATGGGCTACCGAACGCACAGGAATGCACAAAGGCGCTACTTTTAAAAAACACACCACACCAAGCCACATGGTACTATGGGGCAGCATGGTTTTGTGGCCACAATGTGTGCCTGTTTGGGTTGCCATTAACAATTAAGTGCAGGAAACGCACCACTCCCACACCACTAGGGATGAGCTCAGGCGTGTTCGCATGGAACACGTGCAGAGCCCGCCAGGAAGTCGGCGCAGCGCTGCGCTAATCCCAGGCAGTGAGACATTGCCCCGATGTGCGGCTGCAGAGATCGGCAATGTCTCACTGCCTGTGATTAGCGCAGTGCTGCGACGACTTCCTGGCGGGCTCTGCACATGTTCCATGTGAACACGCCTGAGCTCATCCCTACACACCACAATTGGTGTAAATGGGCCCTCACGCTTTAAAGGGATTGTAAAGTAAAAACATTTTTTTTTTTTAAAATAACAAACATGTTATACTTCCCTCCACTGTGCAGCTCGTTTTGCACAGAGTGGCCCCGAACCTGCTCTTCTGGGGTCCCTCGGCGGCCGTCTCTGCTTCCTCCCGCAGGTACTTCTCGCGTTCATGCGAGCTCCCTCGCATGGTGAGAAGCACCTGCGGACACGCTCCCGTGATACAGCCGGCGACTATAGCTGCTCGCTGTATCACACAGTCCCGGCGCTCCGCGTCAGTGGATGTGATTGACAGCAGCGTGAGCCAATGGCTGCGCTGCTATCCATCCACTCCAGCCAATCAGCGGCCAGGCTGAGCAGTGAAGAGGACGGCGGGGGCGAGCGCGGGATTTTCGAGGGGTCAGGTAAGTAAAACGGGGGGGGGGGGCTGGGTGTAGTGCCAGATGTTTTTTCACCATAATGCATAGAATGCATTAAGGTGAAAAAATGTACCTTTACAACCACTTTAAGTTCTCTGTGGAAGGCCTGCTTTACGTAATGACAAAGTTATCATTGGCTAAAAGCAGACTTGTAACCTTTGCTGTGGTCCATAGTGGGGTACAAGAGTTAGTAGAACTGTACTGAGTACTGACTGATATTTATTTCAAATGTAGACCTAAATGTGGCAGTTTCCGGTCTGTAGCATTATGGTTGTCACATGACCAAGGTCTCTGCGCCCTCCAATCGCTAGGAGAACGGTCACGTGGTTTGAGTGGAGTCACCTGACCGTAACGTCAGCCAGGTCCTCGTGCTTGTTCGGAGCGCTAAAGTGAATTTGCCCTTCAGCGCCAAGGAGCTATGGCGATGGAGAAGCTCGTCCGCTTTCTCCGATTGGTAAGTCCAAAGGGGACGAAAAAGAACTGGACACCAGAAGAAAAATGGAGAGTCCGGCTATCGATGATCTACGCCGGGAGCTCCTGGTTTGCGGTCGCCTGCATCGCTTACATTCACTTCACTAATAAGAAAAAGGAAAGCTCGCCGAAAGGTGAGGCAAGATAGCGCCACCTAGTGTCTGAAAAGACGTATGACCTGCCTGTACACTCGGTTTCCTGAGCTCGTTTTAGTAGCTTGGAGCTGTTCTGAGGGCTGGGCACAGTCACGTGGTTAGACGACTTGCCCTTTTTTTAGTTGGTGGCAGTTGTCTTTTAAGGCCTCATTCACACCTGGCAAAGGTGAAACCATCGTTTTTTTGTGTTAAAGCCCCATGTAGCTGCCTATTCATTTAACCTCTTCTAGACCAGGTCTTTTTAATATATATTATTATTAAAAAAATTTTATTATTAAAGCAAAGGCTTAGCTTGCATAAAAAAAAAAATTGGTGGGTTTTGCATTTTTCTTCCTCGCTTTTTTGTCACTCGGTATTGCACAGCAGCTTTTCAAACGCAATTGATTTAGGAAAAATACTTTTAAATGCAAACTACATAATATAGCTTTGTTTTTGTAAAATACAAAAGATGCTGTTATTTCGTGTAAATAGATACGAAAGATTGACGCGTGCATTTGCCTTTGTGTGGGAGGACAGGGGTACTTTTAAGTTTTTTGTTTTCCTCCCCCTTTTTTTTTTTTTTTTTTAACACTGTTGCTTTAAAAAAAAAATGTTTTGATGTCTTTGTGACAGGTACTCTTTATGGAAAGATCTGGGGTCTATAGGGCCCCAAATCCCTCTTCTGCTTTTAAAAGCATTCAAAACACCAAGATATGCGTTTGAGTTTTTTAAAAATGGCGCTACTGACATCCGGGTAAGCTGGAAGTGATGTCAGGTCATTACTTCCGGGTTACCATAGTGGAGAGCCCATCAAAGCCGGTCCCAGCTTTTGTTAGGCTTCCAAAGCAAGCTGCAGAAGGTGGAGGGGTGAGACATCTCCTGTCGCTGCTTGTAAAGGCAATCCAGTGGCTATATAACTTCTGGGATTGCTTTTACGAGAGAGAGACGAAAGATGGTACCGAGGTGATCCCTGCAGCTGTAGGCATCACCCTGGTATAGCCACCTTAAGTCCAGCCACGTACGGGTACGTTGCTGGTTCGTAAGTGGTTAAAGGTGTTGTAAACGCTCAAGGTTTTTTTTTTTTTTCACCTTTTAATAAATTTTATGCTCCCTGCATGTTGGGCCTCTCTATGTGGCCAGGCTGTGTAAAAGGTTAAGAGGTAGTCAAGAAATTATCTGTGTAATTTATGCTGCAAGAACGCCTGTTAGCGCTCCCTGCATATCGGGCCACTGCATTTGGTCTGGCTGTATAAGGCCCCTTTCACACTGGGGCGGTGTGGGCGTTGGCAGTAAAGCGGCACTATTTTTAGCGCAGATTTTAGCGGCTAAAAAAGGGTTAAAAGCGCTGCTTTGCTGGTGGTATAGCTGCGCTGCCCCATTTATTTAATGGGCAGGAGCTGTGAATAAACTGATGCTGCTAGGAGGACCCCCCCCCTTTCCCCCCCCCCCCCCCTCTTCTCTACCGACCTGCTAGCGCACTGCTCCAGTATTTAAGGAGCCGCTTTTTTCAGGCGCTATTTTTAGCCATACTCAGGAGTAGTAGAATGTGTTTTGGGGTCTAACTTGTGCTGTGCATATGCTGTGTGTGAGAAATAACCCGCTAATATAACAATTTTGTGAAAAAAAAAAAAAGGGGGGGGGGGGGGGAAATCTTGATTTTTACATAGAATTGTGGGAAAAAAATAAAAATTTAACCACTTCAGCCCCGGAAGAATTTACCCTCTTCCTGACCAGAGCACTTTTTTGCGATTTGGCACTGCGTCGCTTTAACTGACAATTGGGCTGTTGTGTGACGTGGCTCCCAAACAAAATTGACATCCCCCCCCCCCCTTTATTTGTGGAAAAAAAAAAGAGCTTTCTTTTGCTGTTATTTGATCACCCCTGCGGTTTTTTATTTTTTGCGATATAAACAAAAAAAGTGTAAATTTTGAAAAAGACACTATTTTTTACATTTTGCTATAACAAATATCCCCCAAAAACATACTAAAAAAAAAAAAAATAAAAAGTTTTTCCTCAGTTTAGGCCAATACGTATTCTACATATTTTTGGTAAAAAATCGTGACTGCGACATTATGGTGGACACATCGGACATTTTTGGGACCATTGTCATTTATACAGCAATCAGTGCTATACAAATGCACTGATTCCTGTGTAAATGACACTGGCAGGGAAGGGGTTAATTGTGTCCTAGGGAGTGATTCTAACTGGGGGGGGTGGGTGGGCTACCACTGACATGACATCGATCAATGCTTCCGGTGACGGGGAGCAGTGGATCTCTGTCATGCCGCAGAACAGGTAAATGCCTTGTTTACATTTACATTGTTTCCCCGTTCTGCCTCTCCACACGGCAATCGCTGGCCGCCGGCGAACCTCAAGTTCCTGGGAACCGCGGGCACACCTGGGCTCCCGGTTGGTTGCAAATTTAGAGGGATGTACAGGTACGCCCATTTGCCTGCCTGTGCCATTCTGCCGACATACATCTGTGTGCTCACGGAATTTCATTGGTGCACACAATAACATGCAATATACATATTTATGTGTGCTTTTAAAGAGGAAGTAAACCCATCAGGGTTTACTTCCTCTTTTTTCCCTGCAAAGGCAAAGCATAATGGACTACTATGCATCGCATAGTAGCTCATTATGTGTCACTTACCTGACACAGGAGCCAGCGAAGTCGCCGCTGTCCCCTGTAGTCCGCCGCATCCATCTTGCTGGTGGCGTCTCGCAGCTCCGACGAATGACAGCGGCGAAGCCGCGATGACGTCACTCCCGCGCATGCGCACGGGAGTCGCGTCTCGCAGCTCCGCCGCTGCCATTCGGCGAAGCCGCGATGACGTCACTCCCGCGCATGCGCACGGGAGTCGACAAATTAGGCAGATCCATTCTTGGACTTGCCGCATTTAGTGCGCCTGCGCGCCGCTGTCTACGGCGCATGCGCCGTAGACAGCGGTGCCCATTTTCGGGCAAATATCTCCTAAACCATATAGGTTTAGGAGATATTGCTTGGACCTACAGGTAAGCCTTAATCTAGGCTTACCTGTAGGTCAAAGTGGTTTGAAAGGGTTTACTTCCTCTTTAAGGCTGATATGTCCACACAGCAACAAGTGACGTCACAGAGTACCATGCTGTTTGGTGGCCACCGTGCGCTTTTGTTAAATGCGTTTGCCATCATTTTAATAACGCATTAAAAACAAACTACTATACCATAATGGAATATGATTAATGAAAAATCTGTGCACTTTAAATATTGCTAATTTAAGAGCTGATGTGGCATTAATAGTAAGTAAAGAAATGTTTCAATCTTCCAAAACTGGAATTGTACTATGAATTTGATGTAAAAAGAAAAAAATGCTCTGAAATGCTCTGCGCCTTGGATGCACAGTGTTTTAAATATTTGAAATAGTGCATAAAAGTAGTGAAACTTAAAGTGGAGGGCCACCCTGGAAAAAAAAAAAAAAAAAAAAAAAATTACAAAAAAATCTAAAAAAAAAAAAAAATTTTTTTTTTTTTTTTTTTTTTTTTTTTTTTTCTTGCCTGTTGCTAGGCACATAATCCTAATCTTCCTTTCCTCCGTGCGGCGTCTTTTGGGTAATGGGTCGCGCTGCGTCCTGGGAACTGTGTGTTCCAGAACACAGCGCGTCCCATTCACAAAGCGCTGCGTGACTCGCGCATGCGCAGTAGGAAACGGGCAGTGAAAGCCGTAAGGCTCCACTGCCTGTTTCCCTTACAAGGAATGCCGACGCTGGGAGCCGAGGGACGGGTCGGCCTCTGGCGGCCGACATCGCGGGCGCCCTGGACAGGTAAGTGGGCTGATAAGTCAGCAGCTGCAGTGTTTGCAGCTGCTGACTTTTTTTTTTTTTAAACGGCCTCCGCTTTAAGGTTTTTTTTTTTAATATCACTGGATCGCAATGTGGCTCAGGTAAGTATTGGGGGGGGGGGGGGGGGGGTTGCTGCTGCGCGCACAAACAGTTTTTTTTTTTTTTTTTATCTTCATGCATGAAGGTTAAAAACCTTGAGCCTTTAGAACCACTTTTAAGATGATTGCTGCATTTAGAATGTAGTGCTAAGGTACAGAGTAATTGAAAAAAAATAAACCACGCCTATCAGAAGCCTACAAAATGTGATCTAGGGCTCTGGTTTTTGAATATCACAAAGAGATTGCATACAGTATAAAAAGTCCCAGTTTCTCAAAGCGTCTTTCAGGACAGCACCTGGAGAGAGCGTAGCTCCACCCAACTTACCAGCAAACACTGCAAATAATTCCTCTTAAGGCAGCCCCCTTCTACCATGTCCTCAGTTGTAGTATTTTTTTTTTTCCACCATAGTGGAAGCGCTATGAGAAACTGTGGGTGGGCTGCACTCTCTCCAGGCAGAGGTCCTGTGTGTGGGTGCATGGCTCACCTTATTTTTTTTTTATTTTTTCTTTCCAATATTGGATCTTGTGGTCCTCCTGGGCCATCCCAGCATCCTCCCCAGACGGGTGGGGGACACTCCGGAGCTCCTGCTTGGTGAGAGCTCGGGCCAGCCGGGAGAGTCTACCCCCCTTCCTGGAGCAGGAGCGGGGCTTCCCAGGTCTCCGTTTGTTTGCGGGTTTGGGTGGCAGGTGACATCATTTTCAGAAGTGGGGAGAACTTCCAGCCATGTACACTGCTTCCGTTTTGGCCTGTGGAATGCAGGAAGGTGGGGGGGCCCGGCCCTGGCTGGTGTAGACTTCCGGTCCTCCCTCCACGCCTCCTTTTTTTTTTTTTTTCGGGTGGAGTTCTGGATTGGGGGGGGGGGGGGGGGAGGTGTAGGATAATGCTTTCATCCTAATGGGCTGCCTTTCTGTTCTTAATTACAGAAAGCATGAGAAAAAACAAAGCATACCCTGCCTCTTCTAAGAAAAGGTGCCCTTCCTGCAAAGTGTTCCTTAAAGCGGTTTTGTACAGAAAATTGCAAGTTCATCTTATTCAAATGGCTTTGGAACATAGATGCAGTTATGACCATTGAAATAAAATAATATGCAGTATTTACCTTTTTTATTTTTAATGTTTATGCCGACTTCCGGCTCTCCTCCCGTGGGAGTAGGCGTGTTTATCGGCTTCGCAATGGTCCCTGGGAACTTTTTTAGCTATTTCCCAGGAATCAGTGGGGGACACAGTCATGCCAAAATCTCGTGAGATTTCGGAAGGAGGACGCCGGTCATGTCACGAGGGCATGTCCGAAATTGCCATTTTGAAAGTGGGCAGGCAGCTCTATCTGCCATTACCACTATAGAACATGAGGCAAGAGGAAGGAAGACAGAGGACACTCAATGAGCATGTGCGAGATGGAGTGGTGGATGCTGGGAGCTCAGCATCATCGCATCCAGGAAGTAAATGCCTGTGGGCTTCAAACGCCCACAGTGAAAATGGAAACCGCCGGACTGCTTTTTTAAAGTTTTTCCTTAGCAATGAAATCGTCACGCCGGGGGTTAAAAAGACGCCGATCGTGACTGCAAAGACACCGTAGGAATCGCCCACCAGTGACACGGGTAAAAAAAAAAAAAACAGCAGCGGAATCCCGCTTTAAGGACAGCTGGACCAAGACCTGGGCAAGGACTGTATAGTGTACCTAGTGAGCAGGGAAAAGTAAAGCAGCCACAAAGCTCAGAGCTTTTAGTCTCCTTACAGAAGGAACGCACCGATACTTTGCAATCATTCTTCTCCTTTTTGAACAAACACCCGGCACTCCAATCATGGAGTCAAGCCAGACCATCCAGTCCTCTGCCATCCACTTCCAGGGAGTACAGTAATTCAGGAGGAAGCCGCAAGCAAGGCTATTTCATCCAAAGCCTCAGGGGATGAGGATAAGGAGGTGTCCAGAGAGAAGAGCGTCTAGATATGTTATCTTTGGAGGAATTGGATGAATTGGGACCATTCATACCACTCTTAGCACTCAGGAAGATAAAGTTGATCTTTCATCTCCTGACAGAGTCCTGACCTCAAGAAGAATGGTCACACATTCCCATAGACACACTCCTAAACCTTATGGACAGTCTTCCCAGAAGAGTTGAAGCTCTTATAGCTGCAAAGGGTGGGCCAACTCAATATTGAATCTTGCAGACTAAGATTGGGATGCCATTAAATTTCATGTGCATGTAAAGGCAGGTGCCCCAATAGTTTTTGGTAGTGTATATGGTGATTGTTAATCCATGTGGGGCACACAAAGCACTGGTGTAGAGTATGGTGTTATGCTTATAAAGAGCATGGACACTTTTTATATTGTATCATCACATTGGGACTGTAATATTGGCCCTTTTTATATTATATGCAATCTTTTAATTTGCGATATTCAATCAGAGCCATATATCGCATTGTATATGTCAGGGGTTGACAAATTTGCTTGGAATCTAGGAGCCAGCTAAAAAAGTTAGGAGCCAGGTCCGTGACGGCGATCTGGACCTGTCCCTGGCCTGACATGGAGACGAGTGAGGGGAAGATAGCCCCCAGCCCCTCACCTGTCTCCAAGTCATTGCCCATAGCTCTTAGAGGGACATTTTATTTATTTTTTTCAAATGACAAATTTTTTTTAAATTGCATTTTAGTGTAAATATGAGATGTGAGGTCTCTCTGACCCCAGATCTCATATACAAGAGGACCTGTCATGCTTTTTTCTATTACAAGGGATTTTTACATTCCTTGTAATAGGAATAAAAGTGACACACTTTTTTTTTTTTTTTTTTTTTAAAGAACAGTGAAAAAAATTAAAAATAAAAGTTAAAATAAAAAAAAAATCTTTTAAACGCGCCCTGTCCCGCCAAGCTTGCATGCAGAAGCGAACGCATATATGAAAGCGGTGTTCAAATCACACATGTGAGGTATCGCTGCGATCGGTAGAGTGAGAGCAATAATTCTAGCCCCAGACCTCCTCTAACTTAAAAAGTGCAACCTGTAGAATTTTTTAAATGTCGCCTATGGAGATATTAAAGGGTAAAAGTTTGTCGCCATTCCATGAGCGGGCGCAATTTTGAAGCATGACATGTTTGGTATCGATTTACTCGACGCAACATTATCTTTCACAATATTAAAAAAAATTGGGCTAACTTTACTGTTGTCTTATTTTTTATTTTTTTTTTATTAAATACATTTCCCCAAAAAAGTGCGCTTGTAAGTCCGCTGTGCAAATCCGGTGTGACAGACAGTATTGCAACGACCACCATTTTATTCTTTAGGGTGTTAGAATAAAATATATATATATATATATATATATATATATATATATATATATATATATATATATATATATATATATATATATATATATATATATATATATATATATATATATATATATATATTTTTAGGGGTTCTGAGTAAAGGGAAGGAAGATAGGCTGGCAGGCAGGGAAAATTAGCATTGCATCCATTAGCATTGCTGGTTGTAATTCCAACGGCCACCACAAGAGGGCGCCAGATTCCAGAAGGAACCATAGGATCGTAGAAGGCCTCAAAGCCGGGGGCTAAATTACCGGCCGCCGGCGGCGCGGCCCGACGCGATCGCGCCGGTTCGCTAATTCTAGTCGCAAATGCGACCTGGCGCCCGGGTTTTGTCGAGCCCTGGTATATGTACTATGAAACAGTACCCACTTCATTTAAAGTCCCAGGGCGAATCCTTTGTTGTTTGTTATATATTACAGCACGGAAACAGTACCCACTTCATTTAAAGTCCCAGGGCGAATCCTTTGTTGTTTGTTGTATATGTTTGTTATGCATTTATTTATTTTTTTCAATTTATGAATATGATGTGTCCAAAACAATTCACATCAAGGATAAATAACCTAAATACATGATGGCCAGTGGAAATCGGGAATGGTGGCAGCTCTATAAAAGTCTGCACAGAGGAGTGAAACTATCCTGTCATCAGATTTCTCATCCATACGTTCCTTTTCAGAGGGAATATTGGTTGGGCCAAAATTACATATTTTTTTTTCTCAATATATGGGCTGGCTATTTGGCAAATTTACACGTATTGCCCTTTTTTCCTGTATTTCTTTGTGGGACGCCAGGTCTTTACTCATCCCCTGAAATTGAGTCTTTCCTCAAGAGATGTTCTGCAACTTAAAATATCTGAGAAAAACTTAATAGGGAAGGAAAAATTGCCTTTGAGAAAAGTAGGGATGCACTGAAATTTTGGCCTCCGAAACATACCGGGCGAAAATGTCATTTTTGGCAAAATGACGAAAAGGAAATCATGCTGATAACTGCGCTGAAAATGGGGCAGGGCCCCGCCCCTGGTGCCACCTAGTACGGGGGTGTCGTTGTGGAGCGTCCCTGTCCAGCCGCAGTCCAGTCCTCTCCTCCCCTCCCTCCAGGACGAGGTGGCTGAAAGCAAAACAGTGCTCTATCTATGGGGGAAAGCTGTCAGCACACCGCATTAAGCAGCAGCTTGTCGGTATGATCAGTGGGAGGCAGATTATCGGTGTGCAGCACCAAGGAGGTTAAGAGTGCAGGCCTTTTTGTTTGACATGCTGTTAGAAACAGTGAGATCAGGCTCACTGTCTTTAACAGCATATCAAACAACAAGTCCTGCACTCTTAATCCCCGCAGTGCTGCACACCGATAATGTTCCTCCTGCTGATCATACCGACAAGCTGCTCCTTAATGCGGTGTGCTGATGGCTTTCCTTCATAGACCACTGTTCTTGGGTTTGCATGGCTAACACTGCCCTGTCCTGATCCTGTCTGACATACAAAGGCAGGCTGCATGATGGGCACTGGTGAGGCACAGGCAGGCTGCAAATGATGGGCACTGGTAGGCTGCATTTAAATTAAGTTGGGGAGGCTGCATTGATCTCCTGTACCGCATCCGCAGTCTCTGGCCATCGCCTGTACCCGCGTCCAGTCTCCCATGTCCACCCCCACGCTTTCGAGTGCTGGGACGTGGAGGGGGCAGGAGTGGCTTGCTCAGCTTCTCAGTGGATCACTGAGTGACTGAGCTAGCTGCCAGTCCAGGCTTCTGAGCAAATACAGAGCGTATGGTTGGGATCTTTCCAGAGTCTGGACCGGCTCTGTGACGTCAGCTGACAGAGGCTGAAAACAGATCACAGGATTGCAGAACAAACTGTACTCCTGCAATCCATAGGTACAGCCAAAATAGCTTTGGCTATACTTCTCCTTTTTAAAAAGCTGTGCCTGTGGAAAATGCAGATATCCCTACCTTTTGGAATCTGAACTTGAATTTTTTATTTTTATTTTTTCTCAACTTGCATTGGTTCAGGTTACATATATCTAATTCCTCATATATCCCATCCAGAGGGCCACTGGGGATGCAGGAATACATTGTATTAGCCTTTTGTTACATACAGTCAGTGCAGGTTTATTCTGGGTGCCTCTCAAAGGGCTTGTCCTCTGTAAATAGAACACGGGATCACTTGCTTAGCACCGCCACCATTCAGAAAATTTTTTGTATTCCATTAGGAGGTGTTCTCTGATTTGATGAGGTGGATATCATGACGTTATCTGTCCCGCCTCTTCATCTTGTCCACTGAGAGAATCTGACATTTTTTAGAGTTTTTAAGTGGGAAAAAAAAAATCTAGTAACTGTACTTAATATTGCAAAATCTTTTATATTTAAATTTTTTCTCTTTGCAGATCCAGAAATTTTAAAAGATATAGCTGATGTGGATGATGATGAACTTTTAGTCGAACAGCATGACGTATATTTGGCGACCTATACCAGAACGCAAGCCTCTCTACCTTTAAGCACCGGGATTTCTCAATTTTTTGATCTAGGTTTAAAAAAACGTGAAAATACTTCACCAGAAAAATAATATCCTGTATAAAATCCTGTTAATAATTATACATATGAATGTGGTCCTTTTATTTTTCTGTTTCATAAATGGAAAATGTATATGTATTTTTATAGAAGGGGTTTTTTTTTTTTTTTCTGGTTTAAATATATTTTTATTCTAAGTATTCAGGACAAAGCCACGATGTAACAATATAACAAAATAATAATTTACAGAGCTGATTTCATCATTTAAAATTGGTGAAAAAATCCATGTAATTTATGATAAAGCATTCAATAAATATCGTGATCACATGAAGTCCTCCCAACAGTGGCGGGTGGTGCTCAAATTTTTTTTTTTGGGGGTGGGGGCAGACAAACTGAAAAAATATAAAAAAAAAAAAAAAAAAAGTACCAGTTACATATAGGTAGCTGTCTTTCTGGGAAATCTTCCAGGGTGGCACATCTGAGAGATGAGAGGCTCCTTCCTACAGGAAACACAATCAATCGACAGCTATTTTAAGTCCCCCCCCCTTCCCCTTGATCCTCAGTTTGTAGAGAAGTAACTCCTGAACCCCAGTTCACAAGGAAAAAAATCATTCCTCATAGGCACTCACCTTCTAGTGTTCTACAAATTTTCCCTCCTGCAACGGGCGGGAAGTAGGCCTGCCGTCCTGGTCACTGGGACTGTGACATCATCCGGTGACCCTACCCCTTGTCCCTATATAAGTCGCCGTGCAACACGTCCCTGGAAGAAGTCGTCTGGCGAGGAGGGGTACATTGTACCCCATACTCATTCACATAGGGAAGGAGGCTCCCGGATTCCGATAAGCCCCCCGCCCGCAGATCCCAACAACCAACGGCCAGGGTTGTCGGGAAGAGGCCCTTGTCCTCATCAACATGGGGACAAGGTGCTTTGGGGTGGGGGGGCACACCCCCATGTTGAGGGCACGTGGCCTGGTACTGCTCAGGAGAGGGGGGGCGCTCGCTCGTCCCCACCCCCTTTCCTAACCAGCAGGGTGCTCGGATAAGGGTCTGATATGGACTTTGGGACGTTTTTTCGGCGTAGGACTTCCCCTTTAAGTCCATACCAGGTGATGGGGCTAGCAAGGTGTCAATTTCGTCCATGGAGGAGGCGACATTGACTTCCTTCGCTAGTCCCGTCTACCTGGAGCCACGACAATTAAATGGACTTTCCTCCGTGTGTGGACAAGTCCGTTCATTTCAAAAGTCCGGCGGACTCCTGCCATAATCTGCCAGGTTGTCCGCCGGAAAAGTCCGGTCGTGTGTGAGCAGGTCGGTCATTCAGAAAGTCTGGTGGACCTCAGCTGCAAAGTGCGGCGGGTGTTCTGCCAGACTAGGTCCACCGTACTAAGTCTGCCAGATAGTCCGATTGTGTGTACGTGGCATTAGAACCACTAGAACAGGGATATGCAATTAGCAGACCTCCAGCTGTTGCAGAACTACAAGTCCCATGAGGCATAGTAAGACTCTGACAGCTACAAGCATGACACCCAGAGGCATGATGGGACTTGTAGTTTTGCAACAGCTGGAGGTCCACTAATTGCAAATCCCTGCACTAGAAAGATAAATCGGAGACCTGTGCTGTAAGACAAGGACACTACATTGATAAATAAGAGGGTCTGTCTTAACACTAAGGGAAATAAAACTGCAAAAAAGGGGGGGGCTCACAGACAACCTTTACATCAAAGACTAAAGGGAAGCCTACTTAAAAGGTAATAGCTTAACAGAAGCTTTATCCCTGCGTTTAAGGCATGCCCAATCTATGGCTTTACTTATGCCTGAGAGCCTACTTCAGGAGATTAAAGTCCATAGCAGGAGTAGAACACCCATATTGCTACACCTAGTTTTGCTAGAAGGGTCAAATGAAGGCCATGCACCGAGCCGAAACCTATTTGGTTGGGTATACATCTTTATACTTCTTCTTTAACCACTTCCCGACCGCCGCACGACGATGTACGTCGACAGAATGGCACGGGCAGGCATATGGGCGTACCTGTACGTCCCTGCCTTCCCGCGGTGCCTGCGGCGGTCGGTATTCGTTCGCGAGCAATCCGGGATGAGGGGGCGGCCATTCATTCATGGCCACCCCCTCGCGATCGCTCCCGACGAATAGAAATCCTTCGTGACATCACTTCCTCTCCTGTAATGTAAACACAGGAGAGGAAGTGATGTAATCTCTCCTCCGTGTCGGTATTTTTCGTTCCGACACCGAGGAGAGAGGATCGGTGAGTTGCACCAACACGACACTTCACAGTAGAACATGCCAGGCACACTCACACCCCCTCGATCACCCCCCCAATTACCCCTGCCCCCCAGTCACAGTGACACCAATGTCATTTTTTTTTTTTTTGCATTGGTGTCATTTGTGACTGTAATAACTGTTAGGGCAGTTAGGGTTAGCCCCCTTTAGTTCTAATGTACCCCCCCAATAAAGGTTTAACCCCGTGATCACCCCCCGTCGCCAGTGTCACTAAGGCTGGGTTCACATTGCAGCGGTTTATGAGAACGAATGTGATTCGCACCGCACTGCAGTGCAAATCACATCCGATCTCTGTGCGATTCGAGTTCAGCCATACAGATAGTATGGCTGAATTCGCATCGCACCCGCCGCAAATTCGCACGGGACCCTTTTTTTGGCCCGCAGCAGAATCGGATCGCATGGGTGTTCACACCATGCGATCCGAGTTTGCAGATTGCACTGCGATATGCGAACTGATCTGGGGGTGTCATTAACATTTCACTGACACTCCCAGCAGTTCGCATAGGGCAGTGTGAACTGCCGCCGGGAGGCATGTGATGCGGGAACCCGCCGCGGATTCGTGGCGTTCCCGCATCGCTCCAGTGTGAACCCAGCCTAATAAGCGATCGTTTTTCTGATCGCTGTATTAGTGTCACAGGTGACGCTAGTTAGGCAGGTAGGTATTTAGGTTCGCCGCAGCTTTTTATAGCGCCAGGGACCCCCATATACTACCGCATAAAGCCCCCTGCTTGCCCCCTAGTTAACCCTTTCACCAGTGATCACCATATAACTGTTACAGGTGACGCTGGTTGGTTAGTTATTTTTTTATAGTTTCAGGGCACCCGCCATTTATTACCTAGTCTCACTAGTGTACCCCTAAATTTAGGGGTGTCTACTTTCCAAAATGGGGTCATTTGGGGGGGGGTTTGTGCCATCTTGGCATTTTATGGCCTTCAAAACTGTAACGCCCTTAGAAAGCCTGAAGGCGGTGCTTGGTTTTCGGGGCCCCATACGCGGCTAGGCTCCCAAAAAGTCCCACATATGTGGTATCCCCGTACTCAGGAGAAGCAGCAGAATTTATTTTGGGGTGTCATTTCACATATGCCCATGGCATGCGTGAGCAATATATCATTTAGTGACAACTTTGTGAAAAAAAAAAAAAAGTTTGTAATTTTCCCGCAACTTGTGGCAAAATATAAAATATTCCATGGACTCAACATGCCTCTCAGCAAATAGCTTGGGGTGTCTACTTTCTAAAATGGGGTCATTTGTGGGGGTTTTGTGCCATCTTGGCATTTTATGGCCTTCAAAACTGTAATAGGTAGTGAGAAGTGAAATCAAAAATTTACGCCCTTAGAAAGCCTGAAGGCGGTGCTTGGTTTTCAGGGCCCCGTACGCGGCTAGGCTCCCAAAAAGTCCCACATATGTGGTATCCCCGTACTCAGGAGAAACAGCAGAATTTATTTTGGGGTGTCATTTCACATATGCCCATAGCATGTGTGAGCAATATATCATTTAGTGACAACTTTGTGTAAAAAAAAAAAAAATTTTTTTTTTGTCATTATTCAATCGCTTGAGGCAAAAAAATAAAATATTCAATGGGCTCAACATGCCACTTATCAATTTCCTTAGGGGGTCTACTTTCCAAAATGGGGTCATTTGGGGGGGTTTTGTACTGCCCTGCCATTTTAGCACCTCAAGAAATGAGATAGGCAGTCGTAAACTAAAAGCTGCATAAATTCCAGAAAACGTACCTTAGTTTGTAGATGTGACAACTTTTGCGCAAACCAATAAATATACAATTATTGACTTTTTTTTTTACCAAAGACATGTGGCTGAATACATTTTGGCCTAAATGTATGACTAAAATTGAGTTTATTGGATTCTTCTAATAACAAAAAGTAGAAAATATCATTTTTTTTCAAAATTTGCGGTCTTTTTACGTTTATATCGCAAAAAATAAAAATCGCAGAGGCAATCAAATACCATCAAAAGAAAGCTCTATTTGTGGGAAGAAAAGGACGCAAATTTTGTTTGGGTACAACATTGCATGACCGCGCAATTACCAGTTAAAGCAGCGCAGTGCCAAATTGTAAAAAGACCTCTGGTCATTTACCAGCAAAATGGTCCGGTCTGAAAGTGGTTAAGCCCTAATCCTCTTCTGAACAGAACTTCCCAAGTTCTTACTAAACAGGGTGATTCATTATCCCTTTCCTACAGTGTCCCATAACCCTACTAGGCTTCAACCCTAGGAAATGGTTCTGGCATCCCTGAATGTAAGGGGTCAAGGCTTTCTGACATTTGACGTCTGCAGCCAGAACTCCTGGCCCCCCACCATGGAAAAGGCTGAAATGCAAAAGGTGATATTAACCACTTAACCACTTTCAGACCGGACCATTTTGCTGGTAAATGACCAGAGGTCTTTTTACACTTTGGCACTGCGCTGCTTTAACTGGTAATTGCGCGGTCATGCAATGTTGTACCCAAACAAAATTTGCGTCCTTTTCTTCCCACAAATAGAGCTTTCTTTTGATGGTATTTGATTGCCTCTGCGATTTTTATTTTTTGCGATATAAACGTAAAAAGACCGCAAATTTTGAAAAAAAATGATATTTTCTACTTTTTGTTATTAGAAAAATCCAATAAACTCAATTTTAGTCATACATTTAGGCCAAAATGTATTCAGCCACATGTCTTTGGTAAAAAAAAAGTCAATAATTGTATATTTATTGGTTTGCGCAAAAGTTGTCACATCTACAAACTAAGGTACGTTTTCTGGAATTTACACAGCTTTTAGTTTACGACTGCCTATCTCATTTCTTGAGGTGCTAAATTGGCAGGGCAGTACAAAACCCCCCCAAATGACCCCCTTTTGGAAAGTAGACCCCCTAAGGAAATTGATAAGAGGCATGTTGAGCCCATTGAATATTTTATTTTTTTGCCTCAAGCGATTGAATAATGACAAAAAAAAAATTTTTTTTTTTTTTTTACACAAAGTTGTCACTAAATGATATATTGCTCACACATGCTATGGGCATATGTGAAATGACACCCCAAAATAAATTCTGCTGCTTCTCCTGAGTACGGGGATACCACATATGTGGGACTTTTTGGGAGCCTAGCCGCGTACGGGGCCCCGAAAACCAAGCACCGCCTTCAGGCTTTCTAAGGGCGTAAATTTTTGAGTTCACTTCTCACTACCTATTACAGTTTTGAAGGCCATAAAATGCCAAGATGGCACAAAACCCCCACAAATGACCCCATTTTAGAAAGTAGACACCCCAAGCTATTTGCTGAGAGGCATGTTGAGTTCATGGAATATTTTATATTTTGCCACAAGTTGCGGGAAAATTACAAACTTTTTTTTTTTTTTTTCACAAAGTTGTCACTAAATGATATATTGCTCATGCATGCCATGGGCATATGTGAAATGACACCCCAAAATAAATTCTGCTGCTTCTCCTGAGTACGGGGATACCACATATGTGGGACTTTTTGGGAGCCTAGCCGCGTACGGGGCCCCGAAAACCAAGCACCGCCTTCAGGCTTTCTAAGGGCGTAAATTTTTGAGTTCACTTCTCACTACCTATTACAGTTTTGAAAGCCATAAAATGCCAAGATGGCACAAAACCCCCACAAATGACCCCATTTTAGAAAGTAGACACCCCAAGCTATTTGCTGAGAGGCATGTTGAGTCCATGGAATATTTTATATTTTGCCACAAGTTGCGGGAAAATTACAAACTTTTTTTTTTTTTTTTTTTTTTTTTTCACAAAGTTGTCACTAAATGATATATTGCTCACGCATGCCATGGGCATATGTGAAATGACACCCCAAAATAAATTCTGCTGCTTCTCCTGAGTACCGGGATACCACATATGTGGGACTTTTTGGGAGCCTAGCCGCGTACGGGGCCCCGAAAACCAAGCACCGCCTTCAGGCTTTCTAAGGGCGTTACAGTTTTGAAGGCCATAAAATGCCAAGATGGCACAAACCCCCCCCAAATGACCCCATTTTGGAAAGTAGACACCCCTAAATTTAGGGGTACACTAGTGAGACTAGGTAATAAATGGCGGGTGCCCTGAAACTATAAAAAAATAACTAACCAACCAGCGTCACCTGTAACAGTTATATGGTGATCACTGGTGAAAGGGTTAACTAGGGGGCAATCAGGGGGCTTTATGCGGTAGTATATGGGGGTCCCTGGCGCTATAAAAAGCTGCGGCGAACCTAAATACCTACCTGCCTAACTAGCGTCACCTGTGACACTAATACAGCGATCAGAAAAACGATCGCTTATTAGGCTGGGTTCACACTGGAGCGATGCGGGAACGCCACGAATGCGCGGCGGGTTCCCGCATCGCATGCCTCCCGGCGGCAGTTCACACTGCCCTATGCGAACTGCTGGGAGTGTCAGTGAAATGTTAATGACACCCCCAGATCAGTTCGCATATCGCAGTGCGATCTGCAAACTTGGATCGCATGGTGTGAACACCCATGCGATCCGATTCTGCTGCGGACCAAAAAAAGGGTCCCGTGCGAGTTTGCGGCGGGTGCGGCGGGTGCGACACGAATTCAGCCATACTATCTGTATAGCTGAACTCGAATCGCACAGAGATCGGATGTGATTTGCACTGCAGTGCGGTGCGAATCACATCCGTTCTCATAAACCGCTGCAATGTGAACCCAGCCTTAGTGACACTGGCGACGGGGGGTGATCACGGGGTTAAACCTTTATTGGGGGGGTTAGGGGGGTACATTAGAACTAAAGGGGGCTAACCCTAACTGCCCTAACAGTTATTAGTCACAAATGACACCCGCCGGGTGATCAGGGGGTTAAACCTTTATTAGGTAATAAATGGCGGGTGCCCTGAAACTATAAAAAAATAACTAACCAACCAGCGTCACCTGTAACAGTTATATGGTGATCACTGGTGAAAGGGTTAACTAGGGGGCAATCAGGGGGCTTTATGCGGTAGTATATGGGGGTCCCTGGCGCTATAAAAACCTGCGGCGAACCTAAATACCTACCTGCCTAACTAGCGTCACCTGTGACACTAATACGGCGATCAGAAAAATGATCGCTTATTAGGCTGGGTTCACACTGGAGCGATGCGGAAACGCCGCGAATCCGCGGCGGGTTCCCGCATCGCATGCCTCCCGGCGGCAGTTCACACTGCCCTATGCGGACTGCTGGGAGTGTCAGTGAAATGTTACTGACACCCCCAGATCAGTTCGCATATCGCAGTGCGATCTGCAAACTCGGATCGCATGGTGTGAACACCCATGCGATCCGATTCTGCTGCGGGCCAAAAAAAGGGTCCCGTGCGAATTTGCGGCGGGTGCGGCGAATGGCTGAACTCGAATCGCACAGAGATCGGATGTGATTTGCACTGCAGTGCGGTGCGAATCACATTCGTTCTCATAAACCGCTGCAATGTGAACCCAGCCTTAGTGACACTGGCGACGGGGGGTGATCACGGGGTTAAACCTTTATTGGGGGGGTTAGGGGGGTACATTAGAACTAAAGGGGGCTAACCCTAACTGCCCTAACAGTTATTACAGTCACAAATGACACCAATGCAAAAAAAAAAAAAAAATGACATTGGTGTCACTGTGACTGGGGGGCAGGGGTAATTGGGGGGGTGATCGGGGGGTAAAGGGGGGGTGTGAGTGTGCCTGGCATGTTCTACTGTGTGTGTAGAGTGTTGGTGCAACTCACCGATCCGCTCTCCTCCGTGTCGGAACGAAAAATACCGACACGGAGGAGAGAATACATCACTTCCTCTCCTGTGTTTACATTACAGGAGAGGAAGTGATGTCACGGGGGATTCCTATTCGTCGGGAGCGATCGCGTGGGGGGTGGCCATGAATGAATGGCTGCCCCCTCGTCCCGGATCGCTCCCGGACGAAAACCGACCGCAGCAGGCACCGGGCGGGGGCCCGATCGGGCCCCCGACCCGCGGGAGGCAAGGGACGTACATGTACGCCAATATGCCTGCCCGTGCCATGCTGTCGACGTACATCGTCGTGCGGCGGTCGGCAACTGGTTAAGGACCGCCGCATGGCAATGTACGTCGGCGCAATGGCACCGACAGGCACAAGCACGTACATGTACGTGCTTGCCTTCCAGCGGGTGGGGGGTCCGATCGGACCCCCTCCCGCTGGATGCAGCGGTCCGTTTCGCTTCAGGAGCGATATGGGATGAGGGGATGGCCGTTGGTTTCTTACCATCCCCTATCGATTGCTCCTGGCAAATGAGAAGCTTCCCCCGCTGTGTATTGTAAACAGAGGCAGGGAGGAAGTGATGTAATTCTCCTCGGGGCGGTCTATTTTACTGGACTGCGAGGAGAACAGAGAAAATAAGTGCACCAAACGCTACACTGACATGTAGGTACACATAGGCACACAAATCGCCCCCCCCAGTCACAGTGTCACTGATTGCAGTGATCATTTATTTACTGATCACTGCATTTAGTGTCAGTTGTGACAGTAAAAACTGTCAGGGCAGTTGGTGTTAGGTCCAGGGTAGGTCCCCCCCCCCCCCAATAAAGGTTTAACCCCCTGATTGCCCCTAGAGTTAACCCTTTCACCCCCTTTTTCCAGTATCACTAAGCAATCGTTTTTCTGATCGCTGCATTAGTGTCACTGCTGCCGCTAGGTAGCTAGTTATTTTTTTAGGTTCACTGCCAGGTTTTTATAGCGCTAGGTACCCCCATATACTAGCCAATAATGGTTTTAACCCCCTGATTGCCCCTAGTTAACCCTTTCACCAGTGATCACCGTATAAGTGTTACGGGTGACTCTGGTTAGTTAGTTTGCTTTTTATAGCATCAGGGCACCCACCATTTATTACCCAATAAAGGTTTAACCCCCTGATCACCCGGCGGGTGATATCAATTAGGTTTTAGGGTCAGGGTCTGCGTCGCCCCAGGCAGCGCTAGGTTAGTGGGAGTACCACTAACACCCACGCGCAAAGCATAAACCTCCCGTAGTGGTATAGAATCTGAACAGATCAATATCTGATCTGATCAGATCTATACTAGCGTCCCCAGCAGTTTAGGATTCCAAAAAAACGCATTGTTAGCGGGATCGGCCCAGATACCTGCTGGCACCTGCGTTTTGCCCCTCCGCCCAGCCCACCCAAGTGCAGTATTGATCGATCACTGTCACTTACAAAACACTAAAAATATAACTGCAGCGTTCACAGAGTCAGGCCTGATCCCTGCGATCGCTAACAGTTTTTTTTTGGTAGCGTTTTATATTTAAATCCTGAAGGCAGTGCTTGGTTTTCGGGGTCCCGTACGTGGCTAGGCTCCCAAAAAGTCCCCCACATGTGGTATTCCCATACTCTGGAGAAGCAGCAGAATATATTTTGGGGTGTAATTTCACTTATGCCCATAGCATGTGTGAGCAATATATCATTCAGTGACAACTTTGTGCAAAAAAAAAAAAAAAAATAATTGTAATATTCCTGCAACTTGTGGCAAAATATAAAATATTTCATGGACTCAACATGCCTCTCAGTAAATAGCTTGGTGTCTACTTTCCAAAATGGGGTCATTTGGGGGGGGTTATGCTATTTTGGCATTTTATGGCCTTCGAAACTGTGATAGGTAGTGAGGAGTGAAATCAAAAATTTGCACCCTTAGAAATACTGAAGGCAGTGATTGGTTTTCAGGTATCCCCGTACTCAGGAGAAGCAGCAGAATATATTTTGGGGTGAAATTCCACATATAACTATGGCATGTGTGAGCAATATATCATTTAGTGACAACTTTTTGTAAACTTTTTTTTTTGTGTCATTATTCAATCACTTGGGACAAAAAAAAAATATTCAATGGGCTCAACATGCCCCTCAGCAATTTCCTTGGGGTGTCTATTTTCCAAAATGGGGTCACTGGGGAGGTTTGTACTGCGCTGCCATTTTAGCACCTCAAGAAATGAGATAGGCCAGTGATGGCGAACCTTGGCACCCCAGATTTTTTGGAACTACATTTCCCATGATGCTCAACTACACTGCAGAGTGCATGAGCATCATGGGAAAATGTAGTTCCAAAACATCTGGGGTGCCAAGGTTCACCATCACTGAGATAGGCAGTCGTAAATTAAAAGCTGTGTAAATTCCAGAAAATGTACTCTAGTTTGTAGACGATATAACTTTAGCGCAAACCAGTAAATATACGCTTATTGACATTTTTTTTTACTAAAGACGTGGCTGAATAAATTTTGCCCTAAATGTATGACTAAAATTTAGTTTATTCGATTTTTCTTATAACAAAAAGTTTTTTTCTCGAAATTTTCGGTCTTTTTCCATTTATATCGCAAAAAATAAAAATCGCAGAGGCAATCAAATACCATCAAAAGAAAGCTCTATTTGTGGGAAGAAAAGGACGCAAATTTCGTTTGGGTACAACATTGCATGACCGCGCAATTACCAGTTAAAGCAGTGCAGTGCGAAATTGTAAAAAGACCTCTGGTCCTTGGGCTGACAATTGGTCCGGGGCTGAAGTTGTTAATAATACATATATCACAAATAAAAATCAACCCAATAGATTTAGATAGAAAGAACACAAGCATAGACAACAATGTTGTGTATCTGAGTGTGACTAGCTAAACCGATATATCAAATATGGGAAGAGGCCCAAATCTGAACCTCAATGTAGACAAACAGTCCTCACAGTCTGGTTCTCTGATGTGCTGCCAAGATGTAAAAACATTAAGACACAAGCAAACCCTAAATGTTGCGTATTTCTGAAGTGCAGCTAGCTAGGTCATAACTGATATATAAATACAGAAAGGACGGGAACCCCCTTTACTGTGGCGGTTTTTTTGATGTACGGCAAAACAAGGCTATAAATATAAGACCGAAAGACCCAAACTTCTATGTATGTATTTCTGACAAACCACCAAATACAGTTATAAGATCAATATGAACACCATAACTGATATATAAATACAGAAAGGACGGGAACCCCCTTTACTGTGGCGGTTTTTTTGATGTACGGCAAAACAAGGCTATAAATATAAGACAGAAAGACCCAAACTTCTATGTATGTATTTCTGACAAACCACCAAATACAGTTATAAGATCAATATGAACACCAGCTCCCATGTTGTGAATTTCTGCTATGCCACAGGGTAAAATAATATGGAACACAAGACAATACTTTCTGTTATGCAGTTCTGTAGTGTAGTCAGATAGAACTAACACTGAGAAGGACACAAGCAACCTGTAGCATTGTGTTTTTCTGAAGAGCAGTAAGGTAAGGCAATATGAAACCGAAAGCACAAACAAGCTTCAATCTTGAGTATTTCTACTGTGCAACAACATAAAAACAGAGACACTGAGAAAAAACCAACAGCCTTTACAGCTGCAATCTTTCTGGTCTGCTACAAAATAAGACAGCTCCATGATGAGTATTCCTGCTGCGTAGCAAAACCTCAACCAGAAGGGACAGAAAAGCTTAGGGCTCCCACACCGGTGCGACCCAACCTGCGACTTGGGACTGCAAGACACATGAGAAGTCATACACTATGGCTTCCAATGGGTACCATTCGTGTCTGTGCGACTCCAGGAGTCTCCGATTCCTGGGTCCACAGACCTCAAGATTACACAGGTTGCAGGAAAAAATAGCAGTTTTCAGGTCGAACAAGTGAGGGGTCCCCAATGCTGTGAGTCCCTGAAGGAAGAGTGCAGCCAACAACCCCTTGCTGTGTATCCCTAAGAAGCAGCAAGGTAGATCCATGAGAAACACAGCTCGCTGCTGTGCCTGATATACAGACAATAAGGCAGTAAATATGGGACATACAGGACACAAACAATCAATCTTTGTGTATGTCTGAAGTGTAGCAATATACCAATACTGAGCAGAGATGCCACCATCCTCAATGTGTCTCCCTGCTGAGCAGCAAAAACAAATCAGAAAATGACCAGCAACCTTCACTGCTGTGTCCTTTCTGATATGCAGCCAATAAGGCAGTATATGCAAGACATAAAAGGACAGACAACCTTCAATCTTGTATATGTGTGATGTGCAACAATATAATAATTCTGCATAGAGATAGCACATCCATAATGAAGTGATTTGGCATGCGACAACATGTCAAATCGCATGACTAAAATCGGCACAACGCCACTTTGTGGTGCTGCACGGATTACCAAAGGCAGTATATGTGCTACACCTGGCAGGGGTTCAATTTGTATCTCTGCTATGTAGCCCAACAAATCCAAACCAACAATTTTCACTGCTGCCTTTCTGATAAGCAACCAATAAGGCACTAATACAGGACACAAAACCCCACAGACAGACCTCAATCTTGTATATGTCTGATGTGCAACAATAAAACACTCTGAATAGAGATAGCACATCCATATCGAAATGATTTGGCATGCGACAACATGTCAAATCGCATTCCTAAAATCGACAGCCATTGCCATTAATAGCACTGTCTGAATCGGCACAACGCCACTCTGTGGTACTGCACTGATTACCAAAGGCAGTATTTGTACTACCCCTAGCCCAGGTTCAATTTGCAACAAATCAGGACCATCAAACATCACCGCTGCCTTTCTAAAGCCCCATACACACTATCAGTTTTTCTGCTGAGTTTTTCCTTCAGGTTTACCAAAACCATGTAGTACAAGGGCCTGCCTGATTGCATACACATTGAAACTCCTAAGGTTTGACCTCATATTATATGGTTTTGGTAAATCTGAAGGAAAAACTCAGCAGAAAAACTGATAGTGTGTATGGGGCTTTATAAGTAACCAATAAGGCAGTAATACAAGACACAAAGCCCCACCGACAGACCTCAATCTTGTGTATGTCTGATGTGCAGCAATATAACCATTATGAGCATAGATGTCACCAGACTCAATGATGTGCATTTCTGCTGTGCAGCACAAAACCATAAAGTACAGACCACCTTCACTGTTGTATTTTTCTGATCTGTAGCCAAACAAAGCAGTACCTTTAGGATATAAAGGACACCAAACAAGCTTCAGTGCAGTGCATTTCTGATGTACAACAATATAGCCCTTATGAGCAGAGATGTCACAAATCTCAATGCTTATTTCTGCTATGCCACAAAACATCCCAGCAAGGACAAACCTTCACTACTCAGGTCTACTGGTGTGCAGCCAAGGAGGCATCATGGTGTATCCCTTTATAAAATAACTAGGGATGAGCTTCGTTTTTGAGTCGAACATACGTTCGACTCGAACATTGGCTGTTCACCCGTTCGGCGAATTCCAAACGTTATGGGCTGTTCACGCCAAATTCATGTGGCGCTCACGGCCCACATTGCAGTGCATTGCTGGCTCATGATTGGCCAAGCATGCACTGTGACCCCGCATGCTTGGCCAATCACAGCGCCGGCAGTGAGGAGAGCCATGTGGCCAATCATAGCTCAGGCTGTGTAATACACGCTCCACACTATATAAGGCCGCCAGCGCAGCGGCCTTGTGTAGTGTGTTGGCGTCTGTAGGAGTTAGTGGGTGTTCTGTGCACCTTCAACACAGTATACACCGTTCGTTATCGGCCGATTTTGCGTTCTTGCTCTTCTGTAGTGGTTGTTCTCTGCGTGCCCTGACCGCAGTATACACCGCTATATCCACCTATATAACTAGCTTTCTTGCGCTTTTTAAAAAGAGCTTGCAGTCAGTTGTAGGAGATTGTGTGTGCTGTCTGCGTGCCCTGACCGCAGTATACACTGCTATATCCACCTATATAGCTAGCTATCTTGCTCTTTTTAAATAGAGCTTGCAGTCAGTTGTCCTTTCTGAAATCTGCTCTGAGAGGAATGAAGGTGTAGAATTAGGTGTGTCACAGCCAAGTGCTTCCGGGCACTCTGCTAGCAGTACACCCATGTCCGATTATAGCAGGCAAATGTCCCTGCCCCAGCTGCTGGACCGTCGAAAGAAGTTCACTCCCAGCCATCCACATGCCCAGCGGTTGAATGCTAGCTTGGCTAAATTGCTAGAACTTCAACTGCTGCCTTTTCAGTTGGTAGACTCGGCCCCCTTCCGTGAGTTTGTACAATGTGCGGTTCCTCAATGGCAGGTCCCCAAATGCCACTTTTTCACACTGAAGTTGATTACGGCTCTCTACCGGCATGTGGAAGGCAATGTCCTTGCCTTGCTGGACAGGGCGGTCAGCGGTAAGGTGCATATTACCGCTGACTCATGGTCCAGCAGGCATGGACAGGGACTTTACCTGTCTTTCATGGCCCATTGGGTCACTCTTCTGGCAGCTGAGAAGGATGCAGGACAAGGTGCAGTAGTGTTGGAGGTTGTTCCGCCACCACGCCTCCAAAACGCTACTATTGGTTGTGACACACCTCTCTCCCTTACCCCCTCCTCTTCTTCCTCCATGGCCTCTTCCAGTGCTCTGTCCTCAGAACCAGCGGTGCTCCATAGGTGTTCCAGGGGCTACGCAAGTACGCAGACAAAACAATGCCATGCCGTGCTTGCGCTGGTTTGTTTGGGGGACAGGAGCCACACTGGGGCAGATGTTTTGTCAGCTCTGCAGGGGCAGGCCGAGAGGTGGTTGACGCCACGCCAGCTTAAGCCAGGAATGGTGATTTGCGACAATGGCACCAACCTCCTCTCCGCCCTCCGACAGGGATAACTGGCCCATGTGCCCTGTGTGGCTCACGTCCTTAACCTGATGGTGCAGCGGTTCTTGGGCAGGTACCCGGGCTTACAGGATGTCCTGAAACAGGCCAGGAAAGTCTGTGTGCATTTCCGCCGATCATTTAATGACTGTGCTCGGCTGGCTGAGCTCCAAAAGGAGTTGAACCTGCCCAAGAACCACCTTATATGTGACATACCCACCAGGTGGAACTCAATGTTGGTCATGCTGCAGCAGGATGCACATGCAGCAGAGGGCCATCAATGAGAACCTGTGCAACTACGGCACCAGGACAGGGTCAGGGCAGCTCTGTTTTTTCTCACCACGCCAGTGGGGCATGATCAGGGATGCATGCACTGTCCTGTCACCGTTTGAGGAGGCCACAAGAATGGTGAGCAGTGACAGTGCATGCATCAGTGACACTGTACCTCTTGTCCACCTGTTGGAGCATATGCTGCGTGGAATAATGGACAGGGCACTTGAGGCAGAACAGAGGCAGGAAGAGGAGGACTTCCTTGCCTCTCAAGGCCCCCTTTATCCAGACAGTGTTCCTGCTATGCCACCCATCACACAGGAAGAGGAGGAGGAGGAGGATGATTGTGTCAGCATGGAGGTGGAGGCTGGCACTCAGCAGCAGCAGCAGTCTTGTAGGGATGATTTACAGTCCCAAGAAACCCGTAGACTTGTACGTGGCTGGGAGGAGGTAGCTGCGGATCATGTTGTCCTTAGTGACCCAGAGGACTCCGGACCGAATGCCTCAGCTAACCTACACTGCATGGCCTCCCTGATCCTGTAAATCCTGCGGAAGGATCCTCGTATTCTTCGGATCAAGGAGAGGGACCATTACTGGCTGGCCACTCTCCTTGATCCACGGTACAAGGGTAAGGTTGCCGACCTTATCTTGCCGTCGCAGAGGGAGCAGAGGATGAGACATCTCCGGGAGGCCTTGCAGAAAGGTCTGTGCAACGCGTTCCCAGAGACTGGGAAGTTACAAACTCCTGGTCCTGGACAACGTGTTGCTGAGAAGGTGGCTGTCTGACCGATGCGTTCAGACAATTTTTTAGTCCGCAGCTTCAAGGTATGATCGGTTCCAGCAACCATCGCCAGCGTCTGATTTACATGGTGCAGGAATACCTAGGGGCAAGGTCAGACTTGGACACCTTTCCCACCGAAAATCCTCTGGCTTACTGGGTCTTGAGGATGGGTCACTGGCCAGAGCTTGCACAGTATGCAATTGAGCTACTGGCCTGTCCTGCATCCAGCGTTCTTTCGGAACGCACCTTCAGTGCTGCTGGTGGCTTTGTTACCAATCACAGGGTGCGCCTGTCCACCGACTCAGTTGATCGACTGACCTTCATCAAGTCTTGGATCACCCACAGCTACCAAACCCCTGAAGCTGATGTAACTGAATAATTTTTTTTGAAATATCACATCCCTTCAAGACTGCTTATGCTGATGCTGAGTGACTGTCCTGTTATGTTGATTGTCTATCCTCTTCCTCCTCCGCTGATATGTTGGAAGAACATTTTTGGTTCTGGGTGATGCCACCAGCCCAATTTTTCTGCCCCTGTTTAACAGGGGCGTTTAATTACAATTTTTGATGCAATGCTTTGCAGCAGGGCTCATTCCTGCACTACAACTAGAGTATATGGGAGAGGTTGCAGTGTCGTGGCACCAGTGCCTAAGGCCCAATTTTTCTGCCCCTGTTTAACAGGGGCGTTTAATTAAAATTTTTGATGCAATGCTTTGCAGCAGAGCTCATTCCTGCACTACAACTAGAGTATATGGGCGAGGTTGCAGTGTTGTAGCACCAGTGCCAGCAGCCCAATTTTTCAACCCCTGTCTAACAGGGGGGTTTAATTACAATTTTTGATGCAATGCTTTGCAGCAGGGCTCATTCCTGCACTACAACTAGAGTATATGGGAGAGGTTGCAGTGTCGTGGCACCAGCACCAGTGCCAGCAGCCCAATTTTTCTGCCCCTGTTTAACAGGGACATGTAATTACAATTCTTGATATAATATTTCACAGGAGGGCCCGTTCCTGTGCCCACCCAGAGTAACTGTGAGGACTTATAGTGTTGTGGCACCAGCACCACAACCACCAAAGGTCAATTTTTCTACCACTGTTCAACAATGGCATGTAATTACAATTCTTGATATAATCGTTCACAGCAGGGCGCTCCAGCGCCCACCAAGAGTCACTTTGAGGGCTTACAATGTTGTGGCAAAACCAACACCTTGTTCCGCCATTTATGCAGAGCATATAGGGCAGGCCCCTACTTTCAAACATCCAACTTACAAACGTCTCCTACTTGCAAACAGAAGGAGACAAGAGCAAGTGAGATGAAAAAGACAGACGGCAAAACAAATTATACAGGGGTGATAACCCTTCCCTATGTTTTCCAAAGAGCTTAAAAATAGATTTTTTAACTGGAGCTACACTTTAAAAATATACCAGTTGAAAATTACAAACAGATTCTACTTAACACAACAAACCTACACAGTCCCTGTCTTGTTTGCACCGCCTGTATACTGCTGTTCTGAGTATATAGGGCCTGGGGGCCACACGTATTTCCTTTTTTTAATATGGGTACAGGGTTCCCCTTAACCACTTACAGACCGGACCATTTTGCTGGTCAAAGACCAGACCACTTTTTGCGATTCGGCACTGCGTCGATTTAAATGACAATTGCGCCGTCGTGCGACGTGGCTCCCAAACAAAATTGACATCCTTTTTTTCCCACAAATAGAGCTTTCTTTTGGTGGTATTTGATCACCCCTGCGGTTTTTATTTTTTGCGCTATAAACAAAAATAGAGCAACAATTTTGAAAAAAAACGCATTATGTTTTACTTTTTGTTATAATAAATATCCCCCAAAAATATATAAAAAAACATTTTTTTCCCTCAGTTTAGGCCGATACGTATTCTTCTACATATTTTTGGTAAAAAATCGCAATAAGCGATTATTGATTGGTTTGCGCAAAAGTTATAGCGTTTACAAAATAGGGATAGTTTTATGGCATTTTTATTAATAATTTATTTTTATTTTTTTACTAGTAATGGCGGCGATCAGCGATTTTTATTGTGATTGCGGCGGACACATCGGACATTTTTTACACATTTTTGGAACCATTGTCATTTATACAGTAATCACTGCTATATAAATGCAGTGATTCATGTGTAAATGACACTGGCAGTGAAGGGGTTAACCAGTGGTTGGCAGTGTAGGGGTTAAGTGTTCTTAGGGGTGTGTTACTAACTGTGGGGGGTTGGGCTTTCATTTAGTGGACAGTGATCTCTGCTCCAATCAAATGGAGCAGAGATCAGCGTCACTAGTTGCTAGGCAGAATGGGGAAATACTGTTTACACAGCATTTCCCCCATTCAGCCATCCCGTGAGACGATCGCGGGTATGCCCACGGTGATCGAGTCCGCGGGACCTGTGACCGGACTCACGGGGGTCCCGGCCGGCGGCGCGCTCGCGATGGCAGGGCGGAATTGAAGATTGGATGTACCTGTACGCCAATATGCCTGCCCGTGCCATTCTGCCGACGTACATCGGCGTGCGCTGGTCGGGAACCGGTTAATATCCATACAAGACCCAAAGGGGCTGGTAATGGGCAGGGGGGGCTACCCATGCCATTTTTCTCAATGATTTTCATCCATATTGCCGGAACCAGATATAACATTAAAACCACAAGCAGTTTTAAATGACGTTATTTCCGTTAAATGTCATTTTGTGCAGGGACTGTTCTAAACACGGGAAACACGTGGCACTTCACAGGCATACTATAGACACCCCCCAGGCACGATATTTAAAGGAATAGTTCACTTTTTTTTCACTTTAATTGTCATTAAAATCAGTGCTCCCGAAAAAACGGCCGTTTTTAAAACTTTTTTTTGCAATGACGCATGTCCCCTGGGGCAGGAGCCAGGTCCCCAAACCCTTTTTAGGACAGTATCTTGCATATTAGCCATTAAAATTAGCATTTTTAATTTCCAACGTTCGAGTCCCATAGACTTCAATGGGGCTCTAAAGTTCGTACGAATTTGCGGTCCGTTCAAAAGTTTGGTGTGAACCGAACCGGGGGGTGTTCGGCTCATCCCTAAAAATAACCAACAGGGGCAATTTATTTCATAGGCATAGCCTGGGCTGTAGATACTAAACCTTCACCACCAGTGCACAAATCCTAAAATGGTTGGACACCCTAATATAGTAGTTGTTGTCCTACCTTACCTCCATAGACTGAGCAAACGCTTGCCAGCCCATACCCAGGTGGGGCTGATTAGTAAGCAACTAAAGTCTCAATGAGCCCAGCCCTAGAGACCAATTTAAGACAGCCTCTAGAAGAGTTGGTTACCAATTTAGCCTGGGGGTAAAAATCTACTTGCAGGTTTTAAACAAAGAATCATGTAGCATTTGCATAGGTTTGCACAGAAAATCCTCAATTAAAAAGGATGTAGGAAGCGATTTATGGTAAATTGCCTTTAGATCTGCCACTGAGTGGATTGTAGCCCAAACCAACAAAAAAGGGTTTTCTTACCTCCTACACTATAATATAACTACAGTGTAAAGGTGGAGTGAGAGGTTAGAGCTTATGAAAGTTACCTATAGCAAGCAACCCCCAAAAGGAGGATCTGTCACAAGGGAACCCCTACTGTGCCACACAGAAGCTTGGTCCTTGCCCATCGTTGAATGTTAGGTCAGCTTTTAAGCATCTTGAAGCAACTTCAGATTCCTAGCAGCTGGGCTAATAGGGCCGGTAACCTAGTGCACCTGCTGACCAGGGGAGCTTATGAATCCACCAACCACTGCACAATGAATAACTTGTTCAGTGGTATACCTGGCCTGTAAGTAACTTTTTGTATCTACTAGGTCCCCTCTGTTCGATATATATTCATCCATACTAATGTACCACAACTGGGCATGTAGGGAGAGGCTGGCAACCTACTGTTGTGATAACCAGAGTGTCTCTGCTATAAGAGGGAGCTGTGGCTGGTGGTTTTAGCAGTAGCCTCTGGGCTATTTGTAAACTGACCCCAGGTTCTGCAGTGCACCAGTCAGTATATACACGGGGAAGGGGGAGCAATACCTTACCTACCTCTTTCCCATCTGAGGTGGTTTAGGCACACTCGTTCCTCTGCACCACCTGTCCATCATACAGCGTCTCTGATGTAAGAGGGAGCTGTGGCTGGTGTTTTTAGCAAAAGCTTCTGGGCTATTTGAATTCAGACCCCAGGGGAGATTATCTCAACTGCCCAGAAACCATCTGTCTGGAATTGGGAATTTTGCAGCTAAATTCCCAAGGCAAAGGAATGTACTCACCGTTGTCGTCTTACCCTTTTGCCACAGCCACCGGGCTTGCTTTTCCATCCTTATGGTCCACGCCCAAGGAGGATAGCCGCCAAAGTGCCCCCCCCAACTGCTGTCCCCAATGCCTTCCATTCCTCATTCCCATCTGAGGTGGTTTAGGCAGACATCCACCGTAGTGAACTGGTGCCTCCTCGCTCTAGCGAAAGGAGGATGTGGGCGCCTGCTCCTGCTGACTCTCAGCCTTCCCTCCTGGGTAAGAACGCTGCCGCCATTTTCCGGAAGTTTGAAAATGAGGTGGGTGCTTGTCACTGTGCCCTCTGCAGCAGCCCACGCAAGCTACCGGGGGCCTAGGAGTTGGGGACATGCTCCCCCTGGAAAGAACTGATGGCCAGCACCCCCGTCTGAACAGCCACCTGGACAGGTAAGGAGGGGAGACAGGATAATGGCCCCTGAAGTTCTGGGTACACCACTGTACCCAGGGTCCTTCAGCTCTCAGGGGGACTCTTCCAATTTCTGGTGCCCCCCCAGGAAAAGATAGGGGAGCCCCCCAGTAAGGATAAGAATATCCTACCAGACCCAGAGGCTTCCCAAGCTTGTGGTCCGGCTCCCAGGGGGAGACCACCAGCCCCAGCCTTCGGGTCATTTGGAAAAAAACAGTTTCGCTGTGTAGGGAGAAACACAATCAAAAACTGAGGATCAAGGGGAAGGGTGGGGACTTAAAACAGCTGTCGATTGATTGTGTTTCCTGTAGGGAGGAGCCTCTCATCTCTCAGGTGTGCTATCCTGGAAGATGACTTGAGAAAATCAATTGCAACCACTGTGACCCCCCCCTGGCAGCATTTAAGCAGCTGTCCACCCATTCACTGTCAGACGGCCGCTTACCCCATGTTGGTGACGGATCAGGCAGCGGCAAGCTAATCAATGATAAACTTATAGTCATATATCATCAAACTAGGGTGTTCAGCAGATATTTATAGACAGTGCATTTGTTTGTTTCTCATACATGTAAAACATTCTGTATATGATCTTTAAATCAGGACACCGGGTCACCCGATCTTTATTTCCCTTTTTCCTAATATTCTCCAGAAAATATGTAGCATTTTTCCCTTTGACATCTCCAGCAGAGATCTGATGTTTCAGGGAAGATTGTGTGGAGTCTACTGGGCGTGAGGTACCACCAATTGAGTATTTTGAAGTTAGTCTCTTGTATTTTGGTGCATATTGATGATTTAAGAGATAATCGGATAATGTTATCTTTCTGTTTTGGGGCGAAAGTGCTCTGATTCCCATTTTACTATACCTGATAGGCATGGCTGTTCCTGAGGTGAATTCAGTAATAAGTATGCTTTGGAGAGGACCTATGGAAGATGATTAGTTCCTGAGCAGTATTCTTAAAAAGTAGTTAACTGATGTGTGTAATTTTGGGGGTTTGGGATGGTGTGTAGGAAGTGGTGAATTTGCGCTGCTCTCCAGAACAGTAGTTTAAATAAGCTGGAGGCATTCATCAGCTCTGGCATAGATGGCCAATTTCCAGCAACTACAAATTTAGCAGCATTTTCTAAGGTCGAGGACTTTAGATTTTTGTATTCTGTCAGTAGGAGTCCCTGTGAAAAACAGGGGTCTCCCAGGATCGGCATCAGTGGCGATTCTTTTGTCATAAGTGATGTCAAGTGAGCAGCTCGAGAGCTCTGTGAAAGTGTGTTCCCTATCAGAGGATGCAATTTTAATTGCTGGGGTAGAGATTGGTAGCACTATAGTGCGCTCTTTAAATGGATATTAGTTTGTTTTTTTGGACCTGAAGTTTGTATGTCGAGTGTCTTCACCAGTCAACGATCCTGCCTAGATGGACCATTTGGTAGTATGTACATACATTGGATAATGCCAGTCCATGTCGGAAATACGAGAGGGGAATCTTAATTGGTAGGGCTTGGAGAAGGTATAAGTACTTAGGTAGGATACTCATTTTTAGAAGGTTGCATCTAACAAACCAGGAATGTAAGCCTGTATGTAATTTTTCTAATAGAGTCCAGTCTTGACCAGTAAAGGGGGGGGGGGGGGGAGTTATGCTCATAGATACGGGACAGGTCTAATGGAATGTGGGTGCCTAGGTATTTCAGATGTGACTTTGTCCATTTTTAAGTGAAAGTTAGTTTGCAGGTTCGGTAGTTAATGTGGGGGTAGCGCTATTCCCATAGCTTCAGATTTGGAGAAGTCTATTTTAAGGTTCAATAATGTGCCATATATGTCAAATTCGTTTACTAGGTTAGGTATCGATATTGTGGTATATATTATTGTATGGTGAACCGATCTGTGCGTGGGGTTTTACCAGGTTTCATCATTCCTATGGCTTGCTGGATTTCCTACAAAGTTATTGGGGAGACTAGTTCTGCCCTAGCTTTGGGTAGTAGGGAGGGGAGTCTGGAGGATGTTTATATATGTATCTATAATATTTTGTGGTGGTGGCCTGTTCGGTAGGTTATATAATGAGGAATAGTAACCTCTAAACTCCTGTGTGATGTGCGTGGGTAATACAGCTTTTTGGCCATTTTGGGGGTTATTATTTGGAGGATAGACGTGGACAGCTTGTGTTCCCTGACTATTTTTGCCAAATATTTCCCTGCATTTATTTCCCGATTCGTAATTAGTTTTGCGGCAAAATTGCAATGCTGCTTTTGCCTTGTAGTATAACAGGTCAGTGATCTGCCTGTGTAGTTGTCCAAGTTCCATGTCCAAAGTGGGAGAGGGGGTATGTTTGTGTGGAAATGCAGTGTTAGATAGTTTATTAAGGAGTTGGGATAGTTGCTCATTACGTTCTCTTTTTTTAATTCTTATACCATGTTTAATGAGTACTCCTCTAATAACAGTTTTGTGTGCTTCCCATAAAGAGCTTGGGTCACAGTCTAGTTGGTTGTTTTGTTTGAAAAGTATTGCTTCATTTCTTTAGAGACATCTGACAGTACTTTGGGCGTCTGAAGGAGACTCTCATTCAGGAGACAAAAGTGGTGCCTGGAAGAGAGGGTCCCTGAGCGCGTGTAGGTCAGGAGGATGGGGGCGTGATCCGATCACGTAATGTGACCGATTGATGTGTCCCTTACTGCTTGGAGCTGAGCGTGGGGAACTAGAAAATCTATTCTAGTATAGATTTTGTGTGGGGAGGAATAGAATGTGTAATCTCATTCTCCTGATTGTTGTAAACACCAACTATTTATTAATTGGGCTCTGGTGAGAGTGTCAGTAACCCTTTTCAAATGTCCCGGAGGGACTGAGGAAGAGCTAGAGGAGGTATCTATAAGGATTATCAAGTCTCCATTTTGTTATACTGTCTTCCATTTTAAACTTTGTATGACCAAGCTAGAGTTCTAACTACTAAGACATAGATGCTCGCTATTTGGAAAATATGCTGTTTTCTTAGAATGCCCTTGGCCGCGAGAGTTTGTACAGAGAAAGCCAGATATGCAGTTATCACACATTCCTCCGCCCCGGCCTTAGGACTAGTGGACTACAGGAAAACTTTTCATCTATATTGTGTAGTTAATGGATCTGCCTTTGCAGCAGTCCTTGCCCAAGAGCACGGTAATTCTTACCGACCAGTGGCTTTCCTTTCAAAGAAACTCCCACTTCAGGTCCAGGGCATGCCTGCTTGCCTCCAGAACATGGCCGCATGTGCCATGGCCATCCAAGAAGCCAACAAGTTGGTTCTGGGACACCCCCTAACTGTATACACCACCCACTCAGTCACTCACCTTATACAAAACCTCAATACACAACATATGACCACCCAAAGAGCTAGCGGGTATGAAATCATTCTTCTAAACACCTCCAATCTGACCATCAAACACACCTCTGACACCTCCCCCATCCTCAGGCTATTACATTCTCTGCTCAAACTCATGAATTATGGTGAACCATCCAAAATGCATGAGTGCACAAAGGTGTTGGACCAAGTCACCTCCCCACGAAAGGACTTAACAGACGTACCTCTGGCCGGTGCAGAGGAAGTTTTTGTGGACGGCAGTTGCTCGCGCCCTTCGGATTCCACTTTCCTGACAGGATACGCAACTCCCAGATCTGGTTCTGGAGGCTAAGCCACTTCCGCCTTCCTCGGCACAGGTCGCGGAACTGGTGGCCCTCACCAGAGCATGCATCCTGTTCACAAATAGGGATGTCAATATTTACACTGATAGTCGATACGCCTTCGGCGTGGTTCACGATTTCGGGGTGATCTGGGCTAACAGGGGGTTTAGAACGGCTGACAACAAAATTCTAGCCAATAAGGAGCATATCCTGGCCCTTCTCCAGGCTATACTACTGCCCAAACATTTGGCGATTATTAAAGTCAAGGCTCACACCACCACTGGTAGCTACATTGCCCGAGGCAACGCCCTTGCGGATAGATGCGCTCAAGCGGCGGCAAATTCCTCCACACATCCACCCGCCCCTACCACGATATTTTTCCAACAAGATTTTTCAGCGCCAGATTTCCACTCAGTTGCAGCCCAAATCCAATCCATGGCCACAGACGCTGATGTACTTTTCTGGGTCCAACAAGGATTGTCCAAAGACCAAAGAGGCCTTTGGACAAATGGAGGGGTCATTGGGATCCCCGAAGCCAGCTCGGCCCTCATCCTTTCCTACCTGCATGGTCCCGGACATATAGGGTCCCAACCTTTGCAACAGCTGTATGAAAAAACCTTCTGCACAGTTAATCTAAAGAACCATGCAAAGACCCTAACAAAGTCATGCCTCACATGCGCTCAAAACAACACGCAGGGTAAGCGACATGGTATACACGGCCAGTTGCCCCCACCCCTAGGCCCACTACAGGACCTACAAATAGACTTCACCCACATGCCCAAACAAAAGGAAAGTATCAAATGCCTGTGCGTTATCGTTGACAAATGGTCAGGATGGGTGGAGGCAGTGCCCTGCACTGGGGAAACAGCTAAAATAGCGACAAGGGCTCTCCTTAATCATTGGGTATGTAGGTTTGGCATACCAGCCACCATTTGGTCAGACCAGGGCCCGGCTTTTACTTCAGATATGACACGAGAATTGGCAAGGTGCCTGGGAATACAGTGGAAACTTCACATTCCCTATCATCCCCAAAGTGCAGGAGTGGTAGAAAGAATGAACAGGAATATAAAGGACAAACTAAAAAAGGCCACAGGAGGAACGTTAAAAAAAACTGGATAGATTTCCTTCCAGGAATATTGTTCCAAATCAGAACCACCCCCCACTCTAGGACACGTTTGTCACCATTCGAAATCCTAATGGGTGTCCCAGCACAAACACAACTAAAAGCATTAGATGCACAGACTGACATTAACCTATATTCTTTACAGGAAGAGTACGTGAAACATCTGGTAAGTACAATAGAAGAACATAATGAACAAGTTGCTGTCACCTTTTCTCCTCTTCCAACAGAACCTACTCACCCCTTCATCCCGGGGGATAAAGTGTTGATCAAGCAGCTTGCCCAACGGAAGCACGTGGGGCCCATCTACTCCGGTCCATGGAACGTGGAGAAGGTCTCCAGGACTGCTGTCCTCACAGACTACACCCCTCAGTGGATCCATGCCAGCAGACTAAAAAAATGCCCCGAACCTCCACCGACTCCAGAACACCCCCAGAGGACACTTGCCCAAGACCAACAGGAGGACGCCACCACCGAAGGGACCCCAGAGACGAACCTACAGACCCTCCAGGAACAGTTCGGCAGAATCTCCCTGGACTTTCCTCCTCCTCCCACCAGCTTGGACTGAAGTCTTTGCAAAAAGAAAGAGACAGGGGCTTAGAAGATCAGTATGTACTACACACCATTTTGCTCTGGTCGATAGTATTGACTTTTGTGGTTTTTTCTATAGTCATGATGACATGTATCATGACAGGGTCATATGGGTTTACAAGAAGCCCAAAAGGTACTGAGAACCGACTACTAGACAGAAGAGCAATAGTTCCAAGGCCCAGTAATCATAATAATAATAACAACAAAGGTTTAGAAGTAAAGGTAGCACGGAACAAATTACCCCCCCAGGACAGTAAAACGTTTTCTTTAGCCCCAACAATACCACATCATTTTTTATGGCAATACGCGTTTGGTCAAGTAATGGGAAAAGGGGCACCCTGTTGGGTGTGCTCCCACATGGGAACGGGTTGAAATCAAATTCCAGTAGTGGGAATCCCCCTCCTAGTAGAGGACCTGTTTAACGAGACGACACAAGACCATATGGCCAATATAACGACCAGACCCTCCCCCCTGACGAAGAGAAAGCACTTATGGCTTTTTCCAAGAATGTCTGGTATAAAGGATGATCGATAACTTCGTGCCAAAGTTATGATCACAGGAGGGATTATAAGGATTATCAAGTCTCCATTTTGTTATACTGTCTTCCATTTTAAACTTTGTATGACCAAGCTAGAGTTCTAACTACTAAGACATAGATGCTCGCTATTTGGAAAATATGCTGTTTTCTTAGAATGCCCTTGGCCGCGAGAGTTTGTACAGAGAAAGCCAGATATGCAGTTATCACACATTCCTATAACTGCGTCTGTGACATATAACGTCTGGGTCACAGGCTACCAACAGAATGTTGATGAATATTGTTGAATATTGCAGAATGTTGATGAATATTGTAGTCTCATTCTTATCTCGTGAAGGTTAATGACGTGCTTTGCCATGAAGACCTGATTTCTGCTTATTCTGCTTGTTCTGTCAATAAACCTGTTACTAGGAAAAGTTTGGTGTATAGCTACGAGGGGATCCCTGATTGGCTACTCCACAGGGTGCCACCCCAACTGTCTCAGCATATAACCTGTTGTATTCAAAACATTAAATGTAATCATTATTCACATACATCTCGTGTATGAGTCTTGGTTATCTCACCGGTGAATGGGACTCCCAAGTTCATCCAGACCACGGCCTAGGCAAGATAGGAAGAGGGAAATCGAGCACCTAACAGAGCAAGGACCTACCTTTACAGTATCCTCTGAGGGGATCAATGGGACATTAAAGTCCCCACCCAGGATCAATTAGCCTTCAGCAAACTCCATTTGTTTCTCCAGGGTAACGCGGAAAAATGCTTCTTGGAGTTCATTGGGAGTATATATAATCGCCAATGTCACCCTGGTTTCACCTATTTGATCCCCTCAGGAAGATACATCGTCCCATGGGGTCTTTAAGGCCCCTTTCACACTGGGGCGCTTTGCAGGGGCTACAGTGCTAAAAATAGCACCTGAAAAGTGCCCTGAAACAGCCACTGCTGTCTCTGCAATGTGAAAGCCCTGAGGGTGCGTTGGCAGGATGCTCAAAAAAAGTCCTGCTAGCAGCATCTTTGGAGCGGTGTATACACCGCTCCTGCCCATTGAAATCAGTGGGGCAACGTGGGTATACTGCCGATATAGCACTGCTGTAGTGGTACTTTTCTGTGTTTTTTAACCCTTTCTCGGCCACTAGCGGAGGATAAAACCGCCCCGCTAGGGGCCAAATAGTGACGGTAAAGCAGAGCAAAAAATAGCACAGCTTTAGCACCGACGCCGACCCACTGTGAAACGGGCCTAATTGTCTTGGTATTTCCAGGGGAGTTTATTGGATATCAGAATGGATACCCCTCTTGACTTGGCCGTCAGGTTGGTGGAGTGATACGTCAGGGGATAAAATTTATTTTGGAGAATTGAGAGTTTCTCATTCTTAAAATGGATTTCTCATGATGCTCAAGTACATTGTCGAGTGCATGAGCATCATGGGAAATCGGATGTGTGTTTTTGTTAAATGTTCATACACATTGTGTTTTTATTTTTTTTTAATCTGGTTTTCTAAATGTCTGTTGTTTCTAGGATTTATTTCTTTGTGATGTATTTTGCTATACAATTTACTATTTGAATATCATATATTTTTCTCTCTTGGATGATGTCACCTGACCAAGAGGGCTTTTCTATTTTGTCGTGAAATGTTCGTGGCCTTAATTTAAAATTTAAAAGAGCATTGTTATTTAGACATTTGAAAAGTTACCTTCCATATAGTGCTACTCCAAGAGACTCATCTAACTGGGAGTAAGCTTTTGGCCTTTAAGAAGCCTTGGGTACAGAAAGCATATCACGCTACATAGAGGGGTTTCAATATTGATTAGTAGACCATTGCCATGTATGGTGGAGGATATATTTTCTGACCCCCAGGCAAATGTTGGTTGTGTTTCTTCTGTGGGGTCAGAGATATATAGTTGTTAGGGGGTGGTATATACACACACCCTTTGTGGGAACTCTTTTATATGGTCTGATAGAAAAGACTTCTCTGTATTGTCCAGCTAAGTTATTGATAATGGGAGACGTTAATGCTATACTCGATCCTGTTTTGGATAGACCAACTCCTCCCAAATATTTTTCAAGAGAACTTAATAATTGGGTGAAAATGGTAGATCTGGTAGAAGCTTGGCAATGGAAAAATCCATCAATTAGAACATACTCCTGTTTTTCATCTTCTTACAAGACCGCTTCTTGTATAGATCTATTGTTTGCAAATTTGGCGATATTGGCAGACATGGTAGATGTTAAATATGTGCCAAGTGTGTTATGTGACCATGCTCCACTTATGCTTACACTTCGTATGCATCATTTTCGAAATGCATCACAATGGAGATTGGCAATTCACTGGATTTCACATTCAGATGTGGCTAATAAAATGTCATCTCTTTTAAAAGAGTATTGAGAGTTTAATACAGGGTCGTCCACCTCAGAAATAACATGGGATGCTTTTAAGGCCTACACAAGGTGACAGTATATATCTGCTATTAAAGTGGTTAATAAGGGACTGCTAAAAAAGGAGTGATGCTTTGAAGCTTATAGTGGAGGAAAAAATAGATTGTTACGCTGTATATCCTTTAGAGTTAAGCTCCGATGCTTTGCTCCACAGCAAACGGGCGTTACCTTTGCATATGGCGGAAGCTACAAGGTTGGATCTATATCAAAATAAACAGAATTTTTTGAGCAGGGAGATCATAATGGTAGTTTTTTTGGCCTGAGGATTCCAATATCGGAAATATGTACTGCCTCTCAGTGGCGGCTGGTGAAGTTTTTGGATGGGGGGTCGCCAAACCCTGCCCATCATTTTTGGCCCCTCCCACTTCTCATAAACCACGCCCCTTATATAATCCACCCAATCCGTCCCCTGTATTCCACTTCCTTCCACCCATAGTTTAAAAAATTCTACAGGTTGTATCTTTTACGTTATAGAGGAGTTCTATGGCTAGAATTATTGATCTCAGTCTAATGATCGGGACGATACCTCACATGTGTGGTTTGACCACCGTTTTCATATGCGGGCGGCCGGGCGCAGTATGCGTTCACTTATGCACGCGAGATCGTTGGGACTGGGTGCTTTAAAAAACATTTTTTTCCTTATTTATTATATTTATTTTTTCACAGTTAAAAAAAAAAATGGTGTCACTTTTATTCCTATTACAAGGAATGTAAACATTCCTTGTAATAGAAAAAAGCATGACAGGGCTTCTTAAATATGAGATCTGGGGTCAAAAAGTCCTCAGATCTCATATTTACACTAAAATGCAAAAAATGTTTATAAAAATGTCTTTGCCAGCAAATTAACTGTGAGTAACAACAAGCAACAGAGCAGACCATTACTTTGCACTTTGGTGAATAAGAATACCGAATGGCATGATGTGATCCTCCTGCAAGAAGCATTAAATTATTTGTTTCTTTTACAAATTGCTTATTGCTCTAATAATAATTCCTGCACAGCACACAACAGAGAGTGGTCTAGTAAAGGCTTAGGCCGGCCGGGGTGCATTTGGCAATTAATTATTATTTGTAAAATAATAATTTCATTTTTTTCCCAGAGACAGCAATTATGCCACTCACCTCACTGTCTTGCAGCTCCGCTTGGGCTGAGGAATGGAGCTGCCGACCTCACTTCCGGGTTTCGTGAAGCAACCGAAAGCCGGAAGTGACATGCCTATCTTTGAATGACAATGCTCCGTCCATAGAATCACAGTGATTTTACAGGCAGAAGCTAGTCAGCGTTCTACAGTGTGCCGCAAATGAAGCGCCATGGATGCAATGTTGTGATTGCATCAACGTGGCGCTTCTCATAGTGCACTGCGACCGGCGCCACAGTACACTATGTTAAATTGTTAAATTACGTATTTTTTTTTTAAATGTCTTAAAGGGCCCGTTTTTTCTTTTTTTACTTTTTTTTAACTTATTTTTTTCTTTTCTTTTTTTTTACACTGAGGGGGGCGGTGCCCGGGCGCCCCTATGGATGGGCCGCCACTGCTGCCTCTGGAGACATGGTCTCTTCACAGCCTAAAATTCTGAAGGCTTTTCGGCAATTTTATCAGACACTGTATAAATCTCAGTTGAGCCCTGATTTTCAGCCAACAGAATTGGCGTCTTGGCTTGATTCAGTTGCATTACCATGGTTAACGGATAATGAGAGGGAGGCGCTAGTACACCCAATAACATCGGAGGAGGTCCTCTCGGTCATCTGTTAGTTTCCATTGGGGAAGTCACTGGGGCCGGATGGCCTTCTTATTCAATTCTATAAGGTTAATGGTGAGCTTTTAGCTCCCGACTGGCTTCTCTTTACTATGATTGTCTGAAGGAAGGAGTTTTATCAGAATCAATGAGTCATGCGCATATAGTTTTAATCTACAAGAATCCAAATGATCCATATTCTTGTGTTTCATATAGGCCCATTGCTCTATTGAATGTAGATTTTAAGATTTTTTTTTTTTTTATCAATATTTTTTTATTGAATTTGTCAAATATTTTCACAACAAAACAAAAAGAGAAAAATAATGTACACAGTGAATAAGTAAAAGTCAAAAATTACACACAGTATAAATGCAGCAGACTCATGCTGTCAACAGTTTGTCAACTCTACTTTATCAGTTAGCGATTCTAATCTCACTTATTAGGATACTTCACTTCATAGCATTTTGAATCTGTCGTTCCATATTTTCCAATCCCTATCGAATTGTCGGCAGTTTAAAGAATTAATTGCTATTAACCCGTCGAAAGAGTGGTTCCTATTTACTATAGCGATTACTTCAGATATGTTAATGGCCATTGCTTTCTTCCAGTTACAAAGAATAAGGTTTCGGGTTGCTAGTAGTAGTACGTGGGTCACCATAGCTCTATCCCCACGTGGAAATGTTTCCATGCCAATGTGTATGTAGTATGGCTATTGTAGGGTTTGGGGGGGTTAAGATACCCGTGAGATCAGAGATTACTTGGAATATTTTATGCCATAGGCTGGTCAGGCTCGGGCATTCCCACAGAGTATGTAATAAGTTGCCAATGTGGCCACAGTTTCTCCAACATAGAGGAGATGATGTCGGGAAAAGGACGGAAAGTCTGTATGGGGTATAGTGCCATCTATTATTAATTTTCAGTGTCATTTCCCAGTGATTTACACAATGGGAGGCTTTTTGGATAGTTTTGAAAGCATAAAGCCATTGTTCATCAGAGAAGGTGGCAGATAGATCCATTTCCCACCTCCTAAGGGCCGAATTTTTGTTAAAGGTTTGTTTTTCCTGCAGAAGATTATAGAATAGCGATATACCTTTGGCATGCTGTGGCAAGCCTGAATAAAATCCCCAGGCTTTGGTGGATAGATGGATGGTGGGTATCGGGTGAGTCCGTAGGTAGTGGGAAATGCTCGTGCAAGAAAACCACATGGTGTTCAGTAGGTCGTATTCTATCATAATTTGTTCTGCTGATTTTGGTTTCTGGCTATAGAATAATTCTGGTATATGACATATATTTTTTGCCTTGAGATGTGTGGTTTGGAGTGGAGGAAGTTTAGCATCTAGGAGTTCTATCGGGAAATTGTACGGTATTACTCTTGATTCCTTACAATCCTGTTTTAAGAGGAATCTCCACGCCTGCAGTGATATTTGTAAGGTAGGGGACATACCTCCAGTGTCCCAGGGTTCCCATATGTCACTCATTAGGAAGGCAGTGAGGTTGTCTACGGGGATCAGTGACGTTTCTAGTTTAACCCACATCGGGCTGTCTGCGTGTTGCAACCAATGCTTGAGATGGTCAAGTCGCGTAGACCATAGATAATCCTTTAGGTCCACGCATCCAGCTCCCCCTATTGATTTGTGAGGTGTGAGGCTACTGTGTGGGCATCTGGCTTTCCCCCCCCCCCCCCCCCACGTGAATTTCCACATTCCCTTGGACAGTGTGTTAATATAGTGCATAGGTATTGGGATTGGTAGGGAGCAGAACACATAGAGTATTTGTGGCAATATGGACATCTTAAAGGCTGCAATTCTGCCTAGCCATGATAGCGCTCGTCTAGCAATGTCTGTGAGTTGTTTATAATTTTTTTTTTGCATGTAGGTATACTCCCATGTCCAAAATCAGTGATTTATTGAAGTTAACTTTAAAATATAAGATTGCTCCAAAGTCTGATAGTGTTTTGTGGGCCTGTGGAAGAGATGTCAGGGGGCCTGTTAATAATAGGATAACATCGTCAGCAAATACGTTTATGATGTTTTTGGACTTTCCAAAAATGAAGCCCTTATTCGCACGTATGGATTCTGCCAATGGTTCAATCATTAAGTTAAATATGGTTGGGGAAAGAGGGCAACCCTGGCGAGTGCCATTGGATATATTGAAAGGTTTGGATAGTAGACCCGACGTATAGACATGTGCTGATGGGCAAGAGTAAAGAGCCAGAATTGCGGTAAGTATCAATCCTTTGAAACCAAATTTTCCCAACACTGCCTCCATATATGTCCAGTGAACCCCATCAAACGCCTTCTCTGCATCTATAGATAGATGCAGAGAAGGCGTTCTGGTTGTTGTTGCATGATGAATAATATTGATAATACACCTAGTGGCGTCTGAGGTCTGCCTCCCCCTCACAAATCCAATCTGGTCTCTTAGTATGATGCAGGGGATTATATTTGTTAATCTTTGGGCTAGTAATTTGGCATATATTTTTATATCCGATTTCAGTAGAGAGATTGGCCTGAAATTAGCTGGAGTAGTGGAATCTTTCCCTGGTTTTGGTAAAGTTATAATGTGGGCCCTCAGCATCTCAGGGGGGAAAGAAGATGGGTTTTCCACTTTTGTGAAAACTTCAAGGAGGTGTGGATAAATTATTTCCTTGAAGACCTTGCAGTATTCGTTCCCGAAACCATCAGGTCCTGGAGATTTACCATTGGGCATTGTTGATATGGTTTTGTCAGTTTCCTGAGTCGTGAATGGGGCGTTCAATTGAGTTAGGTGGTCCTCCGATAGGGATGGGATATTTATTTTCTGCAGGAATGTTTGTATACTACAGTGGTGTGAAAAAGTGTTTGCCCCCTTCCTCATTTCCTGTTCCTTTGCATGTTTGTCACACTTAAGTGTTTCGGAACATCAAACCAATTTAAACAATAGTCAAGGACAACACAAGTAAACACAAAATGCAATTTGTAAATGAAGGTGTTTATTATTAAAGGTGAAAAAAAATCCAAACCATCATGGCCCTGTGTGAAAAAGTGATTGCCCCCTAAACCTAATAACTGGTTGGGCCACCCTTAGCAGCAACAACTGCAACCAAGCGTTTGCGATAACGTGCAATGAGGCTTTTACAGCGTCCTGGAGGAATTTTGGCCCACTCATCTTTGCAGAATTGTCCTAATTCAGTTACATTAGAGGGTTTTCGAGCATGAACGGCCTTTTTAAGGTCATACCACAACATCTCAATAGGATTCAGGTCAGGACTTTGGCTAGGCCACTCCAAAGTCTTCATTTTGTTTTTCTTCAGCCATTCGGTGGTGGACTTGCTGGTGTGTTTAGGATCATTGTCCTGCTGCTGAACCCAAGTTCGTTTCAGCTTGAGTACACGAACAGATGGTCAGACATTCTCCTTCAGGATCTCTTGGTAGACAGCAGAATTCATAGTTCCTTTTATCACGGCAAGTCTTCCAGGTCCTGAAGCAGCAAAACAGCCCCAGACCATCACACTACCACCACCATATTTTACTGTTGGTATAATGTTCTTTTTATGAAATGCAGTGTTCCTTCTACGCCAGATATACTTGGACACACACCTTCCAAAGAGTTCCACTTTTGTCTCATCGGTCCACAGAATGTTGTCCCAAAAGTCTTGGGGATCATCAAGATGTGTTGTGGAGAAATTGAGACGAGCTTTGATGTTCTTTTTGCTCAGCAGTGGTTTTCTCCTTGGAACTCTGCCATGCAGGCCATTTTTGCCCAGTCTTTTCCTGATGGTGGAGGCATGAACGCTGACCTTAACTGAGGCAAGTGAGGCCTGCAGTTCCTTGGACGTTGTTTTGGGGTCTTTTGTGACCTCTTGGATGAGTCGTCGTTGCGCTCTTGGGGTAATTTTGGGCGGCCGGCCACTCCTGGGAAGGTTCACCACTGTTCCATGTCTTCGCCATTTGTGGATAATGGCTCTCACTGTGGTTCGCTGGATTCCCAAAGCTTTGGAAATGGCTTTATAACCCTTTCCAGACTGATAGATCTCAATTACTTTCTTTCTCAATTGTTCCTGAATTTCTTTGGGTCTCGGCATGATGTGTAGCTTTTAAGGATCTTCTGGTGGACCTTACTGTGTCAAGCAGCTCCTATTTAAGTGATGCCTTGATTGTGAACAGGTGTGGCAATAATCAGGCCTGGGTGTGGCTAGAGAAATTGAACTCAGGTGTGGACAACCACAGTTATAGTATGTTTTAATAAGGGGGGCAATCACTTTTTCACACAGGGCCATGATGGTTTGGATTTTTTTTCACCTTTAATAATAAACACCTTCATTTACAAATTGCATTTTGTGTTTACTTGTGTTGTCCTTGACTATTGTTTAAATTGGTTTGATGTTCCGAAACACTTAAGTGTGACAAACATGCAAAGGAACAGGAAATGAGGAAGGGGGCAAACACTTTTTCACACCACTGTATGTGCAGTCAGCTAAGGGGTGGTTACATCAGTATGCAGGTTGTACAGTGCCCCATAGTAGTCAGCAAATTGGTTTGCTATTTCTTGGGGATTTGTGATCTTGTGATGTGTAGCGGGATGTACTAAGTAAGCAATTTTGTATCGGATGGGTGCTGCTTTTATTCTATTTGCTAGGTATTTCCCTGCTCTGTTTGCGTTGGCATAGGAGTTGAATTGGGGTCTACGTAAGTGTTTATCAAATTGTTGTGTAAGGCTGGTGTGGGGAATGTTTTGTTTTGAGTTTCTAACAAGTGAATTTCATTCAACACGTCGTTGAGTAGTGTATTGTATTGTTTCTTTTCTATGGCTCCTAGCTGTATGAAGATGCCTCTCATGAGTGCTTTGTGAGCATTCCAGAGAGTAAATGGGTCGATTTCTGGAGTGGAATTATTGTGGAAGTATTCCCTAAGATGCACTGGATAAAGTTTAGGCTCCTGAAGGAGCCTGACATTACAGCACCAGATAGGTGGTGAGGGGGAAGCACCCTGTTCGTTAATAGTCAAAGAGATTGCAGCGTCATCCGACCACGTGATATCATGTATCTGAGTGACTTGTCGGTCAAAAAGATATCTATTCATGAGTATGTGCAGTGTCTGGTGGAGAAAAAAGTATAGTCCCTCTGACTGGTGTGAAGATACCTCCAGGCATCGAAAAGTTTGTTCGTGTGCATGAAATTAAGTAGATGTGATGGTCTTTGTGGTTTAACAGTAGTAGTGTCTAGCTTGGAGTCCGCTATAAGGTTAAAGTCTCCACCAATGAGAAGACATCCATAGATCATGGAGTTAGCTTTCTTGATCACCTGTTTGAGGAATCTCAATTGGTGAGTATTAGGAGCATAGAGTGTCACCAGGGTGAAAGGTTTAGAGTTAAAATCCCCTGTTAGAGTTATGAATCTAACACTGTCGTCGATGAGAGATTCTTTAAAGCGGGAGTCCACCGGGACTCCGCAATTTTTTTTTTTTTTAAAAGCCAGCAGCTACAAATACTGCAGCTGCTGACTTTTAAAATAGTGACACTTACCTGTCCAGCGTGCCCGCGATGTCGGCACCCGAAGCCGATCTCTAGGTCGTCTGTCGGGTCCTGCCGCCGCCATCTTGGGTATGGGAATCAGGAAATGGAGCCTTTCGGCTTCATTTCCCGGTTCCCTACTGCGCATGCGCGAATCGCTGCCTCTGGGATCTGTGTGTTTCCCAGCAGGCAGCGGGGCACTTGCGGGAAGGGGCGGGCACTTGCAGAAAGGGGCGTAAGTTACGCCCCTTTCCGCAGAGAGCTATCCCGGAAGTGGGTGCAGTTACCTGGATTATCCAGGTAACTGCACCCCCTCCCCCCTGAAAGGTGCCGATTGTGGCACCGGAGGGGGGGAGGGTTCCGATGAGCGGAAGGTCCACTTTAGGGTGGACCTCCGCTTTAAGTTGGAATGATATGGTGTTTCCTATGGCTATCATCACCCCGCCTTTTTTGCCATCAGGAGTGCATGCCAAAAATATGTGTGGGTAGGCCTTGTTAGTACAGGTTGCGGTTTTTAGCTTTTGGAAGTGAGTCTCCTGGATGAAGAGTATATCCGCCTTGTGTTTGTGGGCCTCCTTCCAGATTGAAAATCTTTTAGCAGGGTGGTTCAACCCTCTAACATTTAATGATAAGCATGTGATAGTCATCTTTGGTGTTTGGTTATGGTCTGAGTGGCATCAAGTGCTTGGTACTCATTGCGTTCGCATCTGATCATTAGGTGTAAAAACCTAAAAAATACAGCGCTGTTCCTATGTAAACTTAATGTGAAGTAATAAAACAATAATTACAAAAAATTGTGAATTATAAACGCAGCAGCAGCTTTAACCGTGAGATACCCACAATTCAAATAATTATTCCCAAATAAGCTGCGCTATACTGATCAGATAAATGCTATGTGAAGCAAATAAGTGAATAAATAAAGCATGAAATCAAAAATATTAACAAAGTGCAGACAGGGAAATGCATATACTAATGTTCAAATATTAGTCCATCATCCCATCAACAAAAAATGTTTTGCTTGTAATCTCCAACGTGTTTTAAACACACCACACCGATATAGGAAAAGTGTCATCAGAGTTTGCAGGAAAAAAGAGGACTTCCACCACCAACACTACTGCCGCTTACCAGCTACACTGATCCCATCTCAGAGACCAGATATCGCCAAATCAAAAACGCTTCCTCTGAGTCAGGACTGCATGGAGGGTGTATCCTCTTTAAGCGCTTGGTTCAAGTGGTTAGAAGAATCCTACGGCCACACCGCTTATTCCAATGGTTAGAAAAATCCTACGGCCACACCGCTCATTGCCCAGCACATATAATAACGAAAGGAATCGCCATAGTGTGATATAGTCACGAAATTTAATATAATAAAAAAGATTGCACTTACATCAAGTAGAAAAAACTTTGCTTTGTAAAACAAACAGATTAGCCGGCCGGCTTAGTAACGCTGCCCGTCGCTTCCGGGTCCAGCGTAGATCGCGGTGACGTCAGTACGTCGCTCCTCCCTACGCCGTTTCGTTATAGGTAACGTCTTCCAGGGGCACAGGTCATTAGGTGTGTCTTCACTAGCGATTGGATGGTGGTAGCCAGCACCTCAACATTGGGCATCATGGCCTTGAGGAAGTAGTCACTGTGTGTAGCATAGAAAGAAAAGAGAAAAAAACAAAACAAAAAACAAAACAGTTCAACTTAGGTATGGTAAAAAAGGATCTTAAAACTGATCCGCGTGCAGACATGACTGCTGAACTTGGTAACGGGGTGATTGGAGACTAACAATAGACTCCGTCAGCCAGAGAGATATGAGAAAGATTGTACAGAGTATTTAGGAGCTACCCCCAGCTTGTTTCCTATGATTGCGCTTGTGCAAAACCGCTGCCATTCTTCATGGAGCAGTTGAGGGTGCGGCGAGGTATTGGAAAGGGTTGCTGGATCTTTCAGGATCCCCCATTGGGTTAGGGTTGTAATTTTTTTCTTCCTTCCCTCCCTAATTTGGGGTTGTTACGTGGGCTTTGGATTTTTTCTCTGCCAGCCCCAGCTCACGTGGCTGTCTTAGATTTATCCAATTTCTTCCTGTGTCGGTGGCTTTTTTAGTTTAGCTTTAGTTGGCACATCACACCTGATAAGCATAATTAGGAGTTTTTTGTGATGAACTTGCCATCATGGTTGGATAAGATATCCATGTGCCCATTAAAAAATTTAATTCACGATTGGTAATTTTAAATGTGGTGAAATTATTGTCATGTTGAATGGAATGAATAAAGTCGAAATAGGGTTACAACATATTTAGTGGTTTATGGTTTATCTTTCTCCTTGCCCCTTCTGGTATAGCCCCATTGGTGCAGGGGAGATAGGCGGTGTCGTCTCCTTGGTAACGGCGCAGCTAGCTCCTCTTTTGGCTCCACTGGGGCGTCCATCTGAGTTGCCTCAACGCGTGGTATCGTCATTTCCAGTTCCGGAGATGTCATCACATCCGGAAGTCTCGGGTGAGTGTCACTTCCGGTTCCGGTTGAGGATGGCAAACCGGATGTGGATGTGGTAACAGTGACGACGCCGTTGTCTGGGTGATAGCGGCATTGCGTGACTGGAATAGTCTTCATGAAAATTATTTCTACTGACGGAGTTTTTTGACAATAGGGATACATTTTAACCATTGAATAAGGAGGAATGTCTTGGATCATTCAGCTTTGTGTGGACTGTTAAGCTTTTTGGCCAATCGAGAAAGGTGCCGTAGGCTCCTCCCCCCTGTATTTAAGGAGTGTTTTTTTGATTGGAGGATTCTTTGGCGCCAATTATTTTGATTTGGGCTATTTAAGGCAAACGCCAGAAGCCCAAACAGGTGGGAACTGTTCACATGTCTATAGGATTCCTAGGACTGGGTTGCATTGGCAGGAAACTGTAGGAATTGAGATCTTTTGGTCTATGGATTTTGGACGCCAATATTGCTGTAAGTAATAATTGAGTGATTTCTCCTTTTGAAGCAAACTGGCGATATATAGAAGTAAAAATATTTTTTGGTCTCTTTTCTGCCTTAGGTCCTCCGGATAATTGAGGGGTCTTGTATTGTGGGGTTTCTTCACATTTGAGCCAATGGACATATATAAAAGAGGGCTTTTTTCCCATCTATTGTTGAGTCCCTTTGACTCCTGGGCTTTGTGGTGCAGTGACAAATCAACAGATTATTTTTATCCTTCCCTTTTTTTGGGCTGTCGTTTCTGTTGGGAGGTAAAGGAAAGAGAAATGTCCTTTTGATGCTAAGAACGCACATGTGAGTAGTCAAATGTTGGTGTTTTGATGTTATACAACAAATATTAGTGACATCTTCCAAGTGTAACTTTTGCATATTTATTGTTCATTATGTGTTTACAGAGAGTGGCTTCCCTGAAGAAGAAATGATTTATATGCACTTTTCGAAACGCGTTGGAATAGCCGCTTGTTTGTCGCATATATTTATGCATGTGGTATTGTTCAATGCATTACTGTATGCTAATATAACAATGTCATATTATGGACTTTTTATGTATATATAGTATTTTTTCCTTTTTGTATTCACAATAAAAACATTTTTTTATATACAAAAGTAGTACATATTTTATACATTGTCTTAAAAATTCCATTTAATCTTGAGGTATCTAACAATTTAGGGTTGTAATGCCTTCCTCCACCATATTTATGGATTTTGTAAGCCCATTATGCGTGTTGATGAGCGTGGCAGGGTACTTCCGCTTGTGCAGAATTCTATGGTTCCTTAGGGCTTTCGTGATTGTGGCCAGATTACGCCTTCTCTGCAGCGTATGTCTAGAGAGATCTGGTAGGATTTGCAAGTCAGCATATTGTGGGGGAATATTTTCTGGTTTGCGTGCGGCTTGGAATATTTGTTCCTTCACATGGTAGAAGTGAATCCTCAATAACGTGTCCCTTGGGGTACTTTCTGGGAGGAAGGATGGTTTAGGGATCCTGTGGATCCGATCCACTATCAGGTCTTGTGCAGTTAGAGCAGGCACCAGAGTTGAGAACAATGTTTGGGCAAACTGTAGGAGTTGTGTTGCAGGGACCGATTTCCGGTATACCCCTCAGCTTTATATTGTTGCGTCTGCTTCTGTCCTCAAGGTCTGCAACCTTGTCTTTTAGCCATGCAATATCCTCTCCTTGTGCCGCATGAGCGTCCACCATTACATTATATGTGGCAGTGTATTCTTCCATCCTACGCTCGACCCGATCAACCCTGACCCCTATAGCCTGCACCTCCTTGTGACATTGATTGATTCCTTTGACCATATCAGTGTGGAGAGCTGATCTGAGCAAGATCAGCATTTCTTTCAGCATAGTGTCAGAGATGGGCCTGTCTGCCGTGGGAAAGTCCGCTATGGGGTCAGGGGCATGTGAAGGCTGTGTGGCCTGGTTTCCCTGCAGTGCCCTAACCTCCATGTCCTGAGCGTCCTGATTCCTGTCAGGGGAGATCAGTCTGGGCTTAGACTTAGCCGGGCTCCTCATAGTAGGACTGGGTGTACCGGAGGACGTGCCGCTGTGTGAGCTGTCCTGTCTTGGTGCTGTGTTCAGGCCTCCACTGTCTTTGCTGTGCTGTGCAGTCTGGTCTGCAGAGTGGTGAGGGAGCGGGCCTCCGCCATTTCGCTGAGAAGAAATGTGCCATTTTCTGTGGCTGTGGAGTGTTTTTCCTCCGCCACCACATTCCCTCGATGTGCCGCCGGTCCCCCGGTATGATTATAGCCGCCTGTGTAGCCGGTGGGCGCGGATGCTGGATGTTCTCTATGGCTGGCAAGTGGAGCTCCTGAGTCAAGTGTCCATCTTAGATTTTGACAAAACTCATCTCTAGGCAACTACAACCATTGCTGCCGAATATTATTGATTCAGATTAGACAGGTCTGGTAGGGGTACAGATGTGAATCAAGGGGATTATATACTAATATTCATGCTTCACATCTTAATATAGGGTGTAGGGTTATTGCTTCTCTAGATATAGAGAAGGCTTTTGATACTTTGGAGTTGCCCTTTTTGTGGGAGGTACTCCACAGAATGGGCTTTCCAGTGGTATTTATAAAATGGTTGCAGGTCTTGTATAGAAATCTAAGCCCTTGTACACACGGTCGGAGATTCAGACGGAATGTGTCCGATCGGACCATTTTGTCGGATATTCCGACTGTGTGTGGTCTCCATTGGACTGTTTCCGTCGGATTATCCGACGGACCAAGTTTTCCAACTTGTTGGTAAAATTTTCAGACAAAATACTCCGATCGGACATACTCCAATCATGTGTAGAGAATTCCAATCGGACAAAGTGCCACGCATGCTCATATCAAATTCCTACATCAAAGCTATTGGCTACTAGCCTGATGGTAGTCCCATTGTAACGAAATAACGTCATCACGTTCTGAATGATCGGATTTTCTGTCAACTTTGTCCGACCGTGTGTATGCAGCAGTTTCGGACAAAATCCGTTGGACAAAATCCGACGGATTTGGTTGTCGGAATGTCCGACCGTGTGTACAACGGCTAACAGGTGCAGTGAAGATGGGGGGCGGATTGTCAACAGTTTTTTCATTGTTTAGGGGAACTCAGCAGGGCTGCCCTCTCTCTCTGACCCTCTTTGCTATTGCTATGGAGCCCGTGGCGGAGGCTTTACGTACCTCCCTCAATATTAAGGGATTGCGGATTGGTTGGTTGGAGGAGAGGGTAGCCTTATATGCAGACAACCTTTTATTATTTTTAAATGATGCTGGATGCTCTTTCCAAGGGGCTTTGAACATATTGGACTCTTTTTCTATAGTCACAGGTAAAGGTAAAGGTAAATTGCAGCAAGTCCTTCAATATTCTAAAGTGCGTTGTGCTTTCAAACATAAAATCCAAATAATGAAATGAAAAAATGTAAAGATGTGCTATATGTCAACAGCAATAAAGTGATAACGTGCTAACTTATATAACTTATAACTTAACAATATTCCAAATAAAGTACATTCGTGCGGAATATGATAAAACGTCCATATGGAGAGAAAAAAAAGCAACCAATAAAATCCTAAAAACAATATAATGGTGAACCAAACTAAAAAAAATCCTTCTTACAATAATATGTATATGTCTATATGTGAGAAAATGTTCTTCAATGTGCTGTGCAATAAAAAAAAAGTTCAAAAGTGCTCCAATCTAATCCATGCGCTTCAGTGGTTGCTGTGATATCAATCCAATATTAAGGTGCTGTGTGTGCACTCAGGTGTTCCCCCCAGGTAATGGCCACTCACCTTAGAGCGTGTGACCTTGCTGATTAGGCTTGGTCAATGCATGCATTGGAACCTGTAAATGGTTCAGTGGTAAATCTGGATTCCTGTGGTGGCCTCACTCTGTGCTTCAATATTATTAAATAGATGTAAATGTATCAACAACACTGCGTGGTGGGGTGGATACAAATAAAGAGAAGTCAAAGCGTGCTGCATCCTATATTACAATTTCAAGGAACTGTGAATTCCTTGAAACTGTGCTTCAATATGGTAATGGAGTCCCCTTTTGTGCCTGTGTGATCTGACATGGAGAAAATCCCATGCTGTACCTATGGTGGTCGTGTGTTCAGGATGGACACTTAAAAAGATAAATCCTGTGTGTTCTTCTGAGTTTTGGCGATGTGGATTTTCTGGACTTGTCTCTCTCTCTCTCTCTCTCTATATATATATATATATATATATATATATTATAGCTGTCTTTTGGGTGGAATTGAATTCTATCACTTCTGCTCCCTTACTGGTTTTAATTCAATCTTATTTTATTCAATAGAAAGGTTGAGAAAGAAAAGTTAAACATTACAAACAATGACAATATACACCAACAATATGCGTTGTGTATGTCAGAACAGAAACATGTCCATGTTACATATAATAGGATTGAAAGCATGTATATAAGGCCTACCAGGAAACTTTTTGTAATAGCAATCCTTGTGTGGGGAAAAAACATAAAATAAAATAATTAAATAAAGCATATAAGCTAAAGTACCCTTCGTCCTCAGTTCAGCCAAGAGGATCAAGGCTGCCCCTTGCGCAGAGCATCTAGAAATTATATAAAAATCTGTATGAAAAATATTACATAGGGTTCTTACATCGAGTCAGTAACAATAGCTAAGTCGAAGCCATGGTACATTGGCTAGATGGATTCCTAGGGGTGTATTGCAGTATAGAGAAAGGAGAAGAATCAGGGCATAAAAGGGGGGGGGGGGCATAGAGATAGGGGACAAGGATCACTCTATCATGGCCCCAGGGCGACGTCGTACAGGCCATGTTCAGCCCAGGAGATAAACTCAGAGGAGTATCGGAACACGGACCATGATGTCCAGGTGAGAGTAAACTGTTCATTTTTACCACATTCCTCTGCCAACAGACGTTCCAGGTCCCTTATGCGGTCCACTTCCGTAAACCCACTCCCCCAGGGAAGGCATGACCGTTGATCTCCAATGACGGGGAATCACTACCCTGGCTGCCGCCAGAAAGTGTCGTAATATATCTTTTTTGATGGATTTGAATGTACCAGGGAGTATAGATAAGAGAGCCACCTCAGGTGAGGGGTGTATAGCGGTTGCCATCAGCTTGCAGTAAAGTTTGAATATCTGTCGCCAATACCCTTGCACTGGAGGGCATTCCCACCATATGTGGAGCATGGTTCCCCTGGAGCTAAGACACTGCCAGCAGGTATCTGGTACTTCCAGGTTGAAATGGTTTATAGTCGATGGGCATCTGTACCATCTCCTTACCAGTTTGAATCCCTTTTCCTGGGTCTTAGTGGCGAGGGATATTTTGTGCGTCAGGATAAAACATTTTTGCCAGTCAATAGGAGAGATAGGGTGTTGTAGTTCTGTCTCCCAGGCCACCGTAAACGGAGGAAGGTCAGGGGAGGATATATTGAGCAAGAGGGAGTAAAGTTGAGATACCACATGTGTCGGAGATTCTGCCTGCAAGAGCAGTTCCTCAAATCCTGTCGGTTCAGCAAGGATGTCCGGAATGAGTGGGAAAGTCCAGATGTAGGAGGTAGTCTGTTGTCTCTGAAGCCACTGCATGGGATGTCGGGAGGTCAGACCGGTAGGGGTATCTGTCCTTAGAGTGGGGTCTGCCCGAAGAACTTGGGCAAGTCTCCTATGGTCTTCTTTTCGCCATGGTCCGAATTTTGATACACACATAGCTGGAGGAAAGGCCGGAGTCCCAAAGAAGGGAGTCATAGGTCCCATGTATTTCGATAAGCCCCTTCTGGTCAGCATATGGTCCCAAATCTGGATTGTGTGGCGAGTGAGGTCGTTGAGGGGGCACGACCCCCCCCCGGGACCGTGGGCAAGGTCCATGGGAGAGCGGAGAGTTCTATTGGGTTCATATAACTTTCCAATTGAACCCAAAGCTTGGTGGAAGAGTGGTGGAACCAATCTAGTATGCGAGTGAGCACTGCTGCTTTATGGTATAGGGAGGCGTCCGGGGCTCCAGCCCCCCCCCCCCGAACCCTTGGACGAGATAATGTTTCATACCATTTTCTGGGGCGTGCAGCATTCCAAATAAATTTGGAGAACAGCTGGCGTAATTTCTTAAAGTACGAGTTAGGTATGTGGATAGGAACAGTTTGAAACAAATACAGGAAGCGGGGAAGAACGTCCATTTCCAAGGCATGTACTCTACCTAGCCATGAGAGCCGTTTGGACGTATATGTAGATAGATCTGCCCGGGCCCTAAGGAGTAGGGGGCAAAATTCTGGGTAAAGAGCTGGGATGCGTCCGCCGGTATTTGGATTCCGAGATACCTAATGGAAGTGGAACCAGTTTTGAAGGAGAAAGTAGACGAGAGTCTCTGTATGTCCGACTTAGGCATGGATATGTTAAGGATTTCTGATTTACTATAATTTACTTTAAGTTGCTAACTGCTCCGAATTTCTGGAATTCCTGCAATACTGAAAGTAAGGATGTGCGTGGGTGAGTCACGTACAGGAGCAGATCATCTGCGAATAGGGCGAGTTTAGTATGGGTGGGCCCGACTGTTATGCCTTGGATAGAAGGATTGTTGCGTAGAGCAATAGCCAAATGTTCCATAGTTAGAACATAGAGGAGGGGGGACAATGGGCACCCCTGACGTGTCCCGTTGGAGATAGAAAAGGCTGGATATAATGAACCATTCAGTCTAATCCTAGCATATGGAGAGGAGTATAGGGACATTATTCTCGCTACCATATTAGTTCCCAAGCCTATTTGTTGCAGGGATAATCGGAGGAACTGCCAGTCTACCCGGTCAAATGCCTTCTCTGCATCGACTGTTAAGAGGCATAGCGGAATATTATGGGACCGGGCAATAGCCAAATGTTCCATAGTTAGAACATAGAGGAGGGGGGACAATGGGCACCCCTGACATGTCCCGTTGGAGATAGAAAAGGCTGGATATAATGAACCATTCAGTCTAATCCTAGCATATGGAGAGGAGTATAGGGACATTATTCTCGCTACCATATTAGTTCCCAAGCCTATTTGTTGCAGGGATAATCGGAGGAACTGCCAGTCTACCCGATCAAATGCCTTCTCTGCATCGACTGTTAAGAGGCATAGCGGAATATTATGGGACCGGACATAACTAGTCAGAAGGAGGGTCTTTAGGGTATTGTCCCTAGCCTCCCGGCCGCTCACAAAGCCGACCTGGTCTAAGTGTATTATCCTAGGCAACAATGGTTGTAATCTATTGGCTAGGATTTTAGCAGACTTTCAATGAAGGATATTGGCCTATAGTTTGTACAAAGAGTGTCGTCTTTGTCTGGTTTTGGAATGAGGCAGATGTGGGCCTCGAGTGTTTGTGGAGGGAACTTAGAGCCCTCTGTTAAGGAGTTGAACATCTTAGTTAGAAAGGGTGTGAGAAGGGTGGCGAATAGTTTGTAAAACTTAGAAGTGAAGCCGTCGCGGCCTGGGCTCTTTCCACTTGGCGTACCCGCTATGGCTTTGGCAACTTCATCCTCAGTAATAGGGGTTTCCAGGTCAGCAATGGTGTCACCATCTAATATAGGGAGCGCAGTTTCCGAAACATAGGATAGTTGGTCTGCCAACTCGGTAGAAGGGGAACCTACTTGTCGAGTCGGAGGGATATTGTATAGGGATTGATAAAAGTCCCTGAATTCCTCAGCCATCTTAGAGGGTGAGGAGACCAATTCCCCCCGCGCCCCTCGAATATGGGGCACAAAAGTGGAAGATGCTTTTGGATGCAGGGATCGAGCCAATGACCTACCACATTTATCCTGAAACTTGTATTGATGGAAAGCAAGCTTATCCGAATATGTGCGTGCAGAGGTCTCATACAGTTCTCTGAGTTGTGATTGCGCCTTAGAAACGTCAGCCAGCGTTGTCACTGTCGGGGATCGTTTGTGTTCAGTTTCTAGGTTCCTAAGAGTTTGGATTGCAGCCATTATGGCGGCTGAACGTTCCCTCTTCAGACATGTAGCCAGTTGGATGAAGGTTCCACGTAGAACTGCTTTTAGTGCTTCCCATTGAAAGGGTAGCGAGGGGATTGAGAGCGTCGTATGTATGGGAGAGTGGTCAGACCAGACCATAGGGTCTATGGTGCATTCAGGAGACCAATCCAGACAGCCGTGGTCACTCATTAAGTAGTCTATACGACTATAAGTGTGATGTACATGAGAGAAGTGGGTATAGTTACGGGATGTGGGGTGTAACACCCTCCAAACGTCAACAAGATGCAGATCGTAGAGTGCACGTTTCAGTGCCCTCAGTTTGGGGAACAAGAGACATGATCGCGAGGTGGAGGAATCCAGGAGAGGTTCCAGAGTTGTGTTAAAATCCCCTCCCAAGACGAGCTTACCCTCCAGGAATCCTGACAGAATCTTCAAGTACTGCAACGCAGATGACACTGGATTAACATTTGGAAGGTAAATATTAGCTACAGTAAATTTTGTGCCCCATAACATGAATTTCACGAAAACATACCTTCCCTGAGGGTCAGACATATGATTAAGCACTTCTATAGGGAGCGTCTTATGAAAGGCAATAGACACTCCCCTGGTTTTCTGGGTCGGATTAGTACTATGGAAGCATCTGTTGAAGTATCTGCTGGAACAGGAAGGAGTGGAGGCAGAGTGAAAATGTGTCTCTTGTAGCAGAAGCACATTAACTAGGCGTTTGTGCATCTGATAAAGGATTTGTCCTCTTTTTGCGGCAGTATTGAGGCCATTTGAGTTGTATGAACAAAATTGTAGCCTGGGTTGAGAAGTCACCGTGTGGGCCATGATAGAGTGACAAAAAAAAAAAAGAGAAAAAAAACAATTATGATAACAATAGAAAGGGTAGCAGAGCAAAGGAAGAAATGTCAGAAGACAGATGGGGAGGGAGAAAGGAGGGGAAGAGAGGTGGAAAAGAGGCTGGTCAGAGAGAGCACCTGGGGTAAGGCGGCTCAAGAAGAATCCTAGAGTATCCGTGAAAACGTAACACTTCGTGAAATATCACGTAGTAGGCACGAATTGTGCCGATCCTATTTAGGGGGAGAGAACGAGGTTAGAATAGATGAGTAGTGATCCCGACAACTTAGCAGGCACATATAACATAAGTGTAACATACCCAATGGCCATGGCGTCTAATGCTCAACTTCTTAGTCACTAAAGGGTAGAATGTATAGCTAATACCATGGTACCCTTGGGCTTCATAAACATTATAGGAGTAAACAAAACAAAACAAAAAAAATATTTAAAAAAATAAATAAATAATGTCAGTGAAGAACAAGGTATGAACTGGCTGGGGACAAAATAAAGGCTCAGGTATTCCTATGTGGTAAAGTGGAGGTTGGACACACCAGTTACCACATTCATAACAGCTTCACCCAAGATCGTTGTCCTAGCCTAGCTCAGTTAACAGTGTAAACGTACATTAGTTGCCCTCGACAAGGGCCACTGGTTTCGAGCTACAGATATATTTAGGGTTGGTTCTGAGAAGAGACTTGGAAGCCCCCGGACAAACCAGGGGACCGTATTCGAGACACGTCAAGTCAATCCGCAGGTCCAATGTTTTAAGGAGACACAGTAAACGTGTCCACTGCAACTTAGTAGGCAACATCAGTTGTAATGTCCACCCTTCCAGAGCCCCAGCTAGCACAACTGTACCAGCGGAGGGCAATGGAAGAATCTACGAGCCAAGCAAGACAACCAAACCACCCATAGCATTCAAAATACACAATTATCAGGAGTCAATGGGAGGGGAACAAACATAAAAGGGGGGGGGGGGGGAACAGAGCATAGGAAACATTGTTAAGGCAAACCTGGCCTGTGTCTAGGACAAGACCCGTAACCTCCTTGTGGAAAGAGAGAGTTCAGATTAGTCTTCTGGTGATGTGGCTCGCCGCATTCTGGGGCCAAAGGGTACCAATCCAGGTTGTGAGTGTCTCCGGCGTTGCAGGGGAGGACCTGGTAGTCGTTGACGTTCATCTGGAGGATCCAGCCAATTTGGGACAGTGATAGGGTCCTGGTCCAGGAAGAGAAAGAAGGCAGGAAGCTGGTCCAGATCTGATAGGACAAATTTGCGGTTGTCATCCCAGTTCACTTTGATGCTGAAGGGGTGGCCCCACGTGTACGTTGCACCTACTTGGTGAATCAATTCCAGCAGTGGGCGGACCACTCGCCGCATGTACAGCGTGTTGTGGGAAAGATCCGGGTACAGGTGTATGGAGGATTCATGAAAGTCCAGTGGGCCCAGTCGCCAGGCCTTGCGCAAGATCTCTTCTTTCAGGGTATAGTAGTGTACCCGGCAAAAGACGTCACGAGGGCGATCCCTGCCATCGCCCCCCACACCCCCAACTCTGTGCACTCTGTCCAATTCGATAGGGGACGTAACTTCGCTCTCCAGGACCTGATTGAGGATAGCAATAATAGTGGGTTTGAGGTTAGTACCCGAGGTTGCCTCCGGAACACCCTGCAGCCGGATGTTATTCCTGCGGCTCCGGTTTTCACTATCCTCTATTCGGAGCTGGTGTTGCCGTAACCGGGAGAGATGAGCCGCAGATGCGAGTTCAAGTGCCGTTATACGGGCCGTATGATCTTCTTGGGTGGTGGCCATTGTAGAAATTGTGGTCTCCGATGCAGAAACCCGTTGTTTGAGGGCATTCAGTTCACTTTGGAGAGAAGTTCTTCTGAAGGCAGAAAGTAGTGCAGTGGACGTGGAGCCCGGAGCCCCACTCAAGGCTGAGGAAGGCATCTCTTCTGGAACAACGGCTACGTTTGTGGTAGGGGACAATGCAAATCCAGCCAGGGGATCCGGAGGGTCAATCGGAGGAGCCGGCTGTGCAACCGAGTTGTTCCCGCTGTAGTCGGGGGAGGAGGCTTCAGTTTGCCTGGGGTTCGGCTTGTCGAAAGTTTGTCCTTCCCTGTAAGGGAGTCCTGTGAGGTTGTACGGAGTAGGTAACGTTGGATAAAGCCTTGTTGTAGGTCAGCAAAGTCAGCAGGGTTAGAGCTGGAAGCCACCATCAGCAAGTCGGGTATGGTTAATTGGGAACACAGCCTGCAGTTGTCGGGATAGCACAGGGCTCAGCGGTACATATCGTCAGCCGGCCATAAACAGCCAAACGCACCCATAAGTGAGGTGGTCAAGCAGTTAACGCGGCCCGTGTTGGCGGTGGAAGTAGGCTTTTATTGCAGTGTTAGTGTCCGGGTAGAGCAAGATGGCCTCAGGATTAGAACTGGGAGCCCTCCTTCCAGGCGTCTGTAAGAGCAGGGGAGAGCCAGATTACGTGTTGCAGGGCGGTGGTACGACAGTCTGGGGTGCTCTTGTGGCCTAGGAGGGGGCGCTATAACTTTAACCACTTAAGGACCGCCGCATGGCAATGTACGTCGGTGCAATGGCATGTACGTGCTCGCTCCGACCCCCTCCCGCTGGATGCGGCGGTCCGTTTCGCTTCAGGAGCGATCCGGGATGAGGGGATGGCTGTTGGTTTCTGGCCATCCCCTCTCGATCGCTCCTGGCGAATGAGAAGCTTCCCCCGCTGTGTATAGTAAACACAGGCAGGGAGGAAGTGATGTCATTCTCCTCGGGGCAGTCTTTTTGACCGGACTACGAGGAGAACAGTGAAAGTAAGTGTGCACCAACACTACACTGACATGTAGGCACACATAGGCACACAACCCCCCCCCCCCATCACCCCCCGATTGCCCCCGCCCCCCTCCCCCTCCCAGTCACAGTGTCACTGATTGCAGTCATCATTTATTTTCTGATCACTACATTTTGTTGTGAATTCATGAAGAAATACATTTAATATTCACTAGCAGAGATGAGAGATTTCAGTAGGCCTAAAAAAAAAAAGTGGATGAACTATAATGTTGATATTATTGAACTGGATCTCATAGGTTTTCCCAAATGTTCAAGGGATTAGTTCTTTTTAAACTTTTACAAAACCTGTGTTGAAACAAGAAACTGGAACAATGGTAGTTTCTGTCACCAAACAAAAAAGATGTTTACTTATTTTGTTGGTTAGATTGAGAAGACCAAACTTGCATAAGTATTTATCACATGGAAATAATCCTTAACTAGAAAACCCCATTGTGCGTAAGTAAAAGACTGTTTGGACAATATACAACCATGCAGATAGCTGACACCTTGTCCAACAAAACCTATTGTGTGGCACAGCTAAAGCCATCTGAACATTTATTGGAAGCTCAGAGTTCATCTCAAAACATGGTGTGAGAGGGATATACAAGTCAGACATATTTCAAAAGTACTTCAAGTAATTCAAACTATATGTGATATGTGTAGGTCACCAAAGAGATATTATAATTTTAATATCTAATGATCTAAAGAACTTTGTCATAAAGAAATTATATATGAAAGTGTGATTATAAAAAGAAGTGTTTTAGCAATGAATTAGCATTATGAAAAACATATAATCATGATTATAACTGTATAAGAATTTAACCTATGCTTAGATAAACAAATATTGATTGGATACTCGAATTATACATGTATCCATATAGATAATAATTGTATGTGATATTGTTTGATATATATCTAACCCGTGTCCTTTCTAAATGGACTAAAGATTTAATACATATACATTGATATACATATATAACCATTTTATACAATGGGGTTTATTCAAAACTATGTTAAGCGTATTTTATATTATACTATCATTCCTGAACACTCGAGATATATTCGTTAGAACATATATAAACAACGAACGCATATTATAGAAATAAAAATATTAACTTAAAGAGATAAAACACCAAACACATGTGAGACACCTGGTGGTTGAAGGTGCTATTACCTTAAAACCACGAGACTACTGGGAAAGGTCATTAAGTCTGCCTGCCAATAGGAAAGGGACACATACCCTCTGGGCAGAACTTAGTATAATTGTATGATCTTTTTGTTTAAGAGGATATTTAAGAAACTAGAAAGAGGCCATGAGGGAAGAGAGCAAAAGAGAGAGAGCTCAGGGGGAAGCTTAGGGACCCCCCCTGGGAAGGGACACTGGAAGACATGCATGAATACACATGTTTACATTCATGAAGATCCCTGCTTCTTGGAACTCGGAGGTCACACAAAGTAATTCCTCTGTAAGAGAATCTATGTTAAAAGCCACGGCAGCCATCTTAAAATTCCTGGTAACCAACAATCCAATAGTCATATTTGGAATGGGTAAATATATGTTATCATCTATTCTATGTTCTCTTATGAAATATTGTTTTTTTTTGAATATTCTATTATTGAAAATATTTCTCCCGAATCAATAACCGCCTTTTAGATTTTTCTCTAAATTTAATTTTTCATTATAAATTTATTTTTGCATAGATGCCAATTTTATTGACAAACTAATGTCTAATTTATTTCACATTGTTAACCACTTACTTACCTGCAGTATAGTAACGGTTGGACGTGTGAAATACAGACATTCTGTTTAATTGTCAATTATCAAAAGGTTATTGATTCTACCGAGAAGTGATAATGGTGATGATTAAGTCCAAAGTACGACACTCCCATTTTGTGGGTGTTTCCATTTATTGTCAAAATGATCAAGTAATGCAATCTGCATTTTAATTTCATGTAGATATTTGTCTTTTGTCAACCAATAAATGTAACTATTTTTATGATCACTTGTCTCCGTGAATACGTTTCACATGTATAGACTGTGTCATATAGATTGATTCTGTATCTTAAAAATATCTTTGTTAAAAATTACTTAATAAATATTGTGCGGGAAAATGTCCTTAACCACTTGCCGACCGCCGCACGCCGATGTACGTCGGCAGAATGGCACGGGCAGGCATAAGGGCTTACATGTACGTCCTTGCCTGCCCGCCGGTCGGGGGCCCGATCGGGCCCCCGCCCGGTGCCTGCGGCGGTCGGTATTCGTTCGGGAGCGATCCCGGACGAGGGGACGGCCATTCATTCATGGCCACCCCCTCTCGATCGCTCCCGGCGAATGAAAATGTCCGGTGACATCACTTCCTCTCCTGTAATGTAAACACAGGAGAGGAAGTGATGTATTCTCTCCTCCGTGTCGGTAGTTTTCGTTCCGGCACCGAGGAGAGAGGTTCGGTGAGTTGCACCAACACACCCCACATACAGTAGAACATGCCAGGCACACTCACACCCCCCCTTTACCCCCGATCACCCCCCAATTACCCCTGCCCCCCCAGTCGCAGTGACACCAATTGCTTTTTTTTTTTTTTGCATTGGTGTCATTTGTGACTGTAGTAACTGTTAGGGCAGTTAGGGTTAGCCCCCTTTAGTTCTAATGTGCCCCCCTAACCCCCCCAATAAAGGTTTAACCCCGTGATCACCCCCCGTCGCCAGTGTCACTAAGGCTGGGTTCACATTGCAGCGGTTTATGAGAACGAATGTGATTCGCACCGCACTGCAGTGCAAATCACATCCGATCTCTGTGCGATTCGAGTTCAGCCATACAGATAGTATGGCTGAATTCGTGTCGCACCCGCCGCACCCGCCGCACCCACCGCAAATTCGCACGGGACCCTTTTTTTGGCCCGCAGCAGAATCGGATCGCATGGGTGTTCACACCATGCGATCCGAGTTTGCAGATCGCACTGCGATATGCGAACTGATCTGGGGGTGTCATTAACATTTCACTGACACTCCCAGCAGTTCGCATAGGGCAGTGTGAACTGCCGCCGGGAGGCATGCGATGCGGGAACCCGCCGCGGATTCATGGCGTTCCCGCATCGCTCCAGTGTGAACCCAGCCTAATAAGCGATAGTTTTTCTGATCGCTGTATTAGTGTCACAGGTGACGCTTGTTAGGCAGGTAGGTATTTAGGTTCGCCGCAGCTTTTTATAGCGCCAGGGACCCCCATATACTACCGCATAAAGCCCCCTGATTGCCCCCTAGTTAACCCTTTCACCAGTGATCACCATATAACTGTTACAGGTGACGCTGGTTGGTTAGTTATTTTTTTATAGTTTCAGGGCACCCGCCATTTATTACCTAATAAAGGTTTAACCCCCTGATCACCCGGCGGGTGTCATTTGTGACTGTAATAACTGTTAGGGCAGTTAGGGTTAGCCCCCTTTAGTTCTAAGGTACCCCCCAATAAAGGTTTAACCCCGTGATCACCCCCCGTCGCCAGTGTCACTAAGGCTGGGTTCACATTGCAGCGGTTTATGAGAACGGATGTGATTCGCACCGCACTGCAGTGCAAATCACATCCGATCTCTGTGCGATTCGAGTTCGAGTTCAGCCATACAGATAGTATGGCTGAATTCGTGTCGCACCCGCCGCACCCGCCGCAAACTCGCACGGGACCCTTTTTTTGGTCCGCAGCAGAATCGGATCGCATGGGTGTTCACACCATGCGATCCGAGTTTGCAGATCGCACTGCGATATGCGAACTGATCTGGGGGTGTCATTAACATTTCACTGACACTCCCAGCAGTTCGCATAGGGCAGTGTGAACTGCCGCCGGGAGGCATGCGATGCGGGAACCCGCCGCGCATTCGTGGCGTTCCCACATCGCTCCAGTGTGAACCCAGCCTAATAAGCGATCGTTTTTCTGATCACTGTATTAGTGTCACAGGTGACGCTTGTTAGGCAGGTAGGTATTTAGGTTCGCCGCAGCTTTTTATAGCGCCAGGGACCCCCATATACTACCGCATAAAGCCCCCTGATTGCCCCCTAGTTAACCCTTTCACCAGTGATCACCATATAACTGTTAGGCCGCGTACACACGCGCGGACTGTTCGCCCAACTTTGTCCGTCCAACAGTTTTGGCAAACAGTCCGCTCAAACTTAGCATGGACGGACATGGCCACACACGACGGACGAACAGTTTGCTGAAACCGTGCGCGATGACGTGAACGGCACGTACGACGGGACGAAAAATACGACGTCCTATACACTGCATTATAGCTTTCGGCGTGAAAATCCTTTCTGAGCATGCGCGCAACTTTGTTTGACGAACAAGCCTACACACGAGCGGACTGTTCGCTGAAACAAGGTTTCAGCGGACAGTTTTACGGAATTTCTGAAAAACCTTGTCCGTCAAACTGTCCGCTGAAACTGTCCGCTGAAAGCCCACACACGAGCGGACTGTCCGCCCAAACACTGTTCAGCGGACAAAGTTGGACGAACAGTCCGCCCGTGTGTACGCGGCCTTACAGGTGACGCTGGTTGGTTAGTTATTTTTTTTATAGTTTCAGGGCACCCGCCATTTATTACCTAGTCTCACTAGTGTACCCCTAAATTTAGGGGTGTCTACTTTCCAAAATGGGGTCATTTGGGGGGGGTTTGTGCCATCTTGGCATTTTATGGCCTTCAAAACTGTAACGCCCTTAGAAAGCCTGAAGGCGGTGCTTGGATTTCGGGGCCCCGTACGCGGCTAGGCTCCCAAAAAGTCCCACATATGTGGTATCCCCGTACTCAGGAGAAGCAGCAAAATTTATTTTGGGGTGTCATTTCACATATGCCCATGGCATGCGTGAGCAATATATAATTTAGTGACAACTTTGTAAAAAAAAAAAAAAAGTTTGTAATATTCCCGCAACTTGTGGCAAAATATAAAATATTCCATGGACTCAACATGCCTCTCAGCAAATAGCTTGGGGTGTCTACTTTCTAAAATGGGGTCATTTGTGGGGGTTTTGTGCCATCTTGGCATTTTATGGCCTTCAAAACTGTAATAGGTAGTGAGGAGTGAAGTCAAATATTTACGCCCTTAGAAAACCTGAAGGCGGTTCTTGGCTTTCGGGGCCCCGTACGCGGCTAGGCTCCCAAAAAGTCCCACATATGTGGTATCCCCGTACTCAGGAGAAGCAGCAGAATTTATTTTGGGGTGTCATTTCACATATGCCCATAGCATGTGTGAGCAATATATCATTTAGTGACAACTTTGTGAAAAAAAAATAAAAAAAAATTAAAGTTTGTAATTTTCCCGCAGCTTGTGGCAAAATATAAAATATTCCATGGACTCAAAATGCCTCTCAGCAAATAGCTTGGGGTGTCTACTTTCTAAAATGGGGTCATTTGTGGGGGTTTTGTGCCATCTTGGCATTTTATGGCCTTCAAAACTGTAATAGGTAGTGAGAAGTGAAATCAAATATTTACGCCCTTAGAAAACCTGAAGGCGGTTCTTGGCTTTCGGGGCCCCGTACGCGGCTAGGCTCCCAAAAAATCCCACACGTGTGGTATCCCCGTACTCAGGAGAAGCAACAGAATTTATTTTGGGGTGTCATTTCACATATTACTATGGCATGTGTGAGCAATATATCATTTAGTGACAACTTTGTGTAAAAAAAAAAAAAAAAAAATTTTTTTTGTCATTATTCAATCGCTTGAGGCAAAAAAATAAAATATTCAATGGGCTCAACATGCCACTTATCAATTTCCTTAGGGTGTCTACTTTCCAAAACGGGGTCATTTGGGGGGGTTTTGTACTGCCCTGCCATTTTAGCACCTCAAAGAAATGAGATAGGCAGTCGTAAACTAAAAGCTGCGTAAATTCCAGAAAACGTACCTTAGTTTGTAGATGTGACAACTTTTGCGCAAACCAATAAATATACAATTATTGACTTTTTTTTTACCAAAGACATGTGGCTGAATACATTTTGGCCTAAATGTATGACTAAAATTGAGTTTATTGGATTTTTCTAATAACAAAAAGTAGAAAATATCATTTTTTTTCAAAATTTGCGGTCTTTTTACGTTTATATCGCAAAAAATAAAAATCGCAGAGGCAATCAAATACCATCAAAAGAAAGCTCTATTTGTGGGAAGAAAAGGACGCAAATTTTGTTTGGGTACAACATTGCATGACCGCGCAATTACCAGTTAAAGCAGCGCAGTGCCAAATTGTAAAAAGACCTCTGGTCATTTACCAGCAAAATGGTCCGGTCTGAAGGTGGTTAAAAAGCACAACAATTTAGTGTCAGTTGTGACAGTAAAAACTGTCAGGGCAGTTAGTGTTAGGTCCAGGGTAGCCCCCTACCCCCCCAATAAAGGTTTAACCCCCTGATTGCCCCTAGAGTTAACCCTTTCACCCCCTTTTGCCAGTGTCACTAAGCGATTGTTTTTCTGATCGCTGCATTAGTGTCACTGGTGCCGCTAAGTAGCTAGTTATTTTTTTAGGTTCACCGCCAGGTTTTTATAGCGCTAGGTACCCCCATATACTACCCAATAACGGTTTTAACCCCCTGATTGCCCCTAGTTAACCCTTTCACCCCTTTTGCCAGTATCACTAAGCAATCGTTTTTCTGATGGCTGCATTAGTGTCACTGATGCCGCTAGGTAGCTAGTTATTTTTTTATGTTCACCGCCAGGTTTTTATAGCGCTAGGTACCCCGATATACTACCCAATAACGGTTTTAACCCCCTGATTGCCCCTAGTTAACCCTTTCACCCCCTTTTGCCAGTATCATTAAGCGATCGTTTTTCTGATCACTACATTAGTGTCACTGATGCCGTTAGGTAGCTAGTTATTTTTTTAGGTTCACGCCAGGTTTTTATAGCGCTAGGTACCCCGATATACTACCCAATAACGGTTTTAACCCCCTGATTGCCCCTAGTTAACCCTTTCACCCCTTTTGCCAGTATCACTAAGCAATCGTTTTTCTGATGGCTGCATTAGTGTCACTGATGCCGCTAGGTAGCTAGTTATTTTTTTATGTTCACCGCCAGGTTTTTATAGCGCTAGGTACCCCGATATACTACCCAATAACGGTTTTAACCCCCTGATTGCCCCTAGTTAACCCTTTCACCCCCTTTTGCCAGTATCATTAAGCGATCGTTTTTCTGATCACTACATTAGTGTCACTGATGCCGTTAGGTAGCTAGTTATTTTTTTAGGTTCACGCCAGGTTTTTATAGCGCTAGGTACCCCGATATACTACCCAATAATGGTTTTAACCCCCTGATTGCCCCTAGTTAACCCTTTCACCCCCTTTTGCCAGTGTCACTAAGCGATAATTTTTCTGATCGCTGCATTAGTGTCGCTAGGTAGCTAGTCATTTTTTTAGGTTCACCGCCAGGTTTTTATAGTGCTAGGTACCCCCATATACTACCCAATAATGGTTTTAACCCCCTGATTGCCCCTAGTTAACCCTTTCACCAGCGATCACCATATAAGTGTCACTGGTGACGCTGGTTAGCCAGTTAGTTATTTAGGTTCCCCGTCAGGTTTTTATATAGCGTCAGGGACCCCCATATACTACCTAATAAAAGTTTTAACCCCCTGATTGCCCCTAGTTAACCCTTTCACCAGTGATCACCGTATAAATGTTACGGGTGACTCTGGTTAGTTAGTTTGCTTTTTATAGCATCAGGGCACCCGCCATTTATTACCCAATAAAGGTTTAACCCCCTGATCACCCGGCAGGTGATATCAATTAGGTTTTAGGGTCAGGGTCTGCGTCGCCCCAGGCAGCACTAGGTTAGTGCCAGTACCGCTTACACCCACACGCAAAGCATAAACCTTCCGTAGTGGTATAGAATCTGAACAGATCAATATCTGATCTGATCAGATCTATACTAGCGTCCCCAGCAGTTTAGGGTTCCAAAAAAACGCATTGTTAGCGGGATAAGCCCAGATACCTGCTTTTGCCCCTCCGCCCAGCCCACCCAAGTGCAGTATCGATCAATCACTGTCACTTACAAAACACTAAACACATAACTGCAGCGTTCGCAGAGTCAGGCCTGATCCCTGCGATCGCTAACAGTTTTTTTTGGTAGCGTTTTATATTTAAATCCGGAAGGTAATGCTTGGTTTTCGGGGTCCCATACGTGGCTAGGCCCCCAAAAAGTCCCCCACATGTGGTATCCCCATACTCGGGAGAAGCAGCAGAATTTATTTTGGGGTGTAATTTCACTTATAGCATGTGTGAGCAATATATAATTTAGTGACAACTTTGTGCAAAAAAAAAAATTTTTTTATATTCCTGCAACTTGTGGCAAATTTTTTAAATATTTCATGGACTCAACATGCCTCTCAGTAAATAGCTTGGGGTGTCTACTTTCCAAAATGGGGTCATTTGGGGGGGTTTTGTGCTATTTTGGCATTTTATGGCCTTCGAAACTGTGATTGGTAGTGAGGAGTCAAATCAAAAATTTGCACCCTTAGAAATCCTGAAGGCAGTGATTGGTTTTCGGGGTGCCGTACGCGGCTAGACTCCCAAAAAGTCCCACATATGTGGTATCCTCGTACTCAGGAGAAGCAGCAGAATATTTTTTCGGGTGCAATTCCACATATAACTATGGCATGTGTAAGCAATATATCATTTAGTGACAACTTTTTGTAAACTTTTTTTTTTTTGTCATTATTCAATCACTTGGGACAAAAAAAAAATATTCAATGGGCTCAACATGCCCCTCAGCAATTTCCTTGGGGTGTCTACTTTCCAAAATGGGGTCATTTGGGGGGGGGGGGTTGTACTGCGCTGCCATTTTAGCACCTCAAGAAATGAGATAGGCAGTCATAAATTAAAAGCTGTGTAAATTCCAGAAAATGTACTCTAGTTTGTAGACGCTATAACTTTTGCGCAAACCAATAAATATCCGCTTATTGACATTTTTTTTTACTAAAGACATGTGGCTGAATAAATTTTGCCCTAAATGTATGACTAAAATTGAGTTTATTAAATTGTTCTTATAACAAAAAGTAGAAAATATATTTTTTTCTCAAAATTTTCGGTATTTTTCCATTTATATCGCAAAAAATAAAAATCGCAGAGGCAATCAAATACCATCAAAAGAAAGCTCTATTTGTGGGAAGAAAAGGACGCAAATTTCATTTGGGTACAACATTGCATGACCGCGCAATTACCAGTTAAAGCAGTGCAGTGTGAAATTGTAAAAAGACCTCTGGTCCTTAGGCTGATAATTGGTCCGGGGCTGAAGTGGTTAATAAGTCAGGTGGAGCAAGATGGCCACCGCTATAACTTTAATAAGCCAGGAGCCAGGTGGAGCAAGATGGCCGCTGCTAGGTCAGGAGCCATTCTACCCCTTTCCAGGCACTTTGAGAACTGATGTGTTAACGTGCTCACACTATAGACAGCGGTGTGGCAGCCTGCGTATCCCCCAATGTCTATTTGTCTACTGGGCCTGGTAGAGACTATTCTTCCCACAGTGTCTGTGCGAGTGTTCTTTAACATAACATTATTTTTAGCAAGAAAAGCTATTGCACTGCATTGGAAGAAACCTCGGTCCCATACGCTTTCATACTGGAAACAGTTGGTAAATAATAATCTTCCATTGTATAGAGATACTTACATGAATAGGGGCTGTCCTAGTAAATATGATAAAGTGTGGGAAAGGTGGCTGGACAAACATACAGCATTGAATGCCCATGAGGGACATTGTTTATAATAGTTATGCTCCCATATGAGTAATGTCGGGGGTCATTGGGGAAAGTAGGAATTAATGTTTCTTTTAAAAATTGTTTGCTTTTTTTTTTCCTTTGTGGACTACTAATTGATATACTGGATTCTGAAATTGTATAATTATATTTTTGGTTCAGTGTGTATGATGTCTTGTTGTATTTTGGTTTGTTTGTCTATTATAAAAATTAATAAAAATATTTATAAAAAAAGTGTTCTATGACCTGAATTGATTTGTGGTTCATATAGGGAAGGTGGGAATACTTTAAGTAGAGGTGGAGCATATGCACAGTTGGTGGTATTACCCTAACACTAATATTTGGCACTTGTTTTATGATTGTGAAATCTAGGAATATATAAACTTTATATAAGTGTGGAGCACTTATGTCTATGTTTTAATATATTTATTGAAGAGTTAATGATGGTTTTTGATTTATTAACAGTGGATTGCAGAAAACAGAGGCAATTAAATTGGTATTTTAGACCAGAAGTTGGCTTTGAGCAGCATTAAAGGACAAATATCAGCCTTGGCTGTCTTTTTACAGTGACTCCTGGCATCTCACTCTCTAGTGAGCACCTTTGTTCAGGGGGTTTGACATGTAGTTCCTCAGGTGCATCCACCGTTACCCCTGTGGGATCTGAACCTGGTGTTATCGGTGCTTCAGAAAGTTTCCCAGAAAGTGGTCTTTCTAGTGACCATTACATTGGCCAGGAGGGTTTCGGAACTGGCGGCCTTGTCCTGCAAGTCGCCGCATCTGGTTATCCATAAGGATAAGGTGGTGTTGCGACTGCAAACTTCTTTTCTGCCGAAGGTGGTTTCAGTGTTCCACATCAATGAAGACATTGTGTTACCATCTTTGTGTCCTAAACCGACACATCCTAAGGAGGTGGCCCTTCATTCCCCGGATGTGGTCCGGGCTCTAAGGGTGTATTTGTCTGCCACGGCTCCCTTTCGGAAGTCAGACTCGTTCGTTTCAGTAGCTGGTCTGAAAACAGGTATGGCGGTCTCGTCGGCCACCATTTCCAAGTGGATCAGACAGATTGTGGTACAGGCCTACGCCTTGAAGGGGCAGGCGCCCCCCTTTCCTGTAACAGCCCATTCCACCAGGGCAATCGGAACCTCTTGGGCTTTCCGATATCAAGCGTCAGTCGCTCAAGTGTATAAGGAGGCGACTTGGTCATTCGTTCATACTTTTACAAAATTCTACAAGTGGATGTAAGCACATTGGCTGATGCCTGTTTTGGCCACAAAGTTTTGCAGGCGGCCGTGTAATGTTGCAATTGCACTTATTTGTGTTGCATTGTTAACCGCAAGTTCTGATGCGGATAGATAAGGTGGTGACTCCCCTGTTAGGGAGCTCTCCTGATTGTGGGTGAAGTTTCTCACCCCTCATTATGACACTGCTTGGGGACGTACCTATGGTCAAAAATAAAGGAGCTGTGTCAGTCAGTGAACAAAAGAGAAAATAGGATTTTTGTACTCACCGTAAAATACATTTCTCTGAAGTTCACTGACTGACACAGCACCCTTCCTTCCTATGATTACGTTATACTGCTTGTTGATGTACTAAGGCTGCAGGAAGCAGGCTGGGGGGTTGTTACTGAAGGGACCGCCTCTTGGGCAGAACTAGAAAGTTCTGTTTTTGTACATGTTAACATGTGCTGCCTAGTCCTCTCGTGAAGGTGGCATAACAACCCTATGGTCAAGAATAAAGGAGCTGTGTCAGTCAGTGAACTTCAGAGAAAATGATTTTACAGTGAGTACAAAAATCCTATTTTTGTCCCCAAAAAAAGTGTTTAAAAAATACTGTGCGAGATAAAAATATGCAACGACCGCCATTGTATTCTCTAGGGTCTTTGCTAAAAAAAAACATATATAATGCTTGGGGTTCTATGCAATTTTCTAGCAAAAAAATTATGAATTTTACCTTTCTAGATTGTAAGCTCTAACGAGCAGGGCCCTAGTGGTCCCTCCTGTATTGATTTGTATTGTAAGTGTACTATCTGCCCTCATGTTGTAAAGCACTGCGCAAACTGTTAGTGCTATATAAATCCTGTATAATAATAATAATGTAGGTGATAAATGTCAGAATTGGCCTGCATGGGATGTGGTTAATAAATTTTGCAAACAGGTAATTTTCTTGATCGTACATCACGGGACACAGAAGCTTAATTACATAGTGGGTTATATAGGCACCTTCGGTGATTGGACATTGGCTAACTCCAATTAAGGAGAATTCCTCCCCTATATAACCCCTCCCATATGGGAGACACCTCAGTTTTTTCGCCAGTGTCTAATGTGGTTGGTCACGTAAAACATGTGCTATGAAGGAAGCTCTATGCAGGTCCCTGCAGGGGTCTAAGGGCTATGATAACTGGATCCATATCTCGGGCCGATATTTAACACCCAAGATGATATGGTACCCGGGCCTCGTCATCCGAAGAAACAAGGTTTTGCCTGTAAGTCCTCTCCTTTGGAAGACTGGGCTCTTGTAAAACCAGACTTGGTGTACTATTAAAACAGTGGCAGGACAGTTTCTGGCAGAGACTTTTACAAGGTCCAGGTAAGAGGTTCCTCTGAGAAGGAACCCAAAAAATCCTGAAGGTTGGCACTAGGGATGCACCGAATGGGTTTTTTGGTGCCGAAACCAATACCGAAAATGAAAAATACACTAGGCCGAAAACCGAAACCGATACCGAAACAGCACCGATACCAAAAATGACTGTTTTAAAAAAATATTTTTATACAGGAGGTGGTCAGAGACTGGGGACATGGTACAGGAGATGGTCAGAGACTGGGGACATGGTACAGGAGATGGTCAGAGACTGGGGACATGGTACAGGAGATGGTCAGAGACTGGGGACATGGTACAGGAGGTGGTCAGAGACTGGGGACATGGTACAGGAAGTGGTCAGAGACTGGCGACATGGTACAGGAGGTGGTCAGAGACTGGCGACATGGTACAGGAGGTGGTCAGAGACTGGCGACATGGTACAGGAGGTGGTCAGAGACTGGCGACATGGTACAGGAGGTGGTCAGAGACTGGCGACATGGTACAGGAGGTGGTCAGAGACTGGCGACATGGTACAGGAGGTAGTCAGAGACTGGCGACATGGTACAGGAGGTGGTCAGAGACTGGCGACATGGTACAGGAGGTGGTCAGAGGCAGGGGACACGGTACAGGAGATGGTCAGACTGGGGACACGGTATAGGAGATGGTCAGAGACAGAGGACGTGGTACAGGAGATGGTCAGAGACTGGGGATATGGTACAGAAGATGGTCAGACTGGGGACATGGTACAGGAGATGGTCAGAGACAGAGGACGTGGTACAGGAGGCATCCCCCATTGCAGGCCAGTGTCCCCCATTGCAGCCAGTGTGCCTGTGCTCCATTGCAGCCAGTGTGCCCCATTGCAGCCAGTGTGCCCCATTGCAGTCAGTGTGCCCCATTGCAGCCAGTGTGCCTCATTGCAGCCAGTGTGCCTCATTGCAGCCAGTGTGTCCCATTGCAGCCCATTGCAGCCAGTGTGTCCCATTGCAGCCCATTGCAGCCAGTGTGTCCCATTGCAGCCCACTGCAGCCAGTGTGTCCCATTACAGCCTGTGTGCCATTTTGCAGCCAGTGTGTCCCATTGCAGCCTGTGTGCCATTTTGCAGCCAGTGTGTCCCATTGCAGCCTGTGTGCCATTTTGCAGCCAGCCTGTGCAGGGAAGAGAGCCGCCTCCGCCGCCTGTTTGATCACAGCGTCGGGAACATCACAGCTTTCATTTCAATAGCTGTGTGTTCCCGACCACGCGCGGTCACACGCAGCCCCTCCCCCTTGTCCGGGCACTTTGATAGACAGATCATCCGTCCAATCCTGCGGATGATCTGTCTATCTAAGTGCCCGGACAAGGGGGAGGGGCTGCGTGTGACGGCGCGCGGCCGGGAACACACAGCTATTGAAATGAAAGCTGTGATGTTCCCGGCACTGTGATCAAACAGGCGGCGGAGGCGGCTCTCCTGCACTATACACCCCCCATGATGGGCGTCACCAGGGGCGGGGGGCGGAGCCCCGCCCCCACCCAGGCCACGCCCCATTTTCGGCTCCATTATCGGACGTTTTTCTCTTTCGGCAAATTGCCGAAAAGGGCATTTTCGGCCGAAATTTCGGTGCATCACTAGTTGGCACACCTCTGCTCGCCGTGATGGGTGAAGATTGGAAACTATCTGTTTTCAGCAGTTCCTGCGGCGGGGACAGGTTAGAGAAGTTAATCCTATATAAATCATATATTATGGATTTCTTCATGTGAGTAGTTGTATGTCTTACCTGGTTTCCACCACTAGAGGGAGTAAAGAGCAGCCTGGTGTATACTTACATGCCTTTCCAGGATACACGCTCAGTGAAGCCAGTGTCTGGACGGCTCACATCCTCCGCTGCAGGCTCTGCCACACAAAGGGCTAAAAGAAAGGTACCATGTAGTCTGCGGGGGCCCCGCTCAGCTCAGCAGGTGGTCCTCTTTCTCCCCCTCGGACGCTGACAGTCCTCGTGCACGCACACGCGCGGGCAGGGGGAGGTAACAAGGGCACTGGAAAATCACCGCCTAGGTCTAAGGGTCCTAAAGATGCCTGTAGGTTACCATCCCCCCCTGCAAGACTGGAACCAGCCTCACAGGATGAGTCAGTGCCCCTGTCAGGTTTTGCAGCCTCTCCTAATCTTTCAGCCCCAGCGTATGTCACTGAAGACTCCCTTAAGGCTACATTGGAGGGTTTTGAAGGGAGAATTATGAATTTTATTTCAGCTTCCCTAAAAGATAACAGAAAAATGGGTAGATCCCCTCTTTCTGCTGAAATTCCTCTTTCAGATGACACCTCTGACAATGAGGAAGGATCGTGGGATAGGGATCAAGAGCAGTCGGATGAATCAGAGGAAAAGGAAAGAGTCTCCTCCTCTCAGGCACTCAAAAAGCAGGTCCAATATTACACTGAATTGGTGCGTACCACTTTCAGAATGCCTGCTGCTGAGGCCGCTACATCCTCTGTTTCTTCCCTGGAGGTCAGGAGAATCCCACAGACTGCCTTTTCCTTTCCAATTCATCCCTTAATGGATAAATTGTTGTACGAGGATTGGGGACATCCTGATAAGCTGTTTTCTTCTCCTGAAAGGTTTTCAATGCTTTATCCTCTGGAGGAAAGTTTCACCAAGAAATGGGGGGTCCCATCCATCGATGCGGCTGTTTCTTGTGTGAATAAAAACCTGACCTGTCCTTTGGATAATGCTCAGGTATTTAAAGATACAACTGATAAGAAGCTGGAAACGTTATTGAAAGCCTCCTTTTCCATGGCTGGCACTGTAGTGCAACCTACAGTCGCAACTGCGTAGGTCCCTGTGGCTCAAAAACTAGGCAGCTGACAGGGGCGTAACTATAGGGGGTGCAGCAGTCGCGACCGCAACCGGGCCCTATGATGCAGGGGGCCCATGCAGCCCCCTCTACATATGGCCGACAGCAGCATAGGCAGCTAGGGGTACCAGTGCACCATGCACACGGGTGGCTGGAGGGTGACTAGCAGAGCTCCATGCTCGACTATCGCACTGGCTGCTCTTTAGTTGTGCATTCCCCGCATGACCTGTGTCCTCAGCCGGCTCCTCAGAGTACCCCTCTCCTGCTCCATGCATTGCTGCTCAGTCCGATGTCTGTTCACAAAGGTCATACCTGTGATCATTCCCTGGAGTTCCACCGCCGGACTCGGAGGAAAGGGCCCTGGCTGGGGTTCAGGGGGGCCCTTCATGGTTTATTGCATCGGGCCCTGAAGGTTCTAGTTACGCCACTGGCAGCTGAGCTGTCTTGTAAAAAATATTTGACTGGGTTCCCGTTAAACGGGGAACACTTATTTGGGGAGGACTTGGATAAATTCGTCCAAAAGATTACAAGGGGTAAATCTCCTCTCTTACCAATCAGAAAGAACAAGCGTCCATCATTTAGGCGTTCTCTTTCTCCCGGAGCATCAAGCTCTAAGCAGTGGCGACGGCCTTCCCAACCTCCCTCTAGAGGAAAGGCCCAAGGTCACACCCAGGGGCAGAAAAAAACTTGGGGGTGAAAGCCTGCCAAGCAGAGCCCAAAAGCTTCCTTGTGAAGGGGCGCCCCCACTCGGCAGTGGACCCAAAAGAACAGGGTTCAGGGTTTTACTCAAATCTCTTCACCCTTCCAAAACCAAATGGAGATGTCAGACCTATCCTGGATCTGAAGGATTTGAATCAGTTTCTGCACATTCGGTCTTTACGAATGCAGTCAATACGCTCTGTGGTCTCCTCCCTGTAAGGGAGAGAGTTTATGGCATCAATAGATATCAATGATGCATACCTTCATGTGCCAATATTTCCCGCAAACCAAAAATATCTAAGGTTCGCGGTAGAGCAGCGCCATTTTCAATTTGTGGCCCTGCCTTTCGGTCTCGCTACAGCTTCTCGAGTTTTCACAAAGATTCTAGACCCTCTCTTGGCAAACCTAAGAGCTCAGGGCATAACCGTGATAGCTTATCTAGATGATTTGCTACTCATAGAGCAGACAGTAGCATTCTTGAACCACAGTATTGTCAAAACATTAGAACACCTGGAAAACCTAGGTTGGATTATAAACCTAGAAAAGTCGTCCCTGCAGCCTGCTACAAGGTTGGAATATCTGGGCATGATCATAGACACTGCTCAGGACAGGGTGTTTCTACCGAAGCCAAAGGCCATGGCCATAAGGGTTCTGGTTCACCTAGTGCTGAGCAGAAGGAGTTCCCCCATTTGGCTGTGTATGAGACTGTTGGGAAAATGGTCGCCTCCTTTCGAGGCCGTTCCATTCGCCCAGTTTCATTTAAGGCATTTACAGAGATGCATCCTTGCGGCTTGGAACAAGAAGCCCCAAGCCTTGGATCTTCCTATGTGTTTATCCCCAGGGATACACAAGAGTCTCATTTGGTGGTTACAGACCAAGAATCTACTGAAAGGCAAAACTTTTCTTCCCCTTCCATGGAAAATCGTAACTATGGATGCCAGTCTGACAGGCTGGAGAGCAGTGTTGGAAGAGGTATGCACGCAGGGGAAATGGTCTGCGACCGAAAGACTCCTGCCCATAAATATTCTGGAAATTCGGGGCAGTTTATATGGCCCTCATGAACTGGTCCTACAGACTACAGGGTCACCCTGTTCGAATACAGTCCGACAATGCCACAGCGGTGGCTCATATCAATCATCAAGGTGGCACCAAAAGTCTGGATGCACAAAGAGAGGTGAATCGCATAATTGCTTGGGTGGAGAGGCATGTCCTGGGCCTTTCTGCAGTCTTCATTCCAGGAGTGGAAAATTGTCAAGCAGACTTTCTAAGCTGCCAACAATTATGCCCAGGAGAATGGGCTCTACACCCTGACATATTTCAAACCATATGTCACAGATGGGGTACCCCGGATGTAGATCTGTTTGCGTCCAGATTCAACAAGAAGCTGGACAAGTTTGTGTCAAGAACAAAAGACATACTTGCTTACGGGTCAGACGCTCTGACAGTTCCCTGGAATCGGTACAATCTAATCTCTGCCTTCCCGCCTTATATGCTTCTGTCGCGGTTCCTGGGAACAGTCAAGAGGGAAACAAAGTCGTTCTGTTGGTAGCCCAGGCTTGGCCCAGATGACCTTGGTATGCAGAGATCATGGAGATGGCAGTAGGCAGGCCTTGGATCCTTCCTCTCCGGACAGATCTGTTCTCGCAGGGTCCAATCTACCATCCTGCTTTACACAGTCTGAATTTAACGGTTTGGCTGCTGAGACCCACATTCTGAAAGACTGTGGACTCTCGTAGTCAGTCTTTTGTACTCTGGTCAATGCCAGAAAGCCGGCTTCCAGGCTTATTTACTACAAAATCTGGAAGGCATATGTTTCCTGGTGTGAACCCAGCGGATGGCATCCTAGAAAGTATGTCATTAGTAGGATCTTGGCTTTCCTCCAGTCAGGCCTAGAAATTAATTTGGCCGTAAGCACTATCAAGGTTCAGATTTCAGCTTTGTCAGTGTTTTTCCAGAAGCCACTTGCATCACATTCTCTTGGCTGGGCTTTCATTCAGGGGGCCATGCGGTTAAAGCCACCAGTCAAACCTCCAGTGTGCCCATGGGATTTGAATTTGGTTCTCTCTGCATTACAGGGACAACCATTTGAACCATTACACCAGGCTTCGTTAGTTCTTTAGACAAAAAAATTTGTCTTCTTGATAGCCATATCCTCGGCTAGGAGAGTTTCAGAGCTAGCCGCTCTTTAAAGCAAAGAACCTTATTTAATTATTCACAAGGACCGAGTAGTGATGCATCCTAATAGGTCCTTTCTACCTAAGGTGGTTTCGGGATTCCATTTGAATCAAGATGTAATCCTACCATCCTTTTTTCCAGATCCACAGTCCGCAGAAGAAGAGTCTTTACACACTCTAGATGTGGTAAGGGCAATCACTATCTATCTCCAGGCAACTGCTCAGATAAGAAAGACTGATTGTTTATTTATTTTGCCAGAAGGCCCTAAAAAGGGCCAGGCGGCATCAAAATCCACTCTCTCGAGATGGATTAGACAAGTTATTCTTCAGTCCTATAGAGTAAAGGGGAAGATTCCTCCCTTTCAAGTGAAAGCGCACTCAACTAGGGCTGTAAGTGCTTCTTGGGCAGTGCATCACCAGGCCTCCCTAGCTCAGATCTGTAAGGCTGCAACTTGGTCATCCGTCCATACATTCACCAGATTTTATCAGGTGGATGTGAGAGGGCAAGAGGATACCGCCTTTGGGCGCAGTGTACTGCAGGCTGCAGTTTAGTTCCTCTGATCTGATCTGTGTCTCCCTCCCCTCAAACTGAGCATTGCTTTTGGACATCCCACTATGTAATGAAGCTTCTGTGTCCCGTGATCAGGGGCGTAACTATAGGGGGTGCAACTGGGCCCTGTGCTGCAGGGGGCCCATGCAGCCCCCTCTACATATGGCCGGCAGCAGCATAGGCAGCTAGGGGTACCAGTGCACCATGCACACGGGTGGCTGAAGGTGGATGGTGACTAGCAGAGCTCCATGCTTGACTATCGCACTGGCTGCTCTTTAGTTGTGCATTCCCCGCATGACCTGTGTCCTCGGCCGGCTCCTCAGAGTACCCCTCTCCTGTTCCATGCATTGCCGCTCAGTCCGATGTCTGTTCTCTCCAGCCAGAGTCCCGCCCCCCCGAGTCTGGCCCACACTGCACTGCACACTTCTCCTGGGTAAAGAAACTTTAAGCACACAAGATGTAGTGCATCCCTATGAGAGCCCCCCGGAGGACACTGCAGGCTTGTCTGCCAGCCCCCCTCCTCCCCCGTCATACACAGATGATGAAAGGTCTTTCTGGGAGATATGCTGATCGCCCATCCAGCACACTGGATGGAGCCCAGGCCAACGCGGATGAGTGCGCGGCCTACAGCTTGGTCATGGTGAGTGAGAGGACCCCACACACCAATACATACCCTCTCCATCTCCCCCTGAGGGCAGGGACCCCTTCTCACGTGGGGACAGGGACCCCCACCTCCCCTGGGGACAGGGACCCCTTCTCATCTGGGGGCAGTAACTTCATCTACCCTGGAGAAAAGGACCTCATCTCTTCTGGGGACGGGGACCCCATCCTGCGTAGGGACAGTCCCCCAATGGTGCACCTAAAAATAAAAAATTAAAATAATTAAAAAAAAAACTACTGATGCCAGTGGTGGAACTACAGGGCTCACAAAGGTCATACCTGTGACCAAGCCCTGGAGTTCCACCGCTGGCCTCGGAGGGAAGGGCCCTGGCTGGTGTTCAGGGGGGCCCTTCATGGTTTCTTGCATCGGGGCCCTTAAGGTTCTAGTTACGCCACTGCCCGTGATGTATGATCAAGAAAATAGAATTTTTATATACAGCTTACCTGTAAAATCCTTTTCTTGAGAGTACATCACGGGACACAGTGCTCCCGCCCTTCTTGGGTTTTACGTGGTTTCTTATTGCTTTGCTACAAAACTGAGGTGCCTCCCATATGGGAGGGGTTATATAGGGGAGGAATTCTCCTTAATTGGGGTTAGCCAGTGTCCAATCACCGAAGGTGCCTATATAACCCAATATGTAATGAAGCCTCTGTGTCCCGTGATGTACTTTCAAGAAAAGGATTTTACAGGTAAGCTGTATATAAAAATCCTATTTTTCTCCTTCATTGATGTACGCTGAGGAGGCAGTACTGATGGGCACCGATAGGCTGCATTGATGGGCACTGATGGGCACTCATAGGTGGCACTGTTGGGCATTGATGGGTGGCAGTGATGGGCACTGATGGGTGGCAGTGATGGGCACTGATCGGCACTGGTAGGTGACACTGATAGGCAGCACTGCTAGGAGACACTGATTTGCACTACTGGTGAGCATTGATAGGTGGCACTGATTGCTGACACTTATGCACTGTGGGCACTGATTTGTGGCACAGGCTGGTAGTACTAGTGGACACAGATGAGGTGGCTTCACCTCTTCCTCTTCAGGACCAATGTCCCTTGCACAGAAGTCGGTGATTGGCTTATTTATCTCCTCACGCTGTCAGCCTGAGGAGAAAATAAAAAGGATTACCAATCTTCTGTTTAAATCACGTGATCAGCTGTCATTGTCTGACAGCTGATCACATGGCAAGGGGCCGGGATCTGTGATCGCCCAAGTCTCACTGACACAGAGCACGCCACGCATAGGGAGCGTGCAAAGGGGAGGACGTCTATTGACGGCCTCTCGGCAAAATAGATCCGCTCTGTAGCCTCATTCGGCTATAGCGCGTATCTGAAGGGGTAAATGCATCCAAACCAGGAAATACGAGTAGATCTCCACTGTGATATATCTTTGGAGACCACTGATAACAATCTCTGGTAATTTACATTGTATAAGGTTGAAATATCAGCTGGAATATGCGTTCCCAAATACACTATATTACTAAAAGTGTTGGGAGGCCTTCCTTTACATGCACATGAATATTAATGGCATTCCAGTCTTAGTCTGTAGGATTCAATATTGAGTTGGGACACTCTTTGCAGATACCACAGCTTCAACTCTTCTGGGAAGGCTGTTCACAAGGTTTAGGAGTGTGTCTATGGGAATGTTTGACTATTCTTCCAGAAGCGCATTTGTGAGGTCAGACACTAATATTGGATGAAAAGGCCTGGCTCGCAGTCTCCGTTCTAATTCATTCCAAAGGTGTTCTATCGGGTTGAGGTTAGGACTCTGTGTAGGCCAGTCAAGTTCCTCCACCCTAAACTCGTTCATCTATGTCTTTATTGACCTTGCTTTGTGCACTAGTGCCCAGTAATGTTGGTACAGGAAGGGGCAATCCCCAAACTGTTCCTACAAAGTTTGGAGCATAAAATTGTCCAAAATGTCTTGTTATGCTGACGTTTTAAGAGTTCCCTTCACTGGAACTAAGGGGCCAAGCCCAACCCCTGAAAAACAACCCCACACCATAATCTCCCCTCTACCAAATGATTTCTACCACTGCACAAAGCAAAGTCTATAAACATGTGGAAGAGCGAGTTTGTGTGGTGGAACTTTACTGGCCTGCACTCTGCACACTTACTGAGTCCCGACCTCAACCCGATAGAACACCTTTGGGATGATATAGAGTAGAGACTGCGAGCCAAGCCTTCTGGTCCAACATCAGTGCATGACCTCACAAATGTGCTTCTGGAAAAATAGTCAAACATTCCCATACAAAGAAAACAGTAAAAATCTCCTGCACTTGGGTGTTTAGTCTCTAAATGCATGGTACGGTGTGCCCTCCCTCTTTCCAAACATTCCCATAGACACACTCCTAAACCTTATGGACAGCCTTCCCAGAAGAGTTGAAGCTTAGGGACTAAAGCCCCGTACACACGACCGGACTTTTCAACATCCAAAGTCTGACGGAATGATTCCGGCAGACTATTCGATCATGTGTGGGCTGCAACGGACTTTTGATTCACAAAAGTCTGACAGACTTTAGAAATGGAACATGCTTCAAATTTTTCCGCAAGAACTCTGCCGGACCCAGTTCCTACCGAGAAATTCGCTCGTGTGTATGCTATTCCGACGGACTAAAACCGACGCTAGTGCAGCTTTTGGCTACTGGCTATGAACTTCCTTATTCTAGTCCAGTCATACGTCATCACGTTCGAATCCGTCGGACTTTGGTGTGATTGTGTGTGGCCAAGTCCGTTCATTCAGAAAGTCTGTCAGAACTCTGTCAGAACTCCGTCAGAACTCCGTCGAAAGTCTGCCGGACTTAAGTCCTGTCGTGTGTACGCGGCATAAGACTGCGATACCATTGAAGTTCATGTGTGTGTAAAGGTAGGTGTCCCAATGCTTTTGACAATATAGTGTAGGTCAGGGATATGGAATTAGCGAACCTGTTGCAGAACTACAAGTCTCATGAGGCATTGCAAGACTGACAGCTACAAGCATGACACAGAGAGGCAGAGGCCTGATGGGACTTGTAGTTTTGCAACAGCTGGAGGTCCACTAATTGCATATCCATGGTGTAGGTAATAAAGTAATTACAGACCTTAAAAGGGAACCCTTGTTGGGTTTGAGACCCAAAAGAAGAGGTGAGAGTGATCATTAGTATTTTGTATTTGGATGCATTGATCTATAAGTTGCTTAAAGCACCAAAGCCTTCAAATTCTGAGAGGACATTAGGGAGGCTAATGGTTGGGTAAAAAAAAAAAAATAGGTTCAGTGGCAAAAAGGGGCAGTTAATGTACGTTGCAACCCACTTGAATCCCTTTTGATAGCGTCATTAGCTCTCAAGGCCACTGTCAGGTGCTCCATAACCAGTATGTAGTTGTTAGGAATCTTCTTCTCTTGTGATAAGTCAAACTCCAGGTGTATTGAGAAGCAGACAATTTATTTCTGATGTGTCACACAAGAGGATGAAGCTTACAGGCCAAAAAACCCAGTAAGAATCACACAAAGGAATCTATATTCCCCCTTCTAATACCTACAATAAAAGAGCCTCTACGCTTCTATTGGCTGAGGAAACAGATAGCGTGCCTGGTACACGATGGTACTTTATTTTGGCTAATCAGGGCTTCCTGTACAATCTCATGCTACCATATATAGTAAAACATAATCATCCTACAACTTACTATGGAGTTAATTAAAATAAAACGATACAGCAAGTTAATACAACAACGTTCTCAGAAGTCATTTTAAAAATCAGTCTCAGGGTTATTGTTTTTCTAATAGTCACACAATAAACATTTAAAACTTTTCTAACAGTAGGTCGAAGGGGAAAGAGGGCAGCCATGCTTGGTGTCATTTTCAATAACAAAAGGAGCCAAGAGAATCTCGTTGGAGCGAATCTTTGCAGATAGATTGTGGTATAACTGCAGCCAGGATTCCCCCAAACCATTCTGATGTGGAGAGGATTCCAGAAATGGCCAACTCACCCAATTGAATGCCTTCTCCATGCCAATAACCAGAAAGCATAGAGGGTATTGATGGCAGTGTCTGTGGCTTATTAAGAGTAAAGCCTCATACACACGATGCAATTGTTGGCAGGGGATTATCTGTTGACAGACTGTTAGCCTAAAATCTGACCATTAGTATGCTCCTTTTGACAATTGTTGTCCAACTTTCTGCTAACAAATGTTGGGTGACATGCTAGTAAATTTTCGGCGAACAACGGTTGGTTGTCAGATTTTCGTATGGTCAGTACTCAAGTCCGTCACACAAAAGTTGAAAGTACAAACACGCATGCTCGGAATCAGTGCTCACCAAACACTAAATAAGCAGAAGGGGCCCAAAGGGGCTCGAGAGCTGAAATTCCTCGTAGTACGTCACTACGTTCATGTTTGTTGCCCGACAATTGTGTACCGTTGTATGCAAGACAAGATCCTGGCACACCCCCTTTTGACAAAAATCAGACGCTCGGTTGGCCAACAATCGCATCATGTGTTCAAGGCTTCAGACTAGGGACGTGCTATCTCTTGCTTTCCTAGCCTGTATGAAGCTGACTTGCTCACCTCCCTTATCTGACCCCCAAAAATCAATTCAGGTCATATTGCTTTGATTTTAACCACTTCAATACAGGGCACTTTTACTCCCTTTTTGCCCAGGCCAATTTTTAGGTTTGAGTGCTGTCGCACTTTGACAATTGCCTCATGCAACACTGTACCCATATGAAATTTCTTTAATTTTTTTTTCACACAAATAGAGCTTTTTTTGTGGTATTTAATCACCACTGTTGCTTTTTAATCTTTTGTAGTTTTGAAAATAAATAATCTTTCTTCATAAATTTAGGCCAAATTGTATTCTGCTACATTTCTTTGGTGAAAACATCCCAAATCTGTGTATATTATTTAGTCTGTAGGAAAGCTATAGAGTCTACAAACTATGGTATATATACTCTCTGGCCATTTTATTAGGCACACCTTGCTAATATTGGGTTGGACCCCCTTTTGCCTACAGAACTGCCTTAATTCTTTGTGACATAAATTTAACAAGGTGTTGAAAAAATTATTTAGAGATTTTGGTCCATGTTGACATGATAGCACCACGCAGTTGCTGCTGATTTGTCGGCTACACATCCATGATGCAAATCTCGTTCCATCACATCCCAAAGGTGCTCTATTGGATTGAGATCTGGTGACTGTGGAGGCCATTGAGACTACAGGGAACTCATTTGTATGTTCAAAAAAACAGTTTGAGATGATTTGAACTTTGTGGCATGGTGCATTATCCTGCTGGAAGTAGCCAGCAGAAAATGGGGCATTGTAGTCAAAAAGTGATGGACATCGTCAGCAACAATAGGTAGGCTGTGACATATAAATGATGCTCAATTGGTACTAAGGGGCCCAAAGTGTTCCAAGAAAATATCCCCCAAACCATTACACCACCACCACCAGCCTGAACAATTGATACAAGGCAGGATGGATGCATGCTTTCATGTTGTTTATACCAAATTCTGACCCAGCCATCTGAATTTTGCAGCTAAAGTCAAGACTCATCAGACCAGGCAACATTTTTCCAATCTTCTATTGTCCAATTTTGGTGAGCCTGTGGGAAATGTAGTCTCAGTTTCGTGTTCTTAGCTGACAGGAGTGACAACCGGTGTGGTCTTCTGCTGCTGTAGCCCATCAGCTTCAAGGTTTGATGTGTTGTGCTTTCAGAGATGGTATTCTGCATACCTTGGTTGTAACAAGTGATTATTTGAGTTACTGTTGCTTTTCTATCATCTCAAACCAGCCTGCCCATTGTCCTCTGACCTCTGACATCAACAAGGCATTTTCATCCACACAACTGCTGCTCACTGAATATTTTCTCTTTTTTGGACCATTCTCTTTAAACCTTAGATATGGTCCTTAATGAAAATCCTAGTAGATCACCAGTTTTTGAACTACTCAGACCATCCCATCTGGCACCAACAACCATGCAGAATTCAGCTCTGGTTCACATTGGTGCAATTTGACATGTCAAATTGGCGGCAAATGCCGGTGTTCTGTCCAAAACTGTCCGCCTATCAAAAAGTGTCCGCCCCGTACTGCACACAAGGAGATTCGGAAAATCTCCAAAGATGAACAGCACCTGCGCCGTGAGTCCAGGTGCAAGCCCCACCATCCAAGTGGACATAGGGCTGCACATAGTTAGTGGGCCCCTCGTGGGCTCACTTCGCTCGCCATGCTTCGGGCACGGTCTCGCTTCTCTTGGCTCTTTTTTATTCTAATTCTATGTCCACTTGGATGGTGGGGCTTGAACCTGGACTCACGGCGCAGGTGCCGTTCAAATTCGGATATTTTCGGAATCTGCTTGTCATATGTACGGAGCATGCGCAGTACACAGGGGACACTATCCGATGGGGGACAGTATTTGACAGGTCACCCGCAATGGCACTATCCTAATTGGTACAACGCCTCAACGATTTCAAAAAGTCGTTTCTGTACTACTTTTTGCAATTTTGGGGTGTGATTTCCATTGACATCTGTGCAGAAACCTGCACAGATGTCTGTGAAATCACAGCCGAAATCAGGACTGACATGCGGGAGTGAAATTGTACGAGTTCAGCTGAGCTCGCACAGCTCAATGTGAACTTGGGCTTGAAGTCATCTAAATACCCTTTCTTTCCCATTCTGATGCTCGGTTTGAACTTCAGATAATCATCTTCACCACGTCTAGATGCCTAAATCCATTGAGTTGCTGTCATGTGATTGGCTGATTAGCAATTTGTGTTCTGCCCCTTTCACACTGGGGCGGTTTTCAAGCAATACAGTGCTAAAAACAGTGCCTGTGTAGCGCCTGAAAAAAACGGCCCCTTTCACTCCAGTGTGAAAGTCCGACTGGAGCGGCGCGCTAGCAGGACAGTGAAAAAAGTCCTGCTAGCCGCATCTTTGGAGCGGTGAAAGGAGCGGTGTATTCACCACTCCTAAACTGCTCCTACCCATTGAAATCAATGGGGCAGTGCAGCTATACAGTAGCGCTTTGCGGGCGGTTTTAACCCTTTTTCGGCCCCTAGCAGGGGTTAAAACCACCCTGCTGGGGCCGCTAAAATGACGGCAAAGCGCCGCTAAAAATAGCGGAGCTTTACCGCCGACGCCCGCACCGCCCCGGTGTGAAAGGGGCCTTACCAAGCAATTGAACAGGTGTACCTAATAAAGTGGCCAGTGAGTGAATATCTGACAATTGATCAATCCTGATATACTGACAGCCTTCTAATTTTTTGACGCCTGAAAACGCCAGAACAGTACAAATACCCCCCAAATGACCCTTTTAGAAAGTAGACAGTCTGATGTATTTACTAAAAGGCATGGTATGTTTATTGAAGTTGTAATTGTTTTGGAAAAAAAAATGTTTTTTCCATTTTTTTTATATACTGTAACCAGTGCAGTACAGCATCATCATATAACGGTGACCAGGGACACTGACTGGTGACAGTATGTAAAAAAAATAAAAAAATTACATTTTTTTATTATTTTCTTTTTACATTTTTTTTTTGCATACTGTGACCAGAGCAATACAGTGTTACCATAGTAGCACTGTATCACTCTGGGGAGTTGATCAGGATTTTATATATATATATATATATATATATACACACACACACACACTATTTTTGTTTATAGCACTGAATTCCCTGCTATAAGCTAATATTTTTACTGAATAACAGCGTGTAGACACTGTCTATTGTGATTAGCTGTGATTGGTCACAGCTAATCACATAGTACAAACAGGCTGTGAGTGGCCCTCTCTATACCATGTGATCATTGTGACTAATCCCAGCTAGCAACACAGTTGTATACAATGAATGGTGTGAATGGAAGCCATACATTATTTTCAACTGTCATGTGATCTGCTGTTATTGGTCACGGTGATCACATGACACTGGCAATGGGCTGGTATGATGACCAGTCGCCCGCTGTGTCCAGTGGGTGCAGAGGGTGACAGATCATGCTGGATCGTGGCCCGTTCTTGTGAGGCCGTCTTATGGCTCACATAAGAATCATCCCAGTCAAGCCTGCAGGGAACAATAAGGCTTCTAAATGGTGGTATGTTTAGTCCCTAAATGGCTCAGTTTCTCTAGTAGCAGGTAGCAAATCCTCACAGTAGCAGCTCATTAGTCCCTGCAATATTTCAGCTCACAACCCGGTCATACACAGCAATTAGTCCACTCTCTGTCTTCACCCCCAAACACAGCATTCCAGATCACATTCAGGCTGCTGATTATGCAGCAGTGATGGTGCACACTGGACAATGATGTGCACTTTCTGGCCTCCCTCACTGCAAGAAGTTACAGTGTCATTAAACCAACATTATTTCAAACTATCAATAAATGCTGTATTACATTCTGTTTATACTCATACAGTCATTTTGGGATTTGTTTGATGTATTCTGCAAAAAATCTGGTTGATCCTGCTGTTCTCTATCCCTCCCCTGTCCCCACAGCAGCTGGGATTCTGCAGAACAGCTGTTGCAAGCTAGTGTACATGATCAACTTTCAGTGTGTTTCTATATTTCTTCCCTATCGCATCTGAGCAGCCAATGTGAATATTGAGTCACACGTATTAGTGTCAGAGGGGCTGAGGTTGTTCTTGGAGTTGAGGCACAGAACAGAGAACCCAAATTACCAAGCGGTTGCTTTGGGGGGACAATTACAACCTGGAATAAAGATGTACTTTGTACCATGTGATGCATGCCTTAGCCCTTGTACACACGGTCGGACATTCCAACAACAAAATCCGTTGGATTTTGTCCGAAACTTGTGTTGCATACACATGGTTGGACAAAGTTGTCGGGAAAATCCGATCGTACATAACGTGATGACGTTATTTCATTACGACTGGACTACGTTCAGGCTAGTAGCCAATAGCTTTGGTGTAGGAATTTGATCTGAGCATGTGTGGCACTTTGTCCGATCGGAATTCTCTACAAACGATCGGACAAAGTCCGATCAGATCATGTTGTCGGAAAGTTTTATAGCCCAGCTCTAAAACTTTGTCCGTCGGATATTCCAATGGAAACAGTCCGATGGAGCCTACACACAGTCAGATTATCCAACAACGTGGTCCGATCGGACATTTTCCGTCGGAATGTCCGACCGTGTGTACAAGGGCTTAAGACTTTAAAGGTGTTAAAAAAAAATTTGTGACACAATTAGTACAAAAAAAAAAAATTTAATGTGCATAAGTATTTACCACTCAAAAGTCAATACTTTGTAGAGCTACCATTTGCTGGAAGTTTCATGATGCTTACCTCTATTTGCTTAGCACATCTATCTGCTGGGATTTACCCATTCTTCAAGGTAAAACTGCTCCAGCTCCTTGAAGTTGAATGGGTTGATATGTTGTACAGCAACTTTTAATTATGTCACAGAGTGAGGTCTAGGCTTTGACTAAGCCATTTCAAGATAATTAAATGACACTCCAGTGTAGCTTTAGCAGTATGTTTAGGGTCACTGCCCTGCCTGAAGGTGAAACTCCATCCCAGTCTCAAATCTCTGGCAGACTGAAACAAGTTTTCTTCAAGAATTGTCTGGTATTTGGTGCTATCCATCTTTACTTTAATCCAGTCCAGTGTACCAGTCCCTGCCAATGAAAGCATCCCATGGCATGATGCTGCCACCACCATACTTCACTGTAGGGATGGTTTTCTCAAGGTGATGGGAAGTGTTTCCCATAATGGACAAAAAGATACATTTTAGTCCTATTTGGCCAGCAAACCTTCTTCCATGTGTTTGAGGTGTCTGCCACGTGCAGTTTGATGAACTCCATACGTGTATTCTTATTTTTTTTCCCTTAAAGTGGTTGTAAAGTCATTTTGGGGACTTTTACTTACAGGAAAGCCTATAATAAGGCTTACCTGTAGGTAAAAAAAATATTTTCTATACCTGTACGGTTTAGGAGATATTCCTCTCGCAATGTGCCGCTGACTGCAGCGGCGCATGCGCACAGGGGATTCCCAGCTGGAACCCAGGCAGACGCCGGACCCTGCCGGGAAGAAATCTCCCATGCGCATGCGCGGGAGTGACGATATGGCGGCTCCGGCCACTCACAGCGCCGGAGCCGCGATACCCAGAAGAAACGTAGAGGGAACATGTCACCTCCCTCAGTGTGGATCGGGCCAGATGTTGGGGCTTCGTTCTAAGGTAAGTATTTCATAATGAGCTAGTATGCGGTGCATACTAGCTCATTATGCCTTTTCCTTTGCAGGTGGGAAAAAAACCCAAAACACAACAGCGGGTTTACAACTACTTTAAGAAATTGATTTTTGGCAACTTTTCCATAAAGCCTCTGCTTTTTGGACTGTATAGCTTAAAGCGGTAGTTGACCCGCTTGGTCTTTTTACCTATAGGTAAGCCTATAATATGTCCATTCAGTCACAGAGCCGCGGCCCGCCCTGCCCCCTTTATCTCCTCATTAGCTGAGTGATTTCTACCTTTTTAATCACTTTAAGGTGGGTGCCTGTTCAGCAGAAGTTTGACTAACAGTGAAATTCCTTTGCTGTTCAAAGGAAAACATTTTTGCCCACAGAGACATTTCAATTTATTTGACACCATTCTCGATGTCAATTAGTTTATAAGAAATTTGACCACTAAAAAACATTTTTCAGCATGAGACACAGAGAGTCTCACTCCATCTACATATGTCCTCCGATTAATATGCTCTGTTGAACTAAAGTTTATGGAACACTGTTCTATTAGAGACCTTAAAGCTGTTGTATACCCGCTGATGTGTTTTTGTTTTTTTCCTACCTGCAAAGGAAAAGGCATAATGAGCTAGTATGCACCGCATACTAGCTCATTATGAAATACTTACCTTAGAACGAAGCCCCGACATTTGGTCCGATCCACGCCGAGGGAGCTGACATGTTCCCTCGGCGTTTCTTCCGGGTATCGCGGCTCCGGCGCTGTGAGTAGCCGGAGCCGCGATATCATCACTTCCACGCATGCGCGCAGGAGATTTCTTCCCGGCAGCGTCCGTAGTCTGCCGGGTTTCAGCCGGGAATCCCCTGTGCGCATGCGCCGCTGCAGTCAGCGGCGCATTGCGAGGGGAATATCTCCTAAACCGTACAGGTTTAGGAGATATTTTTTGTACCTACAGGTAAGCCTTATTATAGGCTTTCCTGTAGGTAAAAGTCCCAAAAAGAACTATACAACCACTTTAAGGACCTGGCACAAGACAACTATTCCCTAGGTACATCTAGGGGGGGAGAGGTTATTGTTCAGTCAGCTGCATAAAACATTAAATCTGACTTTTATCCTGTGAACTCCCGTACACCGGAGATTAGCCAATTCCCAACATTTGTTAAACTGGATTTGACAGCATTAGCACAGTGTGCAATGAGTCACAGCAAAAAATGGCAGGATAACCTCACCAATCAGGAACCACTGGCCTTAAAAGCTTAGAGGATGACAAGTCTATTGTCATCCATAATTCAGATAAAGGGACTAATCGTCTTGAATACAGATTCCTATAGGGATAAAGCTATTTTACAATTGTTGGATGCTGAAACCTATACCAAACTGGGAGGGGATCCGACCAAGAGATATAAGACCATCTTGATTGGGTTGATAGAGGGGTTAATTAGGTTGAGGGTAGTTAACCAGAAAGAAGCAGACATGTTGATTCCAGATTATCCTACTGTTCCCACGGTCTATCACCTACCCAAGACTCATAAGGGGTTAAATCCTCTACACGGCAGACCCATTATACTAGGTATTGACTCTCTAAATGAGAGGTTGGGTCAGTGGCTGGACAAGCAATTACAGCCCTCGGTCATCCAGCTGCCCAGATACCTTAAGGATCCCAAACATCTTCTGCACATTGTGAGGAATTTTTTTGTGGGAGGACAGCTACTCTTGGGTCACACTCTTGGGTCGCACAGAGAACCCCTTTAATTCATCCATTAAGATACATTTAAGGTATATAGATGATCTACTGCTAGTGATGGAGGACGGAGTGGGATGCCTGGATCAGTTTCTTACATTTGTGAATACTAATAGCAGGAATTTATTCTTTACAAGACATGCAGATACTAGCAGTGTCTGTTATTTGGATGTTTGCCTCACAGGCATGAGCTCAAAGGTTTCAACTACATTGTACAGAAAACCTTTGTCAGGTAATTCTTTATTATTGGCTCAGTTTGGACATCCAAAACATATGATTAAAGGTATCCCTGTAGGTCAGTGTTTGCGTGTCAAGGCGCATCAGCAGTAGTGAACAGACATTCGAGCAAGAAGCCTCCCTCCCGTATAAAAGATTCTGGAACAGGGGTTATCCCAATTGGATGTTAGATAGAGCTCTGACTATTGCTACAGGCAAGAACAGGGAGGATCTTCTAAAACAGATAAACAATCGGAACACCACACGGAAAAACTAGGTTAACTATATCTACTCCCTATAGCACAGAATTAGTGAGGTAAAATATCCACAAATATCTGCCAGTTTTATATGAGGATGATATGTGTGCTGGCATCCTCGGAGAGGGTATAAATGTGGTATCCTGTCGGGCACCCGCCTTAAAGCGGTGTTCCGCCCCAACCAAAAAAATTAAAAGCCAGTAGCTACACATACTGCAGCTGCTGGCTTTTAACAATAGGACACTTACCTATCCTGGAGTCCCACAATGTAGGGTGGTGCTCCCGCCATTGCAGGTAAGGGAACCCGGCAGTTTAGCCTTACGGCTTCACGCTGGGAACCCTACTGTGCATTTGTGAGGCCCTGCTCCTCTCTCCTACTGGCCCAGCGACAGGGAGAGGAGGAGGGAGACCCGGGGTCATGTCACGGGCCGTGGCCCAGACCCCCGGAAGTGGGAACATGATACCTGTCAAAGACAGGTATCCTGTCCCCTCTCCCCCCTGAAAGGTGCCAATTGTAGCACCGGAGGGGGAGACGAGACAAATGAGCGGAAGTTCCACTTTGGGTGGAACTCTGCTTTAAGTTGATATCTATCCCCTAGTTTTTTTTAACAGGGAACAGACAAAGTCTGCCACCTGGTTACATTTCAAAGGGAACTATGAGTGTAGGGCAGCTGAGGCAAGAAATTTGGTTCTATTGTTAGTCATAAGTTTGCTTTTTACAATTGTAACACCAGTTATGTTATATACCTGAAGTTCCTGCCACATACAATACATAGGGAGAACTACGAGGTGTCTGCGAGATGAACACATATATTCTATGAACACAAATATAATGTGGATAGGAACAAATCTACTAATGTAGCAAAACACTTCAATTTGTATCAGGGGGGAGGTAAATCACTCATACTCATAATCACTCATACAGGTCCAGGTCATCCAGGATCAGGGTCCCGAAGAGGGGGGAGATGCATTCCATTTACTGTGCCAGAGAGATGTAATGAATTTTCCATCTCTAGACTCGTGTTCCCCATGGCCTCAATTTTGAGTGGGATGTTAGCCACTTTTATAAATAGCTTGCGATACACCTCTCTCAGGTACAGGGGGGATGTGGGAACCCCCCTACCTTTTGAGACAAGGTATGTGTCTATCATCACCCCTTTCAGCACCTTTTCTTATGATTTTAGTTTTAGTTGTGTCTGCACGAGCTATGATATCCAATATGGTCCATATGTTTGAGGTTTAAAATCAAATTCATTTGCATTGTGACTATATATCTTTTCCCTTTATATATACGTTTCCTTTTCATTTCCTTACCTTATTTACTATATAGACTGTGTATGTGTATAATTTACATATATATCATTTATATACTTTCCCTTTTTTTTTATTGGATTTTTGCTTCTTTCATTAGAACTATTCTTTCTTTTACACTTTTCATTTTTTGCTTATATATATATATATATATATATATATATATATATATATATATATATATATTTTTTTACAATTTTCGTCTTGTTTTATTTTGTATCTCTCTCTTTTTATATATATATATATATATATATATATATATATATATATATATATATATATATATATATATATATATATATATATATATATATATATATATATATACATACATATACCCCTTCTCCGAAAATAAGACCTAGCATGATTGTTGGTGATGGCTGCAATATAAGCCCTACCCCCCAAATAATGCCTACCCTGTTTCCCCAAAAATAAGCCCTACCATGAAAATAAGACCTACAAGGACTTTAACTAGGGCTTATTTGGGGGGTAGGGCTTATATCGCAGCCATCACTGACAATTACACTAGGTCTTATTTTCAGGGGAAACAGGGTATATATATATATATATATATATATATAACATAAACACTGCAAATATAAATTTGAGGAAAATATGCTTATAAAGTAGTTTAATGTTAGCCAATATAAAAATAAATAAATAAGTCCCCAGATTTAATTAACCACTTGGGATCCGCGCTATTGCAAAATGACGGCAATAGCGCGGACCCACATTTTCGGGACTACGTCTATTGACGTAGTCCCGGTTACGAGCGGCCTGCGCGCCCCCTGAGGGGCGCGCGCGGCGCGCTCTGTGATCGGCGAGTCCGTGAGACTCGCCTGATCACCGATCCGTGTAAGGGGTCGATCCCGACCCCTTATCACGTGATCAGCTGTCAGCCAATGACAGCTGATCATGTGATAAAACGGAGCCGGTAATCGGCTAGTATTCCTCCTCGCGCTGACAGCGCGAGGAGAAAAAAAAAAAGCCGATCGCCGGCGGCCGTGTTCGGGACATCAGTCCCGATCACGGCCAGCAATTTAAAAGGACACCTGCCCCCTGCCAGTGCCCACCTGCCACCCGCAGTGCCATCCTGAAATAAAGTAAGTGCCCCCCTGTCAGTGCCACCCAGCAGTGCCCATAGTGCCCACAGTGCCACCCAGCAGTGCCCACAGTGCCACCCAGCAGTGCCCACAGTGCCACCCACAGTGCCACCCAGCAGTGCCACCCACAGTGCCACCCAAAATCTGCCTCAGGTGCTGCACCCCAGTGCCGCCCATCAGTGCCCAGCAGTGCCGCCCATCAGTGCCCAGCAGTGCCGCCCATCAGTGCCCAGCAGTGCCACCTATCAGAGCCACCTATCAGTGCCACCTATCAGTGCCCATCAGTCCCATCTATCTGTGGTACCTATCAGTGCCCATCCGTGCCACCCATCCGTGCCACTTATCCGTGCCACCCATCCGTGCCATCTTATCTGTGCCCATCTTTGCCCATCAGTGCCGCCTTATCTGTGCCCATCGGTGCCGCCTTATCTGTGCCTATTAGTGCCGCCTTAACTATGCCTATCAGTGCCCACCAGTGCAGCCTATCAGTGCCCACCAATGCAGCCCATCAGTGCCCACCAATGCAGCCCATCAGTGCCCACCAATGCAGCCTATCAGTGCCGCCTAATCAGCGCACTTCAATGAAGGAGAAAAATGACCCGTTTGCAAAATTTTATAACAAACTATTAAAACATGATTTTTTTTTTTTTTTTTTTTTTGCATCTTTTTTTGTTTGTTTAGCAAAAAATAAAACTCCGAGCTGTAACTAAATACCACCAAAAGAAAGCTCTATTTGTGGGAAAAAAATGATAAAAAATTCATTTGGGTACAGTGTTGTATGACCGCGCAATTGTCACTCAAAGTGCATCAGCGCTGAAAGCTGAAAATTGGTCTGGGACTGAGGGGGGTTTAAGTGCCCAGTAAGCAAGTGGTTAAAAAAAATCTGGTCACCTTACTACATGTAGGCAAAATGCCCTCTAATGCCTCATTAACACTCGCAGTGTCAAACCTGTGCTTATATATGTATAGGGCCTGTTCACACTAGAATCGCACAGGAATGCAGTCTGCATTCCTATGTGATTCCTGTGCATTCCTCTGCAGTGCAATTTCACAACTCATTCATTTGAATAGGCGGCAAATCACATCACAAAGCACAAAAAGTAGAAAAACGCCCTGCAACAAATCACATGGTACAGCAGTACCACATGATCCTGGTGTCTGCCAATGCCCTGGATTTGCAATCTTGGGGTGATGTTAACAATATATTGGCACCCACAGCAGATAGTAAAGGCAGTGTATTTTGAACGTTCTGCAGGAATCATGCAGGGAACGCACCTTACCAGCACTGTGTTCTAATGTGAACCAGCCCTTAGAGAACATTTCTAAACACACACAAATGCAGCTAATTTTTCCTTAGTGTCATTTAGACTAGACATTTAGATGCATAAAGGGCCAGTTCACACCATAGAAACACAGTCTGGGTGCGTTCCAGATACTTTGCACATTTTTGATGCATTTCGGTGTGTTTTTGATGTGTTTTACCACGTTCCAGGACAGTTCAGCGCAGAAAAAATGCAGCATGTTCCATTTTTTTTTTCTGGAACTGGAATGCATTGGAACTGACCGCAGTGGTGGTGTGAACTATGCCATTGAAAACCATATAACCTACTATCCATGCGTTCAGAAAAAAACCGCACTGGACTGCATGTTGTGTGAACTTACCCTAGGGTCATTCAATTTAGCTGTGTTTAGAGAAAATACTGTAGAATTTTGTGCATCAAAAATCTAAATATCTAAAGGTGGCTATACAGATGTAAACGCGTGTCAATGCAGGTTAATGCAATTAAACCAGCTTTAAAGCAGGAACTTCTAAACACAGGGAAAATTTAATTTGGGAGCATAAAAGTTCTTTATACTTTCCAAAGAATGTATCCAGTAATTGGAAAAGTTAACCGCATAAGTGCAAGTATTGAATAAAGCCTAAAGGCTAGTTCACGCCACATGTGTTCTAGTGTTTTCATTCTGCATCCAAAACCTATAGAATGTAGGTTACATGGTTTTCAATGGCAGAGTTACACCAGTGTGTTCCAGTTCCAGAAAAAAGAGTAAAACATGCTGCATTTTTCCTTGCACAGAATTGTAGCTGAAGGTGGTAAAACGCATAAACAATGCTCCGAAATGCACCGACAGGCATCAAAAACATAGCAAAAATGCATCGGACTCCAGTACAGTGAAAAAAAAAAAAAGAAAGAAAAAAGTATCTGGAAAGCATCTGGAAACGTGTGAAAAACACGCATACAGAAATGCATCCGGAATGGATCTGGTGGATGTTTTTGTGGTGTGAACTAGCCCCATGGCTCAGTTCATACTGCTGCGATCTGATTTAGATCACATTTTCAGTGTGATTATGTAGTGCAATGTGGATGTGGTTTGCATATTCTATGGGACAAAAATCATGCTGGAATCGCATCAAAGTAGTACAGGAACCTTCTCCATAATCGCTCTGAGTTGCATTGATGTAAACGGACACCATTGAAAACAATGTGATTTCTAGTGTCATGCGATCCTGTGCGACTCAGTTCACATCTGAAAACGCACTCGTGTATATGAAGCCTAAAAGCGAAAACTGAAATTAGAATATAGGTGTGGCTTTCGTTGTAGCAAGGAGTTTGAGTCCCTCCCCGGCATGCAGCATATATCAGCAAGTCTGCAAACCCTCCCCCTTAGTAATCTCTGGACTTTCTGAGAGTAGACATGGCTTGCTTGTGTCTGCTTGTTCTCAGCTTGTTCTCCCTGTGTGCCACTGAAGTGATAACCGAAGACAATAGAATTGAAGGCTTGCCACCATTCTGTGGCTCATATGAATGTCCCAGATATCAAGTACTGAAGAGATACAATGTAAGTCTGTCTTTTTATCTTTTTATTTATTATTTAAAAAAGGGTGATGTGAACAATCAACTACTTAGAATTATAAATGTCATCATTACATTTGATTTCAGTTATATTTTCTAAGGGATTCACACAGCCCAAAAAAAAAAAAAAATGACTGATTTCACTATTGTCAAAATTTCGCCAAAGCAATTATTCTTTACGGAGGTGCTTAGGTGAAATTTGCGTGAAAAAAAAATATATCTTTTTAGGTGGCGTGCTTTTTTTTTTTTTCCCCCTTTGTGTATTTGATTGTTATTTGTGTCATGTTTTTCCACTTGAGAAACTACGCCTTATGTTATCATACACTGTAGCTGAAATGCTGATCAATACGTTTATGTTGTCCCGACTTGACTACTATAATGTTCTACTTGCTGGGGTTTCTAGTTCCACACTAAACAAACTACAGTATGTTCAGGTGCCAGACCTGATAGGCCAAATGTAATTGATCATATTACTCCTTTCCTTGAGTTCTTCACTTGCACTGGCTACCTATCAAGTTTTGCATTGATTTCCAAATTCTCATGCTCACCTACATGACTCGGCACATCGTTATCTGTCTGAACAGTTATTAACCTACCCCCCTTCCCCATCCTCTTAACCTTCGCTCCTTTGATTTTGGTCTTCTGAGTGTCCTTTAAAACTATCTACAATCAATTTTTTCACACAAATAGAGCTTTCTTTATTTGATATTTGATCACCACTAAGTTTTTTTTTTTTTTTTTTTTATTATTATTATTATAAAAGGAAAAATAAAACAAACATTTTGAAAAATAAACTCAATTTTGTTACTTTCTGCTATAAAACTTAAACATGTAGCAAGGTCCTAGGGCCCCAGAGGCCTAATAGTGACATCAAAGGTTAGGGAGAGCTGACATCCTTCCTTGTAGAGTGGGTTACCAGCAGGGGTCAAGTCCTGGGGAAAAAAGTGTGGGAACTCCCACCCAAGATCCACTCCCCCACCAAAAAAATAAAAAATAAATAAAGGTACGCTCATATGCATATATATATTTCACAGAAAATACAGTACATTTATTGTAAAGTGCCAGTTTACAAAAACAAAATATGTTAACTTGTCAAACAGAATAATCAGCACAATGGGTGATGATCTTTCCCTCGCAGGGAATTTCTAACACAAATACACCCTGTTCTAAATTCAAATACAGCAAATTAGAAAATATCCCACAAACTGGAATAACGTTGCCCTTTCCGTGCAAGATTATCGGCAACGGATCAAAAAACTCACGGATCGGATCATTCCTTGGATCAGAATCACAGATCGGATCATTTTTCGGATCAGCAAATAATAATTGAATTTGCAAAAACCTGTGAAAATGTCACCACCATATAGTCCCCACTGCAATATACATCTCCCCCACTGTAATATCCACGTCATCTCCCCCAATAATATTTTGGCTGGGTATGGCAGGGTATTGCAGAATATTGTCAGGATAAGTATTGGCAGGGTATTGCAGAGTATTGGCAGGGTATGGCAGATTATTGCTGGGTATTGCAGATTATTGGCAGGGCATTGCTGATTAAATTGCAGGGTAAGTATTGCAGAGTCTTGGCAGGGTAAGTATTGCAGAGTATTGGCAGGGTATTGCAGAGTATCGGCGGGGTATGTATTGCAGAGTATTGGCAGGGTATTGCAGAGTATTGGCAGGGTAAGTATTGCAGAGTAAGTATTGGCAGGGTATGTATTGCAGAGTATTGGCAGGGTATGTATTGCAGAGTATTGGCAGGGCATGTATTGCAGAGTATTGGCGGGGTATTGCATTGCAGAGTATTGGCAGGGTATTGCATTGCAGAGTATTGGCAGGGTATTGCAGAGTATTGGCAGGGTATTGCAGAGTAATGGCAGGGTATGTTTTGCAGAGTATTGGCAGGGTATTGCAGAGTGCTGGCAGGGTAATGCAGAGTATTGGGTATTGCAGAGTATCGGGTATTGTAGAGTATTGGCAGGGTATTGCAGAGTATTGGGTAATGCATAGTATTGGCAGGGTATTGCAGAATATTGGCGGGGTATTGCAGAGTATTGGGTATTGCAGAGTATTGGCAGGGTATTGGCAGGGCATTGCAGAGTATTGGCAGGGCATTGCAGAGTATTGGCAGGGTATTGCAGAGTACTGGCAGGGTATTGCAGAGTATTGGGTATTGCAGAGTATTGGGTATTGCAGAGTATTGGGTATTGCAGAGTATTGGGTATTGCAGAGTATTGGGTATTGCAGAGTATTGGGTATTGCAGAGTATTGGCAGGGTATTGCGGAGTATTGGCAGGGTATTGCGGAGTATTGGCAGGGTATTGCAGAGTATTGGCGGGGTATTGGCAGAGTATTGGCAGGGTATTGGCAGGGCATTGCAGGGTATTGGCAGGGCATTGCAGGGTATTGGCAGGGTATTGCAGAGTATTGGCAGGGTATTGCAGAGTATTGGCAGGGTATTGCAGAGTATTGGGTATTGCAGAGTATTGGGATATAGTGACTAACCTTGTTTACTTCTCGGGAGAGAAGTAAACTGGTAGCAGTACAGCGGCTGTGGCCCCAGGAGGCCTGGTCTGTCTGGCACTGGGTAGAGGGGAGGGAGGAGACAGTCCGGATCCCAGCGGCATGTGTCTGTCGCTGGCTGCGCTGACTCCAGTGCGTGCCCACCTGTACGGCCGACGTCATGTGACCGGTTGCTAGACGCTGAGCAGCCCTAGCCTAGCAACCAGTCACTCGGGAGGCAGAGGAGCGACGGACTACGCACTGAATAGTCTCAGGCGGCTAATGGGAATGCCGTTCCCGTTGTGGAAATAGTACGGGAACGCAGTTCCCATGCGTTCCCGCAGGACTCGAGCCCTGGTTACCAGGCATAGTGGGTGTAATGCAAGATGAAATGATGGGCGCCAGTTACTTTTTGAATGCGAACAAGAGATTTATTGTCTCTTAACAAGAACTGTGGGAGAGCGGGTTAGGGCCAGGACACCCTTAAATAGATGCAATGATAATAAGCAGACTCTGAAATACTATAGGTAGACAGCTATACAGTGGAAGGCCTACAGCCGGATAACACTGTATAGGTAGGACCGCTGTCTCCTATGGCAACTAATCTTGCAACAGTCACTAAAGGTAGCTGTACATAACTCTTGGTAACACAGAATATTCCTTCTGTTATCTCACAGTATCTCACTGTTGGTCTTGAGCTCCCAATCTCTCACTAGACTATCCCAATCCAATCGTCACTGGATCTCCTGAGATCTTCCACAGCTATCCCGATGTATCCTCCTCAAGCGTCACCCTGCTAACCTGCTGGGTCCCTGGCTTGGAACTTATTGATGCTTTCCCACTTCTTCACCGTCCCGGCTGGTGAGAAGACTGCTCTGGTACTTGCTTCAGCTTACTCACAGTAGTCTCCAGTAACAAGGTGGAAGGTCCCTTAGTGGTGACAGCTTCCCCTCTACCTTCGACAACAACTGGTTCCCCATCCTGCAGTCCCAACCCTACGCTGCTTCTTCTGCTCCTGGATAGACTTCAGGCAGCCAGGTGTCCCTGGATAGGCCCCTGGCTTCTGGCCTAGCAACCCAGGGAGACATAACACACGTCCACCAAGACAGACTTCCAGGTGGCACAAAACCCCAATCAGCTGAATTCACCTAAATAAATAGGCTCTCCCAGCAGGTCAAGGGACTAAAAGAAACCCCTGCCAATTGGCTGAGACACCCAATGATCTGACCATGCTAAGCCCTTGTTAATCTAAGCCCTTGCTAATGTCACCAGCCACAGTGCCACCTAGCAACAAGAGAAAGGGTGCAGCAACTTTTCTGTGTGTGGGCGGCACAGTGGTGTAGTGGTAGCACTCTCGCCTAGCAGTAAGAAGGGTCACTGGTTCGAATCCCAACCATGACTCTACCTGCCTGGAGTTTGCATGTTCTCCCTGTGCCCATGTGGGTTTCCGCCGGGAACTCCGGTTTCCTCCCACAAACCAAAGACATGCAGGTAGGTAAATTGGCCCTAGTATATGAATGGGGACCTTGGATTGTGGGCTCCTTGAGGGTAGGGACCAATGTGAGTGTGTAATGTACAGGGATAGGGACAATTGTAGACACTCAGGTTGAACTGGATGGACTGGTGTCTTTATTCAACCTTACTAACTATGAAACTCTAGAATTTAGGGAGGAATCAGTGGATCTTCTATTAATCAGCAAGGACAATTACTACCTGGCAAACTAAATTTGTTAGCAACACTGTCTAAACACCAGGGTATTACATATAATAATAATAAAAAAATCGAATGTCTTCATAATTTTAGGCCAAAATGAGGGCCATCTCCTTGACTAAGACCCTTCTCCCCTGATCGCTCAATTTGGCAGGGTGGCCCGCTCTAGGAAGAGTCCTAGTGGTTCCAAACTTATCCCATTTACGGATAATGGAAGCCACTGCTCATTGGTACCCTCAATGCTGCAGACATTTTTCTGTACCCTTCCCCAGATCTGTGCCTTTATACAATCCTGTCTCGGAGGTCTACAGACAATTCCTTGGACTTCATGACTTGATTTGTGCTCTAACATGCACTGTTAACTGTTGGACCTTTATATAGACAGGTGTGTGCCTTTCCAAATCATGTCCAATCAACTGAATTTACTACAGGTGGACACAAATCAAGTTGTAGAAACATCTCAAGGATGATCAGTGGAAACATGAAGCACCTGAGCTCAATTTTGAGTGTCATGGCAAAGGCTGTGAATACTTATGTACATGTGATTTTTTTTTTCCTTTTTTTTTTTTTTTATTTAATCTGCAAAGATTTAAAAAAAAAAAAAACTTCTTTCACGTTGTCATAATGACGTCTTGTTTGTAAAATTTTGAGAAAAAGAATTAATTTATTACATTTTGGAATAAGGCTGTAACATAACAAAATTTGGAAAAACGAATCGCTGTGAATACTTTCTGGATGCACTGTATGCTGGAATTTTTATTTTATGTATTTTTTTTTATACTAGTAATGACAATGATCAGTGACTTATAGTGGGACTGTGATAGTGTGGCTGACAATCTGACACTAACTGACATTGTGTTGGAGGTAAACAAACTGACTGATACCACCAATGACACTACAGTGATTAGTGATACTATACACTGTCACTGTACTCATGACACTAATGGGTGACAGGGGTGATCAGAAGGGCAATCAAGGGGTTAACTGCGTGCCCAACAAGTGTAGGTGTGATGCTTTTATGCAAAGGATCAGGTTGTTAATGGGGTTAATTGTGTGCCTAACAAGTGTTAATGTGTGTAATATGTGCTACTTTTAACTACAAACCTGGGTGTTCCTGTAAAATGGCGAGCAGAAACAGACAGATCATTCCCTCTGCACAGAGCCATGTATGTCAGGCCTCAGCCATGAATCATTGGTTGAAAACCGCTGAGAAAATCCCACAGCAGGAGTCATGGAGGAGGGGGGCACATACATGCCCAGAACCCGGAAGAAGGAAACAATGTACAGGTATGCTGGGGGTGCCTGTAGGAGCCGCCGTCCATAGTAAAATACAGACGGGCTGTCTGTAAGTGGTTAAAACGGTACTACACTATACCTGAGCACCAAAAACACTATTTAATTCATTTTTTAACATTCAAAGTAAACTCACCCATCCATTCATGTCTCCATGCTTTATTTTGATGAGAAATAATTCTGAAAAATGCCCCCCAGCATTCTGGCTGTGTCCATCTTGAGAGAGGGCAGAGGGTTCTTGTAGCATTTACTTCCTGGAATCCACCTGCCCTTAGCTCAGGCATGCAGATGTTTCCTCAGATTAGGCAACCTGTCAGAATTTGTAACGGAAGTGACATTCCTTCGCCGCCGACATCTTGCTACACCGCATGCTCGTCCACAGTAAGGATACAATGAGAAGGCAACAAGTGGACATCTTGTTACAGCCACCGGAGTCAAGCATTTCACACTTATTTTTAACAGTAAATTCAGCTTATATATAAATCCCTCTGACTGTTTAGATGTTGAATTTTAAAAGCAGTGGCAAGCCTGCTGATCTCACAGGTTTGCTAATCTGACAGAACACCGCTGCTTTGAAAAATCAACATCAAAACAGTCAGACGGATTTGAAAATACTAAATTTCAATATATAAACTGAGTTTACTGCTAAAAATAAGTGTGAAATGCATGACTCCTGTGGGTGTAACAAGATGGCCGATTGCCGCCTTCTCACTGTATCCTTACTGCGGATGAGTGCGGGGTGTAGCAAACATGGCGGCAATGGAACGTCACTTCCATTACAAAATCTGACGGGTCGCCAAATGTGAAGAAACACAGGCAGGAGGATGTGCTTAGCTGAGAAAACCCCCTCCTCCCCTTCTGAAGATGTATAATATTATTTTGGCCTAGGCCTGGAAACCATGAAGTAACAAAAAAAAAGTTAAAAAAAGTTTAAAACAAGTAAATATGATATACTTTCCTAATGCTAGCAGCATAAGGATTAAAAATAGTCAGTGTTGACTGACAGAGTGAAGTTCTGCCTTCAACTAATTAAAACTGAAAACATACAACTTCTTTAGACAAGTCTTCACTGAACCGTTCGTTTACTTGTGTATCTCTTGTTTTTGCTTCTTTTGTAAATCGCATTGAGAAGGTACCTTTTAAAGGTGGCATATGAAAGTTTATTACTTATTATTACTATGGCATTAACTTTTTATTTTATTTTCATTTTACATTTTTTTTTATTTCTGTGAAAAATAATGAATTAAATAAGGGGCAATTTTTGGCCCAAGATTAGGGCAAGGGCAGTTGAAAAGAGCTTATGTAACCCACAGGAGCCATTTAAAGCACCAAAACCTACCTTATTATAATATTTTAATAGTTTATCCCACATTATGTGATTTGCATGTTTGCCCCCAGTTTAATAACTCCAGGCAAACGGCTAAATACACAGGTTAAAGTGAAAACAAAGTTCACTTTTTAAAGCGGAGTTCCAGCCTGGGGCGAAAAAAAATTAAAGTCAGCAACTACAAATACTGTAGCTGCTAACTTTTAACATAAGGACACTTACCTGTCCAGGGAGCCCCCAACGCCGTCACTCCAAGCCAATCTGTCCATCGGCTCCGGGTGGAGGCACCGGCATCCTTACTTAGGGAAACAGGAAGTGAAGCCTTGTGACTTCACAGTCTGTTTTCTACTGCGCATGCACAAGTCGCGCTGCCCTATCTAAATGGTCCCGCTGTCTTCTGGGACCTGTGTGTCTTCCAGAAGACAGCACAGGGAAAGGAGGAGGGGCTGAAAGTTTTGTAGATCGCCGCACAACAATGCGGCAAACTTACAGGGAAGTGGGAGCAGGTAACTGGGTTTGACAGGTATCTGCTCCCCAAAAGGTGCCAAATGTGGCAGCGGAGGTGGGAGGAAGCAAACAAGCGGAGCTTCCCCTTTTGGGTGGAGCTTTGCTTTAACTTGTACCTACAGGTAAGCCTGTGATTGGACCGTAAAAGGATAAGTAGCTTACTGATGAACTCATCTATCTATCCTTCTATGTATTCTCTTTGCACTCGATTGGCTCCTTATGCTACTTCTTCCACTCCTTCCCTGGAGCTGTTTTACATGGCAAAGGATTTGTATTAATTCACATTCAGTCCTGAGATTTACACAGCTGTGCCCCACAGCACAGCCCAGTTAGGAGGGGAGGGGGACCTGCTCTTTGGCGCAGTTTCACTTTTTTTTCCACCCTGCATTTGGACAGTAAAAGGAGAAGCAGCATGCTGATGTACTTATCTCTCTATCCTCCTATCAGTATGCTCTTTGCACTTAATTGGCTCTTTGTGTTGCTTCTCTTACTCTTTCCCTGGGCTCTGCTGTAAAAATGGTTCATTAGCCTGCAAGAAGCTGCTACTAAGTACATTTGGGTATTTAATCTAATTAAATTTAAAAAAAAATGTTTTTCTTATGTATTGATAATAACAGAGCTCCATTAATGTGTTCCTTTTATAGATGCTTGGAGTTCAGTTAAATAATAATAAATGCCTATTACATGGCAAAGTGCACTTCTGATATCAGATTCCCGATAGCAAAGAGATAAATCTTCTTGAGTCAAAGTTATATCCACAGGTCAGATTACCTAATTCTGCATGTGATTTCCTATGTATGTCACCTAAACTTTCTTCTGTCTAAAGCTTACCATACACAGATTGCATTTCCACACATTACTGATAAATAAGCTGAAATTCCATCCTTGGGTGGCCCATTGGCTTCCCCTGGTTCAAAAAACTTTGATTTAAAGATCAAAGGCGACAGACAGAAAATTGTCATCCGAAAAGTGACTGCAGCCAATCTGCTGGGGTATTCTGTGCCACTAGATGACCAGCATTAGGCTGGGCACGCATTGTCAACTGTGAGTTGTGCGAATGAAGAAAGTCATGATTTCATATATGTGTGAGTATTATACATAATTGTTAAGCATTTAAAAGTATTTGCCTTAAAGTGTATTTCTGTCCAAAATAAAATAACCACTTGACCTCTGGAAGATTTTACCCCCTTCATAACCAGAGCGAATTTTTGCTATTCAGCACTGTGATACTTAACTAGCATAACTGGCAATTGCACGGTCATGCAACACTGTACGTAAATGACATTTTTATCTTTTTTTTCACACAAATATAACTTTCTTTTGGTGGTATTTGATCACCACTGAGTTTTTTATTTCTTGCAATATAAATAAAAAAAGATGGAAGATTTTGAAAAAAAAAAGAGAAAAATTGTAATTTCTGCTATAAAATATAAGAAAAAATGTAAAAATTGTAATTTCTTCATAAATTTAAAAAAAACCAATAATAAGTGCAAATCATTTGGTTTGCGTGAAAATTATAACGTCTGGTATAGATACTGGAACTTTTTTTTTATACTAGTAATGACCGTTTTATGGTGGGACTGTGGTAGTGTGCTGGGCAATCTGACACTAGCTTATGCTGGCTAGGGTGTTACACTAACTGACCTGGACATCAATAGTAACACTAATACAGTGATCAGTGTTTACAACACAGAGCTCCCTTCACTGAATGCCAGAGCTGATCAATCATTGCCTGGGACTCACTGATCGGCTTGTGCTCTAACAAATCACACTACAGCCAGGGTGGTGGGTGCATGCCCACTACCTGGAAGCGCTGATCACCTATTAGATGCGCAATCCAGCGCAGAGCGGATGCCCTGCAGCAGTATATGTGTGGGGCGGGCTGGCAAGCAGTTATACAAAAACAAAACAAAAAAAACATCTGTGCAATACATGCACATTCCCAGAATTTGTGTCTTTATAAACATTGCAAATACAGAAAAATACCTGTTGATCTTGGCAAAAAAACAAGTGAACCCCTAACTTCCTGTTTAGCCTGACAACTTTGATCCTGCCCAACTCGTTGGACTACAGAACACCTCCCACTTATTAGGGAGAAGCACTGTCTTTTTTTTGTTTACAAACGTTTTATTAAAGAAATAAAGACAAGTACAGGAAAAGATGCAATGTGTACAGTAATTTACATCGAGAATAGCATAGAAAGTATACAATGTACAAGCAATACATACTCAAACTGAAATGCTAAACCCAACAGTTCAATATAAAATTGTATATCGTTGGAGGGAAGCACTGTCTTGTCAGGTCACTACAAAAAATTAGGAGCTTATTGGATATCTGGCAGAGGAACTGGTATTTGTACTTGCAACATTACAGAGACAAATCATGGGGAAATGTGAATGTACTATAAAGATGTAGAGCTTATGTGCTGGCCCAGCTCCTGTGCCCCTCCCCTTGCCTCCCTACATAGCTGTCTGGAGTGGAGGGAAGGGGGATTTTATCAAGCAGCTATTCTAACCCAGGGTTCCTTCAGAGTTTGCTACGGGTTCCTCTAGCTGTGAAAAAAGAAAAAGGTAGACCGGGCGCTATACCTTTTAAATATAGTGATGTAACCAAATATTATAGTGTTGCTTATGAGGGTAAAAACACAAAATATTTCAACGATAAACAGTGAACATAATATATTAGTAGTTAATGGTAAAAAATATAAAGTGAATATTGAAGTGAGGGGTGTGTCCCCAATACAAACAAATCCCCTATATTTTGGGAAGAAGAAGAAGCAAAAAAAAAAAAAAAATATATATATATATATAATATAGTATTAGTGTACATATATTATTTTTACAACCATACTATGAAAAAGTCTTAAACGTAAGTGCTAATAAAAACCAGATGGTAAAAAGAAAGGTAAAGTCAGTCCATAAATCGCCAAGACATGCGATAATAATATTGCAGAAAGACGCTAATAGAAAAAAAGTTCCAAAGAATGTAGAAGCAGGCTGTGCAGGAGGTATGTGTTCACTAATACAGCAACTTCCCGGTCTACCTTTTTCTTTTTTCACTAGTTTATTTTCACTCATTGGGTGGTAATATTAGGTAGAGGCAGCTCATACCATTAATACATTTGTTACACCATAGCGCAATCTCTTCTTTTTATTTTAGTTCCTCTAGCTGTGGCTGATGGTCCCATCTGATGGTTACTGCTTAGTTTCAGGGCCAAAGCCACTTCCCAGAACCAGTGACATGACACAAGTGATTTTTTTTAGCTGTCTGTAAGGATGGCATTCTGACCTCCACTGTAAAAGGGGGACTCTTCCCACTGACCATCAATGTAGGTGTTTTCCTAATGACCCCTATGAATTTATTTTAGCAGGGGTTCTCTGTGACCTGAAAAGAGGTAAAAAAAAGTTAAGAAATGCTGCTATAGAGTGTCACTTGAGTCTGTTGGGGATGCTGTTGACATCACATTTAAGATGGTGACATCCAGCAGCCTTAGGGCTCATTTACACAAGTGGCAAGGACTGACACTCTTCTGAGAAATGGTGTTTGACAGGGGCGAGGAGGTGATATGCCACTTCATAAATGACGCACTACCGTGTTGCAACGGCATCTATTAGACACGGTTGTGGGGTAGCTGCAGCATGGCCTCTATTCACTTGAATGAGTCGCAGGCAGCTGTACCTTCTGGTGAAAGCGACAGAGCATTTAATTCCTGTCATGGCTGCGAAACAAAGCATCAAGGCCATGGCATGCACCCCCCCCCCCCCCACGCCCTCCGGCTGCTGGCTTTGTAGCTAAAGGGGAGCAGTTGGTGGTTGGTAAATATGTAGCTCAGCCTTGTGTTTTTCCTGTCTCTCCCAACCACAAGTGTAAAGGAGCCTCAAGTCCTTTAGGATGTCTACACAAGGTACAGTACTGACATATAAATTTATAGATAGGCAACTCCTATCCTCATATTGATTAGTGGTTCCAAATTAATAATAACTACTGCAGTAGGGAACAGACACAAAAGATACACTCCACATCTTTTCAAATAACTGTTCTGCCTTATTATGACGCAATTGAAGGTTTGTATACACATGATTACGCAGGTATCACATTAATATTACAATTGTGCGTTTATTGTAACAAGGGGCGTAACATAGGCAGACTAATTCTTAAAGGACTCGAAAGAATGCAAAACATGTACTGAAAACATTATTAGTGCCGTATGCACAGTGAGGGCAGTGTGCAATACATCCAAAATAGAATACAATTATATGCAGAACTTACAAATTTCCTTTACAGAAGATAACAGAGCGGGAGAGCAAGTCCCTGAAATACATTATTTTACATAATACTTTGTCCATTGATTAACTGAATCTCCTTTTTCCTGTCTGCAAAGTCCTGAGGGAGTCTGCTGCATGGAACATTCTTCTTCTAGATAGTTCCGCCAGTGATGAACCTCAGAATGTCTCTAAAAAATAATTTTTCTTATCACGCCAAAAGAAGTTATCCGCCTCTGTTTCTAGCACCATGTTACCTAATGTCCTTGTACATCAACACTAGTTGCTCAGTTACCCAAGAAGAATTGTATTCATACATATTACCAGTTCAAATCAGCAGGACTGGATTTAAAAAATCTGTTTGGATAAGCGCTTTTTAATTAAAATAGTTGTAATACTCATTAACACTTGTACGAAGAGGTGGCTCAATGCCAGACATTTTTGATAATAAATGTTGGCCAAATTGCACAACTGTGGGGGGTGGGGGGGGGGGGGGGGTTGGTATTAAAGGGGTATTCTTAAATAATGTAAACTTAGCCTTTAAAGTGGTTGTAAAGGTAGAAGTTTTTTTTATCTTAATGCATTCTATGCATTAAGATAAGAAACCTTCAGTGTGCAGCAGCCCCCCCCCCATTACTTACCTGAGCCTCATCTCTATCTAGTGATGTCCACGAGTGCCTTGGCCATCTGGGACTCTCCCTCCTGATTGACTAAGACACAGCACCGGCACCATTAACTCCCACTGCTGTCAATCAAAGTAAGTTAGCCAATCGGGAGAGAGGGGGCGGGGCCAAACTGCGGTTCCATGTCTGAATGGAGACACACAGCAGTGGCTCAGCTCAAGTGCCCCCATAGCAAGCTGATTTCTGTGGGGGCACTCAGCAGGAGGGAGGGGCCAGGAGTGCCTGTGGGGGACCCAAGAAGAGAAAGATCTGGGCTGCTCTGTGCGAAACCATTTCACAGAGCAGGTAATTGTAACATGTTGATTATTTTTAAAGAAAAAAAAACAAGACTTTAATGTCACTTTAAGAACCCTAAAGCACATGGGTATGAAAAATTCTGCTTTCAGAGGCGTCTTGGTTTTTTTATGCCTGTGAACACAGCTGCATGTTAACTAATGTGCCCACACACATGCAGGCATTTAAATACACGCTGTGTTTAAGGGCTGAAGAAAAAAGCCCCAAACACGCGTTCCCGGAAAGGCATATTTGCGGTTTTTTAACATGTAAATGCACATATGCACGATACAACATTTCCGGGTAGAAAGTACGCGCCCGCCCACCATCTGTGAGGTGATTTGGTACAGCACAAGTTGGTCAGCAGGTCCTGGCCAATGATTTATGGCTGGGACTTGATGATCGGCTTAGCGAAACCACAGTACAGAGCCCTGTGTTTACTAAGGACACAGGGCTCTGTACAGTAAGTAGTGATATGGCAAAGCAGGGAGCAAAAACAACCACATCAATTAGTAAAAGCTGCACACAATACACACATTACACAATGTTAGGCACACGGTTAACTCCTTGATTGTACCTAGATGTTGATCCCTTCTCAGCCAGTGTCATTAGTACAGTGACAGCGTATAGTATTATCACTGATCGCTGTATTGGTGTCACTGGTGATGTCAGTGTCAATTAGTCAGTTAGTGTCAGATTCCTACTATAAGTCGCTGATTACTGCCCTTACTAGTATAAAACATATAAATAAAAATTCTAGTATATACTGTATACCATTATGTTATAAATTTCCTGCAAACCAATCAATATACACTTATTAGGATTTTGTATACTAAATACACGTAGCAGAATACATTTTGACCTAAGTTTATGAAGATTTTTTTTTTTTTATTATTGAATATGTTTTATAGCAGAAAGTAAAAAATATAGAGCTTTCTTTTGGTGGAATTAGACCACCACTGGGTTTTTGTTTTTCATTTATACAGTATCTAACAAAAGTGAGTACACCCCTCTTATCTTTTCATGTGACAACACTGAAGAAATTACACTTTGCTACAATGTAAAGTAGTGAGTGTACAGCTTGTGTAACAGTGTAAATTTGCTGTCCCCTCAAAATAACTCAACACACAGCCATTGATTTTCTTAACCGCTGGCAACAAATGTGAGTACACCCCTAAGTGAAAATGTCCAAATTGGGCCCAATTAGCCATTTTCCCTCCCAGATGTTATGTGACTCGTTAGTGTTACAGGGTCTCAGGTGTGAATGAGGAGCAGGTGTGTTAAATTTGGTGTTGTCGCTCTCATTCTCTCATATGAGTCACTGGAAGTTCAACATGGTACCTCATAGTTAAATAGTAGGTGAGGTTGAAAAAATACACAAGTCCATCAAGTACAACCTGTGCGTGTGATTATATGTCAGTATTATTTTACATTTTTTCTACGTTGAACCTCATTTGCCATGTAGTTGCTCACCCCATTAATTTGTTCAGAACTTTTTGCAAGGTTTCTACATCCTCCGGAGAAGTTATTGCTCTGCTTAGCTTAGTATCGTCCGCAAATACAGAGATTGAACTGTTTACCCCATCCTCCAGGTTGTTTATGAACAAATTAAACAGGATTGGTTCCACCACAGAACCCTGGGTGACCCGACTGCCCACCCCTGACCATTCCGAGAACTCCCCATTTATCAATCCATGTACTCACCCTATGGTCCATGCCAACGGACTTTATTTTGTATAGTAAACGTTTATGGGGAACTGTGTCAAATGCTCATGACAAAGAACTCTCTGAGGATCTGAAAAAAAGAATTGGTGCTCTAAATAAAGATGGCCTAGGCTATACGAAGATTGCCAAGACCCTGAAACTGAGCTGCAGCACGTTGGCCAAGACCATACAGCAGTTTAACAGGATGGGTTCCACGCAGAACAGGCCTCGCCATGGTCGACCAAAGAAGTTGAATGCACATGCTCAGCATCAGAGGTTGTCTTTGAGAAATAGACATATGAATGCTGCCAGCATTGCTGCAGAGGTTGAAGAGGTGGGGGGTCAGCCTGTCAGTGCTCAGACCATACGCCGCACACTGCATCAAAGTGGTCTTCATGGTTGTCATCCTAGAAGGATACATCTTCGAAAGATGATGCACAAGAATGTCAGCAAACAGTTTGCTGAAGACAAGCAGACTAAGGACATGGATTACTGGAACAATGTCCTGTGGTCTGATGACCATGCTAAACTTATTTGGTTCAGATGGTTTCAAGCGTGTGTGGCGGCAACCAGGTGAGGAGTACAAAGACAAGTGTTTCTTGCCTACAGTCAAGCATGGTGGTGGGAGTGTAGAAAAGTGCCACTGGGGAGCCACAGTTCATTGAGGGAATTATGAATGCAAAAAATGTACTGTGACATACTGAAGGAGAGCATGATCCCCCTCCCTTCAGAGACTGGGCCGCAGGGCAGTATTCCAACATAACGACCCCAAACACACCTCCAACATGACCACTGCCTTGCTAAAGAAGCTGAGGTTAAAGGTGATGGACTGGCCAAGCATGTCTCCAGACCTAAACCCTATTGAGCATCTGTGGGGCATTCTCAAATGGAAGGTGGAGGAATGCAAGGTCTCTAGCATCCACCAGCTTCATTATGTCATCATGGAGGAGCGAACGAGGACACTGGTGGCAACCTGTGAAGCTCTGGTGACCTCCATGCCAAGGAGGGTTAAGGCAGTGCTGGAAAATAATGGTGGCCACACAAAATATTGACACTTTGGGCCCAATTTGGACATTTTCACTTAGGCGTGTACTCGCTTTTGTTGCCAGCAGTTTTCGACATTAATGGCTGTGTTGAGTTATTTTAAGGGGACAGCAAATTTATACTGTTATACAAGCTGTACACTCACTACTTTACATTGTAGCAAAGTGTCATTTCTTCAGTGTTGTCACATGAAAAGATATAACAAAATATTTACAAAAATATGAGGGGTGTACTCTCTTTTGTGTGATACTGTATAATTGAAAACAAAAACCCAGTGGTGGTCTAATACCTATTTATGTGAAAATTTATATAAATTTCATTTGGGTACAGTGTTTCATGATGTGCAATTGCCAGCTAAAGTAACGTAGTGCTGAATAGCAAAAAATGCCCTGGTCATGAAGGGGTTAAAACCTTCCGGAGCTTAAAGTAGAAGTTTATCCAAAACTAACTCTAAATCTAATGGCAGCCACATTCTAAAACGAATTTATTTAGTCCTGTAGAGAAGAAATCACTATACATACCTTTTCTGAAGCTGATCCAGTTCGGTCTCCAGCGGCAGATGCTGTGTGCAGGAGACAGCCGACAATGGCTGGGAAATGCCTGAAAAGTGATGTCATCCATAGAGTTACTATGCAGCTTTCATTGTTGTTGGCTGGCTCTCTAGCACACTTCCACAAAAGGTATGTATAGGGATTTCTTCCTTACCGGGCTAGATAAATTTGTTTTAGAATTTCGCTGCGAGTAGGTTTTGGGTGAACTTCTACTTTAAGCGGTTAAAATTGATTTTTCTGCCAGCTCCTAGCAGAAAGATCCAGTGTGCATGGGGGTATTTTATTACCTCTGTGTACTTGAAGCCTAAAAAATTTCTAGTTTAAATTAGTGTTGGCAGTATGGTAGTACTGGTGTACAGACATGTATTGCTAATTATATGTGACTCTCTAGTAGGAGATGGGTCTTTGAAGTGGAAAAAGTTGCAAAGACAACATTAAATTTAACACCAACACACAATATTATCACAAATAGGATTCCAGACATAATGTAACAAGATTTACCAAAACTTTTGGTTTACAAATTGGTCAAAGTTGGCACAGTGGTCTGAAAACCACCATGTATTCAATCAAGCAAGGCACCAAATTTCCTTGACTGTCATGTGTTATTTCTTTTATGTTTTACAGACATTTGAACTTAGAAGCTATGAGTCAACGCGTTGGGCGACAACATACCTTAACTCGGGAGGCATGGGCATAGGAATGATGAAAACCTTTAGACGCCTTTTTAAATACATCAGTGGGGAGAATTCAGAAGGTATTTCAGTTTATTGTTGCAATTTACATTTGTAATGATCCATTTTTCTCTCTACCAAACAAGTTTTTACAATACAGAGTATATTTACCGATGGTCGCCAGCCATCTAAAATGCTGAGATGGACAAAACCATTTTTGGAGATAGGGTTAGAACCTCTAACAGGTTTTTGAAGGCAAAAATAACTATTACTAGTGTGAGGAAGTTTATTATACTGTCTGTGATCCACTGTACCCTTACTTTATTTCCCAGTGACACCCTGTGTTTTAGGGTGTCACTGGGACTGAGATTGATGGAAGATATGTCCTATGGGGACACTCATATAACAAAACCTGGTATAGGTTCTAACTTAATCCTACTCTATCCAAAATGAGAAATAAATAAATAAAGGGTATTGGAGTTGGACTTTAAACTATAAATTAAATCAGACTGTCACATGAACATGACAGCATACAGATGTAAAATAGCAAGTGAGGGCCTACAAGTACTGGGGTGAAGAACATCTGGAAATGTTTGGGAAACATTTTACTACTGTCTGCTTAGGGTTCAGACAGACCTACCTGAGCTGTGTATGACTGTTTTATTTTACCCATAGAGAGTTATGCATGGTTTAAAATATTATTTACTTTGGGTCAGGTACCAATGTCAATGTTTCCATTTTGATGTTAGCTCAATCATAATTTCTACTATTAGACATACATGACAGACAAATAAGCTGAAAACTCCACGTACTGTAGAAAAGGAATTAACAGTTTAGCTTTTTCAATAGAGAAGTTCTACCAAAGTTAGACACACAAGCCGTATTCCCAGGAAGAGATTGTTAGTATTGCATACTGCGACTTATAGAGAAGAACATTTAGTTATTGTGATTATTGTAAGGAAGGTCCACTGATTGTGCCAAAATGGTCAGTCTACCACAACAGAGCAGGAACAAGGTACCTGGAATGAAAAAACAATTAACAAACAAAACAGACCAAAGCAAGATATGAAATGCATTATTTGACTATAGGTCCGAACTGTAGAGGAAATTAGGTATAGTCTTCCCTTATGATAAATTAACTCTGATAAAGGAACAGCCCAAGTGCACACACAGAAGATAGAAAGAGGGACTGGTAGGAGGTGACATCAGGTGACGGAAACAGAAACACCATTTCTGGACCAAATTCAGGAAAAATTGTGCTACGCAATGGGAGCAGGTACGTGATTTTGACAGGTACAGGCTCCCCCATATCTGGTTGGATCGCTGCGGCTATCTGAGTGGAAGTTCGGCCCCTCCTCCTTCCCCGCAGCCTTTTGGGACACATCACAGGTCCCAGAAGACTGTGGGACCATTTACAAAGTGCAGCGCGACTTGCTCATGCTCAGTTGGAACCCGGCTTAGTTAAGGACCTGAAGCATTGGCTTGGGTGAAGGGGCAGGTAAGTGTCCTTATATTAAAAGTCAGCAGCTACAATATTTGGGGAGACTGGTGCTCCTCTTTAACCCAACATTAAAATCCATCAAACATGTTGTAGATCACATAATGCATGTAGTGTATATGATAACATGGTGTGCATTAACCACTCAAAGATTTTATCATAAATTAAGAAGAAAAAGTGAAATACCCACATTCAATATGTTTCACAGGTCAAAGCCCACTTCTTCAAGAAAAGAAGGAAAGAGTTTTCCTCTTGTCTAAGACAACAGGTTCACATAAACTACCATAATTTAAAAGAACAAAGAAGACCTTGCCAGAGATGGGTGAAATCTCATGTTCAACTTAGCCCCCCCTTCACACCAGTGTGATTTGTCATGCGATTTGACAGTTCCAAATCGCTTAACAAATCACACCCCATTGTTGTCAATGAAACCATTCAAATTGCCGCAACTCATGTCCTAGCGACTTTGAAAAAGTTTCCTGCACTACTTTTTGCCAATTTCAATGGGACTTGCATAGCCTTCTATTAAACGAAGTAGCAAGTCGCAATGAAATGGGAGGTGCAAATCGCACTAATCTGCAGCTTTGAAATCACTCTGAAGTAGAGGGATTTCAAAGCCGCACCAGTTTGAACCAGGGCTAAAGGTCAGAAGAAGGAGAGGGACCTTACTTGGCACCAAACTGGGAACCAGGTAAGTAGCTCTAATTGGAGGACATCCCCACTCATCATTTGCATCATGTGAGTCCTCAATACTAACCATCCATCCCGTATTCCTCCTGCTGGAGTGGGGATGTCCTCCATCTAGTGCTACATGCCTGGTTCCCAGTTTGGTGTCAATCTGTTCACCTCTCTTTCTTCTGACCTTAAAGCGGAACTTCACTCAAAAGGGGAACTTCTGCTTGTTTGCATCCTCACTCCCTTCTCTGCCACATTTGGCACTTTCTGGGGGGGAAGGGGAGCTGGTACCTGGTTTTGCCAGGTACCCGCTCCCACTTCTGGTCAGATCATAGCGGCAATCTGAGTTGAAGTTTGTTCTCCCCCTCAGCCTTCTGGGACACATCACAGGTCCCAGAAGACTGTGGGACCTTTGGACCTTTCACAAAGGGCAGCATGGCTTGCACATGAACAGTAGGAAATTAGCCATGAAGCCGCAAGACTTCACTGCTGGCTTGTCTTACTTAAGATGCTGGTGCTGGTCTCCAAGGAAATTTATGAATCGGCTAGGGTGAGGACATTGCTGGAACACCGGACAGGTGAGTGTCCTTATATTAAAAGTCAGCAGCTACAGTATTTGTAGCTGCTGATTTACATTTTTTGGGGGGAGACTGGAGCTCCTTTTTAAGCATCAGGATTCATCTCTGACGATGTCTTCTCTGTTCTTTTAAATGGTGGTAGTTTATATGAACATGTTGCTGTTCTTTTAGACAAGGGGAAAACCCTTTCCTTCTTTTCTTTAAGAAGTGGGATTTGACCTGTGAAACGTGTTGAATGTGGATATTTAACCTTTACTTCTTCATTTATGATAAAATCTTTGAGTGGCTTATGCAAACCATTGTATCACATGCATACATGCCTTATGTGATCTCTAACACTGGCAACATGTTTAATGGATTTTAATGTTAGGCTATATTTGTTACAAAAATACATTTTTGATGTTTTATATATAACGTGAAAAACTTGTGGTAGCTTAAAAGTCCTAAATAGCTTTTTCTGAAGGGATTTTGTTAATGTGTACTTAAGGATTTTTTCACTGAAAATATAATTTCTATTACAGACGATGCCTAACATTTTAGTTAAAAGTATGTTAATTATATTGATATACAGTAAGTGGGAGACTAAATGTTCTCCTTCGCATTGTAGGTATGCAGCTATAATTCCAGCATAGACAGATGCTGACTTAATAATACTAGATGACTTTACCCTTTCAAATCTCCATTAATGCAGCTTAGCAGCTTTCTTAATGCTGCTGTGAGTCTTATTGTGACTGCCAACTAATTGGATCTTCTACGTGCAACATATTTTACACAGTAAATCTTTCCTATGTCCATGCTGATATTGGGCATGTATTTACCCCCTTATATAGTAGTCATATCCAACATCTGTGGATTTTAATTGGGTATTTTTACATGGTGAAGACCAAATCTGTACTAAATCTAGTCTGATTTCTAGAAGACTCAAGAGATTTCAATTAGCAGCCCTCAGATTGTTAAAATCATTTTAGATTATGGCTTGTAAACCTTTTTTTATGTTTTACAATCATGGCTAAGGGTTTATTCACACAAGCAGAGTTTGACAGAGTTGGACAGAGTTGCCCAATGCCGTTACAACCAAAACTCCAGCCCTGGGTGCTGAATTATTGAGCAGACCTTGCTTTCTTAAGTTTTGCAATATAATTATTTGGCTGTGTAAAACACGATTTCACATTTGGGGCATTTAAAATAATCGTGGCTTAAGGATGATTAGTTGGAGGGAGGCATTTGGAGTGACCCGTTCAGGAACCTCTATGAGCTAGCATGCACTTGAAGGAGCTGATACATAGGTTTTATTGACAGCAATAAAGTATAACCTAAAAAAAAGTTGTTGTAAACCCTTACATATACCTGGTGAAGTGACTATCCTCAGGTGATACACAGAGATGGAACAGATCCTCCTACATAAGTTATATCTGTCTATCTGCAGTCTTCTCTTCTCTACATCTGTTCAAAGTGCTAAATTTATAAAGCTTGTCTGAGAGTTCCGAAAAAAATGGGGTGAAGAGCTGAAGTTACGCTATGCAGAGCTCAGCGAGGAGAGGTCTGAGAGCTGATTGGAGGGAAAGGACACATCTGATTCACGCAGATGGCAGAATGAAGCAGACAGAAATTACACTTATGCCACGTACACACAATTGGACTATCCGGCGGACTTAGTCCGGGGTATTGTCCGCCGGACTTTGCAGCTGAGGTCCGCCGGACTTTCAAGCGAACAGACTTGGCCATACACGATCACTCCAAAAGTCCAGCGGATTCGAACGTGATGACGTAGAATAAGGAAGTTCATAGCCAGTAGCCAATAGCTGCCCTAGCGTCGGTTTTTAGTCCACTGGACTAGCACACAAACGGATTGTCCGCTAAAAGCAGAGGAAGCAAGTCTTGAAGCAAGTCTTATTTCTAAGTCCGTCTGACCTTTGGGAAGAAAAAGTCAGCTGGAACCCACACACGATCGAATTGACTAAGTCCGCCGTATAGTCCGATCGTGTGTATGCAGCATAGGTGCTCTTAATTGAGTACACACTATAGAGGGATATGCTTTGTTCATACTTTATGTCTGAGTTTTACAGCTACTTTAAGCCTACTTGGCTTCTGGGATGTATCTTTCCTTTCTGGTATACAGTACATGGAATACACCTGCAAATGATTTCATTGTTTATCGTAGGTTATTTAAAAATGTTGAAAAAGTTCATTCATTCTTCTTTTTTGTTCTTAAAAGGTATCTCTATAAAAATGAATGTCCCTGTTCGTATCACTGTACCATTGTTGGATTCCACACTTAATTCCACCATGTCTCTCTTCATGCCGTCGGCATTACTGAATCCCCCCACACCTAATGAGCCTTCTGTTGTTTTGGAAAGCTTTCCTCCTACGAGTTATTATGTCAGGTATGTGAAATTGAAAGGATGCTTATCTTTTTTACTTTTTGGTTTAAAAATATGCACGGATATTGTACAAAATTTAGATTAAACAAAAATGCAGTTTTGTGTGCAAATTATGGTAGGCTAAACAGTAATTAGATTTCAGCTGATGTTTTTCCCGTGATACTGAGGCTCCATGCTTAAAAAAACAACAATTCCCTTGGCAGAAAAAATGCTCATATAGAGCGTATTTGTACACAGTTTAGGAGAGTTTAGTGCTTTTTCTGGCAAAAAGCTCCAATCAGAAATGTTTTCCTAACTCTAAACGCTGAGCTCAAAATATGCCTGCCTGTCCCCCTCCTACTATTCCCCCCTGTACTGTACCCTATTAACTGCTGTACTGTACCCTCCTGCCCTCTATACTATGTACACCTACCTCCCCCCTGCACTGTACCCTCCTAATCACTGTACTGTGCTCTCCCAACCCCCCCATACTGTACCTTCCTGCCCCCCCTATGCTGTGCCCTCCCCCCAGTACTGTACCTTCTTGTTATCCTTCTACTGTGCCCCCCAGTACTGTACCTTCCTGTCCCCGTACCATGTCCACCTACCCTCCCCCTGTACTGTGCCCCCCTGCTCCCCCCTGTACTGCACACTCCTAACCACTGTACTGTACTCTCCTAACCCTCCCCCCATACTGTACCCCCCCCCCCCGTTCTGTACCTTCCTGTCCCTCTTTTACTGTGCCCCCCTGTATTGTACCCTTCTAACTTTTATACTGTGCCATCCTATTCACTGAATATTCTCTGGCAGAGCGTAAATCACTGCCATTTAAAACACATGTACATTGAAGATTCACCTGCAGAGAATGTTTGCTGAATGCCAGATTCCCTGCTTTACAAATATGCCATGTCATCAGTGTTTTTCAAATCTTGCTCAATTGTAAACCAAGATCGCAACCTTTGACTGCTGTTACAAAGTATCATGTGCCCCCCCACCTACACAGCTAATATAAACTTTGAATGTTGTTTTCTATGAACTTGAGTCTACACAAGCTCATACAAATTGTTTCATCACCCTTTCTCTGATAAAGGTCAACTGGTAGTGCAGACTTAAAGCGGTATTAAACCCAAAAATATATATATATATTTTTAATAATGCAGATTACCAACTCATAGATGTGGTGGTTGCATTTTTTTTTCCTGAGCCCTGCAATGTCCCACATACCTGGATCAGCCATAACATTATGACCACCCAGCATAACCCAGTCGAGGCAAGGACTCCCCACTAGACCTCCACTGAAAGCGAAAAGTTTCTAACAAGTCCATTTAGCCCCCCTGTTTACACTGAATACAAATTTGAAATCATACAACTTCACTTGAAATCGCATGATTTCAAAGCCGCAGGTCAGTACGACTTCAGGTATGACTTGGCTGACATCTGTGCGGCTTCATGTACAGATAGATGTCAATGCAAGTGACACCTGAAATCGCAAAAAATAGTGAAGGAATTTTTTTATCAAATTGGTGCGGCACCGCATAGTCAGTGTAGGGTCGCCACCTCATTCCTTTAAACCCAATCACATGTAAATTACACAGGTTCTGAGGCTAATTTAATGCAGATAATGCACTAAGTGAGTTTAATTACCACCTTAATCAGCCACAGAACTTGTGTAATTAAAATGTGTTCAGGTTTAAAGGGACAAGGTAGCAACCCTAAGTCGGTGTCCCACTGATTTGAATAGATCCATTGCCGACAATAGGGTGTGACTTTTTGTGACCTTTTGGACCTGTCAAAGATGCATGACAAGTCATGCCGGTGTGAATGGGGGCTCAAGACTGACAGCTGCTGAACCATCTGAATTTTGAAATCTGAATTCCATCTGAATTTTGATCTATCTATGGCCAGTTTAACTGGGATGAGATTTCCTCTCATTTCCCATAGTGTCTGTAGGACAGTAGGTCAAGGGAAATATCCCCAATAAGACACCATAATGGACAAAAACAGCAAATGCTAGCGCTCAGGATACCAGCATAGTGGCTCACAATCAATTCAATAAAAGCATGTGAATAAAAGCAGGACTGGAAATGAATCTAAAATTTATTATGCAAAGTCCACGAGAAAGGATATATAAAAAAAAATGTCCAATCAATTATAGGAAATAATAAAAAGTGGATCTTGGAAGCTTGATGAGGATGATAACATCTATAGGAAAACATGCACTAAGTTCTGCTCTTCTCAGGAGTGAAGCCAACTCAGGATAGTAAGTTGGCTTAACTCAGGATAGTGGACAATTGAGAAAGGAGCGCACGTGCTCTGAAACACGCTGAGTTTCCCTGGATCTTGCTGATGTCACTCGCTGTTCCATGAGCAGGCCATCACCATCTCCATTGAAGGATACAGCCGGCTTCCTCTCTGGCTCCTGGTGGCTTTTACAGCCTGTACGTGGTACTCCTCTGAACCTCTTTAGACACTGATTACACCACTGTGAGACGTTTACTTCCCATGAGCACATCTTTACTTACTGACATGTAAGTGTTGGATAATTTCATTGTAATACACATTAAACATTGCACTCAGAGGCGCTTTTCTGTGCTTTTTTTTCATAATATTCATGGAAGCTCTGGAGTAAGGTGAAACTGTTGATCATAAACTAGCCATACATTGATTGAATTTGGTATTTGAGTATTGTGACAGCCACAATAGCGGTCACTCCAGATTTTTCCATTTACACTGTATTACGTGAATGAAGAAATTCAGTATTTTATTTTTGGTAACCTTCAAGCTGACCAATGAAATTCTATCACTTTTTGGCCAGCTATAGCAAGCAGATATCTTTAGTACTGAATGTCTGCTATGGGCAATAGCTCTTTAGAACTAGTTTTGACTATTGAATCCTTTTGAATAAAGTGCATTTATTTAACTTTTTTGTTTTATTTGTTGTTTAGCTTGGCATATGTCTAATTTGAAATGTTTGGTGTTCTGTTTAACAGGTCTTTTGGGGGATACGCCATAAAGTCTGACTATGAAAAACACTCCAAGGCTCTCGCGGAAGAGCTGACTGCCCTTGGTCTAGCCTATGATACCCAGACTGGAATGGCAGCAGCCTATAATGACCCCCTTACATTTTTCAAACGACACAATGAAGTCTGGTTCAAGTCCCTAAATTAATAAATCTGGAAAATACATTTTTCATCTATTATCTAGCAATGATTATTATGGAAAGACTATATATGAAATTTAATTAAAAATACAAAAATTGTGTATCCTGTAACAAGTGATTTTCTAAGAATGTCAGTTGATGGCATGAGGAAGAAACACTCATGTAATTTATATTGTATTAGTTTGCTCTGTTTTGTTGGGAAGGCTGACACTGCTTACACTAAAATAAAGTCTACAACTTTACAATATACATAATGGTGGTCATACGTGGTTTGATAAATGATTGAATGATTTATTTCAGTTTGATCTCTTCTGAAAGTAAAAAATCAACCACAGTTGACAGCCTAATTGATCCTAAGTAATTGATCACATCTCTGTTTCCACTATGTAATCTCATAATCTGATTAATGAAAATATGATTGTATTCATGAACAAAGCATCTCAGTGCTGCTGATCAATGCAAAATGATCAATACTTTTCACCCTTGTGATCAACCCAGTTAATTAAATCTGATCTAATTACAAAGGCCTTTCTGACCAGATACAAATTAGGGTAAAGAAATGCATAGCCTGTAAATTAAATATCCACCTCAACTCACATTGGAGGAGACGCTTATTGAAGTCGCCACCTCTGGAGTTAAAATTATATATATATATTATATATATATATATATATATATATATATATATTATAGATATATGATCAAGTGCCAGGAAATATACCTTAGGGATAGAGTCTGGGTGAACTAATGCCATGTGGCGGCCAATGGGGACATTGGGTTCTTGTTTGCATATGGTGGATAGATGTTGGTATATTCATTTCCAAAATTTGTTTATGGTCTTCCCGACATAGTAGCATCAACATTCACAGGTGAGTAGGTACACTATGCCGGGGAGTCCTTCAATTTACATAATGTTTCGAACAAAAATTGCATCCATTAGGTAGATCAATGTGTTTGCACCTATCCATGTATTGGCAGTAGCCACATCCACCACACGCAAAGGTACTCAGGGTGTCAGCCTAATTTTTGAAACTGGCTTCATCTGAGCAATTCCAGTGAGCTCTCAAATATTGACTGTAAGGGATTGATGCAAATAAGGGTTTAGAATGGAAACAGGATGCATGTACTAATGAGTTCCCTGCTGTAGATTTTTGGTTCACTTTTAATGAGTACATCTAAAAAGGTGATCTCAGTTGTACTGTGTGACATGGTAAAACTTAAATTAAATTCATTAATGTTAATACAGGCCACAAACTTGTGTAGGAGATGATCCGATCAGTCCCAAATTATGAACACGTCATCTATGTAGCGATGCTATGCAAGTACATGGCCAATATAGAAAGACAGCGAGTCAATAGTAAGCAGTAAATGTTCCCACTCCCCCAGGTACAGGTTGGTGTATGATGGGGCACAGCATGTCCCCATCACCACCCCCTGTACCTGGAAGTAGTGGGAACCATCAAAGCAAAAGGCATTGTGGTGAAGTAAGTTCTAAAGATGTTAAAATTAAATCAATAAGCATCTTCTCCAATGTGAGTTGAGTTGGACACTGATAGCTGGCATTGATGGGTACTGACTTGTGACACTGTTTTGCAATATTGTAATCAGGGTACTGATGATCAAGATGAGGGACAGTCCCTCGAAATCAGTTGGGAGCTGTGCACATGTACAAGTTTTATTTTTTAAATGTGTTCCATTAGGGAGATTTCCCTTTACCTCCCACCCCATACCCAAAACAGTAAGTTAAAAGAAATCCCTGTGAGGGAATACCAGGGTCACCAGAACTACTATCCCCATTAGAAGATTCCCCCTCTATTACTATTCTGTGGACAACCCAAAATGTGGGATTTTCTTTTAATTTCTTCGGCTTTTGAACGGTAAGCATGAAAAATACCGATATAGCGAAACGAGATTGCACACTGAAAGAAGTAACGGTGATAGGACTAATCCCTATCTGAGTAAAATGCAACAGAGGGGCATAGCCAATGGGCAGGGACTGAGCTGAAGATGGCATTTGGTTTATATTATCTAGGTCAGTGTTTCTTAATTCCAGTCCTCAAGGTGCTCCAACAAGTCATGTTTTAAGGATTCCCATTATTTTGCACAGGTGATTTGATCAGTTTCACTGCTTTAGTAATTACCACAGCCGTTTCATCTGAGGGAAATCCTGAAAACATGACCTGTTGGGGCGCCTTGAGGACTGGAGTTGAGAAACACTGATCTAGGTTACCACTGACAGAGTGCGGTCTCGGATCGTTATATTGGTAGGTACATGGACTGGGATGTGCTCCATGGAAGGACTGGCACTAGGGTTGCCACCTCATCCCTTTAAACCTGAACATGTACAGTGGGGATCGAAAGTTTGGGAACCCCAGGTAAAAATGTGTATTAATGTGCATAACGAAGCCAAGGAAAGATGGAAAAATCTCCAAATGGCATGAAATTACAGATTAGACATTCTTATATGTCCAAAAAAGTTAGATTTTATTTCCATCATTTACACTTTCAAAATTACAGAAAACAAAAAAAATGGCGCCTGCAAAAGTTTGGGCACCCTGCAGAGTTAATATCTTGTACTGCCCCCTTTGGCAAGTATCACAGCTTGTGAACGCTTTTTGTAGCCAGCCAAGAGTCTTTCAATTCTTGTTTGAGGTATCTTTGCCCATTCTTCCTTACAAAAGTGTTCCAGTTCTTTGAGATTTCTGGGCTGTCTGTCACGCACTGCTCTTTTAAGGTCTATCCATAGATTTTCAATAATGTTGAGGTCATGAGATTGTGAAGGCCATGGCAAAATCTTCAGTTTAAACCTCTTGATGTAATCCCCCGTGGATTTTGAGGTGTGTTTAGGATCATTATCCATTTGTAGAAGCTATCCTCTCTTTAACTTCAGCTTTTTTCACAGATGGCATCAAGTTACCATCCAAAATGTGCTGAAATTTTATTGAATCAATTTTTCCTTCTACTCGTGAAATGTTCCCTGTGCCACTGGCTGCAATACAACCCCAAAGCATGATTGATCAACCCCCATGCTAAACAGTTGGACAGAGGTTCTTTTCATTAAATTCTGTGCCCTTTCTTCTCCAAACGTACCTTTGTTCATTCCGGCCAAAAAGTTATATTTTAACCTCATCGGTCCACAGAACTTGTTTCCAAAATGCCTCAGGCTTGTCTGTATGTTCATTTGCAAAGTTCAAACGCTGATTTTTGTGGTGAGGACTTGGAAGAGGTTTTCTTCTGATGACTCTTCCATGAAGACCATATTTGTACAAGTATCTCTTTATAGTGGAATAGTGTACCACAACTCCAGTGTCTGCCAGATCTTTCTGGAGGGATCGTGCAGTCAAACGTGGGTTTTGAATTGCTTTTCTCACAATTCTGTGAGCTGTTCTGTCTGATATTTTTCTTGGTCTTCCAGATCTTGCTTTAACTTCCACTGTTCCTGATGACTGCCATTTCTTAATTACATTCCGAACAGAGTATATTGACATCTGAAAATGCTTTGCTATCTTCTTATAGCCTTCTCCAGCTTTGTGAGCGTCAACTATTTTCAGTTTCAGTTTTCTAGACAACTGCTTAGAAGAACCCATGGTGCTGATTGTTGGGGCAAGGTCAGATGAGTCTGGCCATTTAAAACCTTTGAGATTGACATCACCTGGTCTTCCCAGATGATGATTGAGAACAATCCATGACACTGCCAGGTCTCAGCTTTGCAAAGGGGACAGTGCATGCTATATATTCTGCAGGGTGCCCAAACTTTTGCAGATGCCATTTTTTTGTTTTCTGTAATTTTGAAAGTGTAAATGATGGAAATAAAATCTAACTTTTTTTGACATATTATAAGAATGTCTAATCTGTAATTTGATGCCATTTGGAGATTTTTCCATCTTTCCTTGGCTTCGTTATGCACATTAATACACATTTTTACCTGGGGTGCCCAAACTTTAGATCCCTACTGTATTAATTGCACAGGTTCTGTGGCTGATTAAGGTTGTAATTAAACTCACTTAGTGCCTTATCTGCATAAAATTAGCCTCAGAACCTGTGTTTTGGGTTTAAAGGGAAGAGGTGGCAACCCTAACTGGCACCTGGGGGAGTCATTGAAGCGGACAGGAGGTGTATACAATGGACCTGGAGCAGTGCAATCACTATTGAATTGTTTATAGAGATTCTGTTACCACACAGCAGGGCAAAGTGAGAGTGTTTCTGCAAATGGCACCCCCTGACCCCTTTCTATCTGTATTACATTCACTCCCTCACTGATCCTTATTCCTCCATAGCTGGTGCTAATATCTGCTGTGTCAGCAACCTTGGAAAGCAGTGACATCACACCTTCCCCCCGACTCCCCTCCCACTTCTCTTGGCCATGTGTTAATGCTGCATAGGTCATTTGCTCCCCCCATACCTAGGCGCAATGGGTATTCTTACTGATTGCAGAGGTGGAAGCAGTGGCGATGCAGCACAAATAAGGTGAGTATAAACATACACTCTAAAACACTAACAGGCTGACTGAAGCCCTCTGCTTCCTACTGTATGGCAAGAAGGGAATTTCGAATACTAGATCCCTATGGATGCACTTGAAAGTGACCCTGTCAGGTTACAAAAAAAGCTGCTGAAAATTTCCTGCAAGAGAAGAGCTCTTATACTCATCACTGTGGTGGCCGTTTCCCCTACCTACTCTCAGTTCCTGCCTTGTGGCCTCCATAAAGCCCTTCAGCATTGGACACTTCTGGGAGTGTCAGATACTTGTGTCCTTATCGTGGTTCCATTCGCCAACCTCTACGCCAGTACAGGACTCCGCAGTGGTCATATAATGCTAGCAGACACAGGCATCCCGCATTACTGGAGATGTCCAATGATGAAGACCCCGATGCAGAGCTGGAATAGAGCAAAGGTAGGAGACACAGGCCACTGGCCAGGTGAGTATAGGATTTCTTCTCCTGCAGGATTTTTTCATAACCTGATAAGCTTGTGTTAAGCAGCGGTCAGTATTAAAACTGAGAAGATTTGGCTTCAGTTCAAACTATATGTAAACTGCTAAAAAATTAACTTCTCTTATTTACGCTCTTTTGGTCTGTTAGCCCCTTCCTTCAGCCCAATAAGTGAGTGTTAAGGCCGAGAGGCAGCTTCCTGATCACTGTGATTGGCTGTCACCTGAATGAGAGCCTGGCCCGCTGGCTCCTGATTACAATGACCGTGAGCTGTTGGATGCCAGCTGGGTCAGCGTACTGGGAACGCACTCTCAGCACTGAACCTTGAAACCCCATGAATGCATATGTCTAAGCCCTTGAACACATGGTCGGACATTCCAACAACAAAATCCGTCGGATTTTGTCAGACAGAATTTGTCCAAAACTTGTGTTGCATACACACGGTCGGACAAATTTGTCGGAAAATCCGATCGTTCAGAACGTGATGATGTTATTTCGTTACGACGGGACTACGTTCAGGCTAGTAGCCAATAGCTTTGGTCTAGGAATTTGATCTTAGCATACGTGCCACTTTGTCCGATCAGAATTCTCTACAAACGATAGGACAAAGTCCGATCGGATCATGTTGTCGGAAAATTTTATAGCCCAGCTCTACAACTTTGGCTGTTGGATATTCCGACGGAAACAGTCCGATGGAGCCCACACACGGTCGGATTATCTGACAACACGGTCCGATCTGACATTTTCTGTCGGAATGTCCGACCGTGTGTACAAGGGCTAAGACTCACCTGTTGCATTAATGCATAGCTCCCAACTGTCCTTGATTTCGAGGGACTGTCCCTAATTTGGAGCAATGTCCCTCTTTCCTCCCCATTTGTCCCTCATTTTGGTCTGATCTATATAGTTGTATATAAAATGCAATTTTTATCTTTCAAACAGTGTTTCCCAGTGCTAAATCTTTCATCCAATTTTTAAATTGCTGCATTTGTAGATTTTAAAAGCCAATATAAAGAATTGTAGTGGTAAAAAAAAAAAGCCCTTCTGGATTTAATTAACCATTTTTTTTTGCTAATTCTCTTTTAAGGGGGTGTGACAGGGGGAGTGTCCTATGCCTATTTACATTTGTTAGAAGGTGTCCCTCATTCCCATCTAAAAATGTTGGAAGGTATGTATATGCATTACATTGATGGGAAGAGGTTAAATGTAACATTGAACATTGTTATTGTTATTTCTGTTCATTGCAAAAAGATACCTATTGATCCTGCCAGAAATCCAATGAGCTCATAACTTCCTGTGCACTCTGCTTCCACTTTAGAGTTATCAGTAGTCTCAGTTCTCTTTCTCGACAACAGGACACCTCCCTCTGTGTTATGGTGGCCATGCATATAACAAACTGATTGAACAAACCCCAAGTCACAGGTCATAAACGGCTGCAGGAGCATTCAAAAAGCATGTGTGCAGAGCAAAGCTGGCTGTGATCCCTCAAGGATTTACAGCTCGCTTCCCACACTAAACATGCCAATGCCGGGGACCCGAAGATCGGTGAAGAACCAGCCCAGGTGAGGACACTGCTGGCCTGGATCCTAGGACAGGTAAATTCCTATAAACACGGGTGGAATGCCGGCCGACATTCGGCCTGTGTGAATGCCAGCTGGTCAAATAGAAGCTGGCCATTTGACCAGTTTCTGTTGGACAAGCATGCTGGAAAACCAGCAGCTGACTGGCTCCTGATCAGCGCTCTCAGCCATTAGCGCTGATCGGAGTGTTCTGGTGAGGGGGCGTCCCCCTGTTAGAACACAACACCGCAGCGCAGGAGATCGCTGTACTAACATTGGATAGTTAATATAGTGGCTCCAACAGGTTCGTTCAACCAGGAAAAAAATGAATAGTGTCTACCAGGCTTTAGGCTTGGTTGACACAAGTGCGATGCGGGAACTGGCGTGATTCCAGTGCTAGTTTCCGCATCGCATAGAACTCACAGAAGGTTCACACTGCCCTATGCAAACTGCTGCGGGTGTCAATACCAACGTAATGAAACCCCCAGATCACCTCACGTATGCGATTTCGATTCCAGCGCGGACCAAAAAAAAAAAGGGTCCTGCGTCATTTTGGTGCAAATGCGATGAGAATTCAGCCATACAAACGGTATGGCTGAATTTGCATCGCACAGACATCGCATGCACAGCAGTGCGGTGACAATCAAATGCGATGTCTGACATCCACAGGTGTGAGCCCAGCCTTAGTGTCCTTTTATGAAAAGTCAGCAGGTACAGGATTTGTAGCTGCTGACTTCTATTCTTTTTTTTTCTTCCTAGGATGAAGATCCTCTTTATCGCAAAGCTCTGTGTAAACTGCTGTCGCTATATAAATGCATATATATATATATATATATATATATATATATCATTCCTGTCCTGGGTTTGGATACACTCCTTCTTGAACAGTTCAACTTCATCATATTATCCTGCAGCACCACCGTGTGGTCAAATATGGAACTGCTCCGTTCTGCAACAACTACCTCCGATGTTTCCAGCGCGGCAGCTAAAGCTCAAACAACAGAGCCATTTAACAACACACTGAGCGAGAATCTCATTTCTGGGCAATGACCCATTAGAAATCTGTAGCCTAGGGCAACAGCGGTGCCTCCCTTACACGGAGCGTCTACACGTACAGCTCCCCTCAGTGGTCCTACATGGTATTGCAGCCTCTCTGCTCTCTCACACACACTCCATTCTCATTATGGTCTAGCTAGCGGGAGAAATCTGTCCAATCGGCGCATGAGCTAAGGTCACATGGTGTAGAGTCTAATGGATGTGTTGTGTGGGTTGAGGCGCAGAGTGATGACGAGTCCAGCTTGGCAGCCTAGCGACCGTATACACATCAGAAGACTCTGCAGGACTGAGGTAGTTATGCGGGTTTGTCATTGTCGCCCCCATCCCTCTGGGTGCTCTATAGAGAAGCAGGAGGTCTCAGTGTGGTAAAGGCTGCAGGTTCATATACAGTATCTCACAAAAGTGAGTACACCCCTCACAGTTTTGTAAATCTTTTATTCTATCTTTTCATGTGACGACACTGAAGAAATGACACTTTGCTACAATGTAAAGTAGTGAGTGTACAGCTTGTATAGCAGTGTATATTTGCTGTCCTCTCAAAATAACTCAACACACAGCCATTAATGTCTAAACCGCTGACAACAAAAGTGAGTACACCCCTTAGTGAAAATGTTCCAGGTGGTCCAGTATGGGCATCCTAGGGGGGGCTGCGCTGATAATCGATCAGCACAGATCCCTCCCCCCGTCAGAGCAGCAGCCGATTGTCTCTCCTCTACTCGCGTCTGACAGACGCCATGTGAGGAAAAGCCGATTAATGGCTCTTCCTGTTTACATCGTGATCAGCCGTGATTGAACAACATAGGTCAGGGGTTTGCTGGAGCTGTGACGTCACAAGGCGGTGGGGCCGCCTGGTGAAGTGACCGGATGGCCCTGCCTCTTAGTTATTTAAGAGCTGTGAGATGGCAGGAGCCTTCCTTGGGACTGGAGTTTTTTTTTCTTTTTTTCGGGTCAGCTGTGGCTGCGTGATTGATGATGGATCTACACTGGGGAACATTTTTTTTGATTTTTGCTTTTTTTAATAAAGGAATTGTCAAAAAATTATGTTGTGTTTTTATTTATTTACTTTTTACACTTTTTTGGTGAATGAGTAAGGGCTACTATGTATCCCATACTTATTCACATGGGGGGGCTGGGATCTGGGGGCCACCTTGTTAAAGGGGACTTCTAGATTCTGATAAGCCCCCCCGCCCGCAGAACCAGACAACCATCGGCCTGGGCTATGGCTTTGGCTCCCCCTGCTGTCAATCCAATCCAATGACGCCGGGGGGCGGGGCCAAGTCCTTCTGGCTCTCCAACGGGGCACTCGAGAAGAGGAGGAGCCAGGAGCTCTGCTTAGATATCCTTTAAAACCACTTTAGATTTCTTGTATACTGCACTTAGTCTGGTGCTCCTTCATATTTTATAGGGATAGTTTTAGTCTCTAAAGGAGCTGCAGCTTAACTTCAGAGAAAAAAAGGTTTCATATTTACACCCCTTTCACACTGGGGCGTTTTTCAGGCGTTTTTCATGCGCTCTAGTGTTAAAAAAAGCGCCTGAAAGAAGCTGCAACTGCAATCCCAATGTAAAAGCCCGAGTGCTTTCACACCAAGATCCCTTTCACACTGGGGCGTTTTTCAGGCGCTTTAGCGTTAAAAAAAGCGCCTGAAAGAAGCTGCAACTGCAATCCCAATGTAAAAGCCCGAGTGCTTTCACACTGAGGCGCTGCGCTGGCAGAGCGTCAAAAAAAGTCCTGCAAGCAGCTTCTTTGCAGCGCTTTTGGAGCGGTGAATACAACGCTCCTAAAACGCCCCTTCCCATTGAAATCAATGGGAAGCGCTTGTAAAACGCCAGAAAAACGCTACTGGCAGCAGCGTTTTGTGAGCACTTTTAACCCTTTATTTGGCCACTAGCAGGGGTTAAAAGCGCCCCATTAACGCTCAAAAAACGCTGGTAAAGCGCTGCTAGTTTAAGCGGCGCTTTACGAGCGTTTTTCGGGCGCTGACATTTCATATTGGGACTGCAGATGAGGCTTCTTTCAAGTGCTTTACAGGCGCTTTTTTTTTAATGCTAAAGCGCTTGAAAAACGCCTGAAAAACGCCCCAGTGTGAAAGGGGTCTTAGTGTCAGTGTGTTTAGGTAGGCCAAAAAAACAAAACAAATACAATATGTACTGTTGTTTCTTGTCCCTACTATGGGCACAAATTACACATCACACACACATATGTGGTATCCCTGTGATAAGAGTAGAATTCATTTTGCAGATTTTTTTTTTTTTTGGTGGTGATACATGGTAATGGCATCAAAATATAAGGCTAACATTTAAAAAAAATATGTTTTTACTCTTGTGTTCCTGTTTACATTTGTTCTTGATTCACCCTCTAATTATGTTTACCGTTATCACCAAAAGTGAAAGAAAATCACAAATTTTGTGTTATCACCAGAAGAATAGAATGTTTCAACAGGGACACTCTTTCTGGTGACAACCAAGGGATTCTTTCCTCTTACTTCCCATTTTGTCTATGAGACCGGAATTAAAAGAAAATCTTCCCAATGGCAACTAAAACTCACAAAGGTTATAACTCTCTCTTACTCCATCCAAAATGAAAAAAAGTTTTGCTTTTAGTTCTACTTTAACCACTTGCCGTCCACCCTATAGCAGATACACTGCGGCATAGTGGTTTCAAAATCCTGACCGGACGTCATATGACGTGATCAGGATTTTGGGCCGCTGCGCGCCCCCGGGAGCGCGCATCACAGCGATCGTTGTTGCGGGGTGTCACTCTGACACCCTGCAACTACGATCTCGGTAAAGAGTCTCCGACGGAGACTCTTTACCACGTGATCAGCTGTGTCCAATGATGGCTGATCACAGTGTAAATAGGAAAAGCCGGTGATCGGCTTTTCCTCACTCACGTCTGTCAGACGTGAGTAGAGGAGAGCCGATCGGCTGCTCCTCTAACAGGGGGAGTCTGTGCTGATCGATTATCAGTGCAGCCCCCCCCCCCCCCCCCCCCCGAGGATGCCACACTGGATTGCCAGGGATGCCACCAGACCACCAGGGATGCCCAGCACAAGGTAATCCTCCCTAGACCACCAGGGATGCCAGTCAGTGCCCACAAGGGATGCCAATCAGTGCCCATAATGGATGCCAATCAGTGCCCACAATGGGCATCACTGATTGGCATGCATTATTGTTTGGCACTGATTGGCATCCATTAGGACAGTATAATGTAATACAATGCCGCCTATCAGTGCCCATCCGTGCTGCCTATCAGTGCCCATCCATGTCCATCTGTGCCGCCTATCCATGCCCATCTGTACCGAATATCCATACCCATCCATGCCACCCATCAGTGCCACATATCAATTGTCCATCAGTGCCACTTCATTGGGGCCACCTCATTGGTGCCCATCAGTGCCGCCTTATCAGTGCCCATCAGTGTAGCCCCATCAGTGAAGGAGAAAACTTGTTTAGAAAGTTTTGAAACTGAAACAAAAAAAACATATTATTTTTTTTCAAAATTTTCGGTATTTTTTTATTTGTTTAGCAAAAAATAAATACCATAAAGGTGATCAAATACTACCAAAAGAAAGCTCTATTTGTGGGAAAAAAAATTATAAAAATTTCATTTGGGTACAGCGTAGCATGACCGCGCAGTTGTCATTCAAAGTGCGACAGCGCTGAAAGCTCAAAATTGGTCTGGGCAGGAAGGTGTTTAAGTGCCCGGTATTGAAGTGGTTAAAGTGGAACTCCAGACAAAGTTATGTTTATTTTTTTTATTTTTATTGATACTTTTGGACAGAATGGGAAGGTTTGGGGCCGCTGACATTTTATTTTATTGCAGTCTGTGTCCCCAGTAGGAATAGTCTCCTCACTTTCTGTGATTTTTTTCCCTTCCTTTCACTCAACATAGGGGAAATCCCACATTTGATAGATGACATCACAACTGTGTCCCCACTGGGATATTTTCCCCTTATTTCAGTTACAGAAGGACATTAGACTGTTCATCGCTGTCTGTTTCTATGACAGGAGGTTAGCAGGGAAGAGAGAGAGATTCTTCCGAAGCAACAACAGTAAAAACCTTACAGAATGTCAGGCCTTTCTCTGCGGTTTCCAAAACTAGAATAAAATGTTTTGGTTTGGTTCGACTTTTATTATGTGTAGCATTTAAATAAAAAATGAAAATAGTGCTAATTGGTTATATTCTAATTTGTAGCCATGTGAGACGGTGCTGTATGTGATGGGATTTAATACACCAAGTTATTAAAAACATGTTCCCAAAATTGATTTAGAACATTGGCAAATAAACCTAATATATTATTGTGCTAAGAATCATTTGTTTCACTTAATTTTGAAGATGCTCATTGGTGGTTTCTACTTGCTAGACTTAGCATTGTCCTCTCCCTAACTTCATGATTGGCCAGTAAGGCCCACCACCTAGCCAGTCATAAAGCACAGGGGGTTGGATGTGGTATGCCAAGCATATTAGAACACCTTTGGTTTTGGGCATCAGACATGAAATATTTTCCTGTCTGCTCTCATTATTTTCAGTTACAGTTTACTATTGTTTCTGCCATTGTACATTTGCCAATGATCACATGATCATGTCACAACCTGTGATAGCGATGGCCATCAATCTTTTATAATTAGCTTTAACCCATACACATAACCCAACTGTCATTCCTGGGTTATTATTGTCATTATTCCCCTGCACTGGCTTTGGAAATTTTCTTATTGTTTCTTATTTGTCCTTAGGCGACTCCTCTTTTTATGTCCTGGATCATAAGACGATGTCAGCCAAAAAGACTAGAAGTCCATTGCAAAATACAGTGAGGGTGACAGATGATCTGAAAAGACAGGTATCTTTTAATAACAAATACATCTAGGTTTCATACACTGTTGCTCATGGTTAATAAATTTGAAGTGTAACTAAAGGTAAAACTTTATTTTAGTTTTGGATAGAGTGGAGATGGATTAGAACACGTCTTTTATTGCTGCCTGTGCCCCTGTAAGGGAGATTCTCTCTCTCTCTGAAGGAACACCGGAGAGCACCAGGTTAAGTGCAGGCTTGAGAAAAGAGTTAAGCAGCTCCAACATGCAAAGCCATGCCCCCTGTATGCCCTGCGGCATGTGACATCACTTCTTGTAGGCCTTGCCTACCACAGACCATCTACACTACCTGGTAGCTGGTATCCTCACATAACTCCAGAACTGAACTGATGTGTCCCCCACTCTATTTGTGCTGTTTACCATTATCATTGAAAGTGAAAGTAAAAGAAAATCCCAAATGTTGGGTTGTCCCCCTAAAAGTAATAGAGGAGAAAACCTCCATTGGGGACAGTAGTTCTGGTGACCTGGGGATCCCCAAGGAATTCCCTTAATTTACAGGGATTTCCTCTCACTTCCTGTTTGGCTATGGGACAGGAAGTGAAGGAAAATCTCAGTAATGGGACACAGATGGTGAAAAAAAATCAGACATGGGTTATAACCTGCCATTGCTCTATCCAAAATGAAAAGAAAAACTTTTGCCCTTCAGTTCTACTTTACAAGTCAGTCAGATCATTTTAAGCATAATCAGTCGGTACTGACAAAATTACAACACTTGAATGGGCTAAAAATCTAGGTGTAAATTGCCTGTGTTTATTAAATACCAATAATAATTAATTAGAAAATATATGTATATATCCTGTGACACAGGACGTTAGAGAAAATCTCCCAAAGTGAGGACAGTTGTCCCTCTCGGAAGATTTCCCATTAGCTCTTGTTCTAGGGACAACTCAAAAATTTTGAATTTCTATCACCTTCTTTCCTGGTGACATTTTAGTACATTGGGAGGCCTATAATAGTCAGTAGCAATGTATCAGTACACATGTTACATGCATTTTGATGCAATTGGCAACCGGTATTAACAAGCCTTGGTTAATCACTGTTGCACTATCCACTCCAAATCCTAAAGTGAAAAATGAACTGGAAACAAGCATCAGTTCGTGTTACTAACACATGTAACGTGTGCAGAGCAATGCACTTGCCTAACTGCTCAAAATAAGGCACCTCTGTACACATGCATAGATCTTAACGCACACTTAGGGCCCATTTACACTAGGAATTGCATGTAAATCACAGAGGAACACTCTGTGTGTTCCTCTGTGATTCACAAGCCATTCTGTGCTGTGCCATTTAAGTCCATTAATTTTGAATTGGCTGAAATTGCACTGCATTCAATGCTTTTGGAAATGCACTGCAACCAAATCGCATTGTACTTTTGGGCCATAAAAATCAGTGCGGGCAAACGCACTGCATTTGTGACCTGCATTGTAGATGTTTTTGACTTGCCACTGACACCCTCTGCAGATCGCAAGAGCAGTGTGATTAAAATGTGGTGCAGGAACATAAAACTGGCATAGAACAAGGGTTTCCCCCATAGCATTCTAGTGGGAATAAGCTCAAAGTGTTTGTTATCACTGAGTTTAGGCAGGAGATAGGATAGCCTTGTAGCCTGATACCCAATATGACACTTCTGTGCTGGCAGGGAGAGAAAACAAGTGAATAATCAAGTCACATGAGTCCTGAGTGGTAAGGCCGCACTTTTATAATGAATCAAGAGTGCAGATTGTGATTATTCCAGATATTCATTAATGACAGGTTTCCTTTCACCTACACATGGAATGTAAATGATGCACCTAAGACTAATAACAATATCATCATTGCTTATCAGCAGAATGCTGAAGGGTTGATTCAGACTGCGGGGAGCCAGAAGCTGCATTGGTGACACTGTATGTCTTCTATGAGTAATAAAGTTCCAAATACCTGGGACAAACTGTTCTTACAGGAATTACGAACAATGCTGCTGAATGTTATTTGCTTCTAAGCTGACCACTATAAGATTACCACAGTACAGAGCAATAACCCTTTCTGTGAAAAACATAGAGACTCAATAAATATTCTTAACAGTTTGTAATCAGATCAGTAAGCTGCTGAAAGTTTTAATTAAAAGCACAAGGAAAATGGCATAGCGAGAATATTTGACACCCAATCCAAATATTTTACGTTTTCTTGCTCTATATCAGTGGTTTCCAAACTGCAGCCCATTGCTTGTTTTAATCTGGCCCTTGGGGCAGTATTTCAATCACTGACACCAACGAAGGGGCACAATTCCTCCCAAAGACACCAATCATGAAGCACAGTTCCTGCCAATGACACCAACGATGGGGCACAGTTCCTCCCAATGACTTACAGTGATGATGCACAGTGCCTCCCAATGGCACCAGTGATGGGACACAGTTCTTCCCAATGACTGGGCACAGTTCCTCACAACGACACCAATGATGGGGCAAAATTCCTCCCAATGCCACTAATGATGGGGCAAAATTCCTCCCGACTAACTAATGATGGGGCAAAATTCCTCCTGACTAACCAATGATGGGGCAAAATTCCTCCCAATGGCACCAATGATGGGTAACAATTCCTCCCAATGACACCAATGATGGGGCACAACTCCTTCCAATGACACCAGCAACAGGGCACAGCTCCTCCCAAGGACACAAAAGAAGGGACACAATTCCTCCCAATGACATTAATGATGGGGCCCAATTACACCAATGATGGAGTACAATTCTTTCCAATTACACAAAAGATGGGGTATTGTTTACTCCAACTAATAATGGCACATTTTCTACTCCTAGTGGCCACAGTGCAGCCCCCTGAAGTCTGAAAGACAGTAAACTTGCCCTTTGTTTAGAAAATTTAGAGACCCCTGCTCTATATGTCAAGAATAATTATGAAATTAAATATAATAATGACTAGAAAAGAACAAAAGCTGTGAAAATTGTGTATCCCCTACTCTAGTCGTCAGTGGAGGTGTCCCCCCTACATTGCTGGTCAGTAGAAAATGTCCCTTTACGTCAGGGGTAGGCAACCTGGGGCCCGCCAGGCTGTTGCACAACTACAAGTCCCATCATGCCCCTGGAAGTAATTGTAACTGCCAGCCTTGCAATGCCTTAATGCAGGACTCGACAAAACCCGGGCGCCAGGTCGCATTTGCGACTAGAATTAGCGACCTGGCGCAGCACAGCTGGGGGTATCCTGTCTCCGTGGACCCCCCCGGCGTGATCGCGTTGGGCTGCGCCGCCGGCGGCCAGTAATTGAGCCCCCGGCTTTGAGGCCTTCTGTGATCCTATGGTTCCTTCTGGAATCTGGCGCCCTCTTGTGGTGGCCGTTGGAATTACAACCAGCAATGCTAATGGAGCTTGCCCTGCCTGCCAATCTCCTTCCCTTTACTTAGAACCCCTAAACATTATATTTATTCTAACACCCTAGAGAGTAAAATGGTGGTCGTTGCAATACTGTCTGTCACACCGTATTTGAATCAATACCAAACATGTCATGCTTCAAAATTGCGCCCGCTCATGGAATGGCGACAAATTTTTACCCTTTAAAATCTCCATAGGCGATGTTTAAAAAATTCTACAGGTTGCACATTTTGAGTTACAGAGGAGGTCTAGGGCTAGAATTATTGCTCTTACTCTACCGATCGCAGTGATACCTCACATGTGTGGTTTGAACACAGCTTTCATATATGCGTTCGCCTCTGCACGCAAGCTTGGCGGGACAGGGCGCGTTTAAAATTATTATTTTTTTCTTATTTTAACTTTTATTTTTATTTTTTTCACTGTTCTTTTAAAAAAAAAAATGTGTCACTTTTATTCCTATTACAAGGAATGTAAAAATACCTTTTAATAGAAAAAGCATGACAGGTCCTCTTATTTATGAGATCTGGGGTCAGAGAGACCTCACATCTCCTCATATTTACACTAAAATGCAATTTAAAAAAAATTTGTCATTTGAAAAAAATAAAACAAATAAAATGTCCCTCTAAGAGCTATGGGCAATGACTTGGAGA